>NC_135500.1:2906933-3543600 GCF_052857255.1 Amblyomma americanum | reverse complement strand
GTCCAGATATTTGCACATCAATTTTCTAGTTCGTTTTCTCCATTTCGTGTCAACATTCTTTATCTACCGGAATCTGAAAACTTGCCTAGCCCACTGCTTTTCCCCAATTTTTCTCAATCGCTCCTCAAATGCTCTCTTTCTGCTAGCTTCTCTGCTCTCGAAAGACGCCCATCCCATATCACCCTGTACTCCCGGATTTGGTGTATTGCAATGTGCTCCCTAAGCTACCATCTCTACGCCACGTTGTTTGATTTTTACCTTGCTTGAACATCTGGTCTCATGAACAGGACCGCATTGCTGAAAGTCAGACTAGGAACCGTTACCTCTTTCCAGATCCCTCTTGGCACTTCATACCTGTTGTAATTCCACGGTGCACTATTTTTCATTACAGCTGCATTCCTACTAGCTTTATTCATTACATATTTTTCATGCTCTGTCATATACTCAGCACCGTTATTTATCCACACCCCAAGATAATTGTATTCATTTAATGTTTCTAGCGTGAACTCCTCTATTCTCTGGTCGCCACCCTCATCACTAAATATCATGACTACAGATTTTTCCATACTAAACTTGAAACCTAATCTATCGCTCTGTACCACAAATCTCTATCAACTTCAGCAAATATTCCTTGTTGTCAACCGTTAGCACTATATCATTTGCGTACATTAGTCCCGGTAATGACTTTGTAATCCATTCTCCTTGTTTGAAAAAAGAAAGGTTGAAGCCTGGTCCGCTTAATAAAGAAGCTAGGTCAAACTCCAAGCAAACATTAATAGAGATAGTGAACAGAATAATAGCGTATGGCAAAGCCCCCGAGGAATGGCGATTAAGTAGATTGAACACATATATAAGGGAAAGGGGAACAAAGCTGACATAAGCAACTGCTGTCCCATAACAGTGACATCTGTGGTTTACAGGGTGGTGATGCAGATTATAAAGGACAGACTGCAGGCTTGGGTTGAGAACGAGGGGGTGCTAGAGGAGCTACAAAATTGGATCCGGAAACAAATGAGGTTGGAGGACAATCTGATTTATATATATTGTCAAGGCGTTTATTTGAAGTACAGGTCGGTTGGTCTTGGTTGACCGGCGACACGACGGGCACACTCACAGGCGTCGTTCGAAAAAAACCCAGCTGCACTTCGTCTGCTTCTTCGTTGTCCCGCTTGAACTCGTCCGCTTCTTCGCTGCGCTGCGCCTGTCGGTCCCATTACAATTACTCTCCCTCCGAAAAAGGAGCCATCCTGGCGACTTACGGAGAGGAGAGGATGGGTGGGTCATAGTAAGGCTTGAGGCGATCAACGTGCACAGTTTCGCGCCCCCGGCGACGGTGGTCCGAAGAAGGAACGAGCGGCTCAACGATATAAGTCACCGGAGAAGTTTGGTGGACAACCCGGTAAGGTCCGTGAAAGCGAGACAGTAGTTTCGTGGCGAGGCCGGGAGTGGAGGAAGGCACCCAGAGCCAAACGAGGGCGCCAGATGGGTATGACGCTGGAGGGTCCGGGGAATCCCGACGGTGCTTCTGATCCCATTGTTGCTGTGTGGTGAAAGAGCGGGCAAGTTGCCGGCATTCTTCGGCGTACAGGTGAGCTTCGGAGAGTAAGGTGGTCTCGGAAGGGTCAGGGTGATAAGGAAGGATGGTGTCCATGGTGGATGTAGGCTCCCGGCCATATAAGAGGAAGAAAGGAGAAAACCCCGTTGTTGTCTGAGTAGCTGTGTTATACGCGTACGTGACGAACGGGAGCACTTGATCCCAGTTGGAGTGGGCGGTGTCAACGTACATGGCGAGCATGTCACTCAGAGTGCGGTTGAACCGCTCAGTCATGCCGTTGGTCTGGGGGTGATAGGCGCTGGTGTAGCGATGGACGACTTGGCATTGCTTGAGCAGGGCCTCGACGGCGTCCGAGAGAAAAACACGGCCGCGGTCACTTAGAAGTTCTTTGGGGGCGCCGTGACGAAGAACAAGACTTTGTAGAATGAAGTGAGCGACATCGTTTGCGGTAGCAGATTTGAGAGCCGACGTTTCGACGTAACGGGTGAGATGGTCAACGGCAACGATGATCCACCGATTATTAGCCGAAGTAGTTGGAAGCGGGCCATAAAGATCAATGCCGACGCGGTCAAAGGGACGGCCAGGGCAAGGTAACGGCTGCAAAGGAGCGGCGGCGGAGTGGGGAGGTTTCTTGCGACGTTGGCAGGCGGTGCATGACCGAATGTGCTGACGTATGTAGCGGTACATACCTCGCCAGTAGAATCGCTGACGAAGGCGAGCATATGTTTTCAGTACACCTAAGTGACCGCATTGTGGAGAGGCGTGAAAAGAGGCACAGATTGTAGCACGGAGGTGTCGAGGGATGACCAACAGCCACTTCCGGCCGTCGGGGAGGTAATTATGGCGGTATAAGAGGCCATCACGAACGGCGAAGTGGTGGGCTTGGCGGCGAAGGGTCCGGGTCGAATGATGCGGTGAGGGAGTGTTCAGGAAGTTTAGCAGCGAGCTGATCCAAGGATCCTTCAGTTGTTCGGAGAGCATATCAGGGATGTTGAACGAAGAGAATTCGTAGGCACAGACGAGGGCAGAGGTTGACTCGCATGGGAGTGGTGAACGAGAAAGGGCGTCGGCGTCCGAGTGCTTGCGGCCGGAGCGATAAATGACGTGTATATCAAACTCCTGGAGACGTAAAGCCCAGCGGGCGAGTCGGCCAGAAGGATCTTTGAGGGAGGATAGCCAGCATAGGGCGTGGTGGTCTGTGACGACATAGAAGGGCCGGCCGTAAATGTAAGGGCGGAACTTGGTAATTGCCCAAATGATGGCGAGACATTCTTTTTCTGTGACAGAATAGTTTGATTCCGCCTTGGTGAGGGCGCGGCTGGCGTAAGCGACGACGTATTCCGGATACCCAGGCTTTCGCTGGGCAAGAACTGCGCCCAAGCCCACACCGCTCGCGTCAGTGTGAATTTCTGTCGGACAGGCGGGATCAAAATGGCGAAGGATGGGGGGAGAGACCAGCAGGCGGCGTAAAGTGCTGAACGCGGTATCGCAGGCGGGGGACCAAGACGAAAGGTTCGGGCTGCCGGCAAGAAGCTGCGTTAAAGGGGCGATGATACTGGCGAAATTTCGGATGAAGCGGCGAAAATATGAGCATAAGCCTATAAAACTGCGAAGTTCTATTAAGGTGGTTGGTTTGGGGAAGCCAGCGACGGCGCGAAGTTTGGCAGGGTCAGGAAGAACGCCGTCTTTGGAGATGACATGGCCTAATATTGTGAGCTGCGTTGCACCGAAGTAACATTTTTTCAAGCTTAGTTGGAGGCCGGCGTCAGTAAGGCTAGTGAGTACGCGCTGAAGGCGGTGCAGATGGGAAGGAAAATCTTTGGAAAAAACGACAATGTCATCTAGGTAACACAGACAAGTTTCCCATTTGAGGCCACTGAGAATAGTGTCCATCATCCTTTCGAATGTGGCTGGAGCATTGCAGAGGCCGAATGGCATCACATTGAACTCATACAAGCCGTCTGGGGTGACGAAAGCGGTTTTCGGCCTGTCGTTCGCTGCCATCGGGACCTGCCAGTAGCCGGAGCGTAAGTCGAGGGATGAAAAATACTCCGCTCCCTGCAAGCAATCCAGTGCGTCGTCGATTCGGGGTAGAGGATAAACATCCTTGCGTGTGATCTTGTTGAGACGGCGGTAGTCCACACATAACCTGATGGAGCCATCTTTTTTCGTCACCAAGACAACAGGAGAGGCCCAAGGGCTGTGAGAAGGCTGTATTATGCCGCGCCGAAGCATGTCGTCAACATTGTCACGGATGACGCGGCGCTCGCTCGGCGAGACTCGGTACGGTCGCTGACGCAAGGGAGCGTGGGTACCAGTGTCAATTGTGTGAGAGACGGCCAATGCGCGCCCCAAGGAGGGCTGGGAAAGGTCGAAAGAGTTGCGGAAGCGGCAGAGAAGTTCCAAGATTTGGTCACGGTAAGCGGACGGAAGGTCGGGAGCGATGTTACGACGAAAGACGTCGATGGAAATCGGATCGGGCGCTGTCGCACAACAGGCTAAGGCAGTAACTGGGGAACAGGCACGGGCATCGGAGAACTCGGAAGCAAGAGCAGGGTCCAGTTCTTCAATAGAGCCGAGGCATTCGCCGCGAAGAACAAACGACGGGCAAGAAGATGGGTTGGTGACATAGATGGCGCAGTGGCCATCGGAAATCGAGACAACGGCGAATGGAATGAGGAGGCGCTGATGGCGAGTGGCCGCTGCGGTAGGTGTGAAAAGAACAGGGCCGCTGAGGAAAGAGTCGGGGCGGAGCGGAACGAGGGCTGAAGAGGAGGGAGGTATGTCGGTGTCGGCAGCTACAAGAAGCTTAGCGGAGCGCACAGGTAGGTCACACAACGAAACATCACACAGGGGAGAAAGCTCAAGTTCCGCACGGGCACAATCAATCACTGCACGGTGGGTCGAGAGGAAATCGCAGCCGAGGATGACATCGTGAGAGCAGGCGGTCAGCACAACAAACTCGATGGTATAGGCGATGTCGTTGATAGAAACGCGGACCGTGCAGGCTGCGATGGGGTGGATGCGCTGAGAGGTGGCCGTACGTAGTGAAAAGTCAGACAGCGGCGTTGTCACCTTACGAAGTTTGCGGCGAAGAGCATCACTAATTACTGACACTGCAGCACCCGTGTCGACGAGCGCGAGAACGGGGACGCCTTCAACAGACACCTCAATGACGTTAGCAGGAGAACACGGAGGACTTAAAAAGTTCGCAAAACACGCAGTTCTTGCCTCCTGAACTGCGGCAGTCAGTTTTCCTCTGGGAGAGGGTCCGGGCGTCGGAGCATCGGAGAAATGGAACGTCGACGAGGGGAAGGCGAGCGGCGAGTAGGGTACTGGGAGCGATGTGTAGAGGAGGCAGAAGAGACATTAGGCAAGGGCGGCCCGGAATCGTAGCGGAAATTGCGCATGAAATCGCCAGAACGAGGAGATCGCTGACGGCAAAAGCGTGCGACATGGCCCGGAAGACCGCAGGAATAGCATATCGGTCGATTGTCCTCCGTACGCCAGGGGTTCGTAGGGTTTCGGCGGGGTCGACGAACCGGGACCTGCGGCGGGGGTATAGATGGCGGTGGAGCATAAAAGGCCGGGCTGCTAGGGTAGGCGGCAGAGGTGGGCGAGCGCCGTGTACCGGTGACTGCTTCAGCATAGGTGAGGGGCGCTGCCACAGGAGGAGGTGGGGGACTGGATGGCAGAACTGCAGCGACCTGCTCCTGAATAGCACGACGGATAGTGGGCGTGAGAGATGGCGGCAGGTCGTGCGGAGGGCAGACGGGGTCGGGAATGTGATGCAGCAGAGAAAGCTGGCGAGCGATCTCTTCGCGGATGAAGTCTTTAACCTGCTGCATGAACAGGGACTGCTCAGCAGAGGAGCCACCAAGGGCCAAGCCAGCAAGACCCCCCGCAGGCGCGCCGGACTGCCGCGTAGATGCGCGTTGCTTGCGGAGTTCGTCGAAGCTTTGGCACAGCTGGATGACGGTAGCGACGGAGGTGGGGTTCTTCGCCAGCAGCATCTGGAAAGCGTCATCGGCTATGCCTTTAAGTATGTGGTTGACTTTATCCCCTTCGGACATGGAGGGGTTGACACGCTTGCACAGGTCAACGATGTCCTCGATGTAGCTTGTGAAAGTCTCGGAAGGGAGCTGAGATCGAGCACGAAGACGTTGCTCGGCGCGAAGCTTCCGGACGGCGGGGCGGCCGAAAACGTCGGCGAAGCTCGTTTTAAAGGACGACCAGGTGGGAAGGTCGGCCTCATGGTTGCGAAACCATAGGTTGGCACCGTCCGTCAGGTAGAAGAGGACGTTGCTGAGTTTCACGGAATCGTCCCACCGATTGTAAGTGCTGATGCGCTCATAGGAGGCCAGCCAATCGTCGACGTCTTGGTCATCGGTGCCACTAAAAGGAGAAGGGTCACGCTGGCGCTGCACCCCGTGACAGAGTACGGTGGCAGGGATGGGCTGCGATGGTTCACTCGGACCTTCCGGCATGGTGGCGGAGACGAGGAGCGTTCCACTTCGAAGTTCCAGGATGAGGACCGGGACGGGAACCGAGGCACCTCCACCAAGTGTCAAGGCGTTTATTTGAAGTACAGGTCGGTTGGTCTTGGTTGACCGGCGACACGACGGGCACACTCACAGGCGTCGTTCGAAAAAAACCCAGCTGCACTTCGTCTGCTTCTTCGTTGTCCCGCTTGAACTCGTCCGCTTCTTCGCTGCGCTGCGCCTGTCGGTCCCATTACAATATTTATATATATATATATATATTGAACGACTAATTACTCCATATTCCACATCAAAGTGCCCAGTATGTCCCACAAATACTCTTGAATACCGTTGTCGTAGGCTCCCCTAATATCCATAAATGCTAGCCATAGGCGCATGTACTCTTTTTCAGCAATCTCTGTACACTGCGTCAATGAAAACAGATTGTCCTCCAACCTCATTTGTTTCCGGAGCCAATTTTGTAGCTCCTCTAGCACCCCCTCGTTCTCAACCCAAGCCTGCAGTCTGTCCTTTATAATCTGCATCACCACCTTGTAAACCACAGATGTCACTGTTATGGGACAGCAGTTGCTTATGTCAGCTTTGTTCCCCTTTCCCTTATATATGTGTTCAATCTACTTAATCGCCATTCATCGGGGGCTTTGCCATACGCTATTATTCTGTTCACTATCTCTATTAATGTTTGCTTGGAGTTTGACCTAGCTTCTTTATTAACATAATCGGAATACCATCTAGTCCTGTCGAAGCGCCACTAGGAACCTTCTCTGCCGTTTCCCACTGTCTTTGCTCAATTGAAGCAATTACAGTAACCAGTGTATCCTCTTCCGATAAAGTATGTGCAACATTTATTTCTTTAAATTTTTCTGTCATCCTTGTTCCTATGTGTTTCATTGTTTCATCCCCTTCTAGTAGAAAATCCGGGTCCGTAACAACAAGCCTTTGCTCTAGCCTAGTCTTATTACTCATTGTATTTTGATGTTTCCAGAATTACTGAGCTGGTTTTTATCGTTTTTGTTTACATTTGACATCGATCGGGCACGCTTTCTTCTAATTTTCTCATTAGTCAAATTGGATGCTTCCCTGCTACACGTCATGAAGTTATCCCAGTTTCTGTCTACTTCAGATTCTGGTTCCCCCTCTTCTTGGAATATCTGTGTTCCCGGGACGCTACCTGACGTTGCTGCATCGCCTTCTTGACCTCCTTATCCCACCAACTCTTGGGGTTGCGTCTTTACCTTTTGGCTTTGGCTTTGACTCGCACCTTAGCTAGCTATCGCTCAAGTAATCTGGTTAATTTGGTAAAATTCCATTATGTTCCATTATTCTCAGAACTTGGTTTCTGAATTTGTTTGGCTGCTGCTTCCAATTGCTTCGCTGAGCTAAAATCCCCCACCAATTGTTCATCTCCCTTCAGTCCTACATTGGTTTCTCCTCTGAAACTCCACTTGATACGTTCGTGGTCACTATTTAAGACTTCTGGAACCATGTTCATCTAAGCTCATTACCACTAATCTATTATACAGCCTATGTGACATAAGAGCATAATCGATCTTCAAGTGCAGACTCCATGCCTTTCATGTTATGAGCCCTTCACACTTCTCGGTACGAATGCATACAACTAAATCATACCTGTCACTCATATCCAGCAGCATGCTTCCTGTGGAATCTGTATACCCATCCAAGTCTTCTATGTGTGCATTCATGTCGCTTAATATAATTATCTCGCCTGTTCCTCCTACCTCATCAATGTAACTTGCAATACATTCTACCATTTTCCTGTTTTCCTCTTTGGCGTTAGCTCCTGTCCACGGGTATACAAAGCCAAGGACTGTTTGCTCCCTTGCCACTTTTCCTTTAGCCATAAATGTTCCTTGCATCCCAGTTTAACCCTTTGAAAATTCATACTTTTATGAATGAATGCCCCAATTCCACCTCCCTTTCTGCTGCCCTCTGTTGTATTGCAATATTCCATGCGTAGTCTGGGTTACAGGGTAGTTGCTGCATGTCTTTAAGATGCGTTTCCACTAAACCATATACCAATAATTGCTCCTGCCGTAACTATTCTTTTTTCTTCCCATTTCAGTCTATTCCTACTGCCTTGGATGTTTGACCTTGGTTCTTCCTTGTCTACACTGGTTCCCCCCTCCCAGCTCTGGGTCCCCCCAAAAAAGCTGTTGCCTGGCGATATACCCTACTCCCTACCCTCTTGCTAGTAGCACCCCCGTAGCTAATGCCATTCGTGCAAAAGGGTGGGAGCTGACCTCATACGCGTCCCTGTTAGCTTCCATTACCCCGTAACCTAGTCGTCGACTCATTAATCTAATTGCACGGTTAGCCTCAACCACCCTCCTTTCCGTTCCACTAGACTGCCTCTGGACCTCTGGAATTGTGCACATGGTCAAATGCACACTTTCAGGGGCCTCTCTAAGTCTAGGCTCCCCACTTATATCAGTTTCTCGAGGTTCTGGCTTCTCCCCTTCCACCTCCTGGGCTTTGGCCATTGCATCTACCATGCACTTTCCGGACTGGGCCTCAACCTGCACCCGCCTGTCCGCCTTTGCTTTCGTCAAAACGCCTTCCGCAACACTCGCTACGTTTAAGTCACCGACTACTAGATACCTTCTGCGCTCTAACCGTTCGCTTCCTGGCTGCAACTGTTGCCCTCTGGATCGCGCTAGCTGTCTCTCCCGCCGCCGTACGCTACTGTCACGCGTCACCGTGCCAATTTTTAACTTTCTGTCTTCCCCACTCAAAGCCTGCTGCGCTACAGCGCTGAAGGATCGGCGAGCCTCCTTTAGGTTTAACCCGTTGTCCTCGTCAACCACCTGACACTGCTCCGAACCGGGGTGACCTGCAGGCTGCGACTTGAGCCTTCTACCTGCTCTTCTACCTGGGCCTGCTTTTCCCGCTCTTTTTTCAGCTCGCCCACAATTCGCTCCAACAGGTCGGCCTTAGCCCCTTCCATCTTCAGCGCCTCGGGGACCTGAGCTTCTAGCTTAATCCGTTCCTCTCGTTCCACCTTCAGGTTCCCTTTGAGTTCCTTAATCATAGGTGCCCAATCCCCTTTCAACGTCCGAATGGCCTCCTCAATACGCTTACATAGCCTGCACGCGATGCTAGCCCCCTTTGCCTCGGCTGAGCTCCCGAACGCGCTCTCGTCTAAATAACACCAACGCTTGCACTCGTGGCACTGCACTAGCTCCCCGTCCACCTTGACTTTCCTAGCTTGCCGACCCATCGTCCAGCCGACTGCGTAACGTAAAAGCCCGCCAAAATTCCTGCACAAAGACCTACGGCACACACACCTCCACTAGCCTTCCTACCCCTAACACGGTTTAAAACTTCCGCCGCTACAGCATGTACAAACGCAAATACCAAAAAGCCGAAGCAAGTACAACCTTCGAGAACCAGTCTTCTTTTGTGTTTGTGCGGTTCGACCCATCCGAGTCCTTCACCACAAACTACTGATTAAACCTCTCCCCAAATACATGCACCCTAGCTACCACGAACCCCGCCGCAGAGCTCGCGCACGGGCGCTCCACAAACACTATGGCACGGAACCGTATGCCGTGGGCGGATGCCGCATGCACAAGCGAGGACGCAGTAGAAAGTTTAAAGTTTAAAGTTTAATAATGCATTCAAACAAAGTTAAAACCGTATACAACGAGAGGTCCCATGGTACAAGACCGCGGGCGGGACCTCCCATGACAAAAAATTTCAATAAGCAAAAAAATAACAAATACACAACACATTAATTAGCGACGCAGAGAAAGAATACATAGCGAAATATGGGTTACCGAAATATTTAAATACAAACAATATTGTCACCGATAAACGGTCGAAGCACACAGACCAGGTTTAATGAGACGTGCTAGGCATGCAAGACAGCAGAGAGCTCGAGCGAGGAAGATGGCAATCCCCTAGTCTCTCGATTGCGCAAGGCATGGCAAGTTCCATCTGAAACAGTTCGGCCGCGGCATGGCGCCACTAGGTTGATTGGTACAGTGGCGTTACTCCATCTCTCTCAAGGGCAACGACCCGGTGCCGCAGCAATGAGAAGCAGGAAAACAAAGGGCGTCGTATGTGTCTGGAGGATTATGCAGACACTCCCGAGGCGCTAGCGGGCGTGGTACGGCTTCATCCGAGCGACATGGACGACTTCGGAGGGCGGCCGTCTAGAGGAGCGAACTGTCCCCTGGGGTAAACCTCATAGCTCACCTCACTGACTTGTCGAAGTACCTCGTTGGGGCCAAAATATCGGTGCAGAACCTTTCGAAGCGCCCACGCATGCGGAGTGGGCTCCAAACCCAGACTTGCTCGCCGGGCTGGAACTAACAGCTCTGTGGCGGAGGTTATAGCGGCGAGCGTCGTGAGCTTGCTTGTGCCGGATTCACTGTCGGGCGAGTTGGCGGGCAGCCTCGGCGTGACGAACAAATTGGGCAGCACCCATAACAGATGGGGTACTACTATTATGAAGGAACATGGCGTCCAGCATGATTGTGGCTTTGGGACCATTCACTAAACGAAATGGAGTGAAGCGCGTCGTTTCTTGTAGAGTATTATAGGCAAATGTGACGTAAGAGAGCATGGCGTCCCAGTTGCGATGGTATGCGCCAACATACATGGAAATAATGTCGGCGGTCGTTTTGTTGAGCCGTTCGGTGAGTCCGTTCATTTGAGGGTGGTAAGCTGTTTTCTTGCGGTGACTTGTGCCGCTAGGTAGCATAACCTCCTGCGTAAGGGCCGATGAACGCCGTTCCCCTGTCAGTTAGAACGATAATTTGTGCACCGAGACGAAGCACAATATTTTGAACGAAAAAGTTCGCAATTTCGGCAGTTGTACCACGAGGGAGGGCTTTAGTTTCACAGTACCGACTGAGGTAGTCGGTGGCGACCACAATGTAGCGGTTACCCAGCGAAGACTCCGGAAATGGGCCGAGTAAGTCTATGCCCACTTGGTGGAAGGGAACTTGTGGCGAATAAATAGGCTAAAGTAGTCCGGCTGGCTTAGTCGACGGCGTCTTGCGACATTGGCACTCGCGGCAAGTTCTGACGTAACGCTGGACAATTGCAGCAACCCTGGGCCAGTAGTACTTTTGGCGTATCCGCGTCAAAGTGCGGGAAAAACCCAGGTGCCCAGAAGATGGCTCATCATGGCACGCCTGCAGGACTTCGTCGCGCAAGGCCGCAGTTACGACGAGCAGATAAGCAGCATCCGTCGGGTTGTAGTTTTTCATATACAGAACGCTATCGAGCAAAAAGAATGACGACAGTCCACGTGAGAAGATTCGCGGGGGCGACGCAGCGCTTTCTGCAAGATATTCAATGAGAGGCCGTAGTTCACTATCGTCCCTTTGGTGTTGAGTGAGGACGGACGTGGAGATGGCGCCGAGAAAACTGAATCGTCGTCGGGATCAGCCCGGTTGTCCTCGATAGGAGCACGAGATAGACAGTCGGCATCACTGTGCTTCCTACCGGACTTGTAAACGTCGGTGACATCGAACTCTTGAAGGCGAAGGCTCCAGCATGCAAGCCGCCTCGAGGGATATTTGAGGTTCGCCAGCCACCAAAGCGAATGAAGATCGCTGACGACACCAAAAAGAGCGGCTGTATAAATATGGGCGAAATTTCGTCCCTGCCCACACAGTTGCCACACATTCTTTTTCAGTAGTGGATTAGTTCGCCTCCGAGCGTGACAAGGTTCGGCTCACGTATGCGATTACGCATTCGAGACCATCCTGCCTCTGCACAAGGACAGCACCGAGGCCGATGTTGCCGGCGTCTGTGTGCAGTTCAGTGTCGGCTGACTCGTCGAAGTGTCCAAGAATGGGCGTACTTTGGAAACGAGTGCGGAGGTCTTTGAAGGCCTGTTGTTGCTCCTGGCCCCAGAGGAACGGTTCGGCATCTTTCGTGAGGCTGATGAGGGGCTCACAGATCTGAGAAATGTTCGGCACAAAACGCCGATAATAGGTGCAGAGACCCAGAAAGCGGCACACACTTCGCTTATCGGTGAGCACGGGAAAAGCTGCGACGGCGGCTGTCTTATCGGGGTCAGGGCTGACTCCCTCAGCGCTCACGATGTGGTCGAGAAAATTCAACTCCTGGAAAGCGAAGTGACACTTTCGGGCTTGAAGGAAAGACCGACTGAACCAATTGCTGCGAACACAGCGCGCAGGCGCCTTAGGTGCTGTTCGAACGGGACGGAGAAGATGACTACGTCATCTAGGTACACTAGGCAGGACTGCCATTTTAGATCGGCAAGCACGGTGTTCATCATCCGCTGGAAGGTGGCAGGAGCCGATCGCAGGCCGAAAGGGAGCACCCGGAATTCGTACAGACCATCCGGTGTAATAAAGGCGGTCTTTTCCCGGTCACGTTCGTCCACCTCGATTTGCCAATAGCCACTGCGTAAATCTAGCGACGAGAAGTACGTGGCGTGGCGTAGCCGGCCAAGGGAGTCATCAATGCGTGGCAGAAGATAAACCTATTTCTTGGTGATTTAGTTTAGACGTCTGTAATCAACGCAGAACCTTAGGGTTCCATCTTTCTTCGCCACTAGAACAACAGGCGACGCCTACGGGCTCGTCGACGGCTGTATCACGTCGTCTTGGAGCATTTCTTGCTTGAACTTGTCGGCGAATGGCATCCCGTTCTTTCGAAGAGATCCGATAAAGCGGCTGGCATAACAGTCACTGGTTTGCGTGGGGATTTGCGGCCGAATTCTTGCACCTAACCACCTCTGTTCTTCACACCTGTAATGACGGAACGACTACGGCGAACGCGAAACATGCACGCATCTGCTGGCTACCGATCGTTCCTGGTAGCTACCTGCCGCCTGTTCACTGAATCACCGCCAGATCATCGGTTCACCACCCATCATAAACAGCCTACAGCGCAAGCGCCGTCACTGCCCGTGGCAGCGCCCCTCTTGGATCTACTATAAAAAGACAGACGATCAGCGGCCGAGTGGGATTTGCACCCGAATTCTTGCACCTAACCACTTGTGTTCTTCACACCTGTAGATGAGTGTGAGGCAAATACATAGGCTCGGTAGACTACTACCTTTCTTTTGGCTGCAAATCCCAACTGTGTTTTCCTCAGCTGTCAATCATGTGGTGATGGGTGTCGATCTTTGCACATACCGTGTTCGAATTGGTTGTTTTGTGCCATCGGGCAGGGAAACATTATCCTTTTCACCAGTATGGTTTTGCCCGGGGTCAGCTACTGCAAAATTATGCGTACGTGGTCGTCTGTACTTAGCCATTTCTTGTATTTGGCTCCTGCTGATCTGTGCTGGTGACATTGAAACAAATCCTGTCCCTGAAAAATGTGATCAAATTCTCGCTGCTATCAAAGAAATGACATTATCCAGTGAAAAGTTTCAAAAAGAAATTCTTGGAAAGATCAAAGACGTGGAGTTGAGCGTCACAGAGATCAAACGGCGCCTATCTAAACTAGAAGAAAACTCGGTTGTAGTTAGCGACGTCTCTAAGGAAGTCAACAACTTGGGATCGATTATCAAAGAATCCCAAGACAGGCTTCAAAGCATAGAAACAACACAAACGCGTCACTCTACTATAGTTATTGACGATCTCAATAACAGAGCGCGTAGAAATAACTTGATCTTCAAAGGTATTACAGAGGAAACAGCGGAAACATGGAAAGATACTGAAGAAGTTGTGACTAAGTTTGTGTACGAAAACTTCGGAATTTCAGCTGGCGAAATCGAATGTGCCCACAGAATAGGAGAGTGAAGGCAGGACAGCATCCGCCCAATAATAGTGAAGTTCTTAAATTTCAAAGACAAAACCAACATTCTGAAAAATGCATCCAAACTAAAAGATCTCGACTCCGCTTCTGTTTGGATAGAGGAGGATTTTTCGCTCAGGATGCAGTTTATTAGGAAACAGCTCAGAGACTTCGCCCGAAACACTCGAAATCCTGGTGAAAAGTATAAGCGTTTATTTGATAAGCTGCTTCTCAATAATACACTCTATTCATTTAACTCTGCCACTAAAGAAGTGATTGCTCTCTCTAAGCGCGACTCTAAAGTGACTGCTATTCCCAAAAGCGGCACTAGTGAAATGTGTACTCCTCCTGTACGCGACGCGACCACTCAGGACCACTGACTACAAAATAAACTCCTAAATTCAGCCATGCCAATTTTAGTGTCAAACTTTCTCAGCCTCTTTCCAAAACAAGACAATTTGTGTTCATTTGTCGAATCATGCTCAGCCGACCTTGTGTTGGGCACAGAGACCTGGTTATCTCCCGATATTGCTGATTCTGAACTATCCTTGTCCAGCCATTTTTTATTATTTAGAAAAGATCGCATTACCTCGCGCGGTGGTGGGGTGTTGATAGCCGTAAGGAAAAGCCTGCAAGCCTATGTTGTTGATACAGGATCATTTTTGGAAATTTTATCGGTTGCATTGCGTCTATCACCGTCTGTAACTTGTGCCGTTGGGGTCTGCTATCGCCCACCTGATTCGCACGAGGAATTCCCTGAAAACCTGAATGAATCTCTAACTTACGTGCAGAAAAAATTTCCACGCGCGCCAATATTCCTGGCCGGTGACTTCAATTATTCGCATATTGATTGGCAGACATGCAGCCTGACAGAATTTTCTGGATGTACTATCATTTTTCGATCTGCATCAAAGAGTTTCCACACCTACGCGTGGCGATTCACTCTTAGATCTTGTGCTGACAACACAACCGGACAAGACATCTGTAAACGTGCTCGATGGTGTCAGTGACCACAAGATTTGGCAGTGCGGTTTCACAGTGGCCAGGAATAAACCGGAAAAAGCAAAGAAAGTTATACTTGATTATGCCAGGGCAAATGTTGATATGCTGCTTAATGAACTATCATTATTTTCTGCCTATGTTTTTCATTCTTGCAGTTCTCGCGATGCCAATGAAAACTGGTCTCTTATTCGCGACAAACTAACTTTGCTAAAAGATTAGTTAGTGCCCAAAGTCCCCATCACCACATCTACGGAAAGCACCTGGTTCACGAGGAACGTCAAAAGATGTATAAACAAAAAGAAAAGGTTGTACGCCAAATATAAAGTGTCAGGATCTGAACACGATTGGAATCAATAGCGCACACATGCGCAACTGTGTAAAACTGAAATTGAAGACGCGAAGGACAAGTTTTACAATAATGACCTTTCAAAACTGTTAAAAAACAATCCTAAAAAATTTTGGCGAGTTGTTAATCCAAATTACAGTTCCAGCTCCTCAGTGTCAATAGCTAAAGAAGGCAAGCTCCTTACCTCCCCTGAGATAGCAGAGGAATTTAACCACTTTTTTTGCTCAGTGTTCACGGATGAGAGCGTTTTGCTTACTGACCTGCGATTTCCAAAGCTGCATTCAACTATGCCTGACATAACTGTCACACCAGAGGGTGTATCCTTTGCCATAGACCGTCTACCCGCTAACTCCGCCCCCGGCTTCGATTGGATATGTCCTAAATTACTCAAAATAGCAAAGCCTGCAGTATGCCCCATCTTATCTGCTTTTTTTCAGCAATCCATTGATATGGGCTGTGTTCCAAACACTGGAAAATTGCGCGTGTCATTCCTGTTTTTAAATCTGGCGATACTTCTAAACCATCAAATTACAGGCCCATTTCGTTAACCAACATCAGCTGCAAATTGCTCGAGCACATACTCTCATCTGCCATCATGGGTTATCTGGTGAAGCATAACTTCTTTTTTTGCCAATCAGCACGGCTTCTTACACGGTCGATCTTGCGAAACACAACTGTTTGAACTGATCACTGACCTTCATCACGCTGTTCATGCTCACTCTAAAATAGACGCCGTATTTGTAGATTTCGCCAAAGCATTCGATAAAGTCCCACACATTCGTCTAAAAAAAAAACTTGAAAATCTTAACTTAAATTCTAAGGCTGGTTTCTTGGATCAGGAGTTTTTTGGCCAGTCGGTATCAAACAGTCTTTGATGGGCACTCA
Source organism: Amblyomma americanum (assembly GCF_052857255.1). Lineage (NCBI taxonomy): Eukaryota > Metazoa > Arthropoda > Arachnida > Ixodida > Ixodidae > Amblyomma > Amblyomma americanum. Next base: position 3,527,561 of record NC_135500.1, on the reverse strand, counting down.
TCGTCCATCTCCCCTGTTAAATCTGGAGTACCGCAAGGGTCTGTACTCAGGCCTATCTTGTCCTTAGTTTATATTAATGACAAGTAATCACCTAAATTCCACGGTCAGATTATTTGCAGATGATTGCGTGATATACAGACAGATTACTGATCCTTCCGACTCTACTCGTCTACAATCAGACCTTAACAAGATTAAAGATTGGTGCGCATAATGGCAAGTGGAAATTAACACCTCAAAAACAAAAGCTGTTAGATTTACCACATCATCTAGCGCCGAACCTTGTCAATAAACTTTGAACAATGTGCCCGTAGAATCGACACCCATCATAAAATATCTAGGGTTGCATTTAGCGGCAGACCTCTCATGGAACAGTCACATCGATACGGTTATTAACAGAGTTTCCAAAACACTCGGATTCCTCAGACGTAACCTACGTTTAGCTAATCCAGACACAAAGCTATTAGCATACACTATATTACACTATACACTATACACTACGCCTCTTTGATTTGGAACCCCCATCAAGCATACCTGGTATCAAAATTGGAGGCTCTGCAAAATAAAGCCGCCCGGTTCATATCTAAGAATTACTCGCGATCAGCGAGTGTAACTGAAATAAAAAAAAAGCTCTGAACTTACCTATTCTCGAAAAACGGAGAATGTTTTGCATGCTGTTATTTTTCTACAAATTATATCGCACTCATTCATCCTTTGCTTTGTACCATATCAAGCCAGCTCATCAGATATTCCCACGCATTAATCACCAACTATAAAAGTCGAACCATTATTTGCAAGAACTAATTTCTTCTTTCATTCGCCTCTCCTCCTCGCCATCCGTCAATGGAATCTTCTCCCTGGCACCATTGCAGCTGCCAATGATTACGAAGAGTTTGTAACCTCCCTAAAACGCCACTTCGAGCTGTATACCCTTCATCCTTCCATTCCACTTTTTTTGCATTTCTGTTGAAGCACTGCATTCTAAGAAAACTTCAATGCTTGTTGCCATGTGCCTTGATATTTTGAGTGTTTGATGCTTTTCAACATGTTCCCGGCCAAATAATTTTGTACTTATTGCAGATTTGTGTTGCGTTTTTTTTACTGTTGTTCCCCCTATATATGTAATGCCCGTTGGGGCCTTTAGGGTATTTGAATAAATAAATAAATAAACTATAATGCGGTGCTTTGTGAGCGGAGTCTGCCTAACCTTGGAGGTGGAGGCAAAACAGACGCGGAAAGATTCGATAATGCTCTCGAGGGAGCGTTTCTGATTAGACGGGAAGTTCGGGTTCAAGTCGGTTTTTATGGGAGTGTTGGGTGCCTCCACTGATGCCGGGATTTAGGACAACGCTTGCTGTCCCGCGAATTCGCTAAGTACTTCGAAATACGCTATAGCTGTTTTCCCAGGCAAACACTGAGGTTTAGAACCAAAATTGGTCACCAAAAGTTCGGTTCGCCCACTGTTCAATTCAATAATTCCGCGAGCTGCTCAGACTTGCCGACCCAAGAGCAGCGAGAATTTGGTTTCAGCGATGCCACGAGTGCAGCGGCTGTTATCGCACTCTACGGTAACAAACATGCTGGCTCTTGACGGGATCAATACGTCGTTGTCACAGACGTATAAATTAGCTCTGCGTGGCTCGGCATCGTTGTCGACAGGGCCTTGGGGGGGAAAACGACACGATTAGCTCCTGAATGTTGGTAACGGCACCGTACTCCTGAAAGAAATCCAAACCGAGTATGAGGTCCTTGGAGCACTCGTGTAACACAGGAAAGCACCCAGGGAAAGTAACACCACGGTCCTGGATTCGCGAACTGCAGACACCGATAAGAGTTACCACATGGCCACCAGCTGTCCGGATCTGCGGCCCAGACCAAGGGTCAGAACCTTCCTCAAAGGCGTGGCTAACCGTCCGCTCATAACAGAAAAATGGGCGCCGGTATCCACGAGTGCGTTAACTTCGTGGTTATCGGCGGATACCGAAATTTTAGTGGAGACCAGTCGGTCGCAGCGCGTCGTTGAGGTCGCGGGTCAGGTCGTCGTCGGTTGGAGCGTTGCGGCGAATCGTCGGGTGGAGGCTCTTGACTCGGTCCAGTAGCGGCGGCCCTACCCCCGGAGGACGCCGTCTTCAGTTTTCCCGACGTGGGGCGTACCTCTGAACTGGCCGGAGGACGACGGGCGGCCTGGCGAAGAGAACCGCCTTGGGGATGGTGGTCGGGACTGGCGTCGCTGCGAGGTCGAGGACTGCACGTTATCAGCCAAGTACTGTTCCATATCCCGTAGTCGTTCACCGTAGCGCGGTCGAGGTGCGTCAGGTGAAAACCCCCTTAAACCCTTTCTGCGGTAGGGGCAGTGGCGGTGGATGTGGCCGGGCTCCCCGCAGTGGTAACAGAGCGGCCGATTGTTTGGCGTACGCTAAACATGCGCTTTGCTCACGGGAGGCCTGAACTCCTGCGGCACGCAGGGTACTGTTGCGATTGGGTACTGGAGAGATGGCACAGCAGCGACGGGGAAAAAGGCTCGCATCGCTCTCCCGGGACTTCGTAGCTCCTCACTGTACGTCATAACAGAGGGTGCCGGATGTGGAGCTGGGTGTGGCTGCACAACTCGTCGGATTTCTTCACGGACCACGCCCGTTACGGCGCTGACCTGTGGAACTTCAAAGCGGAGTTTCGGTAGTTGCTCGCGCACAAGGCTTCTTATAAGCTCGCGAAGCTCCTTGGCTGGCAGCGACGTAGGCGGGTACTGGGAAGCGGCTGCTACAGTAACCTGACGTTCGTCCTAGTGCGCGCCCCGTTCCTGCGGAGAGCGCTCGATACCCGTTGCCTCCTTGGTGAAGTCCGACACTGTTCTTGGCGGGTCACGGACCAGTCCGGCAAATAGCTGCTTTTTTACGCCACGCATTAAGTAGCGTACCTTCTTGGCTTCGGGCATAGCAGGGTCGGCCCGATTGAGCAGTCGCATCATGTCCTCTATGAACATCGCGACGCTCTCGTTCGGCTGTTGTGACCTCGAGTGCAGGGCGATTTCTGCTTTCTCTTTTCTTTCGCTGCTGGTAAATGTCGCTAGCAGCTCTCGACGAAAAGCCTCTCAGGTGGTAAAGGAAGCTTCGTGGTTCTCAAACCGCGTTTTGGCCGAGTCCTGCAGCGCAAAGTAGACGTTGCGCAGCTTGCGCTCGCCGTCCCACTCATTGAAACTCGCCACTCGGTCAAAGCTGGCCAACCAGTCTTCGACGTCCTCGAACCTGTCCCCGTGGAACGGTGGCGGCGACTGAGGTGCGTGGAGGACGAATGGCTTATTCGCGGAATTCTGAGTTATCTGGCTAGCCGCGTGGTAGCTGTCATGGCCCTTACCGTCGTTTCAGTTGGCCGTACTACGGTTGTAGGCCTCGCAGATGGCGGCTCGCCTTGTGCACGGGTTTTGAGTACACGCGTGGAGAACAGGCGTCAAGAGTGTCTTCGCAGTCAGAGCACATGGGACGCTACCCAGCTGCTCCACCAATTATCTCACCGATAAACGGTCGAAGCACACATACCAGGTTTAATGAGACGTGCTAAGCGTGCAAGACAGCAGGGAGCTCGAGCGATGATGACAATCCCCTGGCCCCTCGAGTGCGCAAGGCATGGCAAGTCCCATCTAAAACAGTTCGGCCGCGGTATGGGGCCACTGGGTTGATTGATGCTGTAGCAACATAATGCAGGAGAATGTACAATAATGCAGGAGAATGTACAAAAACACTCACAGGTTGCGTGTTACATAGGATCAATAACAAAAAAAGAAAAAAATCACATATTAAGAAGGAAAAGCTTTAATTTGACCTTGAACAAAGAAAGCGTATTAGTTTGTTTGTAGTCTAATTTCATAGAATTCCAAAATGATATGGATGAAAAACAAAGGCATTGTTTCCCGTAATTAGTTCTGACCTTAGGTAGTAAAAAGTTTTTACGCAGCGCCAAACGTGTGAAGATGTTGCTTATGAGCGTGCCGGGAGAAAACATGCTTGGCGGCAACTGATGATGAAGAATCGTAAAGAATAGGATAACAAAGTTGTAAAAATAAAGGGTCGACATAGGTAGAGCATTTAAATCAATTATCAAAATGCGTGAGAGTGACATTCGAGGGGTGTAGGTTATGATGCGCATGGCTCGCTTTTGCAGTGTTATTAAAGGCCAGAGATGAAATTATACCTAGGTGTAACCCCAAGATGAGATACCGTAGTTAAAGTGCCTCTGGATGAATGCGTAATAAAGGGATAATAAAGTTTGTATTGGTAAATAGCTTCCGGCTTTAATTAGTACGCGTAACCCATACGAAATCTTCTTGCACGTTTCAGCTACATGATGATGGAAGTTTAAGTAAGGGTCAATAATAACACCCAGGAATGAAACTCGATCTTGTGACGAAAAAGCAGCAGGATTGAGGTATAGTAGTGGTGTAATGGGCAATGGCTTCTGAGGGGGATGGAAAATCTGAAAACAAGTCTTGGTGACGTTCACGGACAGGCGGTTAATGTGGCACCAGCGCTCAAGAGAATTAATGTCATATTGTAGGTTATGTATCAACTGATTAATGTCCTAGTGCGATGACATCATGGTAGAGTCATCTGCGTATAGTATACTATTTCAATTCTATAATCAGGGCGTTAAATCATTAATGCAGAGTAAAAACAACACATGGCCTAGAATATAATATTATGGAACACCATTGTTAATGAAAGCTATGTTAGATGTGTGCTCATTAATAATGACTATGTGCTCTCGGTCACAGAGAAAGTTCTTCAGGAGCATTAAAGGAGGTCCAGTGATACCGTATGATTCTAGTGTGTGAAACAAGATGGAGTGATCGATGGAATCAAATGCTTTACTAAAATCTATGTATACTGCTCCTGAGAACATTCCTTTATCGATAGCCAGCCTAACGTAATCTATGAGAGACGCTATCGCAGTATCTGTAGATAGTCCGCGGCGAAAACCGTGTTGACTACCTGTCAATATGTGAATTTTTTCAATATAAGCTGACAACCTTACTTCAATTAATTTTTCTAAAATTTTCCCCAAAAAGGGAAGAATTGCAAATGGTCGATAATAATTTGGCAGAGCTGGATCACCTTTTTTGAAGACCGGTATTATTTTCGCTATCTTGAGCTGCTTGGGATAATTGTTACATTTAAAAACGAGATGGCAGATTTGGCTGAGGACAGGTGCAAGCAACGATCAATTATTTTTCACATGCTTTCCACGGATATTGTCAACGCCGGGGCCGGTCGTCTTTAAATTAGCAATTACGGATAGAACATCGTCTGGACACGTCGAGGTAAGAAAGACTGAATGAGGCAGCGCTCAAGAGAAGGGGCGCACAACGAAGAGAAAGGATAATCAGATGTAAAGGGTAATTAGATATAGAAAGGATAATTAGATGTATAATTAGATGTATGATCCTGCGGAAGGATCATTAGGTGGTCTCGGTAGTTGTGCATCAGCGCAGGCTACTAATCGGATACTTTTCACAATGCAGGTGTTTGCCTTCGCTGTGCAACTGCTTTTCGCCGCTCTACCGTCTGCCACCTGTTCATCAGTTTTGACCGCCGCCCCGAATTCCTTGAAAAAGGCCTTTTTCATCCGCCTGCCCCATCACCGTTGCTGCCCCATCGCCGCCAGAGGACGTCATCTTGGACCATCAGTGGCCAGTCCCATCACCAAGAACATCATCTGATTATTCTATCAGCCATATAAGGCCCCTGCTGTCATCGCCACCGCTCTGTGGGCTCGGTAGCTGTGCATCAGCGCAGGCTACTAATCCGATACTTTTCACAATGCACGTTAGTAATAAGTTTTCCCTATTTGCTAAAAAAACCAGTAACTACTTTTTAATGCAGCTGCCGAGCCCTCAGTGCTGCTGTAGTATTGCTGCCGAGTGTTCACGTGCTCTTCGTTTTCTTTTACTATTGTTAGGCGATGTTGAAACTTGCCCAGGCCCCGACCGTTACGACAGCATACTTTCCGAGCTCCAGAAACTAACTACCAGACAAGCTACATTAATTCCAGATCTGCAGGACATTAAACACCAACTGAAAACTACCGAAACAACCATGACCGACTTAAACAAGCGCATGGACACTCTAGAATCACACTATGCCACACTTTCTACTCTCCATTCTGAAATCGACGCCCTGAAAACTTTAAACACTGAACTTACCTGCAAGGTCGACAAACTGGAAGCACGTATGGACGATGCAGAAAATCGGTCTCGCCGTAACAATCTCATTTTTTGCAATATTCTTGTCACTAACAGTCATTTGCCATTGCTTCACTCAACTAGGTTTCACCATCGAACCCGATTATAATCGAGCGTGCTCACCGCCTCGGGCGCCACTCTACTGATCGCACCAGGCCAATCACCGTTAAATTCACGTCATCGAAAACTAAAGAAAGCATCCTTTCCTTAGGCAATAAGCTGAAAGGCGCCAACTACAGTATTGGCGAAGAATTCTCCCTTCCCGTTCGCAACGCCCGCAAACATCGTGTAGCCTTTGCCAAATCGGTATCCGATAAGCTCTCTTTGCGCTTAAAAACATTACACATTGGTCCTAAACGCTACATATTCGATGAATCATCACAAACAGTCAAAGAGGTAAAATAGCAACCATCTCAGCCTTTAACGACAGATCGTTCTAGGCATGTACACCAAGAAGCCCTTTCATTGTCAGCAATATTTACTGACGTGCGGAGTTTCATTTCAAAGCGCGGCATTGTTTCCCATATCGTCACTTCATCTGGCAGTAACATACTAGTATTGACAGAAACGTTGATTAACAGCGATATTTCCGATAGTGAAGTGCTTGCTGACTTGCCCAATTTCTCTGTTTTCCGCAAAGATCACCCAGATCGAAGGGGAGGAGGGGTACTGATTGCCACCGCTCGAGACCTATCATGCTCAGTCATTAACCTTTCATCAGATATAGAAATAATGCCACGCTTCACCTAAATCAGTTGTGATCGGCATTTGCTACAGGCCTCCTAACAGCCCCGATTTCCCTCGAAAACGTAATAACGCATTGAATGAAATTAAAGCTAAACACACTAACACATGCACTCCCCTATTCGGAGACTTCATTTTTCCGAGTATCGACTGGAATAATCTAACCGCCACAGGTAATAAGGATGCTAATGAATTTCTAGACGTTTGCCTTAACTATATATAACCTCATTCAAACTGTATCCAAGCCAACTCGTGTAACCGAAGACTGCGCAAATATTCTAGATCTATTATTAACGGATAACCCTGAATGTGTTCATTCTATCACGTATCTACCAGGCGTCAGCGATCATCACGTCATACATGCTGGCTTCACGATTAAACCATCCTTACGCGCAACAACTAAAAGAACTATCCGATTATACGATAAAGGAAACTATACAGCAATAAATAATGAACTTCGCGCATTTTTGCCAGCATTTCAATCTATCTTTAATCAAAGATCCATTCATGATAACTGGTCCTTGTTTAAGAGGAAAATCGACGATTTGGTCGTCAGGTTTTTCCGAACATAAATATACGAACTAACCTCAAAACCCATGGTTCACAAATACACTCAGACGCCTTGAAAATAAAAAGAAACGTCTTTTCCGATCGGCCACGTTTCTTCCTAGTCAGAACGCTTGGAACAAATATTACGCAGCCGAAAAAACGTACTTTTCAGGTATTCGAGAAGCCAAGCGCAACTTTTTCAACTTCGATCTGCTTAAAATGTTGTCAACTAACCCCCGTAGGTTCTGGCAAGTCATTAATCCCCAGCACACACGCACTATTTCCCTCACCGATGGTTCGGGTGAAACTGTATGCGAAACAGAATGCGCCAATATGTTCAACACAGCCTTTTATTCCGTGTTTACTAATGAAACAGATCCGACATTTCCTCCAAACGCCCCAGTTATTCATGATACTATGCCTTCTCTTACATTTTCTTCAGCAGGAATTTCGTCACTAATTGAAAACATTAAACTTTCATCATCTGCAGGAAGTGACAATATCAACGCTAAAATACTGATTAATACAAAAGAGATATGTTCATCTCTGTTGTGCTTGTTATTCGCTCAGTCACTCTTCACAGGTCAACTGCCCATAGACTGGAAAATTGGGAAGGTCGTTCCAGTCAACAAATCAGGTAACAAGAACTCGCCACTTAATTACGTCCCATCTCTCTAACTAGTATTCCCTGCAAAATAATGGAACACGTTTTCTATACCCATATCATGGCATTCCTTGATTCGAACAACTTTTTTCAACCTGCTCAGCATGGGTTTCGCTCGGGTTATTCCTGCGAGACCCAACTTGCTACGTTCATTCACGATCTGCATGCTAACCTTGATTGTAATCTACAGACTGACATCGTATTTTTAGATTTTGCAAAAGCCTTTGATAAAGTACCCCATAAACGCCTGCTGATAAAACTTTCCCAATTAAATTTGCACCCACATATTTTGAAGTGGATTGAAGAGTTTTTAACTAATCGTTCGCAGTTTGTCTCCGTTAACAATAAGAACTCCAACTCACTTCTAGTAACGTCGGGCGTTCCACAGGGATCTGTGCTTGGCCCACTACTGTTTCTCATATACATGAATGATCTGCCTTCAAACGTAACATCTAACATACGCATGTTCGCTGACGACTGTGCACATTATCGTGCTATTCTCACCACTGCTGACCAATCTTCTCTTCAAAATTATCTCAGTGCTGTTCAGGAGCGGTGTAATAAGTGGCTAATAGAACTTAACCCACGTAAATGTAATCTTTTGTCCATTAGCCGCCGCCGTAATCCTCTAATTTTCTTTTACGAAATATCAGAAGTTCCTGTACAACTAGTTCAGACATACAAGTACCTAGGCATAACAATTTCTAGCGATCTTTCTTGGAGCTTGCATGTTACTAACATAATATCGTCAGCAAACAAGACGCGCGAGAAATTTCGTTGTCGCGAAATTTTGCTGTCGAGAAATTAACTAAAAATGCAAGGCAATAACTCCAGCAAAACGTAGTTTTATTGCCAGAAATCTGCGAGCTTAGCCTTACTGCGTTTCACTGCCAGCAGCGGCGTCACGCGACTCTCGCACTCTGCTAACAGCGACATCGCAACGTCATCATCGTGTGTGCCAAGGAATTTTCTAATAACGTCGAAGGCATCCAGTAGCTGCGATGAGGCTGCCGGGGCAGGTAAATCTTGAGCGGAGTCGTCTTCATGATCGGACGGCTCTTCCGGCTCGCGAACACTTTTGATGATGTCTTCATCGCTTCGTTCCTCGTGGACAATCACGTCCGCGTCAGCGTCGAGGAAATCATCCAGCGCTATGTCAGCAGGGACGTTTCCAGCTTCCTGGAATGATTTCCAAGCAACGTCAGTCCCCGGAGTCGATGACGATGGTACACTTTCCGCGGCTGCAGTCGTGCTGGTCGCCTTGCTGTCGGCTTGCATGAAACAGTTGCGGATCACGCTGCACCGTGTTGCTCTCCATGCCGCAGCCATCATTTCTAAAGCCATGAATAGATCGACTTTCGCCTCCCTACCAGTGTCGGTGTTCAGGAGAAGCCGCTGGATCAACCTCTCCCGGTAGGAAGACTTCATGCTCCGGATGATGCCTTGGTCCAGGGGTTGAATGACTGAGGTACAGTTCGGCGGGAAGAACCTCTGCTCCACACTTGACAGATTGATGTCGTCAATGCGGTGCGCTGAACAATTGTCCACGAGCAAACAAACCTTTCGATTTTGTCTGCTCATGTCGCGGTCAAGAGCCACCACCCAGTCAGCAAAAATGGCACGGGTCATCCACGACCGGCTGTTTGCCACGTACTTGACAGGTAGGCTCCTGTTCCCCTTGAAGCAGAGCGGTTGTGCACTTTTGCCAATAACTAACGGGGGGCGTTTGTCAGACCCATCCACATTTGTGCACAGCAGCACAGTCACTCGTTTCTTGCTATGTTTGCCTCCGTGGCAATGCTGCCCTTTAAAATCAAGCGTCTTCGCTGGCAGCACCTCATAGAAGAGGACCGTCTCGTCTGCGTTATAAATATCAGGCGGAGCGTAACTGCTCATTATGTCAATCATGTTGTCCTCTGCCCATGCTGATGCGCCGTCAACGTCCGCAGATGCCGATTCACCGCACAATACCTTGCCGACGATGTTATGCCTTTCTTCAAAGCGATTCAGCCATCCTATGCTTGCCTTAATGTCGTTCACCCTAGCAAACAAGCATAATTTAGGGCCTTCTGCTGTACAATTTTACCGCTCAGGGGCATGTTTGTTGCTCGCGTATCGACGGACCAAGCATAGACAGCCTTGTCGAGCTCTTCATACGTTGGTTTCGTCACTTTCTTGTGCTGCGCTGAAGTTCCCGATGAAAGTGCCTTCCTAATGCTGTCTTTATTCTTCAAAATCGTCGATAGCGAACTCGGCGCGATGCCAAAATCTGCGGCAATAATTGCCTTCTTCTTGCCGCTTTCCGCTTCGGCGATAATTCTATCCTTTTCCTCTAGCGAAATAAACTTTCGCTTCGTCGTAGGCGGCGACATGGCAGAGGCGATCGACGAGATCAGACTTCAGCGAGAGATCAACGATCAACACACACCGACACACGAGAAAATGGCGGCAAGGGCAGCGGAGAAGGCGTGGAGGGGAGGCTGGCGACTGGATTTGGATTCGTCTTTGGCCCTCGTACGGCCGGCGACCTTCGCACGGCGCCAACAAGTCCCCTCACTGCTTCCCTATGACAAATAAACGACTCCCAACCAAATTTTTAAATAAAGAATACATGAAGATGTAATAAACATACATTCCGTGCATTATTTAGCTGCTCCAAACCACTGCTTTAGCAGGGAATAATCTCATACAGCACCCAACTTTTGAAGAAAGGCGGGCCACTGACCGGTGAAGGCTCGCGAAAAATTCGTAGAAGCGAATGCGTGCTCACCAGGTAATTCGTTTTCGAGGGAATTTTAATACATTAACTCCTATGGGGATTTCGCGGGGAATGAAAAATACTTCGTTGTGACGAAAATTTCGTTGAAGCGGCATTCGTTGTGCCGGGATTGAACTGTAAATATGCTGGAATACCTTTTACATCTCCATCACGAGCCCCTCCGTCCAACCGATTGCCACCCTCCACATACCCCCCCCCCCCCCCCCCCCCCCCTGCCAGTTCGGTGTAGGGTGCTGCCATTGCCCTAGCCATCACGCGAGCGCAGGCCCGGTATATACTGGCAGACTCTAATACTGCCATACTAAATTTTGCTCGCGGGTGAGTTCATATCCCTGCAATTCGCTTACTGAACTCCCTCGCCGCACACCCATCCCGCCACTTGGAGTTCATATGGGTGCCTGCCCACTCCGGGAATCCCGGAAACGAGCCTGCAAACGCTTTAGCCCGAGGTTCTCTCGACCGGTCACCGGCGGCCACCGTTCTAGGGTTCTCACGGGAGCGCATGCATTCATTCAGTGAACTGACGCAGGCCTGCAAAGCCGAGCGTCGGCTCTACCCCCCCCCCCCCCCCCTAACCCTCCCTCTACAATTATCACTAGACACATTGGAGGCGGCTCCAAACACGCACCTTACCCTGGATCCCCTTATATACGCTCGCGCTATAACCAAGTCCGCACAAACCCCTCCTGTACCCTCTGCCACCACCCCAAGCCACTCTCGATCATCTCCTTTTCCCCTGCCCGGCGGATCCTCCCCCGTGGGGCCTGGAGCACCTTACCACTTGGGAGGCTTGGGAGACCCTACTGCGATCCGAGGACCCGACCAAGTAAGCCATCGCCACAGGCTGGGCTGCCAGCGTCATGAGCCTCCGTGACATGAACATTTGAGTGCAGTGGGTCCGTGCAGGGGCCCAAGGACCTGCGTGTCCTAAACTCCCCTGTGTGTCCATTAAAGTTTTCACCACCACCACCCCTAGGCCTGTCTCCTCCCTTGCGTTCTTATAACTCCATGTCCCTAGGGGTAATTCCCTTCTGCTAGCTTCATTTGTTTTTGTTGTTTGTCCAGCTTAAATAATTTTTAGTAGATTACAAAAAAATGCTTATAAATTTTGTAGAAACTTTTTTTGTAGTTTTGTTTCTATGTGAATTGAATTTTTGTTTGCGCATGATCACGTGACAAGGGGGCTGGTGTTCCTATAAACAACCGTCAGGGCGTGACGTCGAAGAGATACAGCGGCGCTGGCGACAGCAGTGACTTTCGTTGTGTAGGCAAAAAGCGGGACCTTTCGCAGTGGGTGTGCCACGCTCGCGTGTTTTTAGTAACGCCTGCAACTCGTTCTCATTCTGTCGTACTCCCAGCATAAATTTAGGCGCGATATTCCGTGTGCTTGGGATAGTAAGTTGAACGCAGGGGGCCATTTTCAGATGCGGATTCGGGTAGCAGCACGCACGACGGTTTGTTCTCTGTTTTCGTTTTCGCGAATTTCAACAGTGTGTCGTTTCAACACCGGTCTAATGACGCTAGGATCTCGACAAAGTCGCACAGTATTATTTCCCAAATTATCTGAATTTTCACATTGTAGGTCGATCAGTACCAGGGGAACACAGCGAATTCCACGCCAGAATTGCCACTCCGGTCAAGCAGAACGCGCACACATGAATAAATTCTAAAGGCAGCGCCTGGTGACACGCGCGTGTAACCAGCGAGCTACGGGGGCTAGATCGCTGCCATGGAGGAAGGAAAACTCAGGAGAGGCCTTTCCCATACAACAACATGGGAGAAGAGTGTGAAGGAAGTCACGTAGTTTTTCTAGATCGGGAGGCCATCATGTCCGGGCAGCTTGTTTAAAACCGGGCGGCAGCAGCAGGCCGCGGCGTACTGCTCGAGTTTCTGTTTTTGGTGGTGCTCACAGGCGGACGCTCACGGCGTTCGCCCATATCTCAAGGTGGAATTCAGCGCAAAAAGTGGCAGTGGCTTAGCTCGGTTATGCAAGGATATACGTAGCGAGAGGTACGTTTCCCTGGCTGAGCTTGTTCTGGTTACTGTATGTTTAGCAATGAGAGACATTGGGTATACACATCGTTTATTCATTTTGATTGACAGAGATGAAGACCGCCCGATGATCTGTGGAGTAGCATGCAGCGGTCTCAATTGAGTCTATACAGTTTTTCGATTTCGTAGAGTCTCTTTCGTATACTAGGTCTATAGTAGTTCCCCATTGTGTGGTTTGGACATGAAGGTCCGAAGATAAATTAAAGTCAAACTTTTCTTTCATACACTGACGAAGAGAGTCCTATTTCCGGTTGAAATCACCCAAAGTCACACACAACTGTGAAACCGTGCAGTAGGCTGGTATACACGTGGCAACCACATCAATCGTCTGCTTGACAGATGTTCCCGGGGCCACATAGACTCCTTGGATGATAATGCAGCTTTCCAGAAGCCGAACACAGCAGGCTTCACCATTATTCACCACGATCGAAGGGAGATGCCTGACAGCGGTGATACCTTGTTTCACGTAGACACAGACTCCAGCGTTCCTATTTGGTTCAAGCCAACTGCCAGGCGACAACCTCAGGATCGGAAGAGTTAATCTTCTCTTGCCTATACCGCCGTTTAGCAGCGGCTGGACTCCTTTTCTGCATGCATGTCAAACGTTGTGATACAGACCCCCACTACATCTCTGCCTTTTATACGCAATCCTGTGCATGCGACGCGAGATTCGGATGATAGAGCGGCGTGCGACGAGGTGGTGAAGAAGACCGCGGCGCATCTGTGGGTCTCTATGGTTACCATGGTATCGGCGCATGCGCACAACTGCTCATCCGTGTGACGTCACGCTCGGCTTTGACGGTGGAGCGGGCGCGGCGACGGCGAAGCGCACGCCGCACTTTGCTCCTTTTCGGTTGCCATGGGAACGGCGCATGCGCACAACTCGCCTCTCCCATGTACCGCGAAATGCTCGACTGGCAGCCCAGTGTAGCTCTCGGTACAAAAATCTTGTTGCGTGCCCGGATTCGAAAGCTGCGACACTGCTCGGAGCCGTCGGGAGACCGCGGCTGTTCACTGAGAGCATTCGCGCTGTTCGTTCACCATTGGTTCATTACGGCGTGCGCTGCAGAGTGTTCGTCGGCGTGTAGTGCGAACGTTTCGTGTATTGTGCGTGCAGTGTGGTTGTGCCATTCGCGCTCCCGTTTCCATGGGCAGTGAAACCTCGTTGCTACTTGTACGCGTTCTTGCAACGCTCCAGCGATTGCAGCTGGTGTTCATTGTAATACAACTGCCAATTTTGTTTTTCGGATATTGCGCTTGTGTTAAAGGCGGGGGTCATAACATGGGCAGAGAGTGCTAATGTAAAGAAAGCAGCTGCTCTCACTTTGTTCTTAGTGTACCGAAATTCTATTGCATGCCCGTTTGAAGCGTATAACGTCTGAAGCGTCTAGGGAGCTGTTTGCCTCTGTGGCGTTCCGGGCTCAATGTATTCGCTCATATCGAGGTCAAGTCTGTATTTTTGATCGCGTGCTATTTTTAGACCTGTTTCCTGTAGCAGGTATTGCAATTGCTTTTCTGGCTGAGGTCATGATCAATAAGTGCGAAAACTGCGAAGCTCTAACTGAATTTGAAGGCCTTTTCTCACACGTGTTTATTGTGCCCATGTTCTGTGATAGAGTTATTTGTGGCAAAAGGCACATAGTGAAATGAGGATCCACATGTGCATTGAATTTCAATGATGCCTGTGGTTATGTTGAAGAAAAATAATTCCATGAGTTTATTACGTACAATAAATTCACTTTCATTGCCTGTATTGTCGATCACAAGTAAAGTGTTCTACTGTGCAGTGACATTTCAAGCTAGTATTTCATCAAGTAGCGAAAATTGGTGCGTACAGCTGCATCTCTGCACGTTAAACATGAAATACAGCATTGAAACAACGCACAGCACTGTGAAACTTATACTGCAGCCACTGGCTACTACTTTAACTTCTCGAAGCAGTCTGAAAAGCTGCGGTCATATATGTTATCCACCAAACTAGACTGTGGATGGGAAACATGCTGTGTTGCAGTGCTACAAAGGGTGAATTTATGGATAATTCTTAACGAGGGCCAGTCCTATTTGAAACATGTGTTTCGTGGACTGTTTTTTTTAGAAAAGTGGTTCAGCATGGTTTTCCTCCCCTATATTCTCCTGTGCCATGCTACTATAGGCACTTCGGCCTTCTCTGTTTCTGTCACCTCTATGAGTGGCTCTTGGAGTTCTGAATCAACTCCAAGCTTTTATGAACATGTTCTGATACTACATTTTGCATTCAGGGTCAAGAACTCAGATTTTGGTGTATTTGCCCATCCTCACTGCTGTATGAGAAAGCAATCCTGGCATGGGCAGCCGCACAAAAACATGTTATGAAGATAAATACAGTAATCCAGATAAAAAACTAAACTGTTGAAGCAGAAGGCCCTGTTGACACAGCTGCCCAAATATACGCAATGGAGACCGGTTTCAACATTCAACAACAAGAGCAGCATTAAAAGGTGGGCTGAAAGGCAGCTTGGGTGTGACCATGCATGGCAGCGTGGTTCACAACTCAGCCAGAAGCAGACACGTGCACACTCCTTCAGCATAAAACTGAGAGGGTTGTGTTATCCACCACAGAGCATGCTTAAAGTGTGGCCAGTATGTGGGCCAAAGTTATGCGGCTATAGCATGCAAACAACCCTACATCGAAAACCTTGCTCAGGGAAGTCATGCGCGAAGCTCTAAATTCGTTTTAGCAAAGAAAGATTTTTTTAGAACCTCATGAGCACATTTGTCAGCTGTCCACTCAAAAATCATTATGCTCTCAAATGCAAAGTGTTGCGGAGGGTCATTTAAATATAACCCTCGTGCCAGCAAGCTCGACTCAGAGAGCTTCCACGGATAGCCATGCACGAAAAATTTTCAGGGAGCTTTAGTTTAAAGGCTGTACTTTACACTGCAATTGCGTGGCATTGCTCAAAGACGGGATCCACTGCCTTCATGGTATCATTTTCCTACAATCTGTGATTTTACTCTTACACAGTTCCGTAAAAAACAAACTCCACAGCAACACAGAACACAAGAATTTCTTGCACTTGAGGCAAAATACAGTACTTTGACACCTTCTTATACAGATGGCCCAAAAACAGATATTTACTTTGGGAGCGCAGTGATAAAAGGAATTTGCAATGAAGTAGGCTTCCACAGTGCGAATCAATTTTCACTGTCGAATGTTACGCCGTCTGTGCAGCCACTGAAGAAATATTATACAAGAACCTCACAAACAGTATTATTTACACAGACTCCTCAAGCTTACTTACTGATCTCCACTCTAGAAATGCAATCACTCCTATGATTGGTGACATCATACACAACATTGTAACAGCTACAGCTCTAGGACAAAACATAAAACTGTGCTGGGTCCCGAGTCAAATCGGAATAAAAGGCAGCGAGAGAGCAGATTTGTGCGGTGCTCAATCTCGTGGCAAGGAAATAAAAAGTATTTATGTCCTTTAAGGATTGCATTAAATTAGCGCAAAGAAAATTAAGGATAAAATAACGGACAACTTGGAACAATGAAGTAAACAACAAACTGGACTTGGTAAAGACAGTTCTAGGTGAATGGAAGCCATGTTTGCACAGGAAGCGTTTCATTGAAGTTATTTTATGTCGTCTCCGTATAGGCCACATGCACATCACACACAATTTTTATTGACAAGTGAAGACCAACCAATTTGTGAAAAATGTGCAGATGACCTAACTGGTAATCACATTTCATACGAATGCACAAAACTTGAAAAACTTAGGAAAAATTATTTTACACAGTTTTGTGATGAACACATTCTTTTACACCCAATCTTTATTTTGAGTGAAGATGCAATTGTTGACACGACATGTGCTTTTAGCTTTTTATGAGAAGCAGGTTTTCTTAGCAAACTCTAAATTTTCAACCCCTGATTTGCTTCATTTTTTTATACACCTCAGCCACCTTCTCATTTCTGAGAAGGCTGCGGTTTTGTTTTACTGGTTAAGAGGCTCAACATTCTCGCCCAGCCAAGGATGCCTACTGAGACTACCCGACCTTCTTCAAAGCTCTTAATATTAGCCATTCATAAAGTTTTTCTTCCTTAGTCATTAGGCAATACAAAACAATGTTGTACGCCCTCTACTCCATAGATAATTAATATTTCTAAAACAGTCTGCAGAAATCAATTTTCCTTACCTTGAGGTGGGTGCAAGATGGCCTAAGTTGCCTATGTGCCCTAAAACACAACACAACACTGTACTTTACACTGCATTAAGGTGGGGTAGTTGGTTCGAAAGCATCATGAAATACACAGCACGATGCAAGACACGCTGCATAAAAAGAGGAATAAAAGGGGATACACGACACAAAGTAACAAGTTCTATTTAAGTGGCACCATGGGTAACATTTTATACAAGAAAAAAAAGAGAGAACACAAACAAGCATGCTCTTCAAATTGTATGCTAGATTTGGTTTTCTTTTCTTCTTCTATATATTTGGCAGCAGCTGCATACACACAATTTCAATGACCTAAACTTTTGTGCCCTTTACCTTTACCGCCGAGCACGCTTGTCGCTTCGAAGCCGCCGAGTGATTCGGTCCATTGTGGGCGCAAGTCAGCCCCATAAATAGTTTTCTGTTAGAAGATCTTTTGTCCGTCTTCATCGCTCCTTCGACTGCCGTCACCACTACGTGACAAATGTACGCATGTGCGTAATAAATCACAAGTTGAAAGTAAGCGCTCGTGTCGTCGTGTTTGTTCCGGCTTCGTGTTTTCCGCGCTGTTTTACCATGGATAGTTGTTCTCAGTATTAATCACCATTCGTTGAAAGTAACGATTCTTATTACAGGCTTTTCCCCGAATAAATAAGATATAAAATCTTTTTTTTTGCGGCAGGTGAACATTTTTCTAGATGAGATATGTTACGATGCGTTATAGCGGTTTTGGGACATATCGCTGATTCACCCGCAGCGACAGTGCCAGCGACTCGCAAGTCGTGATTTTGACGTCCCGAAACCGTTGTTTCGTCTCGTTACGCCATGTTGCGCTTTTGAAGAAGTTTCGGAATGCCACGTTGCGTTGTCTGGTGACGATACGCATGCGTAGACGCGCAGAGAGTAGGGTTGCGTTTGTTTGTTTTGTGTTCATTCATTGCAACACACTTGACATGATTATATGCTTAAGACAGGGAAAAGAATTAAAGAAGACAAAACCAATTATCAAACGCCGCTAGATTTGCAGGGGAAAATTCAGGGGGCACTTTGGCGATCTAAAGTGCGCGAAATTTTATCTTGGCCTGCGGCAAAGGTCAAATTTCGGCAGTGGGTGGGTCAATTTTGGAGTGACTCGGGCCAAATTTGGGGGTCACCATGGTGTTCGCCGTAGTCGAATTAGGCTGGACTTCGATTTTGGTGCAAATCGGCCAAGGTCAAAGTGTGGGTATGACGTCACTTCCGTTGTCGTGACTTCCGGTTGGCGATGTAACAGACGGACAGGATCTCGACCGCGAGTATGAGCCATTAAAGGCTTTCGCCTTAATGTATTCATATTTAGAGATCGCGCCGAGTGAAAACGGCGGCGGCGGAGGCGGCGCGCCGATCAGTTTGCGTCGGCGGCAGCGGCGCAGCAGGGGAAGTCGGCGCACACCTCTACGAGGCACCCGAGAGGGCCATAGCGGGCCCTCCCGCCATTCCGTCTTTGTCGTCTGCTTGGAGTGAACGCGCCGTTGAACGTAAGTTTTTCCCACAACGGGCTTCCAATTCGGTCTGTATTGTTGTTCTTTGACTGAACATGACTGTACTTTGATTATGGTGCTGTATCCCAGGTAGTGTTAAAAAATGTTTGTAAGTTGTAATAATGTTACCTGTTCCAACTTATTGTTACACTAAAGTTAAAAATTAACACATCACGTTAACATTGAACTCTTCCAACTAGAATTAACATAGAACTTTCCCCGCTGTTTTTACCGAAAAAATGTTTTTCAAGTAGCAGCACTTTGCAACCATATCTCTTAGATAGTACTCGCCATAGGTTGCATGCACAGCCCCATTATTTTGTCAGAAAACTTTGTTTATTACCCATTCGGCACTATCATTCATGGGACATCCCTCAGTAATGGGTATATAAGCTTGAGTCCATGATATTCGTTCGGAGGTGAGTGAATTCGAGTTCCATGTTGTGCTGTGTAGTGGAACCGCAGTGTCGCCCTCATTGTGGGTTCTTTCAAGCGGTTGTAAATTGTGTGCAGCACAACTTGGAGGCCTACGTGGTTGTGCATGTCTAATTCACCATTTTCGATAATGTTACATTTAAGTTGATTACATGTTTCATTAATGTTCGGGGAGGTTGTTGTTACGTTTATACGTAATATTAATATAACGTTAGAAAAAAAAGGACATTAAGCGCCTTGAAATATCATTTAACCACAGAAAAAATGTAAGATTATCGTAATGCTTCAGTGCTACCTGGGATGGTGCTGTCGTCGGTGCTTCGGTGCTCCGACAATGAGACGAAAGTGCTTTGCTCCGAGATGCACGACAGGCTACAAGTCATGCACGGAAAAGTTGTCGCTGTTTTGGGCGGCAAGGACGAAGAACATTTGAAGGTGTGAAGAAATGCTATCCCACGTAATGACCGTTTGCTGCAACCTTCAGGCTATTTATGTGACAAGCATTTCGAGCCTCATCTCGTGTCGAAAATGTGGCAAGCCATGTACAAGGGCGATGTACTCGCACGTGCACAGCGGGGACCTTGTCTTGCAAAAGATGCTGTGCCAACAAGGTTCCCTGACTGTTCTGCGCACCTGTCGAAAGTCAGGAAGGAACGGAAAAGGCCTGCTGAGAGGCAAGATATTCCGGTGCCAAAAAAAAAAAAACCCCGCTGTGTTAAGCTTCACGCCGATGCGGCGAATCCAGACCCGCCTACGAAGGAGCGCCCGCAGGAATCATATCGCGCGGCTTCAGCTACTTGTTTGAAGTGCCGCCGAACATTTTACCCTCTAGCTCTTGGGCCTGCCATCGACTCGAACTAGATCTGGAGTCAGAAGCGTGTACTTTTCGAAAGCTGAGCGCAACAAAGTTGACCACTTGACAGCACCGCCAATCCCGTCTCCTCCAGTCGTGTCGACAAAGGATCGTAAATTTCAATAAGGACGTGACTGTAACAGTAGTTGTTATACTGGTAAGGCAAATCTCACTAGATAAATTTCAGCTGCCAAGTGATATGACACGAAGCGCTGAAAACGTGGTCGCAATTTGCTCAAAAAAATGGATGACGCTGTTGTCTGTTGTGGGGGACTATATCCAACAGCTTATCTTCGAGTTCAGCCGGAAAACGGATTTCTTGACATAAGAGTGGCGCGGCACAAGCAATGCAAGTTTATTCTGCAGCCGCAAGTCTAAGCATTTGTCCAAGATGCCTCAGTTTCTCGGACACCTTGAAACTCCGCGAAAAGCGGTTAGCGAAGAGAACTCAGGCAGCTGGAACACGTAGGTTTCCTTTAATGTCTCCAGAAAATGCTGAACAAATGGTGACACTGAAAAGGGCGAACTGCGCACTTGAACTACGCATGCGAACTACGTCAATGAGGATTCGTCCGTACTCCAAAGCAAAGAAAAATAAATTGGCAACAGGACGCAAGCACTAAGAAAACTGTCAAAGAAGTATATTGCTGATTGCAGCTTACGTGGAATGGCCGGCATTTTAGTTTCTAAAATTAAGCGCGAAAAACGAGGTCTAGCTAATGCCCATGCTATTTGTCCTGTAGGTCGTGCATGTGCTCTTTCGCTCATCAGTGACGCTGATTTTAGAGTGTCTTGCTTTCTTTGACAATAAAGCTGGTCATATATGTGCTGAATGAGTGCAATATTTTGCAGTTTCATTAGCATGCGGACTGATTCGATCACAGTCAGCCCTGCCCTCTTTTGGCTTGCGTGAGATATTTTCACACTATGCCAAGAATTTCAAGTTTCATTTATTTAATGTCTGTAGTACAGAAAATAGCAGCTATCAGATTCTGCTCAGATCGCTCACCGCGGTACGCGGTCCTGCACGCCGTATTGGACTAAATCCCTTGAATGTTTTTCGGTTTGACGGCTTGATGAATTGCGGACGACCGATCAATACAGGCATCCACTTTCTATCGGCCTGGTGGCAAGCGAATGGTTGGAATAAGAGATGGGCGTCCTCACCTCATGAGGATTTTACTGGGTGAGGTGAGGGCGAGGGAGGGAAGACATGATGAGGTGAGGGTGGTGGCCCGAGCCGTACTCCCAGCTAATATTTTTTGCCTGTGCATGCAGCCCGTTATGGATTCCCGTTCTAAAGCGCTAGTTATTAGGGAGAAGGTTCCCGAGGAAGACGTGGTTTCTGCAGTCTGGAGGCGTACGAGGCGAACACGAAAGACGGGGAGCCGCACGCCTTCTCTGTCGCCGCGATGTACTACACCACTGACAATGCTATGCCGAAAAAACGAGCTCTTCTATTTTTAAAAATTGTGTAAAGCTTTAAGCGAAACAACCTGTATAGTGTGCTTGTTTAACAAAAAGGCAGTGGTCGGGCCGTGCGGGCGGCCGCCGGTCCAACGGGAACCGTGGTACCGCAGTCAGCATTTTCATTATCAGCCCCGAGTCTGTCAGAACATCAGAGTCAATAGTAAAACACGTAAACATTATACCTTTAAGGCTTTTAATTTCCCGAATTCTAAGCGTTGCTTCCCGGAACGAAGTCCGATTTCAGCTCAGTGAAGTTTCAATGAACTGGCTGCAGCGCAAAAAAAATGTTTCTGCGAAATTCCACTGTCAAATCAAAGCCTGTTGGCGGCACTAGTGTCGAATTTTTTCATTAATACTTGGAGGAGTTCAGTAGAATCGTATCTTTCTATTTTCATTGGAATTGCGGTATAGGAAAGCGGTGCCGCAATGGGGTGGGCAAAGCCAACCATTGTAGTTTGACTATGGAAATAAACCAGCAGCATAACCACCTTGGTCTGAATCATCTCTCGCTCCGCCTTGTACGAGGTTCTATACAAAATGAAAAGTTGAACCGCTCTCCAAATAATAGGAACATATCTTGGTTTGTTTGTGTCGGTTAAACGTGTGACCACGTAATCGAGCGCCTGATTTTATGAACAAAATTCCTTGCAGGAATGTTAAGGAATTCACACTGTGCGTTTGGGTAATGCGTAGACGTGCAAGCAAAACATTACGGGCAGTTTAGCTTGGAGTTCACGACGAATTATCGTCGTGAGCACCATTAGTCCAGGTTTTGCATGGTGTACCTTGACTTTGTAAGCTGTCGCTTGGCCTGAACTGGCTTACATTGCTTTATATATTATATGATATAAATTGCGTGCTAATGCATCATTTTAGACTTTTTCTGCGGTAGATTTGGTCAATTCTCTTGATTCACAAATCCATCCTAATCGTTCAGTACAGACTCAAGGGCTTGCTGACTGCCATGCATCATTCAGCCCAAACCCTGTATTTTAGTGATTCGTTTGATCTTCAAGTGGCCTAAATAATTCTTTTTTTTTAATTTTAAGCGACAGCATAAGAGCCTTGCTGCGGCGGAAAGCCGGTATCGCACTGGGGGAAGACACTAATGAATAAAAACTTCATAGCTGGAGGAGCGGGATCCGAACCCGCAGAGGCGCTAAAAATCAGTTCCATTGGCCGCTGCTTCAGACCGCTACGCCATTGCCACAGCTTTTTTAAGCATGGTATTTATTGCACTGAAAATACATTCTATTTACATTAACTAAATTATTCATAAAGCTTTTAGGAAACGCCACAAAACACATCGCAAAAAGATAGAGCAAAAGAACACTAGACGCGAAGTAAGGCTTAGTTAGCCAAGAGGGAATGCCACTCCGATTTAAAGCCGGTCGGTTCATACACTCCCCTCAGATGAACAATCATTTGGGAGAAATCTTAACATCCTGTCTGTATGAACTGCTAAGTAGAAAGTGTGCGTGTTTTAGGTCTTCTACTTCATACATCTGGGACTGGAAGTCAGTGGCTAAACGCGACACGTAAATCGGCTCACGCTCCTCTCGGTATGATTCGACGCATATCTATGCGCTCTGGCAGAGAGCGTTCTGATACTGCCAGTCAGTTTGTGCGCTCCATTCTACAGCCGCGGACAGTGTACCAGGCCCAATTTCGTCGCCTCACCCGTCGTTAGTGGGACTCCCTTGAAGCAATCAATCGGCAGGCTAGGCGCTGCATAACTTATCTCCTTCGTATTACACCCGTACCCATTCTGCAAGAGTGGAATGATCAACCAGGCTGAGCCAAACAGAGCACGCAAGATGTCCCATCAGCTTCATCGTTTACAGACTCTTCCTCCATGGTCATACTGTCAACTCACAGACATTCGCTCCTCTGTTTCGCCACCGATATCAGCCGCGCATCTACCTCCGGGGTGCATAATATACACCGATGCATCACACACAGCACTGCAGGGAGTTACCGCAGCTTACAGTCCCCCCATCCTCATCTTAACTCCCACGCTACATATAGCGCGGATACTTGCACCCCCCTTGCCTTGGATCTTCAAGCGATACACGGTGAAATTGCTTCTCTTCCACTCGTACCCACTTTCGATGTTGTTCACATTTACATTGACTCTCTTGACGCCCATAAGCAGCTTAAGGCTGTCCGGCGCACATTCCAAATTACACAATCCATTCACCAACTCTGCAAAAAATACCCCTGTCCTGTGCGTATACAGTTTGTTCACGGCCATGCTCACGATCCGCACAATATTCATGTGGATACAAGGACACACCTTGACACATCAGACATCCCGCCACCTTCCCCTCTTCCCCCAGATCCGTTCCTGTCCCATGTTTCCGAGAAACAAGCTTTGCGTCAGCGAACACGCGCTCTAATTCCTCCGTGTTCGTACCCTCTCCCCCGTAGTCTCCCTCGGGAGGAGGAAGTATCTGTGCGCCGGATTCGGGGGGCAGGAGCGGCTCTGACTCCCTCTGTGCGTCATCGGTGGCGTGACAAACGCTTAGAAGTGACTGACAACTGTCCCCATTGTGGTGCTGCGCCTGAACTGTGTGACGCAAAACACTTGCTGTGCACGTGCCCGGCTACAGCCTCCGTGAGACGACGCTTCCTACGGAAGGTAGGCCTGCGATGGGACGTTGAAGACGACTATCCCAAGTGGGCTCTGGATAATTGCTTTATCGAGAACTTTTGCCACTTTTTAAGCGAGGCTTTTTTACACTCTGCAGTGTATTCCCAAATGAAAGTCAGTACCACCTAGGTGCACTGCCGGACGAGTAAGAGAGCCGGACCTGGGGATGGGGGCTAGAAGAGAGCACATGGCGATGCGAGGCAGTTTGGTTAAATAAAGTAATTTAATCAGTTGTAATCGGCCTCAGGCGTAGAGGGCAGAGACACTACAATAACCTGGCGAGGAGGCTGTGCGTCGTTTGAGAAGCCGACAGAGGCAAGAAACACGAAGACGAGAAGACGCTTAGCTGCAGGCCGTGCTACAGAAACAACGTGTTGAAGGTAGTACCACGCACAGAAGACAAAATCCCGCTCACCGCAAGACGCGTCAGGCAAGAAGCATGGAGGCTCTCCTGCCGGCCTTTCCGCCTTTTGATCCACATTCGGATCCAACATCGCTTGCACAGAGGTGGCTGCGATGGCAAGCCCGCTTCGACAATTTCTTGTTGGCCGCGAGCGTCACAGACACCGCCCGTAAGCGCACCATGCTGCTTCACTATGCCGGAGAAGCTGTGCATGACACGTTTTTGACGTTTTCCGACACGGGAGAGGACTACGAAACGGCCGTGACACGCCTAAAGGAACACTTCGCACCCAAAAAGAACGCCGTGTATGAGCGCCATATTTTCCGCCAGGGAAGACAAAACACAGAGGAATCCATCGACGAGTTCCAAGTACGGCTGAGAAAACTTGCGGAGACTTGTGAGTTCACAGACGTCGACAAAGAACTTGTCTCAGATCATAGAAGGCACGTCGTCCTCCAACCTGCGCCGGAGCGCACTGCGAGAGCCAGACATCAAGCTAACGCAACTTTAAGTAATTTGCCAGAGCCTTGAAGTCGCCGAACGCCAAGCGGCCACCAGGTAACGTCCTGCACCCACAGAAACTGTGCAGAGACTTACAGTCAAGAAGCAGAATTCTAGTAGAGGGGCCAGCCAGAGGCATTGGCAAGACCAGAAGAAAGCAGAAAAATGTTAATGCTGCGGAGGCAAATGGCCTCACAAGGGGGGCAAGACAAGACGCCCGGCCTGTGAAGCAACCTGCCACGGGTGCCAGAAGAAGAATCACTTTGCTAAGCTATGCAAGAGCACAGCCAGGGAAGCTGTGCGCTGTCTAGAGAAGTCGGACGCACCCGGAAGTGCTCTCAAGCATTCAAGCTCTCATGAATCGGTCTTCCATGTGCAAAGCTCAGGAAGTGAACTGCCAGTGGTAACTGCGGAGGTAGATGGAACACCACTACAATTCTTTGCGGACTCTGGTGCAGGTGTAAATGTGGTTGGTGAAGAGACCTGGCGCAACAAACTTCAGATTAGACTGAAAAGCACAAGTACGCGGCTCATCACGTATGCTGTCGCACAAGAAATCCCTGTGATGGGAATGTTCAGTGCAACATTTTGCTCCAAAGATATGAGTGTCCAGGCAACTGTGTATGTAGTAAAAGGGCGACAAGCATCGCTTCTGAGCTACAAAACAGCCACAGCAGTGAGGCTAATCAAGATAGTCCAGAGAGTTACAGAAGAAAGTTCAGTGAGCATCAAGAAAGAATTTCCAAACTTCTTCGGTTGGCTCAGACGACTGAAAACCTTTCAGGTGAAGTTGGCCATCTCAAGTGACGTGAAACCGGTGGCCCGACAACATCGCAGAATCCCCTTTCAGATGCGACATGCAGTGGCGGCAGACCTGAGACGCCTGAAAGATCAGGACAGCATAGAACGGGTAACTGGCCCAAACCCATGGAACTCGCCCATTGTAATTGTGCCCAAGCGCAATGATAACTGTGTAAGAATATGCATTGACATGCGAGAAGTAAACAGAGCCATCGCCAGAGAGCGACATTTAATGCCTACATTTGAAGATGTAATCAGCATCCTAAATGGTGCAGCGGCCTTCTCCAAGTTCGACCTCAATGAAGGGTACCACCACCTAGAGCTAGAAGAGTCAAGAATGATAACGACTTTCTCAACTCACTGTGGACTAAGATGATACAAGAGACTCCTGTTTGGAGTCAATGCTGCTGCGGAGATATTCCAGGATGCCATAGGACATGTGCTGCCCAATGAAGATGGCATCATTAATATGAGTGACGACATTCTTGTCCCAGGCCACACAATCAAAGAGCACGATCGCCAACTCCGTTTGGTGCTAAAGCACCTCGAAGATGCTAGCCTCACCTTGAACAAGCAAAAGTCTGTGTTGGGATCGAGGAGACATAAGTTATACGGCCTCGTGTTCACTGCCAGTGAAGCAAGTGTTGACCGTGAAAAGGTAGAAGCAGTGGCAAAGATGACGCCACCAAGAAATCCACCTGAAGCAAGAAGCCTACTTGGGATGGCAAATTATTGCAGCCGTTTCATCTATGGCCTGGCCCAAACAGTTGAGCCACTAAGAAGCCTCACTCACAACAACATAGTGTCGTGTTGTTTGGAAGAGCACCAGAAAGCCCTGGATGATGTAAAACAAGAGTGGTCAAGACATCGGACCCTAGCATATTTTGATGCTAACCGGGAAACATGTCATCACAGATGCTGGACCTGGTGGAATAGTTGGAGTGTTGGTCCAAGAAACGCCAAAGGAAAGGGCACCAAACATCTTAGTATATTACAGCAGAGCATTAACGCCAACTGAGAGGAGATACCCTCAGATTGACAAGGAGATGCTGGCCATCGTGTCAACAATTGAACA
Organism: Amblyomma americanum; assembly: GCF_052857255.1. Taxonomy (NCBI): domain Eukaryota; kingdom Metazoa; phylum Arthropoda; class Arachnida; order Ixodida; family Ixodidae; genus Amblyomma; species Amblyomma americanum. The sequence goes on along the minus strand of NC_135500.1, from coordinate 3,500,629 downwards.
CTTCCGCGTGCACCTTGCAGGAGGCAAGTTCACAGTAAAGACGGATCATCTGCCACTAGTGTCCATAATCAAGAACCCAAGTGCAAAGCTGTCAGCCAGACTCGAACGCCTCAGCCTTAGGCTACAGCACTACTCTTTGACATCCAGCACATACCTGGCAAAGAAAACCCTGCAGACTACCTGTCCAGACACCCTCCACCAAGGAAGGATGCAGATTCCTCTAGAGAGTCCGCTGCAACAAAAGAGTATGTTTCTTTCATCCTGAAGTCTGCTACCCCCAAAGCTTTGAGGATGCAAAAAGTGGAATGGCATGCAAAAGGGACATTCAAATGCAACTGCTCATCACAGCCCTAAGGACGAGTGATCGGACGTCATCGGAGAGACTGTGGAAAGCTGACAAGCTAAAGCAGTTTCCTTGCTAATCAACGAGTTTCACTTTGCTAATGAAAGGTATAGACAATTCTTATTGACACTTTCAGGTGCAACGCTACGCTGCAATATTTCTAACACACGCGCGCCTGAAAAATGGGTGATTCCACACCGCTGAACAAATTACCTTCTACAGTCACTAAGCTATACAATACCAATGTTACTAAATAAGCTCAATGTGCCCAGTTTTATAAGCCCTGTAATAAGTCGCAAAGTTTTGCGTTCAATATTTCTAGAGTGACCTGTGCTTGCATCCTATAAACACAGTAATGTCAGCTTTATGTCTAACTTGAGTGCAATGATTGTCTTTGTTGTAATCTCGTGTGCATGTATACGCTGGTCCTTGTATAACGCCTTGATGTATTTTACTCTTACTTCTGTTCTTATATTTGTAAATTTATGATAAAATGTGTCTTTTTCGAAATAACAGTACATGTATAACTTTTTTTTACTGCTGTCACTGTTGCCTGCCGCCGGCTTTCAGGCTTTCAGGCCTCGTCAAGCTGTCCCCACAGCTTTTTGCCTGGAAGACCGTCAACATTGCGAAATGTTGAAAATAAAGGTGAATTGAATTGAATTGAGCTAACAGTTACTGACACTGATGTTGTTTTGAGAGGGTCAAGACCGGTGATCCCCGAAGACGTGCAGTTAGAAGCCATCGAGCTGGCACATAGGGGACACCAGGGAATGGTCAAAACCAAACAGCTACTCAGAGTGAAAATATGGTTCCCAGGAATTGACAGAAAAGTGGAATCAGAAATCAGGAACCGGGAACTGTGTCAGAGAACAGTTGTATAGAAAACGTGTTCACCATTGTGCATGACACAGCTCCCAGATGGCCCTTGGCAGTCGCTGTCGGCGGGCATGTTATCCGTGCATAGGTTACCTTAGGTTACCTTACGACTGACAATGGCCCTCCTTTCTTCGGACATACATTCGCTTCTTTCGTGGAGCTCAGTGGCATTCGACATCGCAGGATAACACCCCTGTGGCCACAAGCAAATGGCGAGGTTGAAAGATTCATTATAAACATTTGGTGTATGTTATCGACCTCCCAATTATCCTTCCACGTTCACATCAGAATTGCATGATGTGCTTGACCTTGTTGTTACGCGGCCCCCTGCAGTGCCCATTACTTTGTTAGGCGATTTTAACTTTCCTGAGCTGACATGGTCTTCGGAAATAACTCCTAAATCATCCCCATCGTCGCAAGGCAATGAGTTCTTGAACCTTTGTTCACTCTTTTCCCTCTCTCAGCTAGTATCCCAACCAACCCGTCTATCAGACACCACTGCTAACATATTAGACTTAGTGTTGACATCCCATTCTGATCTCGTTTCAGACTTGACCTGCATGCCCGGCATAAGTGACCACTTCCTAGTCTCGTTTAATTTCTGCATTCCTTCCAATAACGCTGACAAGAAAGTCAAGCGTATCCGTGATTATAGCAGAGCTGACTTTCAGGCTGTCAACGAAGAACTATTTTCATTTCTTGATGCATTTTTAACAGATTTTGATAGCCGGGAGGCACAGGTGAACTGGAACATTTTCGTTGCTAAGGTTAACGAACTAACGGAAAGATATATCCCTCTACGCACCATTACAACTCATTGAAATGCACTGTGGTACAACGCTCACATAAGAAGGCTTTGTAACAGGAAAAAACGCTTTTACCGAAACGCAAAAAAATGTAACTCCGTTTCTAAATGGGAAGCTTATCATGCGGCAAATAGCGTGTATGTATCGGCAATGAAAAACGCCAAAAATCATTTTCTACGGCACACACTGCCCAACATGCTCACAAATGATCCCAAAAAATTTTGGCGTGCCATTAATCTCAACAGAAATCATTCAATTAAATTGTTAGATGAAAACGATTACTGATTGTCCTAAAATTCTAAATGAAACATTTTGTCGCAATTTTGTTCTTTCTTCCAACGTCACGTTTCCTACAGTGGAGGACTGCCAATTCTCAATCATGGATGCAATATCCATCGAGCCCCTAGGAATAGAAAAATTAATAGAAAATCTTAAGACCTATACAAGCCCTGGAACAGATTTAATTAACGCGAAGTTCTTGAAGAGTACTAAACTTTATTCCTCAATCATCCTTTCCAAAATTTTCCAGCAGTCACTTGAGACGTCAGTGCTTCCAGCGGACTGGACGATCGGGAAGGTGGTTCCGTTGCACAAGTCAGGTAGTACTAATTCCCCTCTTAATTACCGCCCAATATCACTAACCAGCATACTATGCAAAATTTTTGAGCACATCCTATACACTAAGTTAGTTACCTGTCTCGAATCTAACTCCTTCACTGACGCTCAACACGGCTTTCGCAAATCATTCTCGTGCGAGACGCAGTTACTTACCTTCACGCACAAACTTCACGCTATTCTGGATCGTCGTTCATGCGCGGACTGTATCTTTCTAGACTTCTCCAAGACTTTCGAGAAGGTTAGTCACAAACTACTTCTTTTTAAAGTTAGCAAGCTAAATCTTCTCCCAAATGTTTTAGCATGGTTAGAATATTTCCTTTGTAATAGAACACAGTTTGTAATGGCTAATAACATTTGTTCTCCATTCACTTCCGTGCATTCTGGGGTCCCACAGGGGTCTGTCCTTGGGCCCCTTTTGTTCCTGATATATATTAATGACCTTCCTATTTCCGTTACCTCCCACATTCATTTATTTGCAGATGACTGTGTAATATTTCGTGAAATTAACGACCCTAACGACTCTCTTCTTTTGCAAAAAGATACTAATGGAATTCTTGAGTGGTGTAATACGTGGTCAATGGAACTAAACAAAACCAAATGTAAAGTACTACGTGTGTCGCGCATTTCTATACACCCCACCTCTTATCATCTAGATAACATCGAACTAGAACAAGTGTCTTCATACCGCTATTTAGGCGTTCACATAGCAAGTGATCTAACTTGGTCTTTTCACATCAATTCAATGATTAACAACGCCAACCGTGCCCTCGGCTACCTTCGCCGTAACTTTCTCTCTGCCCCCACTTCCTTGAAACTTCTCCTCTATAAATCTGTCGTTCGTAGTAAGTTGGAATATGCTGCGTCCATTTAGGATCCCTTCACGGAAAGCTTGATCAGTTCCCTCGAATTAATTCAGAATAACTCGGCACGTTTCATCCTTCAGAACTATAACCGTACCGCTAGCGTAACCTCTATGAAGAATACATTACAGTTACCATCTCTTGCTAGCCGTCGAAAGCACGCTCGCCTTTGCCTAATGCATAAAATAATGTATCATAACCCCAGACTGCACCGCGATCTTATACTTCCTCCATCATATGTTTCATCACGAGTTGATCATGCGCATAAAATCGGCATTCCTTTCTTTAAAACAAAATGCGCAGCTGAGTCTTTCCTTCCACGAACTGCAAAGGACTGGAACCACCTTCCCGGAAGTACAGCCTCCATCATCGACCATCAGCGTTTTTGTTCCGCCTTAGCTATCATCGTATAATTAGAAATCAAACGCCTTGTACTAAACCCCTGTCTACAACCACTCCCCTCTTCAATGCCCTCGGGCCTTGAGGGTAGAATAAATGAAATGAAATGAAAAGAAAAGAAAACTTTGAAGACAGCGGGAAGCAATTGGGAACAAGAGCTCGGCGAATAGACTCTGAACTATAGAGCGACGCCACATTCCACGACGAGTTACACGCCAGCTGAACTCCTCTTTGGAAGGAAGATTGCCACTTAGTTACCACAGATCAAGGAGAAACCCCGCTTCGAGGACCTCGAAACAATTGACAGAGAAAAGAAGCAGAAAATGAAGAGCTATGCAGACGAGAAACGTAGAGCGGTTCTTCATGGCTTCAAAGAAGGAGACAGAGTGTTACTGAGAGCGTCAGCACTGCACTCGCATGAACCCCCTTACGAACTGCAGCCTTACACAGTTACAAGGGTTCAGGGAACAGCAATCACCGCTGAGAATGCAAGCAAAGGGGTCACCAGGAATGCCTCGTTCTTCAAGCTCGCACCTTAAGGAGGTCGACAAACCCAAAGCACTGAAGAGTGGGACCCTACAATCCTCTGCTGAAGAAACCAACGAACCACTCAGGAGCTCCAGAAGCTGGACCAAGACCTGGCAACGTAGACCCACCGGAAGCCAGGCAAGACATGAACAATGCCCACCACGACCCACAGCTCACACCCCAGCCAGAAACCAGGAGGTACCCTGACCGTCAAGCTCGCAGAAATTTGCCAAAGAAAGTGACGGACTTTGTTCTCAACTGACCGGATCAGAACCATTAAAGGTCAAGGAGGGGATGTAGTGTCTTCCCAAATGAAAGCCAGCGCTACCTAGGCGCACTGCCGGACGAGTACGAAGAGGGCCAGACACCTGGAGATGGGGGCTAGAAGAGAGAACATGGCGATGCGCTGCAGTTTGGTTAAATAAAGTAATTTAATCAGTTGTAATCGGCCTCAGACGTTCTCTTCCAGAAGACGTCCCGAGCGGGAAGAGACACTACACACTCCTTCTAACTTTCTCTCCCTTTCTAATTATGCCTAAAAGCAAGCATCTCGAATAAAAAACTGCTAATCAATGCCATCTTCGTCACGTACCCGCGTTCGCGCGTGTTAAATTGCCAGTCTCCCACGCTGTAGTTTGAAAGATCAGTCTTCATCATCTTCCATCCGCGCGCGCGGAAGGGTCATCAGACGAGCACGCACCAAACTGCAGGAAATTGCGGGAGATTAGAAGCAGTGAAATTCAGAAAACCTAGTGCAATCACAGTGTCATCGGGAAATGATAATTAAGCGATCTACCTACATACATTCCTTGTCATGATACTATTCAGTGCTTAGCATTTAATCTAAGTATCGCGGTAAACGCAACTGCATTATTTTACAGATATTCTTGGCGTACATTAGTTTTTGTTCACAGACACAAATAATGCGTTGCCTTGTTCTGGCAGTGCCTATAGACAACAATGAAATGTTATAAGTGCAGGGCACATGTATGCATGCAGTGCATGCCAGAAGTAAAGGCAGAGTGATATTTTGGGGCTCAACTCGTAGCTCTCTCGGTTTTGTCTCACGTATTAGCTCAAACAACTCACACACGTACACGCGCCAACACGACAATATAAGCCTGTCGTCCAATAGTGCCTTGAGGGGTCTTATTACTGTTTATGTTTATTACTGTAATGATGATTACTCAGTAATATCGCCAGAAGCTGCCGACTGCAAAAATAACTTGTTTTAAAACGACTGTTAGTGAGGCTGAGGGAGGGCCAATGATATGACGGTGATGGCGAGGGAGGGCCACCAAATTTTTCGAAGTGAGGGTGAGGTGAGGGAGGGCGGGATAACCTTTCAAAGTGAGGGTGAGGGAGGGCCATGGATTCAAAAGTGAGGGTGAGGGAGGAAAAGTAAAAATGAGGACATTTTCCCACTTCTGGTTGGAATTACGAATGTTTCGCACACACTAAATAACCGAACGACTGGTAAATATTCAGAATTCTAGAAAAATATGCGTCTTATTTCCTGGTTATTTGCTCATTTTCGCTAAGCTTTGTATTTAAACTAGTTGTTCTCATTCCCTCTCAGTGTATATTTCCACATTATCCCAACATTTCCTTGGTAACGTCTATTTCTGTCCAATTTACTTTGCTTTTTCTAACCTCAAAAGGGACCGCAGCCGCGTGGCGCCATCTGGCCGAGCGTCGAGAACTGCGAGAGGTTTTGTGCCACCTGCTGAGCGCTAGTGGATATTTCTTTCTATTCTTAACCGTGATCACTGCTGACACGCACGGCAATACGTCATACCAACGTGACAAGTCTAAAACGCATAAAAGCGAACTAAGCGTTTAAAATATTGAATTGCAACTTCAATATTTGCTGAAAATATATACTTAACTGTTTTGTTTCTTTATTTAGCTGAATTTTTAAGAAACGCATGGGCACAGGAGTCAACGTTTTTAGATTAGGTCAGCTGGAAAACTCCGCATCGGAGGCGGCCCTAACTAGTATCCTAGCCGAGCAGTGGCGCTGGCGTCGCGTTGAGATAATGAAACATAGGGCATTGTGGGGGTACAACCGGCATGAAGTACTGAGAGGTATTTGGAAAGGGATAATGCTGCCGGGTCTTACATTCGGGATTGCTGTTCTGTGCTTAAGGGGCAGAAGTTTAGTCGAAATTAGAAGTAAATCAGAGAGCTGTTGGAAGATTAGCATTAGGTGCCCCCACGGGAAAATCACAAACGAGGCAGTATAAGGTGATATGGGCTGAGCACCGCTTGAAGCACGGGAAGCTCAGAGTGAAATACTATACGAAGAACGCCTGAGGAAATTGGACGATAGCACGTGGGCAGCGAAGGTATTTAAATACCTGTACAGATAGAGCGTTGACTCAAATTGGCGGAAAAGAACTAGGAAGCTAACTAGTAAGTATGCCAGACACGAGGCCGGAGAAAGAGCATCAAACGACAGGTTAGAAACGCGGAAGGTAAACATTGAATAAATTCAATGGCAAAGTAGCATAGTGTAGAACTATATCGATACTGGAAGCAGCACATCAGGAAGGAAGCGTTTTATGATATCTCAAGAGGCAGTGCCCTGCTCTTTGAAGCTAGGTCAGGGTGTCTTAAAAGCACAGCTATAAAAAATTTCACGAAGAAGATGACAAATGTGCTGTGTGTGGTAAATCTGTAGAAACAATAGAACACCTCATACTAAAATGTGATGGTATCCATCCTGATGTCGATACAGCACAGTCACTCTTCCTTAGGCCCTAGGGTTTAGAGATGACAGTAGTCATATATACACTCTGCAGTGGAAATTAGCAAAAATTGATTGGAAGATTGGTGGCTCAAAAGCAGAGAGGTGACATAAGGTTAAAAGTGTAGGAAGGCGAATTTAAAGAAAATGGCGAAACTTAATAACATACACCACATTGAAACGAAAATAAAGGGGGAAAAAGCTGAGCATGGTGGCTACTGCCATCACCTCGTTTCAAAGGGGACGCTCTTACCTTCCATCCATACATCCGAATGGTGTGCAGTGTGGCCGTCGCCCGCTGCAGCCGCGCCAGCCGAGTTCAGTGCTTTGTTTGCTGTGCATTTTTTCGGCGTCGATCGCTGTTGCGCGCTCAAAATAGTTACTACATTGTCATTGTGCCTGGCTGTGTTGCTTTAAAAGAATGTGACATGACGATCATGTGTCGTTGTGTTGTAGGCCAAGTTTGACGCGCTATCAACATGCCGGCGTGCAGCGCGCCAAGCTGCCGAAGTGGATATATGCTTCTGAAGAAATAACTTGTGAACTGCGGCACTTATTCAAACCTCCCAATGGCCCCGAAGTGCTCAGGGCGTGGGCAGCTGCCATTCTGTGAAAATCCTTCAAGATGACATCGAAGACGTACATTTGCGATGTACATTTTGAACCGGAGGACCTGATCACTTGATACGAGCACACCATTAACGGTAGCACTGTTCGAATCACACGAGGAAGGTGGACTCTTAAGCCAGGTGCGGTGCCACGAATTTTCCCAAATATTCTTGTGCACCTCTCAAAACCAAGGGCATCGAAGCCGGGAAGGAAACCTCCGAAACGAAGAGATACAATGATTCACGATGTTCGCCTGTCGGAAAGTTATGATAATGCGTGCTGCGTAAGCAGCGAAAATGTCGTTCCCGATAAAACTGGAACCTCTTCCGAACCAGATTTGTGGTAAAATGAAGCAACATGGATTCCTGCGTTCTAAGGGCGCTCAAATTTTGAGTCTAGGAATGTAGAGCTGGTGACCGAGGAAGTTTTTTTTTCAAAATTGCTGTAATCAGCGATATCGTGCGATTGACAGTGCAGTGGTTGTGAAGAATGCCTTCACTGTTGCTGTCAGCTCAAGGGGAAAGCTTGTTCCTTCGTGTCAGCGCTGAATTGGGGGGGGGGGGGGGAGGGGCTAAAGGAGCTGCAACCCAGGGCCTCACATCGGACCTCGGACAGTAGGAGATAGGGGCCCATTTATTCTAACCTGCTTAGTATATGGAACCATGGGCAACGGAACTTCGAGCGACATCTATGAAGCGAGAAAGCCAGAATGAGCAGACGGGGCCCCCGCCTAATGTAACAGCTTGCGTTTAGCCTGATCATCTGGGGAGAGCTTGTGGAGCTGCAAAAAGGAATTCCCCGCCACCCCTGCGGGGCCCTCTTTCTTACGAAGCGAGGTGCGTTTGCTTGGTAGAGTTTTCGTGGTTTCCTGTCAGTCCATCTGTCCAGTGCTGTCTGGAGAGGAGGGTCAAGGGGGAAACGCCTAAAACATGTAATGTGGGATGAGGACGTAAATCTCCCTTGCCGCTCGTCACCACCACGCCACCCTCCACCTCTCAAATAGTTCCGCCGCTGTCCTATAGAAAGGATGTGCTGCAGTCGCCAACAGTGCCTCCCATTCGAATTTCTTTACCGTGATGGTAATTTGGGCGGAGGAGGATGAGTCCGATAGCAGGTGATAATGAGTCTGATGGCAGAGTCTAGGAAGGAAAGGAAAGAAGACGTCACACGTGCTTTCGTCCGCGGCCGTGGGGCATGGTGTTCACTGTTCGGGCTAGGGTTGTGGAAGAGTGAAGGGGGAAGTTGGAGAGCTGGACACAAAGGCCTGTCTCCAGGGCCCATTCCTGCCTAGTGGCTGCGCACCCTCTCGCGCGGTCGACGGAAAAAGTAGGTCAGACTGGCCGCCGAACTTACCAGAAAGAAGTAGAAAAAGATGACTGTGAGGCAACGGAGGGGGCGTAACTACGCCCGCGCTAGGAGTCACCCTCTCCCCTTCGTTCTCGCGCTCTGCGTCGACGGGGCGAAAGAAAAATCGAGAACCTCCCAGAAACGACGATTGCTCCTAGCCAATAGGAAGACGAGACCGGAACGAGAGAAGGAGTGAGTTTGAAAGGAGAAGGAGGGAATTTGTATAAGGAACCCTATGCGTATGTCAACGCCTGCTTTGGCGCTAGTGAAAGACAGACGCGGCGCGCGTCTATGAAGGGAAGTTGATCGCGGGCTGCGATTCAGCCCCGAGCCGCCGGTTAAATTTGCATAAGCCCGCCCGCTGAGGTGCTCCCGGGGGAAGCACCACTCTCAGCCTGCCACGGACCATCCAGGCAGCGTGCGCCTGTCATCGGGACGGCCACCGTTGGACACCTGCGATCGCGTTGGTCTGACAAAGTGCCCGGTGCGGTGAACAATTAGCATTCATACATGCGAAAGTGCTCGGTCGGAAGCATCAAAGTGGTGCGTCTAAACGAAAGGCGAAGTTAGAAAGAGAAGAGCGTGAAAAGAAGCTACCAAAGATTACAAAGTACCTTCTGAATGCAGCTTCAATGGAGCAGTATGATCGCTCTACCCAGAGTCCGTGTCAAACTCCCAATAGTACCGACTGTGCTTCTGCGGAGGACTTGCCAACTTCATTACCACGGTTTCCTGGCAAGAAGCAAAGTTTCACTCATCTTGGTTATCTGGATCCTATGAAAACTGCCAACCTCGGTCGTCCATATTTATAAGCAACCGACGTTAACCGAGCCCTGTCCTGTTCCTGAGTCAGCAACGTCTATGCTACTCGGCAGAGCCCCTGCCACAGAGCTCCAGGTGTCCGGTCCGCCAAGCCCGACTTCTACAACTGATAAACAACAGGTGCCAAACCTGCCCGATGAGCTTCCTTCTACTAACGAGCGCCAGGAAACACTCCAAGAACCGACTCACTTCTTTCCTGTCCGTTTGGCTTCAAATAATCATGTTCCCACCCACAAAGTGTGCCTCGAAAGGAAGAATGCAACGGCTTCTCCTTGCGGTAAAAGAAAAGTACAGACCCCCCCCCCCCCCCACCCCCACCCCCCCCCGCAAGAGGAACGTTGCGAGATTCTCCGAAGTGACCCTGCTGAGTGGCCGGACGTTATTACTGACAGCTTTCGGAGCGTATGCATTGAGAAAGGGCCATTGTATTTTCAAAATCGGGCAGAACATTTTTACTCTTCCGAAAGGCAATACGCTCAGAAACGCTATATGTCACCTCATCTTTTTGTGCGAAAGGCTGTCAATGGGGAGGCGTACGAGCGATACTGGTTAGTCCAAACGTTCCGTTTACTGTTTCATGTGCAAACTATTTTCGATTTCAAGCAACCCCAGCAACCACGCACGGCTTTTCTGATTGGAAAAGAGCAGAAGAAACGGTCTGCGCACATGAAAATAGCGTCGCGCACTGGAACTGCCTGGCAGCATGGCTCGCCCGCTCTAACTCGAGCAGCACAATTGACAAGGAGCTGATTAAGCATCTTGCCACTGAGACCGCTTACTGGACAGAGGTGTTGAAGCGCGTATACATTGTAGTTCAGCTTCTAGCTGATCGCAACCTAGCGTTTAGGGGCAGTGAGGAGATTTTTGGTTCACCGAGAAATGGCAATTATCTGGGAGTGCTTGAGGCCATTGCCAAGTTTGATCCCTTTCTAGAGGAGCACATCACGCGACGGGAACAAAGGAAAAGGTGACCCATCGTATCTGTCAAAAGCCATTTGTGATGAATCTATCGATCATATGGCAAAGCAAGGAACGTCTCGTTGACGAAGTGAAACGCGCAAAATACTTCACTTTAATTGTTGATTGGACCCCAGACCTTACTCACATTGATAAGCTGTCAGTTGTTTTACGATACTATTTAAATGAGAAAGTGTACGAACGCTTTCTTGGATTTTTTCCAATCGAATCGCATACCGGCTTGTATCTTTTCGATATCGCGATGTCCCTCTTGACGACCAATGGCATCTCAATTGATGATTGCAGGGGCCAAGCTTAAGATAATGCGAGTAATATGTCAGTAAAATACAAAGGACTGCAAGCTAAAATCAATCACCTGAACGAATTGGCAGTCTACGTCCCGTGTGCTGGTCATTCACTGAACTTATTTGGCGCGTGTAGCGTTGACAGTTGCCTTGAGGCAGTCAAATTTTTCACTGCAATTCAGAGACTGTTGGTGTTCTTTGCTGCCCCACCTAAGCAATGGAGGTATCTTTTGGACAGCATGGGCGGAACTGGCCAGCAGCTTGTTTTGAAAAGTCTCTCTGAGACCAAGGGGTCAAGACACGCTGAATCATGTAAGGCCATTGTGAAAATTTTCAGTGCAGTCTTGTGTTGCCTTGAATCTATATCAAAGAACGAGGAAGAAAACGGTGACACCTGGAACGAAGCGCACTCTCTCAAGAAAATGACAAAACTAGAGACTGCATTCATGGCAATTTTCTGGAGTGAAATCGTGGAGCGCTTTGACAAAACGAGCGTAGCACTTCAGAAACCAGGCCTAGACATTTCGACTGCTGTAGACTTACTGAGCTCTCTAGAAGGCTTTGTTAATTCTTTGCGACCTCTCTTTGATATGAGACCTTCGAAGAGAGAGCACGCACGCTAAGTACCAATCAATGTTATAAGGATGAGGGCAAACGCATCGTTTTGAGTAAGCACCCGGACGGAAAAAGCGATAGTGCGCTACAAGGTAGAAAAAAGTTAATCCCAGAGACCTGCAATGTTGTACTTGACAGTCTAGGCTCTGCTTTGCGAGTGCGAAAGGCTGCCTACACTGAACTCTGCGAAAGGTTCGGATTCTTAACATTGTTGACAGAAGTTGGGAGCGAGGCCTCTCTGACACAGCAGGCTGAGAAGTTGGTGAAAACCTACAAAAATGATTTGGAGCCCGCATTTTCCGCTGAAATCGTTCAGTTTACGAACTCTCTCCACAACTCTGTGTGTCAGGACACGAGTCCCCTGTGAATAATGAAGTTGCTGCACGAAAGAAAGCTTTTTGATGTGTTTCCGAACCTTTCTATTGCTTTGCGAATGTACTTAAGCGTACCCGTGGTAAACTGTGAGACCGAACAATCGTTTTCCAAGTTGTCGCTGATAAAAAATCGCCTTCGTTCGAGCCTCCTTGACGACAAGGTGAACTCGCTTGCTATCATCTCCATTGAAAGTGACCTCCTCCGCGATCTATTCTTCGAACAGACTATATCTGATTTCGTCAAAGCGAAGGCGCGAAAGATGCCATTTTAAAATAGGACTGTTTGCGCTACACATGAATAGTTCCAATAAGTTCGCTGTGTCGCCTCCCAGTCTCCACGTTGCCAATGAAACGCTGAGCAGTGTAATTCAAGATATGCGAATCTTCGTTGTTCGTCTCTTGTTTCTTCTTCTTGTGATATTTAGCGTGCTTATAAAGAACTGTATATTTGCTGTTTTTGATAGTGCCACGTTTATTTGGTGTCGCCGTTGCTTGTTCTACCTATAACAAAAATATTTTCAAATAATGTTTTGTAGTTACAGTTGGTAATTTTCATCTGTATTCTAGTCCATTTTATGGTGTTTGTATTGCCTTAAGTTTTGTATATATCTTTTGCATATTTATAGAGTAACGTGTATAACGATTAGTGCAGTCACATGCTTGAATTTTAATAAGGAATGTTTTGGATACAGCCATGCATCTCCTTACGCAATTAAACTTAGTGATGCAAACAAAGCCCAGCTTCAGAAGGATCGACATCTGAGCTGTGTTGTCTTTTCTACATTCTTGTTCGTCTTGAGTGCACTAAACTTTTCCTTAAATCCTAGCTTTCACTGAAAACAGAATGCAAATTAATCACAAAGTGAACATATGCGTTGGTGTTTACAGCAGCACACGTTTCAATCAAGTTTTGTCGTTTTCCTTATAATTATAACAATAATAATAATCTCGTTGATCGCACTTTGTTCTTTTTAATTTGGTGGAATTAAAATGAAACATGGCATACTTCCAGTAGAGTAGCAGGCGAGAGGGGGGGCAGTATAGAGAAAGGAGGCCAGCATGCGCATTAGCCTAGGGCCCCCATTTTTCTTAATCCGGCCCTGCTTCGTGTGTATATATCGAGTGTGGTTCGGGGAACCAGCTACAGCTCTCAAGCTTGAAAAAAGTGTCATCCTTTCTAAACTATGTTGATAACCTAAATGTGTGCACGGGTTGTAATTGTAGTTTATTTCCGTCCATTGCGGTCGCAACAACTGCTCTCAAGAGCCACAACTTAATTGTGGAGGAGCACAAAGTGCTTCGGGATTTCTCAGCAAGGCTTGTGCCCACCATGCAAAACCACACGGAAGAATCTCTGTGCGCTAGAGAAGCGACACGGAGAAAAGAAAGGAAAGGACTGGACCAAACCTGAGGTTTCGTTCAAAAGCAAGGAGCTTAAGGTAAAAAGTTATTAGAGCCACAATTTTCCGACAAAAAGTGAAGAAAGAAATTCGTGCAATGAAGATGCACCTTAATAAAGTTTCAAGCAGTGAAATTGAGCTCGAGCTCATTTCTCTTGAACCATTACAAGCCTCTTTCGAGCGGTTCAGAAAATTCTAATTCTAAACCAGGAGCTCTACGCACATGCGTCATCCTTCAAGTAAATGCGGCGGTAAAGTTAGACATCCTAGTAGTGAGGCGAGTTTACCTACTGGAAGCAAGGTATCATCGCGGAGCCTAATCGCATAAAAAGGACAGTTGCAACTCTGAAAGGCGATTAAGGATACATTTTTTCACGTAGTAGTCGGTCGTTCTGTAAATACATTGTTGCGCTCAATTTATGAGCCGGCTTAATTATGCACATAGAAGTACGATGGGCACGTCTGCTTGAAAAGCGCAGCCGTGTGTCGAAATGTACCTGACTGAGGTAAGGACTAGCCCTATCGGAAGCGACAACGCAAAACCGTCTCGAACGTGGTTCGTGTCAGGAGGGCCACGCTGGAGAGACAGCGTAGGAAGCGTAAGCGCGAAGCAGCCGCCGTCGTCCATCAGCCGGCTCAACCCGATTGCCTGGTTTAACCATTTCTCCCCTGACTACAATCCTGGTTTCTATTTTATTTTTGTCGGTAAATAGCATTAAAATAGCTGTGCTGAGCTGCTTTGAGGTCTTTGCATTGATGCGAAAGCTGCTTGCTTCCGCCGTTCAGCACGGAGCGCTTGGTGAAATAGCAGACAATCCCAGAAGGAGCACTCCTAACGCGGCCGCAGCGCCGCCGCTGCGCAGGATACGGAAGGGGCCCGCTCCGTCTACATCGCGTGCGCGCGCTTTTTCCCAACTGACTTAATCTAAAAACGTTGATACGAGGTTACGGGTTTAAGGATAGTGGAGGAAAAGCGGCGACGAATGGAGGCGGGCTTCTCGCATGGAATTGCTCGCAGCGGCACAAATCAAGTTCGTCCGGACCGTCGGTTCGAAGGTAGAAGGCCAGAGTAAATTCAAGATGGTTCTTTGCCGTTTTTTCCGAGGGGCGCAAGACCTCTCTAAACGTGAATTCGACGGTGTTGAAGGAACAGACGATGATTGATGCCAGATGATGGAGAAAAAGAGAATATATATTTACAGGATGTACAAGGGCAAACTTCGTTAAAACTTGAGTCACACAGGCAGTCAAACTGTAACTTAAAAGAAAAGATCTCACACAGAGAAACTCCACAAGTCCTTACTCATCGACCCGAGGTTAGAGTCTAGGTCTGTAGAATTACGTGCCACTGTACGGAGCCTCTAGCTCAACTAGGCAAGGCTGCTTGAAAAAAAGGTGTAGCGCAAAAGAGACGAGCACGGGAGGGAGACACGAGAAAGACGAACGCTACTAACAGCTGGCTTTATTTTCCGTAACAGATATCAATATATAGGTGTACACATCGCATGTGCACACGACACTAGGGCGGTTCTGGGCTTCTGGACAGAAAAAAAAGAAAAAGGGAAAAAGGAAAAAGAAAAGGGGGAAATTTGTTTACAGATTTACAATCCCAGAAAGAACGAGTATCAAAATGTATCATCTGCGAAAAAAAAAAGCGAAAGGGAGGTGGGCAAACAGGAAATTAAGATGAACCTACAGAAAAACCTCAAGAAAAAACAGGCACGCACGGAAGAGGCGGTGTTATTCTTACAAGGCTGCTGTAAAATGATTTTGCATGCAATTTTGAAGCTTTTGCAAACAAAGAAGTTAGGGCGGTCATATTTCGAGACCCGCCCTTAGCTTCGATAACCAATGTAGGTAGCCACAGCCCCTGAAGGTTGCGCCCAACTTCGAGCCCGGGGCTTGGCTAAAAAGAAAAAGAAACACATAAGTAAAACATTCTGAAAAGCCTCTCCCTGCTGGAGTTCTCGCCCTTATCAATTGATGCTTTCCCTTTCCCTTCCCAGCTGCACCCGCGCGTCGCTCCCCGAAGGATGGCAAGTTTCAGCTAATTGGCGGGACCACTATCCCACTGGCTCGTCGCAGGAATGTCAGATGGCGGAGGCCCGCGAAGCTTCGGCGCTGTCGAGAATGCCAGCAAAAGAAAAAAAAGGGCCCATCGCGGAATGCGAGGCGGTTCGCATATTTGTGCAGATGCGCAGCGTGGGGGTCTACTGCCGTGGGAATGCTGCCTAAGACCAAGCGGCACCACGTGCTCGTTGTGTGCGCCTCGCATGCTTTCTTGGTGCGCTTAACAAAGCCAGGAGCCTTGGGCCGTCACAGCGATGTAGTCAAGCGGCCAGAGACTCCTGCGCCTTTGTTACTGTTTGCGGGGGGACACGCGGGGGGGGGGGGGGGGGGGGGGAGCGCTCGGAGCTTCACTGAGAGTTCTCCGCGTAGACCGGATGCCCGCAGTGACCGCAAGCTAAGGGAATAAAAAAAGTATGCGTTGATGAAGCGCGGCCTTACATATGAGATTATGAGTGTGAAACTGCGCCTCAATTCCAAGAAGATGGTGTTGTTTTGGTGTCTGGGAGTGGAGGTGCGCGCTGAAAATTCTTGTACAGTACTCACTGCGGCACAAATGAATTTCATCCGGAACGTCGGTTTGTGCTGCTGTTTTCTCGATGTCGAGTAAGCGCACGACAACGTACCCCATGCCGGGCCCATGCTTGTACTTCCCTGTCGTAACTGAGGCTTCCGTAGCTACTGCTGGCCAATATATTGGACGCCTGTGTAAGGAAAACACGGTCGTCGTGCACTTCGGGTCCTCAATCGGTCTTAAGGCCCCATCGCAGTGAAGAAAGGTCTGCACCAAGGGTGCCCGTCGTCGCCACTCGTAGCTCCGAGCGAGGGCTGCTGAGGGTTTACATTAGACAGCGGTATGGATGACAACAGCTGACTGCCGGGCTTAGCCTTCGCGAACGATCTTCCGAGGATTTGCAGTGTTTGCAAAACATCTGCCAGAACGATATTATGCGTCTGAACCCGAGGATCAACTCCAAGAATACGGTGGTTGTCTGAGTTCAGAGTTTTGGTGGCTGGGAGTGGAGGTATGCGCTGAAAATCCGTGTACAGCCTTCACGACGCTAGGTCAGCCTCCAGAAATAGGCATCCCAGCTTACAGTGCTCTGTGATGAGTGTCGCAGCAGCCTCCTGTTTGAGGCAAGGGTGGGGAACTCTGCAGACCCAACAGTACTGGCACTGGTTTCATCAGACAGTGGACAGAGTACGCTATGCTGAAAGTGTGGGGGGAAAAAGCGAAACCACGGAACGCTTGGCGCTCTGCTGCCAAGGCAACTCTAGTCCACCATGAAGGTCACATTCTGGAGTCACTTGAGTCTTCTTCATTGCCCACCCAGCCAGGGGAATTGGATCGCAATCACAGCAGCAAACATGATATCTGAGCCCTAGTGAAGGCCATCAAGAATCGCCTTGCTTAGCGGTGGGGTGCTGTGCGCGGATGATTCTAGGAGCACCTAAAAACACTGGTTGTGGGTGTAACGTGGCGGCATCCACTGGAGTGGCCACTGAGCTCGTGATGTACTGCTGTCATTTCTGTTCCAGTTCTACATATTAGTGTGTAAGCGTTCATGTGCGTGTATGCATTTTGTGCAGAGAGTGATTAGTCGTGTGTGTTGTGTGCATGTGTTTTGCAAACTGAGGTTTGGCATCGCACCGACGACACCCACCCCATTTAAAGAGCAAGGCTGTAGTCATCATCATCCTTTTTTTTGCTACGCACGGGTAGTGGAACTAGCGGACTATCTCAGTCGGGTAAACTCTAAATTGTACCACAGGGGGAAAATATTTCTTTTCACTGCATCTCGGAAGATTTGGACGCACCTAGCAATTTCGCGGAGTGTGATTTGTAACGGCAGACAAGGCTTCGGTGGCACGCTAGTGCTCGATGGCACTATGACACTTCAAGCGTGTCAAAACAATGAAAAGTTCCTTGCACGTGCCTCTCGTATCGTTTTTCTTGAAGGTTATAAAGATTATGTGATGCCTACGAATACGAAAGACCTGAACTGTTCTGAAGCCGGGCAGTTTAACCGGATTTCATTGGTTACCGTCACATAAAGCGAGGTGCATATCTTCACGTTTTTGAAAATTAGTTGGAGATGGACGAGAGCCAGTGGCTTTTATTGCAGGCCGCACTATAATTAAATATTTATTATTAATATTGTTATTTAATTATAGTGCGGTCGGCAATAAAAGCCACAGGCTCTCGTCTATCTCCGACTTATTTTTCAAACGAACGCAGGGTCCGACTAATCCTTTGCACATCCTCGGTTCTGAACTGTTTTTGTCTACTTGTGCAACAATTAGATCATTGGTTCTTATCTGATAAAGTGACAACCACAGCTGTAAATGGTGCGTTGAGCCAAATGCATGTCTTAGTTGCACATAGAAGGATGTATGCACTGATGTGAAATGCTTGGACTGGGTGAAGGTAGCTTTCGGTTCTGCTTTTCGAAATGCTCAAGCAGGTTTTCTAGAATATTAACAAGAAAAGGCTATGTACCACGTTTGCTTATCTGTGTCTTTGCAAGTTTTCCTCTTCTTTGAATCCTTTCAACATTTTATTTTTCTGTTGCTGTTCTATCCACTTTTCTAATATGAACCGCCGCTTTGCGCCAGCGGCCTTGCCGTTCTGCTCCCGAGCATGGCGACAGGACTTCAAAGGGGGATTAATTCAGAAATGCCCATTTGCTGTGCGTTGCACGTGCACGCTAAAGCACCCCAGGTGGTCAGTATTAATCCGGTGTCCTCCACCACGGCATTCCTCATAGCTCATGTGTCGCTGAGGGAAATTAAACGACACAATTTACAATTAAAATTTTCCCAGTTTCTAGGGAGCTGAAATTAGTCTTGTGTGAAGAAGTTTACCTTCATTCTCCCCATAGGCGAGTAGGGAAACATTTACAAACGTTTAATTGCTATGTATGATGCTTGACTGGTGCCATAGGTAGAGCACAAAATTGCACGGGAACATTAAATTCCTCCTTATTATTCCTTGAAAGGATAGAGCACACCAAAGAAAAGCCTTAGACATCTGAGCTCTAAGCCACTTCTGCTGTATCCCAGAGCCCTAAAATACAGTTCCGGATACGACTAACTCTGCAGCTCTTTTAGTCACTTAAGTATTCCTGCAGCACCAAATTTAAAGCAGGAACAATTTAGCTGCCCAAGCAATCTTTTTGCCAGGCTTAGCCCAAATCTCCGAAAACTAAACACCTTTAGTGAAACATCTGCATCCCACTAGTCTGTGAACGCGTAGAGATTTTTGTGCTTAAAAAGTGTTGACGTCTATAAAAAGAAAATGTTAGTTCTGAATACCATTTTGTAATTGCTGTGCAAACAATCATATGTTACGGGTGACAAACAAAACTGTGATTTGTAAATTTTGTTCCAAGCTTCTTTCCAAAACAAAAATCACGTGGGTTAAAAGAGCTATGCACCTCATTGATATAAGTTGTTACAGATATGGGCATGTGACGAGCAGGGGTAGGCTTATGGGTCACTCTTGGAGGGGGGATAATCTCATCTTTTTATCTAAAAGATAGGGTTCGGCATGGTTTTCCTATGTATAATTTCTTGCTTGAGAAAGTGTTGCCTCCCCACACCTCTATAGCCCCGCCCCTGCGGCCCAGTTTGTGTCAAAAGAAGCAATTTTTGCATTCTGGGCGTCAGCAGCACACTCTAGCCCAGATAACTTCTACCTTCCAACGTGTGAACTGCGACGAAGATCATCCAGGTTATTGTAGCTGTTGTCACGGATCTCCCCGGAGAACACTCGGACCGAAAGAATGGACAAGGCGACAGGTGTACCCACACAGAGGCACATTTAATACAGCCTACGTGACACAAACACAAGCACACAAAACAAACTATCAGAACTATCACAAAACACAACGATTATCAATACACACGACCCGGTAACACTGCTACTAGCGTTTACTACTAGCGTTCTACTGTTCGCGGCCGGCGTTCGTGCTCACGGTTGGTTCGGTGCGGATGCGGCGTTGCATGGGTCCAGTAGCCGGCGTCGAGGTGGCGTTCGACGTGCAGCGGCTGGCGTCGTTGGCTGCGTCGTATAAGCTCCCGGTCCAAGCGCCCGTGGAGGTGGTGCCTGTGTTGTGTACGTTGGGGGCACTTCCCGAATGGGTGGCAACAGCATTGGAGACACCCCTGGCCGTAGCAGGTGGTACCGCCCTCCGTTGACTCCCCGGAACGGGCCCAGGAACCATAGGAAGCCTCCGGCGCGAAGCCGTAAAACTCGAGCTCACCAGTGCAGTAGCCGGCGTTGCTCTGTTCCAGCCGAAGCGTCCCTGGCCCGCCGGAGCCTCCGCTTCTCTGTTCTTCCCCCCGTGCCTCGCTCTCCCTCGCGCTTTATAGCCATGACGTTAGTCCACGTAATCCTTGTCGTCGTCCTCTTCTACACCAATCATCTCTTCGTACATCACCGAATACTTCTGCATCATCATTATTCTTCGGTTAGTCCATGCACGTCACTCTTATCGCCATCCTCGTCGTTTTCTTCAAACCTCTTTCATTCATACTTTTATTTCTGATTCCCTATTATATGTGAATACGGACAGGCCGCCATTGGAATCTGAACCTGGCAACGTTTAACGCTAGAAATTTAGCTAGTGAGGCTAGCCTAGCAGTGCTGTTCGAGGAACTAGCGGGAATTAAATGGGATGTGATAGGGCTTAGCGAAGTTAGGAGGACAGGTGAGGCGTATACAGTACTAAAGGACGGACACATACTGTGCTATCGCGGGTTAGAGGATAGACGAGAACTAGGTGTGGGTTTCCTCATTAATAAGGATATAGCTGGCAACGTAGAGGAGTTCTACAGTATTAACTAGAGGGTAGCAGCTATAGTAATTAGGCTGAATAGAAGGTAAATGCTGAAAGTGGTGCAGGCCTACGCACCCACATCCAGCCATGATGACCAGACCGTTGAAAGCTTCTATGAGGACGTAGAATCAGCAATGAATAGAGCAAAATCGCAGTACACTGTACTGATGGGCGACTTCAATGCGAAGGTGGGCAAGAAGCAGGCTGACGACCACGCGGTAGGTGACTATGGCATAGGCTCTAGAAATAGCAGGGGAGAGTTATTAGTCGAATTCGCGGAAAGAAATAATTTACGGATCATGAATACCTTCTTCCACAAACGAGAAAACAGGAAGTGGACCTGGAAGAGCCCCAATGGTGAGATTAAAAATGGAATCGACTTCATACTATGCGCTAAACCTGGCATCATTCAGGATGTGGCCGTCCTCGGAAGGGTGCGTTGCAGCGACCATAGAATGGTAAGGTCTAGAATTAGCTTAGACTTGAAGAGGGAACGGAAGAACCTAGCGAAGAAGAAGACCATTAACGAGTTAGCCGTAAGAGGGAAAGCACAGGAGTTTAGGATAGCGCTGAAAAACAGATACTCGGCTTTAACTGAAGAAGATGATCTTGATGTTCATTCAATGCACGATAACCTGACATCAATAATTACGGAGTGCGCAGTAGAAGTAGGCGGTAGGACAGTTCGAAAAGATACCGGGAAGCTATCTCAGGTGACGAAAGATCTGATTAAGAAGCGCCAAAACATGAAGGCATCTAACACTACCGATAGAATAGAACTAACGGAGCTATCAAAGTTAATAAATAAGCGCAAGGTAGCCGACATAAGGAAGTTTAATATGGAGAGAATCGAGCATGCTATAAAGAACGGAGGTAGCCTAAAAACAGTGAAGAGGAAACTAGGCATAGGTAAAAACCAGATGTATGCATTAAGAGACAAGCAGGGCAATGTCATTAGCAATATGGATAAGATAGTTAACGTAGCCGAAGTGTTCTACACAGACCTGTACAGTAGCCAATGTAATCAGAGCGCTAATGAGAAAGACAGCAGTGCACAGCAATGCGTCATCCCGCCAGTAACGAAAGATGAAGTAAAGAAAGCCTTAGAAGCAATGAAAAGAGGAAAAGCAGCTGGGGAGGATCAGGTAACAGCAGATCTGTTGAAGGATGGAGGGGACATCGTGCTAGAAAAACTAGCCACCCTGTATACGCAATGCCTTATGACCTCGACTGTACCAGAAGCTTGGAAGAATGCAAACATTATCTTAATTCATAAGAAGGGAGACGCCAAGGACTTGAAAAATTACAGGCCGATCAGCTTACTATCCGTTGCCTACAAAGTATTTACTAAGGTAATCGCTAATAGAGTCAGGGCAACGTTAGACTTTAATCAACCAAATGATCAGGCAGGCTTTCGTAAAGAATATTCCACAATAGATCATATTCACACTATCAATCAGGTGGTAGAGAAATGCGCAGAATATAACCAACCTCTATATATAGCTTTCATTGATTACGAGAAAGCATTCGACTCAGTGGAAACCTCAGCAGTCATACAGGCATTGCGTAATCAGGGGGTAGAAGAGCCTTATGTCAAAATACTGGAAGATATATATAGCAACTGCACAGCTACTATAGTCCTCCATAAAGTCAGCAATAAAATTCCAATAAGGAAGGGCGTCAGGCAAGGAGACACGATCTCGCCAATGCTGTTCACCGCATGTTTGCAGGAGGTATTTCGAGGCCTGAATTGGGAACAGTTGGGAATAAGAATAAATGGAGAATACCTAAATAATCTGAGATTTGCTGATGACATTGCCTTGCTGAGTCACTCAGGAGGTGAACTGCAAATCATGATCAACGAGTTAGACAGGCAGAGCAGATCGATGGGTCTAAAAATTAACATGCAGAAAACCAAGGTAATGTTCAACAGCCTAGCAAGGGAACAGCAGTTCACAATTGGCAGCGAGAGCCTAGAAATTGTGCCGGAATACGTCTACTTAGGGCAGGTAGTGACAGCTGATCCGGATCATGAGAGGGAGATAACTAGAAGGATAAGAATGGGGTGGAGCGCATATGGCAAATTCTCTCAGATCATGAGTGGCAGTTTACCAATTTCCCTCAAGAGGAAAGTGTACAACAGCATAATCTTACCGGTACTCACCTACGGGGCAGAAACGTGGAGGCTAACGAAAAGAGTTCAGCTTAAGTTAAGGACAACGCAGCGAGCCATGGAAAGAAAAATGATAGGTGTAACGTTAAGAGATCGGAAGCGGGCAGAGTGGGTGAGGGAACAAACACGGGTTAATGACATCCTAGTCGAAATCAAGAGAAAGAAATGGGCTTGGGCAGGGCATGTAATGCGAAGGCAAGATAATCGCTGGTCTTTATGGGTAACGGAGTGGGTTCCAAGAGAAAGTAAGCGTAGCAGGGGGCGGCAGAAGGTTAGATGGACGGATGAGATTAAGAAGTTTGCAGGCAAAGGGTGGATGCAGCTGGCAAAGGATAGGGTTAATTGGAGAGACATGGGAGAGGCCTTTGCCCTGCAGTGGGTGTAGTAAGGCTGATGATGATGATGATGATGATGATGATTATATGTGACATTAGTGTGGGAAAAGAAAGACACGGGAATTGAGAGATGTATAATTTTCCTCAGCATCCACAGGCACATGACACAGTCATTAAAACGTGTGTTGAAATGTCTGGAATAATAAGGTGCCTAAGGGAGTCTCAATTTTGTTCGGACGCTTGGTAGTATGCCGTTAATGCTAAGAGAGAAAATAAAAATAGGGTGTTTGGCAGTTATTCTCAATTGAGCTATGAAAACCAGGTAGCCAGCATTCCTCAAGAAGGCTTAGCATCTTGCTTGCACTCGCTGATGAGGCAGAAGCTTCGAGGGTGAAAAAGGGGGTGGAATTCGAATTGAGGACAATGCAGCGAAGTATAGGAAGCAAAATGGTGTAGGGCAAAGGGTTAAGGAACAAATATGAGTTAAGGAAATGTGCACAGCATGTAATGTGGAGAACATATAACTGATGATCCATTATACTAAAGGAATGTATTCCAAGACAAGAGAGGGACAGCAAAGAGTCAGGTGGATGGATACGATCAGGAAGATTGCAGGGATAAGGTGGCCACATCCAGAGCAGGAGGACATGGTTAACAGGAGGGATATTGGAGAAGTCTTCATCTTGCAGTGGATGGAGTTCGGCTAATGATATGACTTCAGATGCTTCCAGGGAGGAAAGTTCTAAGCCTAGAAAAGACATGCACCTTTGAGCTAGCTTTACTTGTTAGCAAGCGAGACTATGGGAAGCAGGTGATTGCAAGCATCAGCATTTTAATGGCACAAATATAACACGTTTCATAAACTAGCCAAATTCGGCATTTAAAGGAAATCTACATAGGTTTTAGAAATCGACGAGCTTAATGAGGTCTAATGTATGAAGCTTGAAGGTAAAGCTTGCAAAGACCTTTCGGGCTAGCATTTAAAATGCTGACGTAATTGCTGCCAAAAATCCTTACTGCATTTAAGGAGCAGCGGTGACATGTAACATGTCACCGCTGCTCCTATTTGAAAAAATATCGCGCGCCTTCATAATCCAAGACGCGCTCTGGCGCACATGGATGATCATGCGTTATTGCATCACACCAAAGCGGGACTAAACCCGTTAAGAACAAAATAGGCAACCGAAACATACTTCGCAAGCTAATGTACCGCTCAGGCACCCAAACGCAATGAATTTTCAGGTCTATACTCACCCTGAGGCATGGTCGCACCAACGAAAACAGGAGATGTTGAGTTCGCCGACGGGAGGGCGCATGGTTGCCTTTATGCATACTAACTTGCGCCGTAAACATCAAAACCACCAAAACTTCGTTGCTTCGAGCCAAAAAAGCTTGACAATAACGCTAATAAAATGAGGGTGCTTTAATCTACCCAAATTAAACCATTAAAAGAACTTTAGGTAACGCCAGCCTTCATGAAAAAATTCGGGATCGCTGTGGCAACCCGCATTGGAGAAATGAGAAAACACTGCTCGAAGTTTTGATGGTTTTGATGGAAGCAACGAAGTTTTGATGATTTTCTTGTTCACGGCGCAAGTTCGTATGCATGAAGGCTACTATGTGCCCTCCCGCCAGCGAACTCAACATGTCCTGCTTTCTTTGGGGGCATAGAGTTTCTTACCTTTAACTAGAGGGAAAGCTGGCTCCTGCCTATGAGAGTTGGCATGGAGCTTCCTCGATACCACCTGAGCTTAGAGGTGTGCGCTGTGTCGGTTTCGAACAGCGGCGGCGGCGTCGGCGGCGCAAGGCCATTTTCGATGGCTGCGCCGGTGGCGTGGAAAGCTAAACCACAAACTTAAAAAGCAATTTCGCTACAGCCTTCTTTGCTAAACTGGTTCACATTTTAGGGTTTTTCTTACTAAGGGCTGATAGTACAGAATACAGAGGGGTTTAAGGGTAAGAGAAATGCGAAATGTTCTGTAGATCTTTTGTTTCGTTAGGCGCCATATTTAAAAAAAAAATTGGTTCATATCTCAAGTGCGTATGTTGAATGTGTTTATATATTTCTTCCTCCACTAACGTGAAGAATCTTTCTTGTTTTCTGCGTCGTAGACGGAATTGTTTTCTGTTTTTGCTTTGCCTCGTTTCAATTTTTTCATTGCGCAGAGTCAGTCAATTCGTCTAGAATTGCGAAGCCGACACCGACGCACGTGACGCTCGATATGTTAATCGCACTTGCACTTGTTCTGAATTAGATTGTGCTTATACATTATTTTTAACGTAAACAGAAACAGACCTCTTCTATGACAAACTATTGCTTGGTTCAGTCCTTTACCTCTCAACCAATGAGTTATAGCACAAACATTTTCCATGCACTGGACAGTTTGTGAAATCACGTGTTTTGAATATTAATCATCATTTGTTTAAAGTAATTTTTCTTATAACGGCCTTTTCCCGGAATAAAAAAAAAGAATTTTTTTTTGCAGGAGGTGAACATTTTTCCAGCTGAGATATGTTATGACGCATTGATGCCGTTTTCAGATATCTCGCCCTTTACACCTGCTGCCACAGTGCTCACGACCCTCGAGTCGTGACTCCGTAATCTTTGTGGCGCGAGAGGGACCCTCGACCACATAATATGGGAATGCCCGTACTCTCCCGCTGGGGGATGCACAATATAGACAGTAGAGACACCGGGAGATCTTGCTGCGCAGCTCGGACCCTGAGCTCCAGCTCCTGCTCGTCCAACTGGCTGAAGAGGCTGCTCGGACCCAAGACCTCCCACTCTGCATCTGAGGCGGCAGCACCCGCCCCCTGACCTTTTGTCGGGGGGTTGGTAGATCACCTTATTCGATGGACATTAAAATTTATTCCATCCATCCATCTCGTTGAAAAAAAAAAGGTTTTGAGGAAAGGAAATGCCGCAGTAAATTCCTCACTTATCACGGTGGACACCCGAACCGCGCTGTAAGGCAAGGGATACAGGAGGGAGTGAAAGAAAAAAGGAAGAAAGAGGGCCGTAGTCGAGGGCTCCGGAATAATTTCGACCACGTGAGGATCTTTAACGTGCACTGAGATAGCACAGCAGACGGGCGCCTTTTGCATATCGCCTCTATCGAAACGCGGCCGCCGCGGTAGGGTTCGAACCCAGGTACTCCGACTCGATACACCCGCGCTATGTTCCGCTTTTGAAGTTTTGGAATCCCACGTTGCGTTGTCTGGTAACGATACGCATGCGCAGGCGCGTTAAGAGCAAGGATGCTTTTGTTTGTTTTGTGCTGCTTCATTGCTCAAGTCCTTGGCATGATTATCTGCCTGAGGCAGGAATTAAACAAGACAAAACAAAATCTCAAACGCAGCTAGATTTGCGGGGAAAATATATTTATTCATATACAGAGGGCGCGCCGATCGCGCCGAGTGAAAACGTCGGTGGCGGCGGCGTATTGAGGGCAGTCGGCGGCGGCGCGCCCATGCCTCGGCGCACACCTCTACCTGAGGCACGATGAGTGCTCTAAGCATCATGGGGCGGAGAGCTACCGACTGCAGAACCACAACATTTGGCCTAAAAGTAGTGAAAAAAGAAACGTTGTTCAATAATTCGATAATCAAGAATGTCCTAACATTCAATATCCTGTCTATAAATTGCAACAAACGAGCAGAAAAGTTAATATAAAGTTTGTCCAAATAAGCGATGCCTTGCTCTCCTATTGACCAAGTATTGCGGACCAGACAAGCCAACATTTCGTGCTTAACCAGCGCCTTTTTCAAATATATTTTTGAAAACAATTTTGTCACATCAACATTTTAAGGGGTTTTTTAATGGCACTTAGGAAACCAAAAACATTTTATTGGCGTCGTGTGTTGCATTTTCGCTACCATGGCTTTTGAGCACTACGTTTGCGCCAAGTCGTCTGCGCCGTCGACGGAACGGGACATCTCAGTAACGCTACTCTCTGTTCCTGAAAAAAAAACGACTGTCCCGCATCAAGTAGCTCATCGCACCATGATGCTTTGAGCGCCCATGGTGGCACAGGAGCAGCGCCGCCAGCTAGCTTTCCCTCTGTAGTTGATAGTAATATACCAGTAGAATAGTAGGATACTAGGGCCATTTTTTTTTACCTACACTTGCTACACTAGTGCTCCAGCCGTTTCCTTCTCCTCTCCGCACGCAACGCACAACGTGTATATCTCGTGGTACCTGACTCTATATGTCTTAGTCCGCAAAAATCCCGCCCTGGCCTCAAACAACAAAGAGCTTCCCCTACAACTATCATAGATATTTTCTTTGGCAATTTCCTGATTAAAGAGCCTGTATGTTACCAGCGACGATTTCGTCAGCATCCCTGTTTTCCACAGAGCTCTCTCCGTTTCTTTAACATTTTCTTAACCGATAATTGCTGATTTGACCCCCCGCCCCCCTACTGCTGTCCAGTGCTTGTCAATTTTCTAGTTCGCTTTCTCCATTTCGTGTTAACATTCCTTATGTACAGATATCTGAAAACTTTCCTAGCCCACTGCTCCTTCCCAATTTTTCTCAATCGCTCCTCAAATGCTATCTTACTGCTAGCTTCTCTGCTCTCGAACGACGCCCATCCCATATCACCCTGTACCCCCTGATTTGGTGCATTGCCATGTAATCCCAAAGCTAGCCTCCCTACACCGCGTCGTTACACAGCGCTGTTAGTAATTCCACAGTGCCCTATTTTTCATGACACTTGCATTCCTACTGGCTTTATTCATTAGATATTTTTCATGCTCTGTCAGATACTCAGCACCGTTATTTATCAACACCCCAATATACTTGTACTCATCCACTACTTCTAGCGTGAACTCCTGTATTCTGTGCTCGCCGCCCTCATCATTAAATACCATGACTGCAGATATTTGCCATGTGCTCCCAAAGCTAGCCTCCCTACACCGCGTTGTTTGATTTCTAGCCTTGCTTCAACGAATCTGGTCTCATGCACAGTACCGCATTACCGAAAGCCAGGCTAAGAACCATCACCCCTTTCCAGATCCCTCCTGCCACTTCATACCTATTGTAATTCCACAGTGCCCTATTTTTCATGACAGTTGCATTCCTACTGGCTTTATTCATTAGATATTTTTCATGCTCTGTCAGATACTCAGCACCGTTATTTATCAACACCCCAATATACTTGTACTCATCCACTACTTCTAGCGTGAACTCCTGTATTCTATGCTCGCCGCCCTCATCATTAAATACCATGACTACAGATTTTTTTCTTACTAAACTTGAAACCTAATCTATCTCCCTCATTATCACGTATGTCTATCAACTTCTGCAAATCTTTCTTGTTGTCAGCCATTAGCACTATATCATGCGCGTATATTAGTCCCGGTAATTAGTGTTTAATCTATTCCCCTTGCTTGAAAAAGAAAGGTTGAAGCCTAGTCCGCTCCTCTCTAGCTTGGTCTCTAACCCTTGCAGGTACAACATGAACAACAAAGGAGACAGAGGACATCCTTGCCTAAGCCCCCGCTGTATCTATATAGGCCCTGATACATTTTTTCCCCATTTTATAAGCACTTTGTTACCTTTATATATATCTTTTAAAAGATTAATTACTCCACCTTCCATATCCAATGTGCCCAGTATGTCCCACAAATACACTTGAGTAACGTTGTCGTAGGCTCCCTTAATATCCATAAATGCTATCCATAGGGGCCTGTGTTCCTTTTCAGCAGTACCTCTACACTGCATCAATGAAGACAGATTGTCCTCCAACCTCCTTTGTTTCCGGAGCCCATTTTGTAGCTCCTCTAGCACCCCCTCGTTCTCCACCCAAGCCTGCAGTCTGTCCTTTACAATCTTCATCACCACCGTGTAGACCACAGATGTCACTGTTATGGGACGGTAGTTACTTACGTTAGGTTTGTCGCCCCTTCCCTTATATACCATGTTCATCCTACTTAATCGCCATTCACCGGGTACATTGACATCCACTATCGTTTTATTCAATACCTGCATTAATTTTTACTTGGATCTTGGTCCTAGCTTCTTTATTAACATAATCGGAATACCATCTGGTCCTGCTGACGTGCCACTAGGAACCTTCATCTCTGCCCTTTCCCACTCTCTGCTCAAGTGAAGCAATTGCAGTAACCGGTCTATCCTCCTTCGATAAATTATGTGCAACATTTCTTTCTTTCAATTTTTCTGTCATCCTTGTTCCTGTGTGTTTTATTGCTTCATCCCCTTCTAGTTGAATACCCTGATCTGTAACAATAAACCTTTGCTCCAGCCTAGTCTTAATACTCATTGCATGTAGATGTTTCCGGAATTTTCGAACTGCTTTTCTATCCTTTTTATTTACTTTTGACATCCACTGGACACCCTTATTTCTAATTTTCTCATTAATCAAATAGGATGCTTCCCTTCTACACTTTCTGAGGGTATTCCATTTTCTGTCTACTTCAAATTCTGGTTCCCCCTTTTCTTGGAATATCTCTGTTCACTGGACGCTTCTTGACGTTTCTCTATCGCCGTCTTGACCTGCTCATCCCACCAACTCTTGGATTTGCATCTTTTCCCTCTGGCTTTACTCGCACCTTAGCTAGCTCTAGCTCAAGTAATCGCGCTAATTTGGTATAAGTCCATTGTGTTTCAATATCCTGCAGAATTAATTTCTCAATTTGTATGGCAGCTGCTTCCAACTGCTTCTTTGAGTAACCATTCCCCTCTGTTTGTCTCGCTTCAGCCCTACATTGGTTTCTCTTCTGAAACTCAACTTGATACGTTTGTGGTCTCTACCTAGACTTCTGGAACCATGTTCATCTATGCTCATTACCCCTAATCTAGTATACATCCTCTGTGACATTAGTGCATTATCTACCATCGAGTACAGACTTCCTGCCTCCCATGTTATGAGCCCGTCACACTTCTCGATACTGTTGCATGCAACAAAATCATGCCTGTCACACATATCCTTCAGCATGCTTCCTGTTAAATCTGTGTATCCATCCAGGTCTTCCATATCTGCGTTCATGTCGCCTAATATAATTATCTCGCCCTGCCCTCCTAGCTCAACAATGTCGCTTGCAATACATTCTAACATTTTCCTGTTTTCCTCTTTGCATTAGCTCCTGTCCATAGGTATACAAAGCCAAGGAGTGTTTGCTGAAAGGGCATCTGCATAGGTTTCAAAAATCGACGAGGTTAAAGAGGCCGAATGTATGAAGCTTGAAGGTAAAGCATGCGAAGTCCTTTCGGGCTAGCATTTGAAATACTGTCGTAATCGCTATCTGAAATCCTGACGGCCTTCAAGCTCCTCCGCAGCGCACAGCACCAAGCGGTGGGCGCATCATGACGTCATCGAAGGTACCGGTACATTTCCAACGCATAAATGCCTGCTTTCAAGGAAAAAATAAATGTCATCAAAGGCAAAATTCGCTGGCCGTTTTTTGGTGGCATCCAGCGAGGCACGGTAGGGTGTGTTCGACAACAACAGAAATTTGAAATCTTACGTTCCGTGACTTCGCACCAAACTTCTTTGCACTCTTTTGGTGTAGTGAGGTGAAGTCTAAAATTTAATTGTCGATTGCATCACTATTTGAAATGCTAGCGCCAAAACTGTTGGCATGCTATTTACGTAAAGCCAAAATAGATTCGAATCCTTGGATAGCGCGGATTCTCAAAAAGTGGTGAAGTCGCCCTTTAAGGCTACATATATATCAAGCAGAATTCTGAGTTTATTCTAAACACAGTGTAAATGCTACGTATATAAACAATTCTAAATATTTCACATTCTTTAGTAAGTCTGTCAGAATGGCTTAAAATTTCATATGAGTCATCCCAGAGCTCTGTGTTCGTCAGATCAAGCCAGTATCAGCAGCATGTGCTGTATTAGTTGATAAGACTACTAAGCCATCTGTATCAGGCGTGTTGCGTGTTAATTGTCCTATAGGACAATCAAGCTGGGTTAGATTTCGTTACATCACAATGATATGGGGAGGGCACAAAGCAAGTGCAAGCAGTAAAGAAAAAAAAATACATACAGAGCACGAAGCAGAAGAGAGAAACAAATGTGTCAGATGCAACCACCTATGGTAAACGTTCACGAATGTTCATTAGAGAACATAGCACGTTTCCCTAACAAAGGACAAATGAAAATCAGAATGCACATATCACATGTTAACACTGGGGAAATACAAAGACGCTTACAGATAATATTCTTAGAGTGTACACAGACTAGATTTTTGCACTGAAAAACCTGTTGAAGTTAGTTTATTAATCATAGGGCTGCATGATGTATCAATTGTCATTCAAGTTCTGTAAGGCTGAAGCGAAGGTACCAATATACTTGTATTCAAAATTTATATATGGTGCCGAGGTTGGCTTGAGGGGCGACATTTGAAAGATATGTGGTCACGGTGAGAAAATTGTTTTTTATATTTGCTGAGTCTGCTATGTGTAAGGTAAACCATCATTAGCTATGTATCGTAAAGCTTTCTATTGAAGCATGTAAATTTTATTTTTGGTAGGTTAGCTTGAATAGCACTTTCCAAGGCAAAGGAACAGTAGTTTTCCTGTATGAAAACATTGAAAAAGACCCCCAATTGGGCTTTATTGCACAAAGCAGATTTAAGTTCTTTGATTGCGGGATGAATCACCGGCCTGTTGAAGAAATATTCGGGTCAAAGACTCTTTTCCAAATCGCTTGGTGCCATAAAAGCTGAAAACAAGGCCTGTAAAATACCCAACGGCACTGGGTATTGAACCAAGCACCATCTGCAGGCAAAGCGCATGCCAAATTTTCTAGGCCATTGCCTGGCATTTACTTGGTATTCTTACAATTTTATCTGTTAGTATAATTGGTAACTCAAGCAATGGACTTTTTTGAAGGAAAAAAATTTGTACCAATTCCTTTAAGAAAGAAACATACATAAACGTTTCATTTCTTGTCAAGCACATGTAGATGTTGTGGCAGTAGTGGCGGTGTTGTTAAGGGTCAGGCAAGGTTAGCCTTGCATTCAAAATTGCAGAAATGGTGCACCTGTATTGAATAGTCTATAAAAAAATACAACTCCTAGCTCTGCTCTATAAAACAAAGAACTGTGAGGTTACGCTCGGAAAAATGTCCAGAATAGCATCATTACATTAAATTATTATTTACAACCTTTGTCAGTAAAGATTCGAGACTAAGTCTATTAAAAAATGCGTTTAACATATTGAAATATTTTGTGCAGCACCCCTTCGAAGCAGTCTCCCTTGCAGTCTATACAGCGCTTCCAACGCTTCTTGACGCCTTCGAAACAGATGAAAAACGCTTGCTTCTTTTGGCAGGGCCTTCAGCTCCTTTGTCGTGGCGTCTTGAATGTCCTCCACGCTCCCCATCCAGCGACCTTTTAGGGCTCTGTTCACAAGAGGAAACATGAACAAATCGCGTGGAGAGAGGTCAGGCGAGTATGGCAGATGTTGAAGTACTGTAATGCTGTGCTTGGCGAGAAATTTTGTCACGCTGAGAGCAGTGTGCGGCCTTACGTTATCGTGGAGAAGGCTCCATTGTCCAGATGCCCATAAGTCAGGGCGACGGCGTCGCAGTGCATCATGCATGTGTTGGAGCACGCGGATATAAAACTCCAGATTCATCGTCTGCCCATATGGGACGAACTCATAGTGTATGAAACCTCTGGCACCGAAAAAAACTATCAGCATCGTCTCTGTTTTGGTCTTCTGTCGCCACTCTTTTCTTGTCGGCGGAGAGCTTGTGGACCGCCATTCGGCGCTCTGTCTCTGAGGATATTGTATTGAAAACACCATGTTTCGTCTTCAGCAATGATGCTGTCGACGAATGCAGCATCAATCTGTGCCTCGGAGAGCAAATCAGCGCTCACTGATGCCCGCGAGTCCTTCTGGTCCTGTGTGGAGGAGTGCGGCACAAGTCTGGCATTCAGCTTTCGTTTCGCCAAGTTCTCACGCAAAATTTAGTGACATGTTGTTTTACTTATGTCGAGAGCATCTGATAGCATGCGGACTGTAATGGTATGGTCTAGCTGTACGATTTCCCTAATCCGAACCATGTTGTTTTCATTCCACGAGGTTGAAGGCCTGCCTTGTGTCGTCTTCCACCGGCATTCTCCCCGAAACGAACCTCTTGTGCCACTCGAAAACTCTCACCCGCGATGTCGTTGCCGTAAGCATCATGAAAAAGCTCATACGTCTGTGTGGCTGTCTTTCCAAGCTTCACACAGAATTTTATGTTTACACGCTGTTCGAGGTTAACGTCCATCTCTCCACATTCACTCGCAGTAGAATGAGCAGACGACTAGTGACAACCTATTTTTCTACATGCAGTGCCATCTAGCGGCTGCCAGAGCAATTAACATAAATAGCTCAGGTTAGCCCGAAAAGATGGCGCTACACATACGCACCAACATTTGTTTTGGGGAATCATTTCTGGAGAAGAAAATAAATCAGTCTCGAAACTTTATGGACAAAAGTTGGACTTCTTTTTCTCTGAAATCAAATACCAATTGATCCATTAAAAATGACACAGAGTATTTTATATGCTGAATGAAATCCTTGTTTTGCTGAAATTGAATTCACGAGACTATAGTTAATCTTTAGGAAGTATGTAACGGAACAAGCGCGAAAATAACGTGATAACGGGAGTGCTTTTTCACAACTGTATTTTATTACTGAAAAATACTGTTTTGCACATCCCAACAAAGGAGCAAGAAAATAAGAAAGCAAGAAATACAAGAAAATTAATAAATTCATAATATACTTATAAAATTAAAATTAGATTTTAAGATCTAAAAAAACGAGAATAAACCATTGCACATACCGTAGATGCAAGGTAGTTAAGCTGTTTTCTGTTCCATTTAATCGAGGGCTGACTGGCAGAATTTTAATGTCAAATAGAATGCTTTGATTTCAAGAGTGCACTAATGATTGGATGAAATGCTTGCCGCAAATATCGGTTGAAAATTTACATTTCGACAGTACACTGACATAAGTGATGGCCTGAACGCTGACAGCGATCTATGATGTTTTGCTTTCACATTAAAGCAATGTGCCATGTATGACTAACATTACGTTCACCACATTTCAACGGCATATGATATATATGGCTCCAGTTTGCAAGGCGCAAATTTGTACTCGGGCGCTTGACTTTGCAGTTTATCTTTCTGTATTATTAGCTGTGATCTCACAAGTCTCGTAGAAAGCTTGATCGAGGGAAATAATAGTGTGCCCACATCATACCATCTTGCCACATTCCTAATGGATTCTGAAACCTGGCGTAAATATGGTATAAAGATCGACATGCTTCATGTTGTCAAGTAGCCATGCATGCATGTTTAGCCGACAGCCCTTTGTGTGTTGTGCTGGGTTTTACCACACATAAGTGACTATGGCTATTATGAGAAAAAAATTTCCAATCTATAATTTGTTTTAAAAATTTGCCTCCTTTGAAAACCAAAAATACAGGACAAATCAACAAGACTGGCTTCACCTAAGAGCAATATGCAGAATGGAACGGTATGTGTTCATTGTAAAGCATAGCAAAGGGATCGCTAGTGTTCCCAGTTTCCTGCACGAAAATGTAACATAGTTAACTGTTAGCCCATCGCCGCATGATTCACATAGGAGGTCGTTTTGTTTAGTCAGTGTGTAGTTATGAGTAACTGTTTGTGTGCCCAGTAGGAATTCGGTAGAAACTCACTTCCTTGAAATGGTTCCTGATTGTGTGCAAGACCTCCATTCACCTAAACCGTCTTTAGCAAGGATAGTTTGTTATTCACTTTGTTGTTCCATGCAGACTGCCATTTTTTTTCTTAATTTACTGTATGCTAAGTTCATTCAATCCTTAAAGGCCATATTTACTTTATTTATCTGCTCGCAACAAGCTTGAGCAGCACACAAGTCTTCTCTCTCGTTGCCTTTTATTCGAACACGGCTCGGAACCCAGCAGGGTTTTATTTTTTGTCCTTGAGCTGTTGCTTTGTTATGTTCTTTATGATGTTACCAAGCAGCGGAGAGATGGAATTTCTTCGAGTGGAGAGCTCAAATTGTAGTTAGCGAGTCTGTGTAACTAATACTCTTTTAGACATCCTCGGTTACTATGTTTTTTTTCATGGCTACCCAGATGGCGTAACATTCAACACTGAAGGTGCATGGATGCACACTGCGGAAGTCGTACCGTTTCCTCCCAATTCCCACGTACCACCGTGCTTCCAACATAATTAAACATCCGTTTTTCAACCATCAGTATAGAAATCCACGAAGCCACTATATTTTCTGGGAGTACAAGAAATTCTGGCTTGATATGTTGTCGTGGAGTTTGTTTTTAGCGGAACTGTGTAAGAGTGCAATCGCGGGTTGCAAAAAAAAATGTTCGATGGAGGTAGTGGATCTCATCTTTGCGCAGTGCCTGACAATGCATCTAGTATATAGGCTGAAATTCTGACACGTCTCTTCAAGCTGCAAGCTTTTTAGCTCAAGGATTGTTGTGCATTATTATTCTATACACTTCATTAGTACTGGGTATAGCAAATGTGTTTTGGTAGCGACCTCACTTTAATGATATGCGCAGAAATGAGAGCGGTTCTTCTGATTTCAAGCTACGGTTCATTTGTTTTTACATACAGGCTGACTATGGAAAACGTTCTGTATGCCCCGGACGAAAGGTGCAAGCCTGAGTTGCGTACTGAATCCAGTTTTTTTTTTAGGTATGATGGTCTAGCTGAACCGTACATAATGCACCCAAAATCTAAGAAGGAACATACCAAAAAGCAACAGATGTGCAGATTAAGCCGTGTTATATCAGGCCCCCATTCCTCCCCGAGAACACGTTTTGTATGTTTAGAGATCCAGAGGCTTTCTTTTTCAGTGTGTTTATGTGTGGTAGGAACGTCAGTTTTTTATCGAATGTTATGCCGCGAAATTTACGTTCTTGATTTATTGGTTGTATCGTTTAGGTGTAGGGTGGGGTCATTCTCCCTCTTTTAAGCGAGAAAAGAACTGCTCCTGTTTTTCTTCTTTGTGGGGAGAACTTAAACCCATTTCTGTCTGCCCAAAATCGCTAGTTTGCCTAATGCGAGTTGTATCTCTCTCACAGGTTGATAAGCTGCGGGCTGTGGGTGCAGTTTGAAGGTTGTCAACATAGACTGCGTACATGAGATACGTGGGAATTAAGTATTCCAGCTACGGAATTCGTTTCCACGGCAAAATGTGTGGTACTTAATATACACCCTTGCGGCACCCCATCTTCCTGACTGAAGTTCCTCGAAAGAGTTGAACCAGGGCGTACATGAAATGAACGGTTATATACAAAAAAAATCTTTCAAGCAGTTGAGTATTGTTCTGCGGATACCTAGGCCTGCTAGGTCTTGGAGAACCCCAGACCTCCGGGTTGTGTCCTAAACCTTTTCCATATCAAAGAAAACTGCTAGACAGATTTGTTTGTGTATGAATGCTTATCGTACTGTGTTTTTATGACAAGAAAAAATTCCAAGTGCTAAGGACGGGACAAAGTGAAAGGAGACACACACCAGCGCTACTAACAACTGAAAGAATTTTATTGCGACAAGAGCAATATATACCCATGGGCCACTCCCACCGCATAAAATCACAAAAATATAAAAACAGTAGCAAGATTCTGTGCATGCTCTGCCATCGAGGAATCTAACCTTTTCTTTTCAGCGTTAAGGAGGGCGCGCTGACACAGGTTTTCCCTCTGCAATGAATAAGATAGGCTTCATACACTTCGCGCACACGCTGATGCTGGTATTTTCCTAGAACCGTGCTTTTGTCAATGTTCACCGTGCACTTGCATGTGGCCACGTGGTCAGGTAAGTTTTTCTTAGGCCTTCTTTTAAGTATTTGTTAAGCTCCCGTAGCCTATTGTTCAGGCAACGCCCTGTCTGGTCAATGTAAGATGACCCACATGATAGTGGTATCCCATACACGACTTCTCTTTCGCAGTCAGCGAACTTCTTTTCATGTTTCTTTTCACATAGTTTTGACGATGGGCGATCCTTGTTTGCTAACTTGCAAAGTTTTCCAGCTTGTTGGGGGCAGAAAAGACGAGCTTCACGTTGACATGGCCCATGACCTTATTCAAAGGATGGCTTACCCCATGCACGTAGGGAAGCACTACAGTGCTTGCTTGGTATTCTTGCTTCTGGGTTACTGTGTAGTCTTGAATTCACATCTTTTAACAACTTGTCGCACACACTGCGTAGAACAGTGTCCGAGAACCCCACAGCGCGAAGTCTTTGCAGTTGGCCTTGAAGCTCTCCTCGATACGATGATTGCATGACCGATTAAGGGCATTCTTCAAGGTACTTGTGGCGACTGATCTCTTAACTAGCTTCGAGTGAGCTGAACTGTAAGGCATCATGCCTTTTATTTGAACGCGGAGAATAGCTCTAACAGATGTGCTTTGGGTGTATAAACAGTCGCAAATCTAGGAACTGAAGCTGGCTTTCTTTCGGCAATTCCTTCGTCGAAGTGAAGTCTTTTAGTGTGTCTGAGAAGATCTTGTAAATACTCTCATCATTCTGCGAACTTGCAGCAGATGCTTTGTAAACGACCAAAAAATCATCCACGTAGCGAAAGACGCTTACCACACTGCTGTTTTCAAGAGCTTTTTCCAATGTTCTGTCATAGCGCCCAAGTAGCAGATCACTAAGAATCGGCGCTACGCATGAGCCTATGCAGACCCCTTCTTTCTGGATGTAAAGCCCATCTTGGAAAGATATGAAGGTTGAATTGAGATAGAACCCCAATACTTCAAGAAAGTTGTCAGAGCTTACTCCGCAGGCATTTTGAAATCTTGCAGCTCCCATAGCATCAATCTTTTCCTTGACAGCTTCAAACAAGCGTTCGTGGGGTAGAGAATAGTACAGGTCTTTTCGGTCGATCGAGAAGAGGCTTGCTCCTTCCGGGCACTGTTCTTGTATGTACCTTGAAACCTTATCTGGCTTTTTTATCAGGTACGGTACGTTCAGAGTTTACAAGGAGAGGGAGCCTTGAAGGAACCACCCAAAAACATGTTGCCAGCTACCTTGTTCCGACACAGTTGCTCACAAAGGCCAGCCATCTTTGTGGGTCTTCACCTTGAAGAAAGCATTCAAGCTCGCATCCTTGGCCTTGATTATAGCCTGCCCAATCTTGGTTTAGCCACATTCGTCACAAAGCTTTCTTGGCTTTTTCTTCACAGCTTCAGGCTCTACTTTTTCCACCCTTCGAAAATTTGCCTTGATGGCCTCCTGAGCTTTTTCCCAAAACTTACCAGTAGGCAAAACTACAAATCAACCCTCCTTATCGAAAGTCAACAGCCGAAGGTCTTTCTTTTTGAGGCTTGCTGCTACTTTAGAGAGATTTATCTGAGCCTTCTTCGCAAGGGAATTCTTTAGGATGTCGATGCCTTTGCTGATATATCTTTATGCATCTTCTGGGAATGCTTTTTCAGCACCTTGTCTCACTAGAGAAACAAGCTCGAACTTACCGAGGCGAGGTTCCACACAAAACATTGGTCCCATGTTCAGAGCTTTTGCTGCTTCTACGGGTACTTCCATGGAATGAAAAATATGCAGTTTGGTGACCAGTGGAACGTGGGTGCTTTTTCAGAATGTTTGGTAGAAACTTTCTCCGCAGAATCTTGCTACTGTTTTTTACCTTTTTATGTTTTTATGCAGTGGCGTTGCCCATAGGTATATATTGCTCTTGTCGCAATAAAATTCTTTCAGTTGTTAGCTAGTAGCGCTGGAGTGTGTGTCTCCTTTCACTTTGTCCCGTCCTTAGCGCTTGGAATTTTTCTTGTCATGCACCAACTGGCCCGGCTAATTCCCCTCTTGGATCTGTGTTTAAAGGGAAGACAAAATGGTCAATTGCTGAACATGCTTTCTTGAATACATATTGGTGCATTTCAAGAATGTCAAAGAGTTCGAGGACAAATACTAACCTAATATTCACAGTTTCTAAAGATTTTGCGAGACACCTAGTGATCGCTATCAGTCTAACTACCAGGAGGGATTGGTGGCTTTCCAGCTTTTAGGAATGGCACAATTAATAACTGCTTTTTTTCCAAGCTTCCGGGAATTTTTCCATTTTCTAAATTTTTTCACGAATTGCTAATGGCCTTTTCGTTAGCTTTGAAGAGATGGGCCAGCATTCCTAATGTGCTTCATCAGTCCCGAGGATGTCTGTTTACCGGCCGACAGTATTTTATAGCTTTCTTGAAGTGTATTGAAGTTATTATGACGCTGGTTCGAACTGCCACTTGTCGGAAGTCTGTTTTTTCAGCTGTGTCTCTGTATTTCAGAAATGACTCTGTGTAGTGTGCAGAACTACAGAGAAATGTCCCACAAGTATGTCTGCCTGTTCTTCAAAGTTTGTGTACCTGGTACTATGAGAAAAAAAAATAGTGAAGGAGCAGTAGCTGCCAGAGAGTTTACGGACTTGCTCCTACCTTTTCTTCGATGTGATTAAACTCTTTATGGTTGATACAGTCCTGCCACGATGTTTTTTTAGCATTCATATGAACATTCCTTGCATTAATTGGCTGTCGTCTTTTTGAAATTTATATTGTTTTCATCTGTTGGACATCTACGCAAATTTCCCATGCTATATATTGTTTCATTTTTTCTTCTTACACTCTTGCGCACACCAAACCTTATGATTTTGTCGTACTGCTCCCGAATAATGAGGAATGGGGAAGCGTGCAGCAGTAATTATGAACCTAGTGAACATTTCATTAAGAACATCACCATCGAGACTATCTGAAAATATTTTTTTCGAACTGGCATTTTCGCAAAAGAGTGCCGAGTCGGCCAAGTGTAACTTCCAATGGCGAGGTTTGGTAGGGATAATTGATGGTGAGGATGATAGGCTGATATAGTGACAGGCAAATGGTCACTTCCGTACAGGTTATCGAGAACATCCCGCTTAACATCGGCAGGAACAGATGGCGAACTAAAAGGTAAATCTAAGCATTTAATTTTTCCAGTGCTTGGAGACCAGCACATGTACGTGCTTTCCCATATTAGGCAAACATATATGGCTGCGCATTGGTTCTCAACGCGACGCGAATAGTCACAAGAACAGCGAAGGTAATTTAGCGGTTACTGCGTGAAGCGATGTTCTTCGCGACGCTGCCGCTGCTATACGCGCAAGAAGCGACGAAACTTGGCAGCAGAGCGTTAAAAATGCTATGACTGAGAATTATTTGGCGGTCCCTGACTGTCGCTTCGTTAGAACATGCGGCGTTGAGAGGGAGAGTCTTCGCGCGCCCATGAAGTGAAGGCGAAAGAAAATAATACACTGAAAATTTACCTGTCTATAACTTATTTTTGTCGCATGAAATAAAAACGTAATAAACAAAACAACTTAAATGAAAAATTTATACCTTTGTCCATTCACGGACGTTCTCTAGGAACATAAGGGGATGAGCTCTACGAACTACGCAATCGCGCTGGAATTAAAATGGACTCTGCAGAGGGAAGCAGTGAAGGCGATAGCGAGCAGCGCGGTGCATATTCAACTGCAAGCTCTGTTAAACTTTATGCAGAATCACCGCGCGTTGGCCCATGCGGCCGATGATAGCATATCGGCCGAGGAAAGGCGGACGCTGTGGGTGCAGCTGGCAAAGGACAGGTGTAATTGGAAAGACATGGGAGAGGCCTTTGCCCTACAGTGGGCGTAGTCAGACTGATGTTGACGATGATCACTGGTCGTCTGATGGAAGTTAACACCACCGCAGAAGGTGAAACAAAATTTGTCACGCAGAGCCCCGTGATTCCTTTGCTAAAAGGCAACCGTTATGCACCTGCAGCAGGAACAGGCAGTTCCTTCTAATGCAGCAACTCTCCTTGTAAGAGAGAAACGTTTAATGTCTAGAAAGGTGAACAGGTGACCTGGAAAAAAGAAGTCTTCACATATGCTACTCAACCTTGGGGAACGGGACGAATATAGAGGTGGAGAGTGAAGGTGGAGGGTGATGCCACATTACAAACAGCTTCATGCAGTGCGCAAGAAAGACACTTGCTTTATGCGCTTCATGTAAGTTATCTGAATGTGCAAATACACACACATTACCTAGTGCACGTGGCACATTAAGGATGAACATGTCTCATGGTGAGGCAAAGGAACCAAAGGAGAATAAAAACAACTGTGAAGTGGCAGGCACCCCAATTAAGACGGAATGACAGCAACACGACAAGAAAAGCTCAACCATGCACATTAGCAAGATCACACACAAAGGAGGCAAGAAATGCAAGAGAGAGAGAGAGATAAAACATTATTTCATTGAAGTGTTCTACGAGTCAGGTAGGCGGACTCCTCAGTTCAGGACTCCGGTGGCTTGGGCGGATGCCTGGACCAGTCTGATGATGCGACACTGGTCCTCCAGACCATTGCTGGTCAGGGCTGCCTCCCACTGCTCGTATGATGTCTGTAATGTTTTTAGATGGTGGTTTTTGGGGACAATTCCAGGAAATGTGAAACAGCGTAGGCTTTTCGCTGCACCATTATTATGCATACGATGGCGGGACAGCCGATGAGGTCCGACAGGGATTTATGAAGCGCAACCACGGGATTCCGGTGGTGGATGCTCGCCGCCTCGGGCAATCAATGTCCATCCTGGTGACTTTCGCCGGCACGAAGGCTCCAGACACCATCTACTATTGGGAGAGTCCTTTCCGCGTGCACCCGTACAGGGAGCAGGTCGAAACCTGTTTCAACTGCAGAAGAGTCGGTCATCGGGCGGACGGCTGCTACAAACCCAGGACGCCACTGTGCCGCAGATGCGGCGAAGAACACCCT
Organism: Amblyomma americanum; assembly: GCF_052857255.1. Taxonomy (NCBI): domain Eukaryota; kingdom Metazoa; phylum Arthropoda; class Arachnida; order Ixodida; family Ixodidae; genus Amblyomma; species Amblyomma americanum. The sequence goes on along the minus strand of NC_135500.1, from coordinate 3,458,809 downwards.
CCCCCAGCCGAGGGGGAAGAGCAGACGTGCACGCCAAAGTGCATTGTGTGCAAAGGCACCCACAACACCGGCAGCAGGAACTGCAAGCATCGCTTTGTAGACCGCCGCCCCAGACACAACCGACAACAAAAGAAGCAAAATGAGGAAAGGGACCAGCAGTCCGGCCACAAGTCGCGTTCCAGAGACAAGGCCGGCAATCGATCGTCGAGCCACCGTCGGGGTAGCAATTCCCGCAACAGATCCACCTCCTTCCCACCGCTGTCGTCGAGCCAGGGTGCCAGTTCGAGGCAGGAAAGCAAGGACAGACGGAGGAGTGCGAGCAGGAGCAGAAGCTGCTCGAAGAAACAGGTGAGCTGGCCGGATGCGGCCTCCCAAAACTATACCGCTCGCGAGGAGCTCCTAGCCAAAATACAGTGCAGAGACGAAACCATTGCGCAAATGCAGAGAGAGATGGCCGGAATGAAAAGGCTGTTTAAATCGCTACAACCCCCCGCAACAGCCATGCCCCACATATCTCGCACGCCCCCCTCTCCCGGGCCAAGCGCTATACCCTCCACCAGTAATGCGATGGAAACGGATAGCCGCACTAACCTCAAAAGGACGGCTCCTTCCGACGAGAGCTCCGGAACGAAACGCGCTGCGGAAGCGTCCCTAGAGGACACCCCGCAACCGACAATCAAACCTAAGGCTACAGACAAGATAAGAACCGAAACGCCCTCGAGAACTAATTTAGCGGTCTCGAGAAAAAGTTAACACTCTTACGAGGGAAGTAACCCAGCTGGATACAAACATCGCTACATCAAGTAGTAGAGCGCCTCACGACCTTGGAGGCAAGCCGTAACGTAATGCCACCAGTCGCGACCTTGCCCGTGATCATCCCTCCCAAATCCCACCACGGCCCCTCCCCAACAAAATGAGGTATGGCAATGGAACTGCAGGGGGTTCCACAACAAACGGGGAAACCTGCAGTTTCACATCCAAAACCTAGGTAGACAACCGGACGTGAGAGCCCTTCAACAAGCTAGCGACCCGGCGAAATTACCAGGCTATAAAGCATTCATTCCCCCCTCGAACGCAGTGACGACGGCGACAACCCCGTTCACCGCTACCTTTGAGCAACACAACATTACGGCGATACAACACACTATAGACCGTTCTAACGAACAATACACGTTACTAGAAATTGTGCCGAGAAAAAAGGGAGACGCAAATCTCTTTATTCTGAACTTATACAGTTCCTCAAAAGACAGAGGTTCAGGCATTCCCGACCTACTGCTTAAAGCCACGCTCCTGGCCGCCAGGGCACAGCTCCTGGTGGTAGGCGACTTTAACGCCCAACATTCAGCTTGGGGTTATCGCAGAAGCAACCCCAAGGGATCCAAGCTATGGCAAACGATCCAAAACCTGGGCCTCACAATTCTTAACGATCCACAAGAAAACACGCGGGTCGGAAATAGCGTTAGCATAGATACCTCACCGGGTCTCACACCCTCAAAAAGCATTCGCGATGCCCGCTGGTCCGACACGAAACACACACTGGGAAGCGACCATTACATACTAGCCACGGCATTTGACACGAAATTGCACAAAATGCACCCCATGCGCACTCGCATTACCGACTGGGATAGCTTCAGACGCTTACGAGAGCAGACTGCCCCCGGTCAGATACAATAACGGAGTGGATCACTTCACTCAAAGACAACGTCGAGACCGCCACGTTCGAGACGCCTGCTGAGGAGCCGCATCAAACGACAGACTCTAAACTCCTCCACATGTGGGAAGCGCACGCCAGCCTGCTATATCGCTGGAAGCAACAGAGACACAACAGAAACTTACGCAAGTGTATGGCGCAACTCGAGCGCCAAATCCAAACATACACGCTAGAACTGCAAGAAAAACAATGAGGCCAGGTTTGTGATGATATGAATGGGAAAATGGGATGCAAAAAGATATGGCTCTTGCTCCGCCACCTGCTAGACCCAACCCACACAAAATCCACACAACGCGACCAACTCACGATACTAATTCACCAGTATCAGGGTGCAGACGCAGAGCTACTCGCCGAAATGCAAAAACGCTGCCTGAACACGTCGCATACAGACCCCCTACCCGCATACGAGGGCCTCCCCAATGAGACCCTGGACGCGGACATAGTAGATTCCGAGGTCTGGTTTGCTCTGGGTCATCTCCGTACCCCCTCCGCGGCGGGACCGGACGGAGTGTCGAACAAGACGCTCAGAAACCTTCATCTCAAGTCTGTCGCGGCACTGACAGACCTAATAAACACCTACTGAAGGGAAGGCGAGATCCCCCAGGAATGGAGGCATGCACGGGTGACCTTCATCCCCAAACCGGGAAAGAAACTCTCGATCGAGAATCTGCGGCCCATCTCCCTCGCGTCTTGCATCGGAAAACTCATGGAGCATGTCATCCTTAACCGATTGCAAAATTACGCGGAAGACTGCGACCTACTTCCTCCCAAAATGATTGGCTTTAGGGCTAGCCTGTCCACGCAGGACGTGATGCTCCAGCTTAAGAAGGACGTGCTGGACCCTCCACGCGGGACCGGAACGAAGGCAGTGCTCGGGCTAGATCTGAATAAGGCCTTCGACAACGTCTCGCATGAGGCCATCCTCACGAACCTCTCTAAAATTGACCCGGGAGAACGGACATTCAGTTACGTCCGATCATTCCTATCCGAGAGGACCGCAGAGCATGCATTAGGTTGCCTGAAATCGGAGCCCATTCCTCTTGGAAGCCGAGGCACGCCACAAGGCTCGGTGCTCTCGCCTTTCCTCTGTAACCTTGCACTTATTGCCGGGGCTGCAGCACACCTTATGCGCGGACGACATCACCCTGTGGGTGACCACTGGTAATGATGGCCAAATAGAAGATACACTGCAGCAGGCGGTTGACATAATTGAAACTTACGCGTCGGGAGCGGGCCTTGAATGCTCGCACTTGAAATCGGAACTGATGGTTCTAAGGGCGAAGCCACGCGGTAGAAACGCAAACCTGACCCCGCCGACCCCTCTGAATGTATATGTGCAAGGACTTCCGGTCAAGGAGGTCCAAACCATACGCATACTGGGCATGTACATACAAAGCAATCGCAAAAACACCGAAACAATCAACAGCCTTACGGCCACGGTCAATCAGACTGTTCGGCTAATCAGACGGATCTCCAACAAAAGACGAGGCATGAAAGAGAAAGATATATGTCGACCTGTGCAGGCTTTCATGCTGAGCAGGATCGTCTCCTCCTTCCCTTACCTGTAACTGCAGCTCACGGAAAGGAACAAGGTCGACGCTGCAATCTGGCAGGCCTACAAGGCGGCCCTTGGGCTCCCGCACAGTACGTCCACGGAAAGGTTGCTGGCCATTGGGGTAGACAACACACTCTCGGAGCTGTGCGAGGCGCACCTCGTTTCCCGGCTCGGACGACTAACTCGTACGAGCGCGGCAAGGGCCATCCTATACAGACTAAAGATGTGCGAACAGCTCCCAGAGAGGGACTCGAAAACGCAATTGCCCACGCGCATCACGAAAACTCTTTTGATTAAACTCCTACCCAAGAACATGCACCCCGTGCACTATGAAGGCCGACGCACAGCGAGGGCTCGTGCCCTACACACCAAATACGGGCGGAACGACAATGTGGCGTACGTGGACGCAGCGGAATACCGGCAAACCCAGAGAAAAGCGTTTGCACTGGTTGCGGTGAACGGGAACGGCGCCCCGTTGGCGGCCGCGTCGATAGAAACCACCTCCTCCGAGACGGCGGAGGAAGCGGCAATCTATAGTGAACACGCGTGCTGATATTATAATCAGCGACTCCAAAACAGCCATTCGCAATTTCGCGAGGGGCCGCATCACATGTACCTCGCTCCGCATCCTTTGAAACGCCCCCCCCCCCCCCTTCCGATTAGATAAGTTTAATTGATCTGGGTCCCTGCCCACACGTCTAATCCAGGGAACGAGGCGGCTCACGTGCAAGCCCGAGGTTTCGTCGACCGGGCAGTGAGCGCGCACTCCGACCCGAATTTCACGAGGAACGGGTTGATCTCATTTCATGACATCACCCATCACTTCAGGCTGGAGAGACGCGCATATCCCCCTCCCCACAAATCGTTAACAAAAGCGCAGGAAGTTACCTGGCGCCGACTGCAAACACGCTCCCTTCTGAATCCGGCAGTGCTTGCCCTCATGTACCCTGGCCAGTATGACCCAAACTGCCATAAATGTGGTGAAAGGGCCACATACGACCACATTCTCTGGAACTGCGCAAATAATCCGCCTCCGGCGGAGTTGATACAGCTCCCTTCTCCCGAGCGGTGGGAGGCCGTGCTGGTCAGCTCGGACCCTAACATTCAAGTACGGGCAATCGAGCGGGCCAATGAGGTCGCCGCCAGCCATGGGCCAGCGGCCATCTATATGTCTCCTGCAACCTGCTCTCGACCCAATAAATGTTTCACAATCAATCCTGGTTCTCGGGCTGGCGGGGTGGATTTGTCACGGTCTCCCCCCGCTAGCGCCGCGTTCGGAGTCCGAATTGTCTGCGACGCAGCGGTCGCTTTCGCGAAAAGCTTCAAGGCGCCTGACGTGCGCTCCCTGTAGCCTCCGCTGCTGATGTCTATCACAATACCTGTCTTGGCTAGGAAGCCTCGTCCAAGAATTACAGGAACTGATAAACAGGGAAGATGAATGAGGTGTTGTCGCCACACGCTCTTCCCCAGCGAACCACTATCCTAACTGCACCGCTTGATTTCGCTGTGCCACTCGCGAGGTGAAAAGTGGTATCGCACTCTCTCAGCCGGATTTTGTTCTCGTGGAGATGGTTTAACACCTCGTCACCGAAGAAAGAAGCGCTTGCTCCTGTATCGAGTAACGCGGTGAATTCCTTTCGAGCTATTGTTAGCTCAATGAATGGCGCTGACAAGTCAACAGAACTTCCTGCGCGACATGCCAAAGGCGCTAGCAAGCGCGGGATCGAAGGTATATCATCGGCGGCTTTGGCCGCTTCCCGACCGTGTTTGGCCACGGGCGGGAGGGCGGCCACATTTGCGGGCGAAGCGCCCCGGCTGGTGGCACCGGTTGCCCGGGTCCCGACGGGCTAGGCGCTGGTCGCCCCGTTCCGGTCGGTCATCTCGAACTCGCGGTGCGGACGGTGGGGGCCACTCGTGTGGCCGCGTGTCGGCCTCACGATCTCGGCTAGGTTCGTTCCGCTCTGCGGCAGCGTGTGCTGTCCGCAACGCGTAGCTGAATGGGTCCAAAGCGCGGTCGGACAACTCCCAACCCCTTGGGACACGTTCGTCAGCAAACTGTGCTGACCCTTTAGCTCTGGATGGATTGCGCACTGAGCTGCCATTCCAGGCGCAGCGTGGCTCAAGTGACAGCGATGCGGGTGGTGGCGGCCTATACGCACGTGCAGAGAGGATGCCTCACTGAATGCGCTTCGCCTCAGCAGCCAGCTCATCCAAATCTCTGAACCTGACTCCTCTCAGGTAGGCCGTGAAAGTCGGGTGCGCTTGTCTCGCGACACGCTCAACCTTCTCCGTGTTCGTGGCACGAGGGTCAGCGAGGCGATAAAGTTCGTCCATCGCTCGGACGTACTCTAACAGAGACTCGTCGGGGTGCTGGGTGCGGAGCTCGAGCTCTCTCCTCAAATGCCACTCGTAGCCTGCGGGAAGGACTTCGTCGCGGAAGTTTGCGCAAAACTCCTCCATTGTCCTCGCTCGGTTGCCGGCTAGTCGGTACCAGCGAGCCGCTTGCTCCGTCAAAGAAACAGGCACAACATGCGCGAGCATTTTGGCGTCTGCGATTCCTATCACTTGCTGATAATGCAGCAGACGGTCGAGGTACTCATTTGCTCCCGTACTGTCATGGTACCCCGTGTAGGTAGGCAAGTCTATCCTAACACGTGGTGACTGGGCCGGGGCTTGCAAATTGTTTTGCTGAACCCGCTAGACTCTGCATAACCTGCATTGCGTTCTGAAAGAGCACCTCGGATGATTGCGGACTAACGCCCACGGAGTTGGGCGCAGCCGCTGATGGCGTGGAATGATGAGGCCCAAGTGCCTCATTGTCCGCGCCGCGGAGCAGCGAGGTGCCCGATGTGGAGCCCCCCATGCCAGGCCTAAGTCTGACACCGTGTCAGGGGACGTTCCTCGGCTATTCCGCGCGGAACGCCCAAGATTCACAAATTCAAACCCTTCCAAAGGCGCGTCAAGTAGGGAGCCCTGGTTCTGTGCCGCTAGCTCTGACAGCATGAACAAAGACTGAAGGTCAGGTCTATCGGCTGTCGTCCTTTGTTAGGGCGACGGCAGTCGTTCACTGGAACAAAGGTCACTGCTCAATTGCCTAGTTCGCCCCACGTTAGGGCGACAAAATATGGTGTCACTCTGCATCCAGCCGGCCGCGAAGGCGAACTTCCGTGCAAGCTACACGCAGGCGTTATTCAAGTACGCAACACGTTTCCCCAACCCGTGGCGGAGAGTCGCAGCCACTGCAGGTCCGGACGAAATAGGCAACGACAGGCCACGCTAAGAAATAGTTTATTATCCTAACAAGAGGCAAAGCACACTGCGGAAGAATGTTCTATCCATAAAAAAGATGTTCAGTAGCTCACCCAGTCGTTGACGTCGACCGGCGTTGGTTTCGAGGGCCGGCGGGCAGCGAAAGGGTTCCTCGGAGCACTCAGGTCAGGTCCGGCAGCGAGAGAGACCGTTTCCCGCCCCGAGTTCCTCCTTTTATCCCCTCGGACATTGCTTCCCTAGCAGCAAATCGTTGCCGTCATGCTCAGGCATGCAACCCTCTCCGCAGTAGGCAGCGCGCTGCCGTGACGTCACGTCAGTGCTGAGGCGGAAATGAGCAGAGTCGCAGGGGTGTCTTCTCTCCACATTCCCGGCAGCGCGCGCGCGTGGACGTCACGATCGCCGTTGGCGCCGGGGACGAGGAGGGATACTAGTGTATCCCACAAAGTAGGAGTGTCTGAACCATGAACTGAAAGCAAAATTCGCCGAGCTCGCATCTACCAGGAGAGCCAGGTCAAACAGCAGCGGGCCAATGCACGAGAAAGACACGAACCTGCACCGCCTCGTTAACCACTCGCCCAAAGCACCCCGGCGCCAGACGTCCCATCGCTCGTTGGCCACGCTCAAGCCATTCCCTTGTGGGCAATGTCACGCCAATGACAGTGCTTTCCGCAGCTTGCGGACCATAACAAAGCGATTGCAGCCCCATAGGCACTGATTTCGCAGTATGTTTCCCACTCGCTGTGAAGCTTGTTTCAAGTGCTCCTCATGTCTTGCTGCATATTCTGGCTGCGTGCTGAATCTAACGGCGAGGTATCGGTATTCCGTTGCCGTCTCAATGGCGTCCCCGTTAGGTAAGTGGACAAACTGCTCAGCATCCGACGGAACTGAGAAGCACAACACTGCCGGCTTCTCTGTGCTGAAGCTCTGTCCAAGTGGTGCCATGGCTTCAGCGCATACAATGATGAGGGCCTGGAGCTCCACATTTGCAAAGACTAGGCCTGGCAAGATCCATCGGTCCTTCACACCACCGCTGATATAGCTTAGAGTGAACCCCGATTGCGCATCCACGAGCTTGCTCTCCACCCCCGATGCGCACAACATATACAGAAGAGGGGACAACAGGCAGCCCTGCCTCAACCCTTTCTGTACTGCCACTGGCTCTGGGCTGACGCCGCACACTGTGGCCACTACTGTGCAGCGTGCATAAAGGCGATGAAGCACGACGATACAGGTGGGGGTGGGGCATTTCCAATGACTCCAGGCGTTGCATTAGAGGCTCATGTGGTACGCTGTCATATGCCTTCGCGACGTCCATTAAACAGCAGGTCAGTCCACCAGCTTCCCTTCTTGCGATCTCAATACAATGGATGAGGACAAAAATATCTTCCAGCCGCCGGTCTCGACGAAAACCATTTTGGAGCTCCGTCAATGCCCATTTTGCTCACCCAGCCACTCATCCACACTTTTAACACCTGTGTAAACACTCCGTACTTTACGCTTGTCACTGCCAGAGGCCAGTAGCCCCGCAGAAGGCCGCTGTCCCAATCCCTCTTGAGAATCAGTGTCACTCTAGCACGGAGCCAGTCTGCTGGTATTGGTGCGCCTTTCAGAATGTCACCTAAGATACTCGCCATTTGTTTTTTTGACCGGGCTCCGAGGCACTTGACGAGGCCAGCGGAGATGTCACCCAAACCGCAGGCTGTGCGCGCACTTGATTTTTGCCAATGGCTCTATCTATCGCTCCACTCGAAACCGCCACTGTTTGTCGTCCGGAGGTCGTGAGGGTATTTCCACGCCTTCGAAGACGTTTGGCAAGACGTGAGTTGCGTAAAGTTGCCTCATTTGGTCTGTCAGTACGCGGTGGAGATTGCCCGTCTTTCCAGTTTCTTAATCTCTGATCAGCGGGTCTGGTGTTCTGCCTTCCATAGACGCTACATACGACCAAAATTTAGCCGCTGCTTTTTTACCAGCAGACTTAATCTCTCCGAGTATCTGCCGGTCTGCCTCGGCAATCTTACGCTGCGTGTCGTGCTTGCGTTCAAGGTGAATGCCCTAGGCTGCAAGCGCCTCATCTGTGGTCAGCATCTTCACAGCATAGCGGTAATGACGGTTTGCAAGCCTTCACTCTTTCTAGGCGGCTTTCACCTCATCATCCCACCACTTTTTCCTGGAGCGTCCTCCTCTCGAACGGCCCAGTCTCTCACGCCTTGCCATGATGCTACGTAGTTCAGCCACGCACTGGTCGTATGTCGCGGAATCTTCGTGGGCCAGGCTTGCTTCGAATTCCTCTGACACAGCCTTGTATGACTGAAGCAGACATCTGAGCTAGTTGGTTTTTTCATTTTCAAAAATTATATAAAGCGCACTTAGGACAACAGACAAGGGAGACCAAACAACACAAGCGCTTACTCGCAACTGGGTGTTTATTCGAGAAACACACAAAAGGAAGAACAATCACAAACAAAACAAAAGCCATCGCGCAGGCCAAACAGGAAAAGTGCTCATGCAGGTTCGTCAAGATAAGAAAACTCTTTCATGCAAAACCACCATAGGTTCGGCAACACACGTGTGCCGATTCTTACGGATGTGGGCTGATCTTCCAAATCACATAGGTGCATCTCAGCCACTCCGTACAGCATCATATCTTCATCAAGGATGGATACGGCTGAACCCTTTAAATCGGGCGGTGGCTCAAGCCACCTAGCCATGACAAAAAATTTTACTCTCTTGATTTTAGCCACCAATCAGATAACCTTCGCTTGGTTACTTCTACCGGTTTCAAATCTACCTTCCCTTCACTGTCCTTAAACCCCAATTCCTTGGATAAATCAGCCCCGTTGCTTTCCACTGTAGGGTGAAGCCCTTTACAGAAAAGTATCAAGTGTTCAGCCGTTTCCTCCTCCTCTCCGCACGTGTCTATCTCGTGGTACCTGACTCTATGTCTTAGTCCGCAAAACTCCCGTCCTGGCCTCAAGCAACAAAGAGGTTCCTCTACAATTATATTTTTTTGGCAATTTCCTGCTTAAAAATCCTTTATGTTACCAGTGCTGATTTCGTCAGCATTCCTGTTTTCCACAGAGCCCTCTGTTTCTTTAACCTTTTTCTTAACCGATAATTGCTGATTTGCCCCGCTACTGCTGTCCAGATATTTGCTTGTAAATTTTCTAGTTCGCTTTCTCCATTTCGTATCAACGTTCCTTATATAGAGGCATCTGAAAACTTCCCTAGCGCACTGCTTTTCTCCCATTTTTCTCAATCGCTCCTCAAATGCTATCTTACTGCTAGCTTCTCTGCTCTCGAACAATGCCCATCCCAAATCACCTTATACCCCCTGATTTGGTGTATTACCCTGTGCTCCCAAAGCTAGCCTCCCTACACCGCGTTGTTTGATTTCTAACCTTGCTTGAACATCTGGTCTCATGCACAGGACTGCATGCATTGGACCGGCAGAGGCATGGAGCAGAGGGCTCTGGAAGAACTGCTGTGGTGCAGATGCCTGCGCTGTCATCACGGGCTGTTATGGTTGCTGAGTCATCAGGCCCGAGTTCACTATCGGTGACTGGGCGAGGGCGTGTGCTGACGGCACGGGGGTGGTGCTAAGAACGCTGGCGTTGCATTTCCCCCCATTTGAGGCAGGTGACTGTCGTGTTGGGGGGGGGGTAGGGATTTCATTCCGAGGACATCGGCCGCCGCTGACGACGGGTGGCCCCAACTGACCACTCTCCCTGCTGGCGGGGTGAGAATGCTTTTGGAGAGGCATTCTCCTTTTGTTGCCGGGAAGGCACGATGTCTTGGTTCCGTGGCCCCCTCGGAACACACAAAAAAGGCTCAACCAATGTAGCTATCAGCTTTATCAACGCATCGACTTGGCACGATAGAGTAAACCATCCTGGGTCAGGTGCCTCTCACCTTGGACAGTCTGTGTGAGGTCCAGAAACATTGTTCCGGGGACCTCAGAAGAGGCGCAGAGCGCTTGCAGCTGCGAGTTCAGCGTTGTTGCTTGAGTTCCCGTTTCTTTCCCCCTTGTAGGCACTTCAGGCACTGAACAGAATATTAGCTTTGCTGCGTGCAGGACAATCTGCTCTCTGATGGCCTGAACAACAGTTTCAGGACGTGCACCTTTGATCGCATCAGTGACCCCCGCATGAATGACCACCACCTTAGCTCGACGTCATGCGCCGTCAAGATATTGGCATAGAAGCTCGCGGGTGGTGGGAATCATTGCGTCTCAGACAGAGTGACTGATCACAAGTTTAGCACCTTTGATTTCACGACGCAGAGCCCTTGCTACGTGCTAGGAGTTTCCATCGCCGCAGACCAGGTCGTCGCACTCTTTATGGGCAGGGTTGTCATTGCGCTGCGCCTTGTTTTTCGCCTGTGCCTCGTTTCCACTTGTGCTAGCGATGTCGTGTCTGGGTGCTGTTGGACGTGAAACATGGCATGCTATGGGTATCCTTCGAAAGAGACAAGGTCTTCCCAACACCATGTCGTGTGCCAGCTTCGGCACCCCCTACCTGGTATTAAACAGCGTGCACTAACAGGACGTACACAAGAAACTTGGAGACAGAGGAAAGAAGCGCTTCTTTCCTCTGTCTCCAAGTTTCCTGTGTACGTCCTGTTAGCGCACGCTGTTTAATAGAAATGTACCAACTAACCCGTCAGAAAGTTCTACTACAGCATATATCTTCTACTACGGGTTCTTTTATGTGTCTTCAACGCAGGCAAGCTGCTGCTTCGGTGCGCTTCTTTCCTCTGTCTCCAAGTTTCCTATGTACGTTCTGTTAGCGCACGCTGTTTAATAGAGATGTACCAACTAGCCCGTCAGAAAGTTCTACTACAGCAAGTTCCCCTACCTGGTTTCCCGTTGCCGCCGTCTGGAGTTCTTGTGGAACTCTTGTGGAGGGTTTGCTCCGGCAGTCATGTGTAACACCCGCACCTTCGTCAGTAGTCATTATTGACAGTTGTTGTGCAGAGCCGCTACCGGAGCTCAGCTGCAGTTCCACGTTGCCAGGACAGCGGGCAATGGGAGCGATTATTGCTTCTGGGGCTGGCTCTGTAGCTGTAGCCCTGACTGTCAGTGTATGCAGCCATTGTTGAAACTCTTGCACCAGTCTGGAGTCTGCCGACCTCAGATTTCGTGGTCTCCAGGGTTTCACTTAATGCCTGTACAGTGATACACTGTTGGCAGGTGAATGCGCTTCCCAGAGCCGTCGGCAGGTACTCAAAGCCGGTGTCGACCAGGTACGCCCATCGGTGGCATACGTCGCACTGTACCATTGGTTCTTGATCCCCGAGGGTTAGCCTCTCTGTAATCTCCTTGCCATGCTCGTCAGAGCCTTCAGCGTCAGATGGATGGATGGAATGTAGAAGCGTTCCCTTTGAAACGGGGTGATGGCAGTTGCCACCATGCTCAGCTTTTTTTCCCCTTTATTGTTGTTTAACTGTGTTGTCAGTTATTAAAATTCGACATTTTCTTTAAATACGTCTTCCTACACTTTTAACCTTAAGTCACCTCTCTGCTTTTGAGCTGCCAATATTTCCAGCGCAGATTTATTTACATGACTATTGGTACCTCTAAACCCTACGGCCTCAGGAAGAGTGACTGTGCCTGCATCGACATCGATACCAAAACATTTTAATATGAGGTGTTCTATTGTTTCTAAAAATTTACCACACCCAGCACGTGTCATCTTCTTCATTAAATTTCTTTTTGTAGCTGCGCGTTCTAAGACATCCTGACCTACCTTCAAAGAGTAGGGCACTGCCTCTTGAGATATCATAAACACTTCCTTCCTGATCTGCCTTTTCCAGTATCGATATAGTTCTACACTATGCTTCTTTTTCATTGAATCTATCCAATTTTTACCTTCCATCATCATCATCATTCCTTCATCCCTTAATGACCCTTCACAGGGTATTACAGAAGGAGAGGGGAGCGACATACATAGGACAATACAAGAACAAAGCCAAATAGGTTGAAAAAAAAAGAAAAACAAATGTAGTATAACATATATATAAACATACGATGAGGGCAATGAATACAATCAGTAACATCAAATGAGAACACAATTAAAACAGTTACAAAAATCAATCGAGTAGAGAAGGGGATTTACAAATGAGTTGCTCAAGCACATCAAAGTAAGGGTGAGAATAGAAATATAGACAAATTTAATGTTCAAAGACAGACAGTAACCGGTCTTTGAATTTGACAGGGTCACTTTCCATGACAGTAGTATCCGGCAATTTATTCCATTCCTGCATTGCAATTGGTAGAAATGATTTATTAAAAGCAGATGTTGATCCATGCCGGCGCTGTATACTTAAGCTATTGAATAAGTGTCGAGATGAACGTGCTGGTGAGTGAAGATTGGCGCAGATGCATGAAATGATAGAGTATCTTGTGAAAGAGGCATAGTTGTGATAAATTGCGGCAAAAGATCAATGAGGGGAGATCCAGTGATGATTTTATACTGCTGATGCTGATTTTGTAGTCGTATTTTGAGCGGCGCAGTTATGCACAGATTATAAAGATCTGATGAGGTAAGTCGGATGTGGACACCAAATTGCACATGCGTATTCGACTTTGGATCATATGAACGTTTCATATGCCAGTTTACAGACGCCCGGGGGTGACGATAACGTTCTTCGAATAAAGCCCAGGGGTTTGGAGCAGTCAGCAACCAGTTTAATGATATGCTCGAACCAATTTACATTGCTTGAGATTAGGACACCGAGGTAACGATATTTTGGTGCTTGTGAAATATTAACTGCATTTAAAGAGTACACGTGGGTGATGTTGGAGCGTTTGCGCGGAACTTACAATTTGAAATATTAAGCTGCATCAGCCACTTATTGCACTAGTCAGCTATTAAAATTAAGTCATCCTGAAGCAGGGTCTGGTCGGTTTGAGATGAAATTCGGCGGTAGAGGACACAGACACGCGCTTCTTTCTCCGTCCTCGTGTCTGGCATACTTACTGGTTAGCTTCCTAGTTCTTTTCTGCCAGCGTGAGTCAACGCTCTTTCTGTATAAGTACTTAAATACCTTAGCTGCCCACATGTTATCGTTCAATTTCCTCAGGCGTTCTTTGCATAGTATTTTACTCTGAAATTCCCGTGCTTGGAACGGCGCCCATCCCGTATCACCCTGTACTGCCTCGTTGGTGGTTTTCCCGCGGGCACCTAGTGCTAATCTTCCAATAGCTCTCTGATTTACTTCTACTGGGAATAACAGCGCTGAGACGAGAGACAAAGAAAGAAGAAGACCCGGTCCTGTTGTGTTCTTTGTCCCTCGTCTCAGCGCTGTTATTCCCAGCAGTATGTACCAACTCGTTCAACTCTCCGTTTTATTGAAGATTTACTTCTAATCACGATTGAACTTCAGCCCTTAAGCACAGAACCGCATTCCCAAAAGTAAGCCCCAGCACCATTATTCCTTTCCATACACCTCTCAGTACTTAATACCTGTTGTACCCCCACAATGCCCTATGTTTCATTATCCCGGCATCTCTTTGCCCTTTTGCTCCAAGAGACTGTTCGTGCTTTTCCGTGTACATCTGCCCTTCGTTTACCCATACCCCGAGGTATTTGTACTCGGCCACTCATGGTATTTCATGGCCTTGTATTGTAAGCTCCTGATCAGTTGTACCATTGAAAATCATCACACCTGACTTAGTTGCGCTAAACATGAAACCTAGACTGTCTCCTTTGTCCCCACCGCAATTAAACAGTGTTTGCAAATCTTCCTGGCTATCCGCTAACAGCACAATATCGTCCGCATACATTAAACCCACTCCGTTACCCTTAAGGACCAGGAGTTATCTTGCCTTCGCATTACATGCCCTGCCCAAGCCCATTTCTTTCTCTTGATTTCGACTAGGATGTCATTAACCCGCGTTTGTTCCCTCACCCACTCTGCCCGCTTCCGGTCTCTTAACGTTACACCTATCATTTTTCATTCCATGGCTCGCTGCGTTGTCCGTAACTTAAGCTGAACTCTTTTTGTTAGCCTCCACGTTTCTGCCCCGTAGGTGAGTACCGGTAAGATTAAGCTGTTGTACCCTTTCCTCTTGAGGGAAATTGGTAAACTGCCACTCATGATCTGCGAGAATTTGCCATATGTGCTCCACCCCATTCTTATCCTTCTAGTTATCTCCCTCTCATGATCCGGATCAGCTGTCACTACCTGCCCTAAGTAGACGTATTCCGTCAAAACTTCTAGGCTCTCGCTGCCAATTGTGAACTGTTGTTCCCTTGCTAGGCTGTTGAACATTACCTTGGTTTTCTGCATGTTAATTTTTAGACCCATCGATCTGCTCTGCCTGTCTAACTCATTGATCATGATTTGCAGCTCACCTCACGAGTGACTCAGCAAGGGAATGTCATCAGCAAATGGCAGATTATTTAGGTATTCTCCATTTATTTTTATTCCCAACTGTTCCCAATTCAGGCCTCGAAATACCTCCTGTAAACATGCCGTGAACAGAATTGGCGAGATCGTGTCTCCTTGCCTGACGCCCTTCCTTATTGGAATTTTATTGCTGACTTCATGGAGGACCATAGTAGCTGTGTAGCTGCTATATATATCTTCCAATATTTTGACATAAGGCAAAGGGTGGATGCAGCTGGCAAAGGATAGGGTTAATTGGAGAGACATGAGAGAGGCCTTTGCCCTGCAGTGGGTGTAGTAAGGCTGATGATGATATTAAACCCGGTAGTCGTTGCCCAACAAACTTTCTGCCTAATCTCTACGACAGATTATAACCTATATAGCTTCCTTGTAGCCTTATTTCCATACTTATCATATAAATCATGAACAGCAGCGGTGATAGAGGCCAACCTTGCCTCAATCCTTTGTATACCTCGACAGTTGTCGTACTCCTAATTCCTTCATTTTCTAGATATATCTCATGTAGAAAATCAATTACCTCATGACCGATACCTTCATCTTTTAATATGTTCCACAGGAGTTCCCTGTTCACGTTGTTGTATGCACTGCTTATGTTCAGGAAGGCTAAATATAGAGGTCTGTTTCCCACCTTAGCTATTTCCATGCACTGCGTAAGCACAAACAGGCTATCATCTAAGCGCCTACCACTTCTGAAGCCGCTCTGAAGTTCTCCGAGTATTCTATTATTTTCTACCCATGACTGCATTTTTATTTTCACCGACTGCATCATCAGTCTGTATATACCTGTGTTATAATAATCAGTTGGAAGGATTTTACGTTCGTCTTATCGCCTTTCCCTTTATAAATCAAATTCATTTTACTCTGTAAAGCCTGCGGAATTTGCTTATTTATTATGACTGCCTCCGTTTTTTTCAACGTTTTCTTGCCTCTTGGGCCATGTTCATTAATTAGCTTGATTGCAATTTCGTCTATCCCTGCAGACGTACATTTTAGAATATTTGCTTCCGCCTTTTTCCAGTTAAGATTGATCAGTTGTAAGCCGTTTTCTATTGTGCTGTCCTGTGTTGCTCCCTCATTTGGGGCGATTACCCATCATCTTTCCTAAATGACTCAGCTATAATTGATGCATTCACAGCGTCATCTCCCTCTAAACATTTTCCCCTCGGCATCGTGAATCTGTTCCTGCTTTCTGCATTTCACTTTGCCCAGCCAGCTTATATGGTTCCAGAACTTTCTTGGCCTTCCTTTAGTTGGCATCGCGAACTTCAGCCAGCCAGTGATCAGAGGAATGTTTTATTTTAGCCTGGACGAGGACCTGCACTTGCTGTTTCTTTTGTCGAATTACTGTTATTTATTCTGGGGAAGCACCACGATGTCTAACATCACAAAACTTTTTCTATTGCATAAGAAAGCAGTGCGCACTATCGCTAATTCTTCACATGATGCTCATACGAAGCCTCTTTTCAGCGCCCTTAACTTACAACCAGTTACCTCCATATATTATAGTATTTTACTCAAGCGTTTCACTACTGCGCAAAAACAACATGAAATTTTTCAAGCCTTTATCTCTATTGACAATGAATTCTAACATTTACAACACACGTCACAGAGGAACATGGTACGTTCCTTAAGCGTGCACTAACTACGGTCAACAAATGTTACACCACACACTGCCATTTGTTAAACTCATTAGAAACTCAATAAACATCCATCTCACCTTTTAATGGGCTCATTGTGGATTCTTTTTTGTTTTGCTGTGGTATACACTGACACCATGAATGCTTAACCAATTTTTTTTGCTAGTAAATAACTTATAATTATAGATGTGAATTTCAAGGCTGTATTATTTGTATCATTTCATACTATACGCTTTCTGTAATTTAATTCCTTGGAAGCATTCTATCGATATTTTTTACCCGTATGTATTTCTGTTCAATAAAACATTTTGCTGGGCGAGTTGGTTCATTTTGCTCGAGGGGATGCTTGTAGCATGACAAAAAACAAGGGACAGAGACGAACGGGACAAGAATGTTCACTAATGCTTTTTTTTCATTTATCCATTTATTGTATGCGTTCTCTTTATTGTGTATAGTGCCATTTCTGTAGGGGGTACAGACCCCGTCAAGCCGAATTCATTTGGCTTTTTGTCTGTACTCCCGTCATCTGTACATGTATAGATGCAAATAAACTTGAACTGACAAGATTCCCATCGTTGGCCTATTTCCTCTTCAGATAACTGCGCCCTCTTTGCTTCTCTGTGTTCCCGTGATGCCAATTGTCGTCGTTCGATGGCCCCCCGAATTTTCTTATACCACCAACTTCGTGGCTTCCTCTTTCCTCTCCAGCGGTTTACTCCTTTTACTTCTTTTATTTTTGTCCTGAGTAGTTCTGATTATAATCCCACTTTTCCATGGGATGCGCCTCTATTGCTTCCTCTATACTGGCCGCAATTTGTTCGTCATTTAATTTTGCGTACTCTTTATGGCTCCCCTTTATTTCTCTTTTGAGCAGGGCTCCTAACTGTAGACTAATACGCTTATGATCACTACCGAGGCTGTACTTCCCCTCTTCGTCTATTTTCATTATTCAAGCTTGCTATACATCCCCTGCGAGATTAAGCAGTACTCAATGGTCGTTTGCCTGTTATGGGATTCCCATGCGATTTGTCCCTCACACTTAGTTTTTCTATTTACAATAACTAGGTTGTGTCGCTCACAGAAGTCTAGCTTCAACTTCCTGTTAGTCTGTGCATCCACCCAGATCCTCGATGTGGCCATTCATGTCACGCAGTAGAATAATATCGGCACCTTCTCCAAACTGCTTTATATCGTCATTGAGACACTTAACTAGATCCCTGTTTTCTTGCCTGCATTTGTCCCCTGTCCCTAAATGATCTACTCCTAGCCATGTCCTTTTACCGGCAATTGCACCTGATATCCAGACATGTTCTGTGCAAGTTGACTTTATTCTTTGTCAATTTGTTCCTGGATGTATCAGCATACCTACTCCTCCTCCCTTCCTCTCCATTGTTTGTTGCTCCCTTCCCAGACGTAGCCATCAATAAACGGTGGATCTTGTAGATCCCCGAGATGTGTCTCGCATTGCGCATATACACAGACTTCTTCGTCCTTTAATTGGTGTTCCATTTCGAACGATTTCGCTCTGTTTCTACCGCCTTGCATGTTTATGTACCCGATCCTGGTGTTAAATTTCTTTGTAGTTTTCTTCCTGGACCTCCTAGTGGCCATTTTATTGGGGTCAGCCGCTATTGTTACACTTTCTACTTTGCTTCTACCTACCCCTACGCCCTGAACCACAGTGAACACCCTAAAAAAAACTACTGACCGGCCTGCCAGGCGCCAGCCAATCTCGGCTCCTAGCCTTCCATTAAAATGGATGCCATCTCGTGTAAAGCCTCTGCCAAAGCCTGCTCTACGCACTTCCCTGTTTATGTCTGCCACTACAAAGCCTTTCTTCTGGCTTAACTTCCTTACCTCTTGATTAACAGTCGCAACGTCTTTGGCAACTTTTCCGTTCCGTCCTTGCACCTCCGGCACTGTGCACATCACGACCTGGACTTGCTGTCCTATCGCCCTTATATCGTCAACTCCCTCCACTAATCTTTCCATTAGTTTTGCGGCTTCACCCTTCAGGACATCATTTAGCCCTGCCACTACCACTACCAAATTGCGCTCTGCAATATTCTCAGAAAGTTTGCTTTTTGTCTCTCTCAGTACTGCGTCCATTTTCCTCCTTGGGAACGCTCAGAGATTCTGACCAGAATCGCCACCTTTTGGCATCTGTCAAAGGCACTGCTGCGACGCCTGCTTGCCTTGCTTCCAGGCGGCGCCACAAGGCCACGTTCGGTCTCTGATCTTGATCGGCGTGGTAGCTTCAGTAGGCCTAACTCATCAACGACTCGGTGCGCCGAGCATTCCGCTTGCAGAGCCGCAGTCGTTGTTCGAGCCCTCACCGTGCTCCCGCGATGGTCAGCATCGAGTCCAGACACAGCAACGGTCCAGACGAACAGGTGAACCGAACGAACAGGTCAACGTTCTACATGTCAACATTGAGCACCTACTAAGTGCCCCTATGCGGCTGCACATTAAGCTCTGGCTAATAATGCTCCGATCCCTTGCTTATTTCACATGTGCCATTCTGATGCCATTTCATTGCATTGTGCCAACAAAACAAGACTTTTATAAGCTTAGCTTTGGCTTTAAATAAATACCTGTTCAACTGCAGCGACCTAACATCGTATAAATCAGCGTTGCATTCACTCATTTGCATAATTCGAGTACCTTTGGAAAATTGGTTTTTGGGGAAAGGAAATGGTGCAGTATCTGTCTGGCTGAAATTATGGCAGCGAATTGCAGCCATCTTTAGCAATGGCGGCACATTGTAAAAATGATGAAACGTCAATTTGACATCACTCCATAATGCGTGCGTATCACGTGTTACACGTGACATTGTTCCAGCCAATCAGGTTTCAGGAAGCGGCCATTCTCAGTATGCATCTATTTTCTCCAAACTGGCAAGTTGAGCACATGTGTTCTAATACGTACCACCTGTACCTTCTTTAGTCCTTCACAATCACATATATTTACCAGATGGACACCAACAATAGCGCTGCTGAAAATGTTTTTTCAACGCCACGTCAATTTGACGTCAGCGCGAAAAGTGCGTCTGCAACACAACACAGACTGCCCGAGGGGCTCGCGCGGCGGCACGAGGAGACGACTTTCACGTCTACCGGAATTGTGCCCGACGTCGTGGCTGCCGTGGCTCCAGCGAATGACAGCGTGTGGTGGCCTGCCGACGTCACGGGACTAGTGACGTCTATTTTCACGATTTTACTTTCAAAACCGGTCACTGTGAAAACATCTATTAGGCCGCGAATTTTTTAAAGCAACAGGGTTTTTAAAAATTAATAATAAATTACCTGCTCACTTCCAAACACTTATACGTGGTGTGGATGCTTCTTAGCATCATTTCTAAGCATTGAAAACATTTGCAACCAACTTTTAATTCACTGCATATTCCCTTTAGGCTTTTAAATCTCTTAGATTGGCAAACAATGTGATGTAAAGGTCTGGTACACAATAGTCATTATTGGCACAGAGTTGCATTGACAGGTCTAGAATTAAACATTTTTTGCTGCAGAATTAAAAAGGCGACATCTTGCAAAATATGTTACACAGTGTTTACTTGATGAGCACATACTTTGCATACATACTTGCAAGCACAGTAGCTCAAATGTGCCGTGTGAAGCGTAACTTTTTTTTTACAAAACAAGATGTCCTCCACATTAAAACCTCTCCGGTTATCCGTTTGCGTCAGCCAGTTCTGTCACGTTTTTTTGCACGCCAGCACTTGCCCCACTCAGAAACAATTAGACAGTCACCTCTATATCCTTGTGAGCTTTTGATCACCTGCACTAGCTAAACCAAATACAATCCTGCCTGGAGTGCCGAACTAACCCCGCGCAATGTATTGCATTTGAGTTTTTTTAAACAAATGGCAAAGCGCCAAGGCTGCTATGCTGCACAACTAAAACATATGGCAAAGTGAAAATGCAGAAATCTCGTGCAATTGTGCCCATTCATAACGAACACTGGCCTAGTACAAACGAGATCAACGTGGCAGTCAAAAATGCATTGCTGCTTTGGCACTGAGTCTGATTGAACGATCATCCACCGGATAAGGTGCTCGCTTGCAGCCGAGACTGCATAGAAAATTCACTAGGCGGACGCGGCATTCGTAGCAAACCTAGACGAGCGTCAAAAATTTTGGACGCACAATATGAAATTTTCAGTGGCATCACTTCCAAGCTGTTCCGACTACTGGTTTTGTTGAAAAAGAAAAGGGTACACAGTTTCACCATGACTTTGTAAAAAGACCTCAAATGTGGTATGTACCCTACCTCAGTCTCTTAGACGTGTTAGAGAACTTGAACAAGAATTG
Source organism: Amblyomma americanum (assembly GCF_052857255.1). Taxonomy (NCBI): domain Eukaryota; kingdom Metazoa; phylum Arthropoda; class Arachnida; order Ixodida; family Ixodidae; genus Amblyomma; species Amblyomma americanum. Next base: position 3,437,900 of record NC_135500.1, on the reverse strand, counting down.
AAAATAGCTGCAAGGAACATTATGAGGCCGTTGACTGATGGAAAAGGCTCCAACACTCAATAAGTTTTCAATTTTTTTTTTTCCTGCAGAGAAGGGTTTCGTCAAAGTGCACACACTTGTAAGGTGACACGGAACACCAAGAAGGCCAGTCAGCAGAATATAAAAACACAATGAACGGCTTGTTTGATGCTTGGCTATAGCACACTACTCCAAACACAAATGACAGATGAAGAAGCACACACAACAAACGAAGTGCTCTTCGTTTGTTACATGTTTCTTCATCTGTCATTTGTGTTGTGGAGCAGTGTACTACAGTCAAACCTCAATATAACGAACACGAATTTTCCAAATTATTAGCTATATCAAACTCTTTGTAAATATTTTTAACAAACACATGCAATTTCTAATTTATATATTGAACGTGGTTGGCCTTGCAATGGATATATCGAACTCCCAGCTCCAAACTATGTCCGTTCAAATGGCAGGCAGCAGGCTTCACTGCACTGCGCAAGTGACTGGTGATGATGCGGCAAGCGTTTGCGCGAAGGTTTGCCCCTTTATCTCTAGTAGGACGCTCTTGCAGGCTAGTTGGTTCATAGTTTCAAAAAGGTTAAAACTGCACAAAAGATGAGGATATAAGCAACGAGGAACACGCCCGTGGTGTTTTGTGAGTTCCTCGTTGCCTACGCCTTCGTCTTTTGTGCCTTTCCGAAACTCTTATCTCGCCAGAGCGGCATGTAGGTTTGCAGTCCGGAAGTCAGCACACATTCAAGCCTCTGGCATCCGTCGACAGCGCCATGGAAGCAGCAACGCAGGTGGTTGCAAGCTTGCAGTAACAATCCTGCGCTCATGTCGGCTGTCACAGAGGTGATGAAAATGGAGATTGTATCTCGCAGTCTAACAGTAGAACAAAACATTGAACCAAAACTTAATTGTACAGGATGGCCTCCATAATATGCTAGCCTGCTCGGCCACGCATTTTCACCAGGTGCAGTATTTTTCATCGAAAATAGCTCTCGTAAAACCAGGAGTGACGCGATAGCTACAGCTGGCCGAGTGGAACTTGGTCACGTAACCAACCATGTGACGAACCACGTGATCAGCCACGGCGCGCCGCCAGCAGCTGCTCCGCACCACGTGACCGACGACGTGACAGCGTGGAGGCGCAGCGTGCCGCTCCGCCACGCTGAAGGCTCGAAATGCTACCGTAATGTAGAGCTATCGCTACAAAACTGCAATCACCGCTGCTCATGTGGTCTCTCCACACAGCATGTCTGTAGAAAGCTGCAAAACACAATTGAGGTCACTGAATTTAAACATGCTTTGAGGTGTGAAAAGCATAAAGACATTTACTGTTTCCATAAAACAGTATTCTTGCAGTATAATTTATTTACAGTTGCACACTGCATCTAGCACTCAATAGATTTTGGCTAATTTCAAGCTTTGAGCCAGTGCTCACATGGTCGCATTATGCATTTCGGCAGGCTAAGCGCACAATGCTGTTTGCATTGTGTGTGGTGTTGTCCTCAAGAAATGCTGCCGAAATCTCGCTGCACTGCAGTCCTTTCAGGAGTGGTACAATTACATTTTCACCATCACGCTTGCAATGCTCCCATCCAATGGAACAACCTTGCCTCTTCTCCTAATATGACCATGAAAGTACACTGAGCTGCAAGGAAGTGTCATCTTGGTAGAAAAGCCTGCAGCTATCAGAATGCAGCACGAAGACAGTGGTGCCAGAAAAGGTTCTCTTGCCCATTGAAAGCAATTCATCACAGCTCCATCAACAATTTGAAATGTGGCAGCAACCTTATCAATGAATGGTTGATTTTATTTATAATCATGCTCATCAAAAATTGCCTTCCTCTTCCGAGTGTACATGTACGGTGCTCTCTGATCTCAGCTTGTTGGCAGACTATTCTCTCATTCTATGTGGCTTCTGCCAGTGAAACAACAAGCACGGAAGTTGTCTCATGTGGCTCAGTGCAATTCTGTTCTACAGAGGTCCTTCTGTACACAGCTGTAGCCATGCGATTCACCGAAGCATACTAACAAGGTACCAGCGGTAATATGAGCAAGCCAGGAAAAAGGAGGAAGTCTGTCTAGTGGCTGTAATGAGGCATGCACTGCCCAAAGAGGCTGCAGAGAGCTTTGCTGCGCCTCTGCGAGTGAAGATGCCACCGCAAGCACTCGTGACTGCCCAGTGCCTTCTGGCAGAAGGAGAGCATCTGAGTTGAGTCGCAAGGTCTCAATAAATACCAGCGGAGAGCTCTCAAGCAACTGAACTGAATGCACGATGATCAAACACAGCAAGGCGGAGCATGTTAGGAGTTAACTTTGCAGGCTCCTGCCTAGTGCTAGATGCACCTTCTACACCCGGGAGGGGTCCACACAGGCTGCTGCTGCTTCCTTCCGCTAGTGCTTCCCAGCATCTAGCGAGGTTTCCTGTGCTACTCAGTGACAGCACTTGTCAGCCCGTTTCACGACACACACCACGCTGCGGAAGAAGCAGGCTGAGCATGTCAAGCCCCACTGATGCCTGGTATGCATTTTGGTCCAAGGAAAGCTGGTCACGAGAACGGGCATCACTGCTGCTGAGCGCATCCAAGGAGAGCAGCTGGGCAGGTCAGTCTGGGCCCTGCTTGGGGAACTGAGCCAGTGCCCTCTGCATCTCGCTGAGCACCTCCGACGACTCCGGCGCCTCCGACATGACCCATGTTTCCCGGGTGCTCGCAAACTCCTCTCGGCACAGTGGGCACGTAGTGTTGGACACGTTCCTGCACAAGTGGACCACATCTGAGATTCCAATGTGTGTGTGCATTTGACGCAACTGTTGAATTTCACAAGGCACTGTCTGAGGCCCCCATGGCATAATGCTTATCTATTTTGCACATTATGTAGAGTTGGGGAAGGGCCCCAGAGGAGACTCACTGATCGAGTGGTAGGCGAACACCCTTAATTTCACGAGGTCAAACTATTTATCCCAATCCGTTACATAACATTTAGTGCCCAATTACAAAGTACACATCTAGAAAGAGAGGCTCAAGACAATCCACTAAATTGAAACCAAAACCAACACCCCTATATAGCACATTACTTGCACTGCTTTCCTAACAACACTGTAAAAATTGCTGACAGCTGTGACAGTATTTTTCCCCTGCCTTATTTACAACTTCACAGAATTGGAGGGAGGGTTCATGGATATATTAACCTTCCAAATTCATTTGGACAATTTACAGAGCAGTAATAAAAGAGCGTGAACAGTAAATGTCTTTTTAGATTCCTCCAAAACAGTTTTCGATCTGCCTTTTCTTGCTGTACTCACCTGCTTGAGTTCTTTTTTTTTTTACATTTGACCATGCTGGTCAAACGCACTCTTTAGCTCGACTTTAGAAAACTCTGCAATTCTGTTCCTCATGTACTGCTAAACTATAAGCTGCCGTCTTGCTATTCCTCCATTTGTGCTTGACTGGTACCATTCCAAATGTGCTCTTAAAAGGCATGCTTAGCAGATAACAAAATATTTGTTCTTTAGAAATCACTTCCAGAAAATGCAGTCTCTGAAGACTGTCCAATTAGAAAGATAATTCCAAAATTAAAAGGCGGAATCCAAAGATAGTATCAAATTACAGGCCAATTGCAGTCACGCGAACTGCATGTAAAGTCTTTGAACATGTCTCAAATACAACTACGGTTTATTATCAAGGGATTAACTTTCTCAGCAAGTTTCAACATGGATTTCCACAGGGCTTTTCAATGGTTACGCAACTGATAGAAACCACACACAACCTGTGCCAGGGTTGAGATCGTAGGAGGCAAACAGACATATAGCACGACACTTTTCCAGTTCTGCTGACACAACGCGTATAAGCTCTAGTGTGAAAAGTATATTCTGGTGTTTTTTTCATTTCGTTTCATTTTTACAGGCTCCTACTAAACTTACGGTATGCTATCCGTGTTCTTACCTTCCAAACACTTATTTTTGCCATAGCTTCTCATTTTACATGCCTTTTCCTCTTTTGCCTTGACATTTAGCCATGCATTCACATTTTTAACTTGACAGTTGTACGATTGTTGACCATGATACCATGGCACTTTTTGTAAAAATTAGGCTGAGGATTAACTCAGTTAATCCAGGATATAGAAAGCGAAAGCTGTCGGCATTCACTGTGTTCATTGGCGTTGACATTGACAATGCTCTAGACTCCAATGATTTTGAGGAAAGGAAGGCGCATAACTGGCTCCCTGGGTCAGTGGACGCCTCAATCACCCTTTCAGGTATGTGGCATGGCACTGAGAGAGAGATGTGGGCTGCATGCATCAGCACCAAGAAGGTTGTGGCAGACACGCAGCACTGCAGCAATAGGCCGCAGCGTTCATTGGGTGGCCAACCTCTTGCGATCAACCATTAATTTAACTGCCACCTGCTGGGGTGGGCGTGCTGCTTATCCAGTGTGTGGAACGCACTCAACGTTACAGATGGCAAGCCACGTCTACTTGCCCCATACATCAGCTCTCACTCTCTAACAAGGTTCAGCAGTAGTTGAATCCCAGCAAATTGTTTTATCCAGCTGAGGTGAGGCTATATCACGTGGTCAGGCAGTAGCCGCTCCGTGGCTGTGGAGCCCCGGTGCAGCGATGGCGAAGACTCAACTCAGCGAAGTCACGTGATGCGTTGCTATGGCAGTGGTGCAGCAAGGATGTTCAAAGTCAAATGTGCGGCAACGGCGAAATCACTCTGACGAAAGTAGTAAAAGCTTTCACTCTTAACCCTTCCCCTTACTGTAAGCCCTCAGGACACAATGTAGGTACACGAATAAATAAATAAATAAATAAAATTTTTCTTGAGATCACAAACACTTTCGATAAAGTGTGCCACAGAAAATTACTGCTCAAGCTAAAATCATTCCTAGCAATAATAATATTGCTGATCGGATGACTATCTTCAGGAGGTCATCCCTTCTCAGCATGATTACAGCCTGCTTCAGACAATCTGCCTGGACGGTGGCCGCTTCGTAATCAAGGACCAGTCACCGTCGATTCGGAATGCATTGCCTACACGTCACAGCACTCGACCAGCTTGCACAAATACAAGTGGTCCCTGTGCACATGCCAAACGACACCAGTGACATCTGAGAGTTTCTTGGAGCACATAAGACTGCCTTCGCGGCATTTACTCTTCAGTGGGTCAGGCAACACTGTGGCAGGCAGTAGTTACAGTTCGTTGTGCTTCATTTTACAGGTAGGGTTTCAGAATGATTTCCCACGCTACAGAAGTGACGAACATTTTTTGTGCTGCTACCAGACCCACACCTGGCAAATGCTTTATGTTTAAAAACTGAAAAAGTTCGCAGTCCTTCCTTATGTACACCGCCTGCCACATGATCTTACAAATGTGGCCCATAGGTATGAAGTTGATATTGTTTTTCCTGCACCAAATAAGCTCAATAAAATTTGTTCTACTGTTGAAAATAAGGCTTGCAATCCCAACAAATCTGTAGCGTCTTATGGCATTAAGCATAAGAAATTTTTACCGTGCTGTGAGGGCGTAGTGTACAAAATAGCTCTGTCCTGTGGCCAAATTTACATTGGTCAGACAGGACGGTGTATTAACACACGACTAAGAGAACATCGAAACTCATTAGATTCTAACCGCTCCACGAATTTAGTTGATCATTGCCGAGAGTGTCAATCATGTTTTCCTTCCTTGTACTATAGTGACGTATTGTATAAACACACCGATCAATTGACCAGGGAAATCGTAGAAGCCTAAAAAATGAGAAAGAAACCAAGATTGTGCAGTCAGCAAACCATCCCTGCTCCTGCGTGACAGTGAGGTTGCCTATCTTGACCCAACATAGTGCACGTGCCTTGCGGTTTTATTGTTTGGTTGTTGCCTGTTCGCTTATATTTGCCTGTTTGCTGTGATTAAACTTTAGTTGAGAGTCAGCGCTTGTCCTGTGTTTTCTACCTTTCAAGCCCCTGTTTTCCACGCTGTTTATTTTTAAATATGTATCACCTGGAAAGCACGGTTGCCAATCTTACTAGAGGAGTGATCGGAAAAATGATGACCTTGAAAATCGGTCCCGAAGTAACAACTTGCTGATTTATGGCCTGCCCAAAGAAGAAATGGCTGAGATGCCTGAACAACCGTTCGCATTAGTCACAGAGACAATTGCCAGTAAACTGCAAATTAATTGCAAAGACATTGAGCACTGCCAAAGGCTTAACACTTTCCTGTCCGCGGGAAAATAAGCAGTTTTCGGGTGGTCTAGTAAAAAAATTTTTTGCTGCTACACCAAATGTTTGATATTAATATGTTTAGTATCAATTTGTAGAAGAAGGAATGTGCTTTCTAATGGTATTATTTACAAGCAAACATTTATTACCAATTCTTTGAAAAAAATTACTTAATGAAAAAATTTGTAACAAAAACGAGAAAACTCCGCAAAAACGTCGACGCTGCTTTGCATCAAGACAAGATAAAAACAATTCTAAATATACATTTTGAAGAAAAAGGCTGTATACAACATTCCTGCAAATATACACTTTCTATCTGTACAAGTTATTTTTTTACAAAGGAAAATGTTATCCGTAGTGGCTATCGTGCCACCGCACAAAGCAGTTGCGTGATGTGGTGAAGCACAAGTTTGCGGAGCAGGTCTCGCAGAAAACGTTCGTTTTTTGCTCCACTTTCCGTTCTTGGTAGCACAATTTGCAGTTCCTGTATCTTTGTAGCTTCTGGGGCTTGTGCTGTTGATCCTTAGGGGCACTAGTAATGGGAACAACAGGAGGAGCCTTGGGGTCTGGATGTTGTTGCTCAAGTCCTATGAGCTGCTCCACCAGCTCTTGCCTGAACGCGAACTGATCGAAGCGCGAACCTCTTGACAATTCAGGCACTTCGGGATGCTGACGACGGTGCTCCTCAAATAGAATAAAGCTGTTTACAGCAGCAATATCTATACTGTGGAAAAACAGCGTTTTCCACCAGCGCACACACTTCATCAGAACATTGTATGTCCCAATTAGCTGGTCAGATTTATCGACGCCGAGCATGCCCACATTGTACTTGTCAATCAGCATCGGCTTTTTCACGGATATCTCTTCCCACTTATTGCTCACTTTCCTTCTGCGCTTCGCAAGTACGAATTTGTTGGCTGTGTGGGCTGTCGACATCATGTGAACAACACGCCTGTCCTTCCATTGTAAGTACAGAACGTCCTGGTCCCGTAGCCACCGAACATCTCCTCTCTTTGCTTTTTTTTCCCATTGTGTGTCCTTCAGCTCGGTTGGAAATCCCCGACGATCCTTGCGCGTTGTGCCACAAGCAAGCGTCTTGCGCTCCAACAAGTGTACAAACAAGGATGTCGACGTGTAAAAGTTGTCTAGATAAATTATGTAGCCTTGATCCAGGTAATCCTCTGCCAGCCGTGTCACAACATCGAATGCCAGCCCACGTGCGCTAGGTGCTTCACGCTTTCCCGTATATACACTAAACTGAACCGTGTAACCAGATTTGGAGTCCGCCAAAACCCACAATTTATATCCCCATTTGATAACTTTGTCCCGCATGTACTGTCTAATTCCGGATCTGCCTTTGGACTTTACCATCCTCTCGTCAACGGAGAGGCTCCGATCAGGTTGAAAAAATTGAGCGGATGAGGCGTTGATGTGCTTCAGCAGCGAAGCTACGCGATGCAGCTTGCCATGGGATGCGGCAGTTGTCTTCTCAGGGTCGGACACACTGAGGAATGCAAGCAACGCTTTGAACCGAGTTCTTGACATTACCGAAGGCGGAAGAAGACCGGAAAATAATTTCCGCGTGTTCCAGTAGCAGTGCAAGCGCGGCACTTGTACCATACCCATGTAAATGAGAAGTCCGATAAACTTCTTCATCTCATCGGGAGTCACTGCTTTCCACGATCCGTCTCTGTCACTGTAGGACTGCTTCTCCAAAATATGCATCCACGCATATTTATTTGTCATGTTGCATATCTCGGTGATTATTTCTGCCGTGAAGAACAGCGCGAAGAAGTCGACGGCTCTTACGAAGCGCCGCGTGGCACTGCGGAGCGCAACGCCGAGGTCGACTCCCGGCCGTCTTCTCGCGCAAAACTCCACTCTTTGTGCCGCCGCCGACAAGTGGTCCTGCCCAAACGACGTTGACACCCTGCAGATAAGAACCGTGACCTTTAGAACACACCGGATGTCATTAGGTCTGATCGCGGCTGCGATAAAACGCTTCGGAGTAGAAAACGAAACTTACCGGCGGATACCTCTCGACGTTCCGGGGCTACTTGACGCACTTTCACCGTCCGTGCTGAACTCGGATGAGTCAAAATCATCTCCAGAGTCTTCGCTGCTGCCACCGTCACAAAATTCTGATGCGGACTCATCGGAATCTGCCGAAACTCGCCGTTTCCGAGGAGCAGCTGCGCGCGACGTCGACGCCATATCCGAAACTACGCGCGCTCGTCAACCGCGGAGTCAAGCCGCTTTAAATCTCCCTCCCGCGGCAAAAACAAGAAACACAAAAGCAAAACTTGAAAAATAGTTGTCCTTTTATTTGCTGGATGGCGCTAGCTGTCCATAAGCGCTCCGAACGGGGAGAAAATGTACGTTGAGTCCATCGACAACATACTGTCGATGGGTATAGGCGCGGACAGGAAAGTGTTAATGCATGTAAAAAGGAAGCACAAAGACCTATTATAATCAGGCTACTGGAATACAGATCTAAGACCGGGATCTTAAGAAGTGCCCACAAACTTAAAGGTGCACTAAAGAGGAATCCGAACTCGTCTTTGTACCGCGGGAATTCGATCTACACGTGCCGAGCATTCTTAGAAAGTTCGAATTATTGTCCTATGCGGCTGATTTCCCCCAATTTAAATATGATGAAACGTCTCCGCTCCCGCCTTTTTTTTTTATCTCAACGCAAAAGGTAGGAGGAGTCAACCAGCACGTGGAACCAGTTTTGTGGCAGCTTGCCGCTCTGCCATCGGTGGAGTGATACGTAAATCAAAGAGTCCACGCATATTTTCATTTCTGTGGGCCTAATTTGCGGCTGTGTTGTCTGCAACTGAAACTATTAATTTACAGAAAGCTAAAAGACAACAAAATAAAAGTGAAAGTGAAGCCGCTGGGACAAGCTGAAAGGCACTCCACGCTTTTGTTGACTCTTCCTGCCTTCAACGTTGAGTTGAAAAAAAGGCGGGAGCCGGGCCGCGTTTAAACCAGATTTAAATTAGAAAAACTGGCCGCAGAGGACAATAATTTGAAGTTTCTAAGAATGTTCGGTACATGCAGATCGAGTTCCCACTGTAAAAAGACGGAGTTCAGATTTCTCTTCAGTGCGCCTTTAAGAGAAGTGATTTATACTGTCACGAAGTGGTGACTGCAATACGGAGAGCAGAAAGACAGCGAAAATGGTGTCTAAACAAAACTATTTATTTGGGCTGACTTGCACCCACAATGGACTGAATCACTCAGCGGAAGCAACAAACGCGCTCAGCGGTCGTGCTCTTGGCCGTGCTCAATTTAAAGCTGATAGTGAACTTTCTAGATAAAGCATGAAAAGTTACTACAACATTCTAGAACAACGTAGAATCGGCTCCACCTGGATGCGATCAATCGAGATAAATCTGGTCGCCAGGCAGGGGAGCAAGTGTATGAGCATGTTGCAATTTGTGGTAATAATGCAGGGGAAGCGATAGCTGCGATCAGTCACGTGCTCTTCACTCACACTAGCGTCGACATATGCCACGTGTCGTCATAGTGAAGCTTCAATCGTTGACAAGATGCCATCCAACCCCGCACTAGACTCACTCAGGTGGCCAACAGAAACTTGCTGGTAAAGCCACGGTGGTCGTGACAGGCAGGAAACGATAGGCAACACAGAGCCATCTTCCATATACTTTGCAAGAGCTGAAGCTTCAGGGATATTGCGGCATTTTGTGCACCGTGCCTGGCAACACTGGCAGAGCTGTTGGCCACTCGAGACGCATTAAAAATCCTCTGGTGCCATCTAGAAGCCACCTTGACATCCTCACAGACTCCTCAGGAGCCGTCCGTAGTCTGCGGCATCTTCTGAACATCGACTTATTGACACAGCTAATTCAGGACATAATTGAAAAATTCTCCTTCACGGTATGTGCACGAAGGATTCGTCGAGATGCCCACCCCACACAAGCTTTGGTGTATGCAGCAAGTCACGAATCAGCTCCTCCAAGTCCCCTTCAAGCGGCCGCAACTTCTCTGGAGACAATACTCCTTCAAGAAAAGGAAAACCTTCGGCGTGCCACGCAAGCACTACTCCCACCATGCGGCACCGACCTCCCTAGCGGCCCTGCACGCTAGGAAGAGGCCTTACTTCGAAGGTTAGGCCTCCGTGTCGCCCTCACCCCAGCGGTAACCTGGTCGTGGCCAGCACAGTACCATGCCCTTTCAGTGACTCCTGCCCCTTCTGTATGCAAGGCACACATTTTCTTTGGACCTGCCCCTCTTTGCATGCTATCCGGCAGAAAGCGGACCGCTCCAGGCCGTCCACCAGATGTCGAAAAATGAAATTTTGGGCCGCACCTCTGGACCCGCCGCAGTGGCCCAGTGGTTAGGGCGCTCGGCTACTGATCTGGAGTTCCCGGGTTCGAACCCGACCGCAGCGGGTGCATTTCGATGGAGGCGAAACGCAAAAAGCGCCCATGTGATGTCGGTGCACTTGTGATGTCAGTGCACGTTAAAGACTCCCAGGTGGTCGAAATTATTCCGGAGCCCTCCACTATGGCACCTCTTTCTTCCTTTCTACTTTCACTCCCTGCTTTATCCCTTCCCTGGCCCCTTCCTCCGATATGTGAGACAGATACTGCGCCATTTCCTTTCCCTAAAAAAACCAATTTTCCCGCACCACTGGATGTTACTGGACTTTTTTCAAGAGTCCAGTGTTTACCTACATTTGTAAATACCTTATGCCAGCAGGCACACTGCTGCAACAAAAAAAACAAACAAACCCCGGTCACGTCTTTAATCGCAAACAGGGCAGTCTGGGATGCAATTATGTCGTCAGGGACAACCTCATAGTCCAGTTCACCTAGCCAACAAAGAACCTTGTAAGGGCTGAAATAGCGGCGCAAAAGCTTTTCACTCAATCGGCGGGGGCGAATGGGTGCCAAAAAAAAAAAAACACTACAAAGTTTCACGGCAATCCATAAAAGAACAATTCTCTCCACGACTGCACCAGATATGTAAGGCGCTGTGGCAGCACTGCGATGATATCAGAAAGAATTCTAGCAAGCCCCGCTTGAAATACAATTGCCTGATAGTGGACAAGGTGCGATACAAGTGGAATGATGCCGATAAGCATATTGTTAAAGGCACTGGTACCATCCCTACTGTGCACTCTTGAAGTGCACAGTGTGAAGTCTTGCGAACAAGCCGGTCAATTTTAGTTGCCTCGTTGAATGCCACCATACCTCTATAATATGTGCTACGGATCTCACGATACTTAATTCTTGCCTCCTGGCTATTCTGTTTTAAGAAAAGATAGGTCATCAGGACGCAGTGCAAGTGTAGGAGCCGCCGCGATGGCTGAGTGGTCACGGCGCTGGGCTGCTGGCCCGAAAGACGCGGGTTCGATCCCGGCCGTGGCGGTCGAATTTCGATGGAGGCGAAATTCTAGAGGCCCGTGTACTGTGCGATGTCAGTGCACGTTAAAGAACCCCAGGTGGTCGAAATTTCCGGAGCCCTTCACTACGGTGTCTCTCATAGCCTGAGTCGCTTTGGACGTTAAACCCCCATAAACCATAAACCTTATAAAAAAACATATTGAACTTTGCTTACTACCTGAAATTGCTAACGTCAAGTGTATTTCATGCAAGATTTCTGCCTGCAGTTTTGTCATCATCATCTGTCCTGTGTACCGTCCACATAGCAGCAACGAGGACACATTTGAAATCATCAGTGATTACACTGTTAAACAGAGGCTTCACACCTTTAAAATGATCATTGCTGGTGATTTTAATGTTCCAGATGTCGAATTACACCCGCTTGCCTCTACCTCCCGTGATAAGGCAGAGTGCGATTCTTTGACATGGCCGTTTCTTTCGACTTCACACAAGTTTTTGAAGCTCCCACCAGAGAAGGTGCTATTTTAGACCTTGTCTTTATTAAGCAGAAGATGTTGCAGAATGGTTTTCAATGTCAGGTTGTTGACGGTATGCTAGACCACAAGGCTGCTATAGTTAGTTTTAACATCACATGAAAACCTATGTATGACAGTGTTCTGAATTTAAACTCAGCTGATGACGGCTCCACTGTCAACATGATCGCTGTTTGAAAAATTTTTGAATGATATAAATATCATCCGACGCTACTGTAGCATCGAAGCTCTTCTCAAACAATATGTCAATATTGTATGTGAATGTTTAACCAAGTCCACCATACGCATCACACACCACCCAAGACATTCCTGGTAAACCACAGAAATAATTAAGATGACTCACCGCATCAAGCGCCTTAGTAGTAAGCTTCACTCAAACAACAACTACAAGCTGATAAGCTCGCTTAAGCCAACGCTGAAAGCTAAAATGAAAAGAGCCTGGAACTTTTACTACACCAACACTCTCACATAATTCACGAGAGAAAATCCATCGAAGTTTTGGAAAGCAACAAATCCAACCCAGCCCACCTCATCATTCATAATAGACCATAATAATAAGCCTTTCCCTGACCAAAACTGTGTTTCTGAAGCCTTCAGTAATTACTTCGTCTATATTCAGAATTTATAACGGCATCAACCTAAGTTTCTACAAGAGCACTGCCTTGGTACAGCTTCCTGACATCGAAATAACTTTTGCCGGCATTCGTAGCCTAGTGTTAAACATAGATAACACCAAAAGTTCGGGACGGACTGCATAAAAAACATATTTTTGAAATGATACTCTCAATGGAATGCTTGATGATTAACTATTATCACCTTCAACAAATTGCTTGACTGTTCAGTTGAAAAACTGAAAAACGGCAATGCCATCCCAGCACTTAAATCTGGAAAAAAAAGTAGATGATCACCAAATACAAACCAATCTCCTTAATTACAACATGCTGCAAAAGTTTAGAGCACATCATACCGTATTTGACAAATAATATTTCAGGTCATCAGCACAATCTCCGAGCTGGATTCTCCACCGTCACCCAGCGCACTGGATTCACACATGATATTGCAACAGCACTTACCGTAAAATTCCGAACAAGCCCCCCCACCCATGCTAGGGCCTCCCCTAATTTCACTGTTAAGTTCACATTTCCGTGCCGTTCCAGGAAAGCGACCCCCCCACTCCCTGTCTCTCCGCGCCCTTATCATATACCGCGGCTAGGCAACACTGGCCTGCCCCATCCAGTCAAAGAATCCAACCCAATCCAATCCTGCATTTCAAGCCATCCGCATGCCCGTTCGTTACATGTCATTTGTCTTGTTTTGGCGTTGTCAAGTCAGCAATGCATTCGTACACAGTGGCGAAGAAACTTGAGATCATACAATGGCATTGGGAAAACGGAAGGAACGTTTGCCAAACGTCTCGAGACTTCAAGTTCGGTCGGAAACGGATACGGGAATGGGACACGAATTTCGAGAAGTTGCTACAGGAAAGCACAACTTCGAAGAAAGTTGACTACTGGAATGGTATGTGGAAAACCAGCGAAAAGGATGCATTCACAAGGAGGAGAAGCACACAGGACAACGCTGGAAACACAACTGAAAATTCTTTACTTCGCCAACATCAGAACAGGGCGCACATGCGCGTGAGCACCACAAACGCTATCAAAACAGCAAACCCAAAACTGATTAAGCGAGCGAAGAAACCTGTGGCAACCTATGTCCCATTCATGAAAGTGTATTCTTTTGCCGTGAACCTGACAGAGCTGTCGCTGACGCATTCAGTTCCTAACTGCTTGATTTTAAAGGCTTCTAAGATTTCTCGTTCTATCTGTGTTTTGCCGCGGCCGATGATGTTGACATTATGGAACAGAGGGGTGCAGTCTTTGCAGTGGTTGCAATGACTTGGAAGATTTGCTGTGTTGCCTGGCTGCAGCGAAGTGCGGTGCTGCCTCATACGGTCGTTGACGCATTGACCCGTTTGACCTATGTAGGCCTTGCCACAGGACAGTGGGAGCGAGTAAACAACATCGGTGGTGCATTTGGTGAACATGCTCTGGTGTTTAACATTACATTTCTTTTTTGTGCTGATTTTTGAGATACGTGAACAAAGCGACGACAGTTTGGTGGGCGCAGAAAAGACTACCTTAACACCGTATTTCATGGCTACCTTTTCAACGTTATGTGAGATTTTATGCAGGTATGGCATTACAGCAGGTCTGGATTCCTCACTAGGCGTTTCATCTCTTTTGTACTGTGACTTAAATTTACTGGTCAAGGTCTCAGCAATAGAAACGAGGACGTCCTCAGGGTAGCCCGCTGACCTCAAGCTGGTTTTCTGGTTTTCCACATACCATACCATGCACCAACTGGCCCAACAAGCTACGCTTCTTCAATATTGACTACTGGAGCGCCGGTGTTTAGTGAATGCGTGGATGATGCATTACTCAAGCGGGAAAGAACGGCAGGACTGCGCTTTTTTTTTCTGGCGGGAAAATGTCGCCGCCATTTTGAATTTTGGTGCCAATCCGGTATTGCGCACGCACCCCCCCCCCCCCCCCCCCTACTTCGCCAGTAATTTCCACTTGCGGGGGTAGGGGCGCATGCTCGGAATTTTATGGTAATCTCAGGAGCCAGGTTGATGTTATTTTCATAGATTACCCGAAGGCATTTGATACGGTGTGTCAAAGCAAACTTTTACTAAAACTCAAGGCTTTCCTCGATGGTTACAGGCTAGTAGAATGGATAAGAGACTATCTGCATCCACTGTCCCAGTTTGTTACATACAAACATGAGCGGTCTGCTTCAGTTGACGTTACATCTGACGTGCCTCAAAGCTCTGTCCTGGTGCCATTTCTGTTTATCATGTACATTAACGATGTCATTGAAGTAATACATAACACTCCAGCAAGACTGTGTTTGTACGCAGATGACTGCGTGCTATACTCAGTTATCGACAATTCTGGTGACCAGCAAGTATTGAACAGCACATTTTCTCTATTTTCTGCCTGGAGTGAAAAGTGGCAAATGGCTATCAATATGAACAAAACTGTATCCATGACGTTTACTAACAAAAAAAAAAACCCCGTTGCGTTCCAGTTACTGTCATAATGGGCACGAATTTATATGCGTCGACATCTTCTAATACTTTGGAGTCACCTTCATGTTCAACGTAAAATGGCATGTTCACGTTGACATCATATGAGCTAAAGCGTTATGAAAACTTCAGTACTTAAAACATACACAAAAAACGCAACTACAGAGTGCAAATTAACTTCCTACAAAACTTTCAAGTGGCCCATCCTTGAATACGCCTCAGCTGTCTGGTTCCCGCACTGCGCATGTGATATTGATAAACTGGAATCCATTCAGAATAAAGCGGTGAGGTTTATTTCTCATCGGCACAACCGTAACTTTTCACCTTCTACACGTGCTAAAGAATTATCGCTCAAGCCATTAAAATACAGGCGTGTACGCGACTGCACTGTCATGCTACACAGGATTGTCCATCAATTGTCACCCATTGCATCCCCTATCACATTCATCACTCATTCCTCGTGTAGAACACGACGCACTGACCCCTTGAACATTGTGCTTTTTCATGCTTTTTCGGACTTATAAGTTTTCTTTTTTCTCATGTCGACTGAAATCTGGAACAACTTTGACGGTTCCTTGCGTATTTGCCTCCTGAAGAGTTTGCCAGTAGATTGCCTTCTCATATTAGGACCTAATACCCTGTTGTCCTCATAATAAACTACACATCTCCAACCAAAAATTTTAACTTTAACCCAACGTTTCGAAGCCGACTCAGGCTCCATCAGGGGTGACTGAGGGCAGTAGCTAGCGTCTTTTTAGTATGGAGGGGAGGGGGGGGGGGGGGGTCAAAGGAACGACAACTGTGACGCGAAAGGCGCGGGTGAGAGGGTTTAGGCTGTCAGTTCCAAGGATGCGGGTTTCGTCGAAGTTGATTCTATGGTCGGAGTCCTCGGAATGTTCGGCTACTGGATTGAGTTCTCTTGCGAATTTGCGGACGTCGTTTTTATGTTGCCGAATTCTTTCTTTGAAATTTTTGGTTTCGCCGATGTAGCTTGCGTCGCAGTCGGCGCATGGAATTTTGTAGACAATGCCTTGGGCTCTTTCTCTCGGCGGCCGGTCTTTGGGAACAGGTAGGCAAAGCGCAACAGTGTTTGTGAGCTTGTGTGCAACCTGGAGACCCGATTTTTTCAGGATTCGGGCGATGGTCTCACTGACACCTCCGACATAAGGTAAAGTGACGTATTTTGGTGGTGGCGTTGGTTTCTTGACGAATGTTGTGTTTTTGACGTCGAATGGTTTTTGAATAAAGCCTTTTGGGTAGCCGTTCATGATGAGTTCTTTGAATATCGTGCGTTGTTCTTTTTTTCTGTCAAGTTCTGTGCTGCAGTGTGTCTCAACTCTTCTGAACAGCGTCTTCACCACTGATGCTTTATGGACTGTAGGGTGGTTCGAAGAGAAGTGGAGATACCAGCCTGAGTGGGTTGGTTTGTGGTATACGAAGAATTAAAGGGCATTGTGGTTTCGGGACACGAGGACGTCCAAAAACAGCAGGGAGTTTTCTTGTTCCACCTCTAGCGTGAACTGAATGTCAGGTTCTATGGAGTTTAAATGACGAAGGAAATTTTGAGTGTCAGATCTTTTGATGACGGTGAAGCAGTTGTCGACATACATGAGGAAAATATTTGGTTTCGGGTGGAATGAGTTGAGGGCTTGTTGTTCGATGTGTTCCATGGTTAAATTGGCCATGACGACCGAGATGGATGCTCCCATCGGTGTTCCTTTCACTTGTCGGTAAAATTCCACGTTTGAAGAGAAGTATGTGTTTGATAGGCACAACTCCAGGAGGCGGCACACATCATTTACACTCAGCGGGGTTCGTGCGCTGAGTGTGTCGTAACGTTGTGAGGCGACTCGGGTAGCGGTCACTGCAAGTTTTACGGGGATGTTTGTGAAAAGGCACACCACGTTGAAGGAGACAAGCCATTCGTCGGCCTCAAGGGTGGCTTGGGACACCAGTTTGATAAAGTGACTGGAATGACGGATATGGGTCGCTGTTTTTCCTGCGATTGGGGATATGAGTTTGTGAAGGTATTCTGACAACGAGCGAAGAGGGGAACACCGGAAGTCGACAATCGGGCGCAAAGGGATCCCCAGTTTGTGGACTTTGAGCAGTCCGTAGAATGCTGGAGCCGATCTGTTGGTGCTCAATAACTGAAGGTAGAGGTTTCGGAAGGTGGGGTGTTTTTGGAATACTTCTTTCAATGTTTTGTTTAGCTTTGCTTGGGTAGTGGTTGTGGGGTCCTTCTTCAATTGTTCATATTCTTGACTGCTGAGTAAGGCGGATATTTTCTCTTCGTAGTTCCGTCTGTCCAGAACGGCTGTTGTGTTGCCTTTGTCCACTGGGAGGATCACTATGTTGGTGTCTGTCTTGAGGTCTTGCAGGGCTTGCCTTTCATCCGGTGGTAGGTTTGGTTCTTTTCGGTGTGCTTGCACTGAATTAAGTACACCTATTGTTTAGAGCCTTTCCTCTTCTCGTACACCAGGTTCCAGTTGCCGGATACCGACTTCAAGCGCAGATACGATTGCTGGAAGGGGGGGTCTGCTCACCTGGAGGTTGAATTTGTGTCCCATGGCTAGGACTGACGTTTCGGCGGTTGTGAGCTTCCTGGAGGAGAAGTTGGCGACCAGGTCAGAATGGTCCGGTGGGGGTTGTTCGGGCCGGCATTGAAGTTTCGACAACTTCTCTGTCTGCTTGGTGCGGTGTTTGTTGGCTTCTGATGATGCAGTTTCTTTGGCAAATGCCTCGATAGACGTCACTAGCTTGGGCGTCTTGTGCTCGAGTTGTCGGCGGGCGAACAAGGCGTCGATTTCTTTCTTCGTAATCACGCTACGGCACTCATGTATTCGTGCAGTTACTAGGTACTGTTCTGCCTTGTTGATGATGCTTCGTCCTTCCGGTGTGGGGACCAGGCGTCGTAGTCGTAGACTCTGGGGTACAACCTTGGTTTCCTTGCATTTCTTGGCGAATTCCAGGTGTGTCTTGAAGACCGAGATGCCTTGCATGGTCTTGATGTTTTTCTTGGCAAGCTGCATAGCTTCTAGCCCGAAGTCTGCATGGATAGATTGAAAACTAAACATTTTGACAGATTTGCCTCTCTGGTTGGGTTTGAAGACTTATTACTTCTAGCCCGAAGTCTGCACGGATAGATTGAAAACTAAACATTTTGACAGATTCGCCTGTCTCGTTGGGTTTGAAGACTTATGATAGATTGAGAACTAAACATTTTGACAGATTTGCCTGTCTGGTGCGCCCCCGCAGGACAGCTTTCCCGCACAACTGAACCAATTAGCGTGGAACTTACCTACTCGGACTACACTTGGAAGAGTTTTATATTTTTCTTTCTTTGCTCAACAATGCCGCACAGACCCTCCGTGAGTGTAAAAAAGCAAAATTTGCATGAAAATGATGGCAAACGAATGTGTTTTCTGAAGACATTTATTTCAACACAAAATACTTGGTGTGAATATTGCAAAAAAAATATTACAAACACAAAAAGCTTAAAATTAAAAACAACACTTGACAGGAAAATTATTTTAAAAGAACGTCTTGCTGGGCAGGTTGGTAACTGTACATCTTTGGTTACAGGCGCGAAAAACAGACACAACACAAGGCAGAAAGATGGGATGGAGCACCTCCGTCCCATCTCCGTCCCATCTTTCTGCCTTGTGTTGTGTCTGTTTTTCGCGCCTGTAACCAAAGAAGGACAATTATTTCTTGGCACAGAAAACAAACAAATTCTGGAAAGTACAAATGTTTACAATTTGTTTGTAAACTAGCCACCGAAAGTTTAAATTTATTACTAAAAAAGCGTTTTCAGCAAGAAACTTTTTTAACACTACATGAAAAAAGACAGTTTCCAACTGTCCAAGATATTTTCACACAGAGCGAAAAAGCTTCAAAGTAGAATGCAATGTATCAAAATATAGCTACATAAATGTAATTTACGGCATTATCCGTTTAAGCTAATATTGCCTTAAAAAAACTGAAAAAACTGCAGGAACACAAAAAGTATACCCACCATACCATTTGTGATGATCTACAGGCACTAGAATTACAAAAAGGTGATACGGCAAAACCTCGTTGTGGCGAATAGGTTAAGAGCTGTAAATGATTCAACATAGCCAACATTTATATAATGAAATTTCTCAACCTGGAGAAGCAAGAGTTAATCAGTGAAAGAACCGCAACTGGGGAAGACCTTTTCCGTGCTTTTCACACTGTTTCAAAGCCACTTGCAGCGATTGCAGTGGCCACAACAAAAAAAAGCAAACGGAAAACATCGGCTACATTGCTTCACAAAGCACTGGGCATGCGGTGGTGGCAGGTCAAATGCCAGCTACGGTGGCTTCCTGACATCAGAGCGGTGTCGCATGAAAAATCTAACGCTGGCCGAAAGTTATCACCATTGTCACTACCTCCGCTACATGACAGTTGACGTAAATGGAATGATGGCTGCTGGAAAGGCACAACAACTGGTCATGTCGCTGGCTCCAAGGCACTTTCAACAGGTCCGAGGGGCGCAAATGGGTGCTAGGCTTCTAGCTGTTCTCGCCGCATTATTTTATGTGGCGTTGTTGGCAAAAGTGCTAACTATGGCTCTAACTGTTGCTGTACCACAACCAGTCACCTGTGTAGTGCAGTAAAGATTGCCACTTGCCATCCGAGCG
Organism: Amblyomma americanum; assembly: GCF_052857255.1. Taxonomy (NCBI): domain Eukaryota; kingdom Metazoa; phylum Arthropoda; class Arachnida; order Ixodida; family Ixodidae; genus Amblyomma; species Amblyomma americanum. The sequence goes on along the minus strand of NC_135500.1, from coordinate 3,417,994 downwards.
GGCATAGCTTGGCACTCAGCAGTTTGATATATCAGTTTCATGCAAACCGCGTTCAATAAATGGAGTAAGAATAAGTTCGTCGAAAAAATTTAGGGACAGTTTGATGGAGCCAATAATTCATAATAATTCGTAATATTCATGTCCATTATAATGAGGTTGGGCTGTATACTGCTTGAAAATGCTACGGTAATCCCTTGTTATAACGAAGTCAGCAGGATGGCAAAAAAAATTTGTAATAAGCGGTAATTCGATAACTCAATATACGTGACCACCCGAGAAAATCTAAAGCAGTCGAGCTTTAATTGCGCTAAAACTGCGTGGAAGTCAAAATACAGTGTACTCAGTGAAGCAAAACTTTATTCAGGTCCAAAAAAGGCAGTGAGCTTTCGCTGTTCCAAGTTCTTACCGAGCGTGTGCAACCCCTGCTCTAATCTGACCAAGCATTGCACGAGGCCGCGGTCGCCGCCCATGCATTCAACCTTCGGGGTATTTCGAATCACGTAGGCAGTGGCCACATTTATGGGGGGGTCACGGACAACTACAACAGTATCGCACTGGAAAGCACAGCAAATGCAGTGTTTCGAGTCTGAGGTTGTGTTTGTTGTGCTCAAAAAATGATTAGCCGCTCATTGTGGGTACACAGCGCGATCGTGAAAAGTGAATGGTTTTGCAGTAGGAGCTTTGCATGATTACTGGGCAATTTTTTCTCGAGGTGTGCAGCTGTCGTGTTTGCAAAACAAGAGTTTTTTGGTGCAGAGTTGTCGACGACATATGTGCTAATTCTAAGAAACGAGTGTCGGTGTTCACGCAGCGTTGCGTCCGCGCCATTGACGAATGTCTAGGAAAAAAATTCAATGACCCTGTCACACATTTAGAACGTTTGTCTAGTCAGATGGCGCAAATCGAGCACGACGAGCTCGAGAAAACCGCCGGGGAAACACCATGGTTGTGTTTACCTGCCATGTTGAAAGCCTGACTCGCTGCTGGCGACGCTCGGATTTTTTGTGTTTTTGGCAAGTTATTCGTCGATTTGCACCGTAAAAAGTGCAACGAAGCTAAGGGCACTGTTTTATTGCAATGCAGGCCGATTATGGCGAGCGGCGAGCCAATTTCTAGACCGGCTTCCCCAAAGACGTCTTCCCGAAGGGCATGCGACCAGCAGTCGCTTGCGTCAAGGCAGCAGCTCGACAACAACGTTGTTCACACTTCAAGAACTCTCGGGAATGAAGTTGTTCGCGCACTTTCGAGAGTTTCGTCTGCTTTGGCAAATGTGTTTTGAAACGATTAGGCTTAGCGACGACTAAGGCAGCCAGGGAGCAGCTCAGTTTGTTGCCCAGCGCGTCCGCGGTCAGCGTCATTGCCGATAGCTCGGCTCGCTCGCGACTCGCAAGTGTGAATGGGCTCATAATCGGAGGGACACTTCATTTGTGCTTTTTGGCACGTTTCAGTGCCAGAAGTGCTCTTTAGAGCAGAAAAAGTTTGCTCATCAAGCACACCCCATGGAATGTTATGGCGCAAGCCTGCCCGCGGTCTTTTGGCCACTTTTCGGCATCTAAGAGACCGCAGTTTTCTGGCATCGCAAAGCGCCAGGAAAACTTTATTTTTGTATGGATTCTATCATGGGGGACACCAGCGATGCGATTGCCACCGATTTGGGCGCCCTGCATCATGAAATTTGACAGCTTCTGTTCGCCCTGCTGTAAACAGCTGGGGGCACTCGGCACTCACTTGGTACTCGTTACTAATCAGGTCATCGGTCGTAGGTTTGGTACTTTTGTGGCGTGTTCTGTGCCTGCATGAGGACATTTCGTCGGCGGTATTAATTTGACACTGCACGCGCAAAAGGGTCGCCCACTCGGTGGTGGCGATGCCTCCACTCGCCACTTCGCTATAAAGAGGGTCAAGCCCTTCGTGCGCTTTGATTGGTTGGTTGATGGGGGTTTAATGCCCCAGAGCGACTCAGGCTATGAGAGGCTCCGTAGTGAAGGGCTCTGGAAATTTCGACCACCTGGGGTTCTTTAACGTGCACTGACATAACACAGTACACGGGCCTTTAGAATTTCGACTCCACCGAAATTCGACCGCTGCGGCCGGGATCGTACCCATGTCTTTCGGGCCGGCAGCCGAGCGCCGTAACCACTCAGCCACCACGGCAGCTTTCGTGTGCTTTGAGTAATGCGGCTTAAAATGCAAGCATTTGGGTTGGGACCGGAGGAAATTCCGAGAAAACCGATATTTCGAGTAAAGCGATTTTGTTATAATGAGGGATTACTGTATTTGGAAGACATTTCAGACGATTTAAGATCAGTCTGAAGACATCCACAGCTTTCGCGAACAGCTTTGAGCTATTGCGAAGTGTGAATCCAAGGTCGGAGCCCCGATTTCTACTGGGCTTGAAGTCTATTCTGTTTTGGCAGATGGGAGTAAATATTGCCGATACGATGTCGACACAGTACAGAAACTAGATTTATCATTCATGACATCACTGCGATGCACAAACTGGCTCCATAAACGACAAAATAGACAAAAAGCAGAAAACAAAGCCTCTGTGCAGATAGATGCCCATGCTCGTGATGAGAATGACCAGTTTCTTTGTAGGAAACAAATTTTGATGATGTGATATTGTCACGTAGTGGTCACGGCAGTCAGGAAGAATGAATATACACAAAAGTTCTTTTAAAAGAAAACTGTTTATTGGGGCTGACCTGAGCCCACAATGGACTGAATCACTTGGCGACGGCGTAGTAACAAGTGTGCTTGGTGGTCGTCGAACAGAATGCCCGCCGCTGTCGGCCGTGCTCAATTTAAAGCTGATAGCATACTTTCAAGATAAAGCATGCAAAGTTACTAGAACATTCTGGAACAACGTAGAATCAGCTCTGCCTGGCTGCGATCAATCGAGATAAATCTAGTCCAGTCTTGTGTCGCAAACAAAGCGATAAAGTGGCGTGGCGGCAGATTTGAAGAAGGAACAAATAATGCAAAGATTCGCGACAATATCATCGTCAGAGTCACTGCTGCTTGAAGCACTGAAAATATCTGCCGCAGATGCAGCAGAATCGCACAAAATGAAATTTTTCCAGGTGTGCACCGTCTCTGCAGCTGACGCTGTCCCGAGAGTGCACTACGCCAGAACCACAACTCCAAAGGCATTTCCAAAATTACCACCTTAAGGGAAAAATACAAACTACGCAAGAAACGAAAGTAGTGTCTAAGCAACAAACTAGAGAGTGCATCATATCCTGGGCTGCCCCGGTGGCACTGAAATCGTGCTTCAAATCTATCATCACCAGTGATCAATGTATAGTGGTGTGGTAACGAGAAATAATGCCCATATACACACATTTTACCATTCTCTACTTTCAACTCATATATCCATAAGAGTCCTCATACCACTCCTGGCTCAGTGGTTAAGCAATGCAAAACTGCCCTGCTATGACAGGTGCTGCCACCAGTGGGACTTGCAACATGCAGGTTGCTCTTCGTGATCAAACCAATAACTGCCACCTGCCACAGTGGGCACAGTAAGACTGGACAGACACGACGGTGAAATTGGCGAGTGGGAGCTCTAGAGCTTGAGCACTAGAAAGGAAGCGGGGCTGCGCATCACTCAGTTTCTATTAAAGGGTGGAAAAACACATGAGGCAACTGAATAATTTTCAAAATTTATGATTAATAGAAAAGCAAAAATCCAATTTTCCTTTCTCCCTTTCAACTGTGGCCAACTCAATGCCCTCAAACTTTCAGTGCTGTGGAGTGCACACAGTTCAAAAAGAGTTCCTAAGTACCTCACTATTGTGTCTAGAAGATAACCCATGCAAGCCAGCAGTTGTCATCATACCTGTTATCCTGGGGGCTTAGCACTCAATCACGTGAGGTCTGACGAAAAGGAATACGATGGGGGCTAACAGCGCTGTTTAATGAAAACTTCACCTTCCCAATCATCAGCCTGACTATGCCTACTGCAGGACAAAGGCCTCTGCCATAGCTTTCCAATTAAGCCTGTCCTGTGCAAGCTGCATCCACCCGATCTTCGCAAACTCCTCCATCTCATCAACCCACCTCACTTTCTGCCCCACCCTGCTATACTAAACCTTTTCCTGGTATCCAGTCTGTTGCCCTTGATGACCATCGGTTATCTTGCCTTCTCGTGACATGCCCTGCCCAAGCCTATTTCTTCCTCTTGATTTCGACTAGGATGTCATTAACCCATTAACCCGCGTTTGCTCAGTCACCCACTCTGCCCGCTTCTGGTCTCTTAACGTTACACCTATCACTTTTCTTTCAATACCTCACTGCGTTGTCCTTAACTTGAGCAGAACCCTTTTTGCTTTCCTCCTCGTTTCTGCCAAATGGTGAGTACCGGTAAGATACAGCTGTTATATACTTTTCTCTTGAGGTATATTGTTAAACTGCCATTGATGATCTGAGAGAACCTGCCAAATGCGCTCCACCCCATTCTTATTCATCTAGTTACTTCCCTCTCATGGTTCGGACCTGCAGTCACTACCTGCCCTTAGTAGATATGTTCCCTTATTACTTACAGTGCCTCGCTACCAATTGAAAACTATTATCTTTCGAGACAGCGAGAACTCCACCTGTACAACATTTTTACAAAGTGCATCTGCAGGAGAACACTGCCGCATGCACCCTACAAGCTTATAATAAACTGCACATCTCCAACCAAAAATGTTAACTTTAACCCAACGTTTCGAAGCCGACTCGGCTCCTTCATCAGGGGTGACTGAAGGCAGTAGCTAGCGTCTTTTAAGTATGGAGGGGGGAGGGGGTCAAAGGAACGACAGCTGTGATGCGAAAGGCCTGGGGGAAAGCAGACGGGTGTTTAGGCTGTTAGTCACGCTGGCGCACTGCAGGGAGGTGCTGAATGGCGACTTTTTTTCGTTGCGTTGAAGAGCGAAGTCCCTGGGCATATACTTAAAAGACGCTAGCTACTGCCCTAAGTCATCCCTGATGAAGTAGCCGAGTTGGCTTCGAAACGTTGGGTTAACATTTAACATTTCTAACATTTTTTTTTTAAGTTAACATTTTTGGTTGGAGATGTGCAGTTTATTATAAGTCTTCAAACCCAACCAGACAGGTAAATCTGTCAAAATGTTTAGTTTTCAACCCTACAAGCTGAGCCATAAAGCAGATGGAGTGGCCCTGAGCACATTAAAGAGATGCGCTCATATTTAAACCGTACTTTTTCCAACCACCATGTCCACTTTCAGACTTCTGATGCTTTGTGACAACTGGTGCAGGTGCGGGATTGCTCTTCTACTTAAGATGGCCAGATCCCCCTGCAAGAAAGAGTTCTCTAGTGCAGCATGCCCAAGCTGTGGGCTCCGAGGCCAGTTCCTCAAATTTCAACTTCTAAGGTGGAATGCTTTTTATAAAAACCAGAACACGTTAAAGGTGCACTAAAGAGGAGTCTGAAATTGTCTTTTTACCGCGGGAACTTTACCTACACTCTCCGAGCATCCTTAGAAACTGCGAATTATTGTCCTGTGCGGCCGATATCCCTATTAAATCGAATTAAATGTCCTGGCTCGCGCTTTCTTTTTAACTCACCTCTGAAAATAGGAGTCAGCCAACCCGTGGAGTTCCTTTCAGCCAGTCGCGTTAAGGCTTCGTTTTCGCTTTCATTTTGTTCTTTTAGGTTTCCGTGTATAAATAGTTTCAGTTGCAGACTACATAGCCTCAAATTAGGCCCAAGAAAATAAAAAGATGCATACACTCTGTTTCCGCCGATCGCTACGTATTAGTCCGCTGACGGCAGAGCAGCAGGCTGCCACGTGACTGGCTGAAAGGCATTCCACGCGTAGACTGACTCCTCCTCTTTTTGCAGGCGAGTTGAAAAAAAAAAAGGCAGGAGCCGGGACACTTAATTCGATTTAAAGGGACTATGCAATAAATTAATTGAGATTACGTAAAGCAGACGAGAGATAGGCACTTCATCATTCGTCACACCAGCGCAAGAGTTTTTGAGCTAGCATAAATAACAAGCAAGATATAGACGATTAAAATTATGCTCCTCCTCTTCCCCTCAACTCGTACACGCGGGGCACCAGACAAAAATAAAGAAAACAGGTCTGGGACTGGGCCCCGCCCATGAATACGTTATATGCTGGCGTTCCTTTTGCAACTTCCGGTTGTCGCTCCTAGCACCCCAGCAGCTGTGGCGGCGGCGTGATTGCGGCGCGCGTCGGGTTTCTTTGCTTGTCGTCTGTTGTAGTTAGCAGTAATGGACCCGGACCTCGAGGCGTGACTGCTCGCTCTTACGGCCGCGATGGGCATCGAGCCCTATGCGTTCACACCGTACCTGCTGAATGCCAGCGACGACCGTAGCGACTCGGCGAGCCACTGCGAGTGCCTCCGGAACTCCCGATAGAAGGAGGTGGCAGAGGAAAATTGAAATGATATGCGCGAAGGCAATGCCCTGGCTCGCGCTTGTCCGAGAGTGTCGCGCGGCGGCACGAGCAGACGATTTTCACGGCTACCGGAAGTGTGCCCGTGACGTCGTGGCTGCTGTGGCTCCAGCGAGTGAAAACATGTGGTGGCATGGTGACGTCATGGATATAGTGACGTCTTTTTTCTTGATTTTAGTTTCAAAATCGGTCACTACGAGCACACCAATCGGCCCATGAATTCTAAAAAACATTTCAAAGAATTTAAAACATTTACAAGCGACTTTTTATTCATTGCATAGTCCCTTTAATAGGAAAATTGGCCGCACAGGACAATAATTCGAAGTTACGACGAATGCTCGGAGTGTGCAGATCGAGTTTCTGCAGTGAAAAGACTGGTTCAGAATCCTCTTAGCGCACCTTTAAAGGGGATAGGACAGGCACTAACTGCAATCTGGTTGACAATACATGAAGACTGAGGGATCATGAACCATGAAGCAAAACCATGAACAAGAACGAAACAAAATGAACCATGAAAAAAATTAAAACACGAACCAACTAGCCGTCAAACATACCCTGCTGAAATTTGGACTTGCAGCAACCTCCTTTGGCTGGGCCCAAAAGCAAGGTCAAAGCACAGCTACACACAGAAGAGGAGCAGAATTAAGAGAGACGGCACCGGGCTGTGGAACGTGGCACCAAGGCACAGCAGTTCGGTTCTGGTCTTGATACGTGTCAGTGTGCTTTTTCCTTCGCACCTACGGACTCTTTCCTCAAGAAGGAACGTCAGTGGTGACCGCTGCAAAAGCCAGGACTGTCCCTAATTCTTCCTACTGTTGGTCTACCATGAGGGCTTGTTGAGATGCTGAATGATTCGATCACTCCGAACATGAGACAGGTTTTCACTGGTTGGACAATGCAGCAAAAATCAGAAATGCATATTTCAGCCCAGAAGATGCCAGCTCAGTTATTGGCTTCCCGGTAGCAACAACTGGGAACAAGCAGCGCCGTGATGTATGCAGAACATGACAGGCAAGCTGGCCCCGACAGCAAAATGAGGCTGCAGCATTTCATGCATGGTGCAAAGGAACCGTACTGTGGCCTTGTACGAAGCCTGCCCCAGGTAGTCACAGAGGTCGTTTGAAGTTGGCATGATGAAGAGGACGCTGCAGCAGAGGGCCAGGAAGTAAAACCTGCACACGAGTGCAGTGCCAATGCTGGACTCACCAGACTATGACCTCAGGGTCAAAGCAAGTTCCTAGGTTTTTTACTGCTTTCTAAATGGCTTTTGAGAAGCTGTGGTCATTAAACGGTGCTTTTTACATTTGAGACATAAGATGGCAGCACCCATTCTTTCATCCGCACCTTTACTGAATGAGAGTTTTCGCACCAGATGGCAGAAGGCGTTTGTTGTACGTAGAAGCTCACCCTGTTTGCATGGGATTTTCCTGCACTTTCAAACGAACTTGTCATCATCTTTGCAGTGTTATCTGTCGGATGATATAGCACAAACAATGACGATATCAACTTGGAGTTTTATTCTCCAAAAGAAAAACACAAGATGACAAGATCAACCGCAAGGAAATATGGATGTCGTGTAGGTGGTATCAGAAGGCCTTGTGCGAAGTGGCATTTTCGGAATGCTACCACACCGTTGGCAGTCTCAAGTAGTTTGGAGGGAATCGATAGATAAATAGTGCATTTTGTGTACCACTATTCAAAACCAACCCGTTCTTTTTGAAGTTCAAAGAGTGGACAATACATAATGGCACATAGTGCTTGAATATGCTTCTAACCAGGCAATTTTTCACACTGCAGTTGCCTCTCTCTGCCATTGGTGACAACGACAACGGCATTTTTTCGGTGACAAGGACACACCCTCCTCAAGATAAAGGCCATGGAATTCACCTCCTGGCAGATTTTCATTATAACCGTCAAAAATCCTGGTGTGATTGCCCATACCATCCATCGACGGGGACATCACATGAACTTCTACAAGACATTCAGCATAAAAGGCCCCATCTATACCATTTTTACTTAAGCAGGAAAGGCAGCAGCAATGGCACGAACATGCATCTAATCAGGCAATTTTTCACACTGCAGGTAAGACTTGCGTTCCCTTGCTATAGAAGTGACGATCGCTTTTTGCTGGTGCTGCCTTTCCCACAAAGGATGTGTGATGTAGTTATGTCAGTGAAGGCATTCTTTGCCAAACTGCTGTTGCTGCCGGGTGACATTTGTCCTGTTTTGTCTGGCGTTCCGCAAGGATCTGTCTTAGGCCCCCTTCTATTTCTTATTTATATAAATGATTTACCCTCTAACATCACTTCTAACATACGGCTATTTGCTGACGATTGTGTCATCTATCGCCCAGTAGTCAACCAGTCCGACATTACCGCCCTCCAAGAAGACCTGCTACGCGTACAATAGTGGTGTAAAACCTGGCTAATGTCATTAAATTCTGCTAAAACTTCCCTTTTTTCATTCCACCCCGGCGCAACCACCAGGATACAGTTTATAGAATTAACAACCTTCCTATTAAATCAGTAGATTCTTATAAATATCTCGGTATTCATTTAAGCAAAAATCTAACCTGGGCGCAACAAGTTCACCATGTAACAAATTCAGCTAATCAAGTTTTAGGGTACCTGTGCCGTAACCTTGCCTTAGCACCGCGTTCCATAAAATTGCTTGCTTACTTAACATTTGTATGGTTGAAATTAAAGTTTTCATGCTCCGCCTATGATCCTAACTTTGCTAACCTGATTGACACACTCGAATCAGTCCAGAATCGCACTGCAAGATTTGTTTGTTCTAATTTTTCATACCACACTAGCGTTTCCGCACTAAAGTCTCAGCTTAATCTCCCCACATTGGCCTGTCGTCGCAAGATCGCCCGTCTTTCCTTAATTTTTCCATACCTTTAATCACGAAGTTATTCCTATTACACGCGCTCATAGTATTTCCCTTAATTGTCACCCTAACGCCGTATACCCTGTGAAAGCCCGCACCGAAACATATCACGTTTTTTTCCTGAAAACAGCCCGAGACTGGAATGACCTTCCATCCGAAGTGGCAACCATCATCGACTACAGCAGGTTCAAAACCGCCCTCGAACATCATCTGTATTCATGCGAATTGGCTTCTCAGCCCACTTCTCATGTAATGTCCCTCGTGGAGCTTTGAGGAACAAATAAATAAATAAGTACAGAACAAACCACTTGTGCTTGAAGCTATACCAATACCATAGCATGTCAGAAGAAACAAATACGTGGACGACTCAGCTCTCCTGACTGTAGGCTGCAGCTGCCGAGAGGCAGCAGACAGCACAAGTATGTGCTGCAATGCTGGACTGAGGGTATGCTAAAAACTGCTCTGGAGTCAAGTCTCTGCCTATTGTCTGATGCTGAACTCCAATGTTCAAGAGTCTGCCTCAAGTGAGACTCACCACTGCTCGATGCATCGCAGGCAGTAGCTGTGGGTGCAGGGCAGAGTCACCTCTGGCCTGTGCTCCATGCAGATGCAGCACTCCTCCAGCTCAGCACCTGAGCCGGAAGAGCCTAGCACCCTGGTGACAAAGAGAAAGAGGGGCTGTACCTTTCAGGACTACTAGGAATGCCGGTGCCGAAAGGAAAAGCAGGCTCTACACACACTCTCACCATCAGCCTGACCTTTCTTGTCTCAACCAACCACCAGACCCTCTCATGCCCCCTGCTACGCTTGCCCTCTCCTGGAATCTACTCTGTTACCCCCTGCAGGCTCTAATGAGCCTCTGCTAAAAGATGTCAGATGCTGTGTAGCTGCAAAGACAAAAAGAACTTGAAACATATTTTACTAAGAAGGGAGGCACAGGCTACGTCAGTGAAACAGCGAAATGATTTTTCTTCAAGTCATACTTATGGTTATTTTTTCTAAAGAGGCCTTTCTGCACCTGTGCAACTTTGTTTACTAATGCAATAGCTTTTAAGCTGCCGTCGAGACAGAACCCTGGCGTCCACTGCCACGAAATTCAGTCACTGGTCGAGACAGCTGTGATGTCATCAAGTCAGTGTGACATCAAGGAACCAATCACATGGTGGCACCAAATTTCAAAATCCATCACCATTGGAGCAGCTGAGAGGTTGCAGCTGTATCGACATCGCTACCGGAGGGGGCAAGCATAGCAAGGAGTGTCAGTGTTAGGTGGGCACAGGAAATAATAAACAAATAAATAGAACAAACAGTTGATGGCCGCAAGTAGGATTTGAGCTCGCGGCGACGCGAACAGGTCAGTTTCGCTGGCCACTACATTAGACCACTACGCCATTACTGCAGCTAAACATCTCGCATGTTTAACTGCCACTCTCTAGCTCTTAGCTTTGGATGTCGTCATCTTCCAACCAGGTGCACAATGGATCCACAAAACACCGCTCTCGCATTGCCCCCTTAAGGTGCGTTAAGCAGCCCCATAATTTTATAGTTAAACCTGGATATAAAGAAACAAACAAGTCCAGAATTCTTCACTGCATCCAGGTTTTCGTTACAAGCAGTTTTCACGAAAAGACACGAAAGGACCATGCAGAACGGAAACCAAACTAAGAAATAAATGCAGGTTAAATCACACTGAAAATGTTAACTGTAAATACCTCTTACTCGAAGTGATGAACTCGGAGAAACATTTCACAAATTGCGCTACAGCCGACACCATCCATCACTGCCACAGCTCGAGCAATAAGTGGGGTGGGGGAGGCGGGGGCGCCGCGGCTGAGCTAGAGAGAAGCATGCGCGATCGCCACTAGACCTACTGCGGAGGCACCTGCTTCTTCCTCTCTCGGTATGCCCACTGCTGTTGCCCCAAGAAACGTCCCCAGCACTCTCCGCCATCCTGCTCCTGACGCACGAGAGCTATCAGCATCGGAATCATGCGAGCAACTGCGTGGCAGCAATGAGCGCGCAGTACTCATGCTGTGTGTTGTTTGAGATGCCCTATCTTTTGCTGCTTCCGAGCATGAACTGTTGTAGTACTGCGTGGTATGATGCTCCAAAAGCAAAAGCAGCGAAGATGCGCTGATGGCATTGGAGCACGGCGCGTTGTGTCAACTGTGGTTGCTCACTGTAAGCATAGAAGTTCCTCTCGTGTCAGTTCGTGCTTTATTGTCATGATGACTGGATTAAATTTAAGAAACACAGAAACAGAAAAAAAGCTTTACTAAGAAATCAAAAGCGTAATTACTTATATAATATATTTGAACTCGGTAGCAGCAAGAAACCTGAAGTAATGTGGAACAAAATAAATGTATTATTAAATCGTTTTCCCGCCAACAGAGACCTCAGTCAGATAACGGTGAACAACGAAATACTGCATGATAAGGATCTAGCCGAAGCATTTAACAACTTTTTTTTGTAATTTAGTTTCACGTTCTTATACCCTGAAGTGCAAATTGGTGTGAGCAGAAATTCAAACACACTTTTCTCAGAACCAACAAGTGAGAGTGAACTCTGCACAGTGTTTTTATCGCTTAGAAATAGCCATGTTCTGACATTGGTGAACTCTGCACAGTGTTTTTATCGCTTAGAAATAGCCATGTTCTGACATTGACAATATTCAAATAATTCCTGTTAAATATGTTCTTGACTTAATTTTAGTGCAGCTTACACACATATATTATCTTGCCCTCTCAACAGGTATCTTCCCAGACAGAATGCAAATATCCAAAGTAATAGCAATATTTAAATTGGGTGACAAAAATTCATTTCTTAATTACCACCCCATTTCGATTTTGCTGGTATTTTCAAAAGGCTTAGAAAAAATACAGTTCAGAAGAGCGTGTTGTCGGGCAAGTTGGTTTTGCATGATGTGGAAGAAGTTAGCGCAAAACTTAGACAGAGACCGAGAAGAAACACACAAGACAACAGACGAGCGCTTGTCTGTTGTCTTGTGTGTTTCTTCTCGGTCTCTGTCTAAGTTTTGCGCTAACTTCTTCCACATCTTAGAAAAAATAATACACTTGAGAATAACAAAATTTGCAAATAAATAAGATCTTATCAGTGCATCCCAGTTTGAATTCCGTAAAGGAAGATCTGCAGAACTGGCACATTTAACACAAAAAATTTCCTGAAAGCATTTGAAGAAAGGAAAATTGCGGCGGGCCTCTACATTGCCTTTTCTAAGGCATTCAACAGTTTCAATCACCTAACACTATTAAAGAAGTTAGAATTATATGGCATACGGAGAACCCCATTAGCATTATTGACATCATACTTGCAAAATCGAAAGCAATGTGTAGCAATAGGCAAACATCTATCGACCTATAAAAGTTTTGAAAAGAATACCTCAAGGAAGCATCCTGGGACCTTTACTACTTAATTTTTATATTAATGATATCACAGATATCACCTCGGTTGCAAAGTTTATAATATATGCTGATGACGCCACCTTGTTGTTTCGTAGTCGTCATAGTTATAGTTGCCCAGAAAGTGACAAACAGAACTCTAAGCTATTTAAATTTATGGAGCACGCTAAATTCATTACAACTAAATGGCCAAAAAAAAAGGCAGTAATTTTCACCCCAAGACGGTCTACATTGACACAAAGTATCAGTTTATCTATTGGTCACACAGCAATAGGAGTTGTCGATACAATTAAAACTCTTGGTGTATATTTTTATAAACATATGTTCTGGGATGTGCATTTTTCGAATTTGAAGGACCGTGGGTATACTAGGTGAATTCAAATATTTCTTACCTCCTGCTGTTAAACTTCGTTTGTTTAATTCATTATTTAGGTCTGATGTGAACTACTGCTTTCTTGTTTGGGGCAACATTACATTTACATATTTAAATCAAATTCACACTCTACAAAAGAAAGCTGTTCGGTTCATTGCAGGTGTTGAGCCAAATACACACACCAGAAGCCTTTTCACGAAGTTCCAAATACTTTCCATAGATATGCTTTATTATTTTACATTGGCCAGAAGATATAAACAAGATCTCCATAGCGATGAGGCCCTTATTCCATCCCTAGCAAACTTAAGTTTAACAGAAGGTAGGTTGACATCTCGGTCGCCAGACATTTGGAAGGTTCCTTTTTTAAGTACAAATTTTAGCCGTCAAATGTTAAGAGTATTCCCTTCCATTGTTACTTAACCACCTGCACAGTCATAATATCAATTTAGAAAATATTAGCATGTCAATGTTGAAGACTGTTTTTGTGTCATAATAGAAATGGTACCTTCACTAAGAAATGTATAATGATGATGTATCTTTTTTTCTATTCTGTATATATGTATTGTGCTTATGTAATCTTCCGACATGAAAATGCATTATTCTTATTATGTTAGCTTCACTTCATGCAGTGGCTTTGCACCTGTATTTTCTGTACAATGTTTGTCCTGAAAATTAAGCACTATATATGTAAATATGTTGTACAACCGCTATGCCTTGTACACAGGGGTTTGAACCTCGTCAAGTGAACTGTTTTTCATTTTTGTTAGAGACCCTGCCGCTTTGATGGAAATAAATCAAATCAAATCAAACCAAACCTTCCGGCCAAATTTCGTTGCTCAGTACAAGCTAACGGATGTTTGGCATAGCGAGTTTGTTTTATCAACGTCAACCACCACAACACGTTCGTTACATGAAGGTCCCAAAAACGCGCTTCAATGGGGGTGGCGTTGAAGAATTTTGAAACTTAGTAATATCGAGGAATTCGCTCCACCGAGGTTTTGCTACCTGTCAAGTAAAATTAAGCTCGTGCCAGTTCCATGCTGCACTGATTGCCCTTGTACGTACCCGCTGAACAGGGCAGATGCACCCATGTCGGAGGCTGCTGGCGATGCTCCACAGGCGGCCACTGCAGCCGTGTAGTACGCCTTGATGGTGTGATACGTGTGCAGGAACTGGCGGAGGGTGAGAAAGCGCGACGCTTCCTCCTCCGCACTGCCCACCGGCACCTGCACAGTAACAGGGCAGTGAAGGTTGCACACATGAATGTGGGCATGCATAACCTGCCTTCAAAGCTTATTAGTACATGCAAAAACACAGGCAGTCCACAACTGCTCCAGCACTTTGCAATCTCTTCTCCTTTCTTATTTTGTTTTTCCTTTCTTCAGGTACAAGCGTTTGTTACCTCGAGGGTCTAATCTGTATGCATTCATGTCTCATTGTGATCAAGATGATGTTACCCGATACTTTCTTCCTATCAACCAAATAGTGTCTGATTGTGTTTTTGAAGCTTATTCTATGCATATGTGGTGCACATGGTTGCAATGACATATTTGCATATTTATTTTTTCCCTTCGCAACACTGCCATGTAACAGTTTCCTGGGGGCCCATCAAGCTGCTTACTCAGCTTTTAACAGAGGACACACCACTTTTTTCCAGAAATTAAATAATGAATGAATGAATGAAAAACAAGTGCACCATCACCTATCAACATTTTTAAAGATTTTTATTTGCTATGAAGTGCCTATCCCTCAAGTAATGTAAGTAAGTGAATAACGATGCAAGCCACTTTGTGGTCAGTGAAAACTGGTTTTCAAAGTCAAACTCAGCCACCATGACTGATCAGTGAGCTGCTTTTCTCACCTCAACGCACTCTGGAGGACCACCAAGAACATGTGCTGCTGCGGAATGGCTCACAGAAAAAAGCCCCTGCCATGTTCCTCCAGGCACAAGAGAACTTCAAAACTGCTTTTTCCCGCACAAAAAACAAGTTATCCCCTGGATGTAGGGCTATGCATAGCTCATTTTCCAGTTCCACTGCCTAACTTTGGCTTTCTTTTAAAGGGGTTCGCAATCAAGGTGTGGTATGCCTGGAATGTTAAAAAGTGCCATTTCACAAACCTCCTCCAGGAAGATTTGTTTTGATGCGTTTTGTACAAGCTGAGTCATCTGCCGTCAAAATTTGGATTTCAGCATCTGCATGCCTTCCCCTCCTCTCGTAATTTTTTGCATGCTCAAAGGCCGGCACTCTGCCGCTGGCTGCCAACGCACAAGGGAATTCCCAAGAGGGCGGAGCTCCCTGACCCGCTGGGGCGGCACGGCAGCTGTGTTACATACTGAAGAATGTAACCAGCAGCTATCTCTTAAATCAGCACAGACATCTAACTTTTGGGTGCGTGATTTCTTATTTGTAATAATGCGTAAGGCACTATTACACATGGATTACCATGTGCATTCTCCTAAGAGCACTAAATAATTTATAATAGCATTTCTTCTTTGTGCTGTTTCAATTTCAATTTCAACAGCTGAATGAGAACTGTGATGTCAAAGTGTGGTTATAGGCCACGTGAGACATGAAAAAACTGCAATATAGTAGCTGCTTCTACATTCATTATCATTCCGGCTCTCGAAGAAGGCTGGCTTCAGCACTGTAGTGAATTGAAACAAGGGGGCAGCGATTATATTGTTTTTCATGCCTTATGTGACCTATAACCGCACTTTGACGTCACAGTCCTTTTTCAGCAGTTGAAACCGAAGCCGAAAATGCATGACAGAAAAATACGATTATGAATTATTTAGCGATCTCAGGCATACCGCACGGTTATTCATGCATAGCAGTGCATCAATCTAGAGAAGAAAACATCGCACAAAAATTAGGTGTCTATACTCTTTTATTAGAGATACACAGGAGCATAAAACAGAGGAGAGCGCGAGTATGAAAAACCCGGAAAGGGCACCACTGAGTGTAGAAGTGTGTATTCTTCAGCTCAGGTGTTGGTGACAATAGAATGTAAAGGTTGAGACAGTTTGTGGACTCTCCTTGAAAGGTGTTATAAGGTTTTGCATGTAGTTCAGTAATACTGAGCTCATCATGCAAGCAAAGCAAGTGGCACCCAAGAAATAGATATCCCGGAGGTATCAAAACAGGGAGCCAGGTGAAAACCAAGTACATTATACTCCTATAGCACTAGAAGACTTAATGTCACTCAAATCGAACAGCATCTCATGCACCTTATGTAACTCAGTTTCTTCCACTGCTATGCAGCAAAAAACACACACACTATGACATATTAGACAAAAGTACATAATGAAACACAAAACCAGAGAGGAAACACAAAGGAGCAAACAAAAAACAGCAAGGCGGAAATTTGGGCGAGTTGGTAAGTGTTCATTTTCGCTCTCAGCGCAACACGAACGGGACACAAGACGAAGGACTAGCACAAACAGGCGCTGACTATCAACTGGTTTTTTATTGAAGAACGAAAAGCGTATAAATACAAACAGTGAACTACTTATCAATCAACAAAAGTTATCTGGAAGGCACGAGGGAGGTCAGATAGCTCAATTCCCTCTCGGATAACATTATGGAAGGGCTGCTGAAAATGTATCAGCAGCCCTTCCATAATGTTATCCGAGAGGGAATTGAGCTATCTGACCTCCCTCGTGCCTTCCAGATAACTTTTGTTGATTGATAAGTAGTTCACTGTTTGTATTTATACGCTTTTCGTTCTTCAATAAAAAACCAGTTGATAGTCAGCGCCTGTTTGTGCTAGTCCTTCGTCTTGTGTCCCGTTCGTGTTGCGCTGAGAGCGAAAATGAAAACAAAAAACAGTTGAAAAAAACAAAAACAGTTAGCCTTGCAGTAGGAAAGAAACATATTAAGTTGGCATTTAAATGACGACAAAGATGGAGCTGTTTTAATATGCATACTGAAGAAGTTGGCGCGGAAAAACGAGGACAAGCGAGACAAACAAAGACGAGCGCTTGTCTCGCTTGTCCTGGTTTTTCCGCGCCAACTTCTTCAGTATGCATTTCAACCAACTAGCCCAACTTTCCGCTCTCCTAACCGTTTTAATATCATAAGGCAATGAATTGCAAAGTTTGATGAATGAAAATCCATCTGTATGAATTCCGAAGTTAGTGCGAACTTTCAGAACCAAAAAATTATGCCAATGTGAGAAGTGTGTAACATTTGAATTCTTGATGTCCTTTAGGAGTATGAATTGCAGAAGATTATGATCATTAACTACTCTAAAACCAAGTACACCAACATTGAATTTAATGAGATTATTAATATTGAGCATGTTAAGCTCGTTATACAAAGGGAATGTAGGAAAATACCGGTTATTCAATGTTAGACTTCTGACAGCTTGGTTCTGAACAAGTTGACGAGACGGTAAATGGGATCGGTATGTCAGCCCCCAAGTAATGCAATAATTTAGATGGCTGTGAATGAACGCATAGTAGAGAGTGATTAAAGTAGGCAAGTTGAAGAAACGACGAGCTCTTAATCGTACTCTAATTCCAAATGAAGTCTTTTTCTGTAATGCCTGCATATGCCAGTCAAATTTTAGACAAGGATCCAGAACCATGCCAAGAAACACACATTGATCAGTTGGATGGATAGGATGGTACAGAGGACAAATGTCTTTTCTAATTAGGGGCTTGGAGCTAAATATCATAAATTTTGATTTGAGAGGGTTAATCTGAAGCTTGTTTTTAGTACACCACGCAGCAACGTTATTAAGATCTTGATTCAGGGTCTTGGTGAAACCAGACATTTATTAGATGATGACAGAGTGGTATCATCCACATATAATATGCAGACAGAATTAGTGAGGCAAAAGGAAGGTCATTAATGAATTTTAATTAAAAATAGAAGAGGACAGAGAATTGAACCCTTAGGGACCCCGATACTGATAATTTTTTTGTCAAAGAGGAAGCCAGAGATATACTTACAATTTGCTCCCGGTTAGATAAGTAGCTGCGTAACAGATTTAGCGGGGTTCCAACGATACCGTAACATGCAAGCTTAGAGAAAAGAATGTCATGTTTCACTTCACTTCACTTTATTACCTTAAAGACCCCACTTTGGGGGTGTTACATAAGGGGTGGGAGTACAAATATAGGTTGAATATGATTGCTTACATGATATTTATGAAATGCATATTTAAATTGTTCACAAAACTTGACTGGCAGGTGATGGCATCAACGTCGTGGGGAAGGCCATTCCAGTCTTTAGCAGTGCGAAGAAAAAAGGATGCGGAAAAAGTGACGGTGCGGGTGCGTTGGCATGACACTTGCAGTGGATGGCCGGTGCGATGAGATATGTAGGGTGGTTGTCCGAGGGAACTGTAAAAAAACTTATGAAACAGACTACGAGAAGCAATGCGACGACGATGGGCAAGAGTTGATAAACCTGACTGTCGTTTAAGTGACGATACACTGATGTCGTATGAATAGGCAGAATGAACGAACCTCGTGGCGCGATTTTGGACAGATTCTAGTGAACTGATGAGATATGCTTGTTGCGGGCTCCAGATAGCAGATGCGTATTCTAGTTTTGGTCGAATGAGTGATTGGTAGGCGAGAAGTTTAATACTTTGAGGGGCGTGCCGTAGATGACGTTTCAAAAAACCCAATGACCGGTTAACTGATGCGACGATGTTCGTTACATGAGAGCACCAGGAGAGATCCTGGCACAAGGTGACACCTAGGTACTTGTATGAGTATACAGATTCTAGTAGAACGTTAGCAACGGAGTAAGGGAAAATATGGGGGTTACGCCGGTGGTGAAAAGATACGTGTTTACATTTATTAGTATTAAGCGACATTAGCCAGTCATCGCACCAGGCATGCACTGTGTCAATGTCGTTTTGGAGCTGTGCTTGGTCAAAGGTGTTGGAAATCGTGTGGTAAATAACGCAGTCGTCTGCAAACAAACGAACATTGCAAACCAGGTTTGAGGGTAAGTCGTTTATGTAGATTAAGAATAGGAGGGGAGCAAGTACAGAACCTTGGGGTACGCCTGACGTTACTGGAAGAGGGTTGGAACTCTGGCTGTTAGCGAGAACAAACTGGGAGCGGTTAGAAAGGAATTCTTCGATCCACAATAAGACGTTAGGATGCAGTTTTAGCATGGTTAGTTTTAGCAGTAAACGCCTCTGGGGAACTTTATCAAATGCTTTAGCAAAGTCTAGAAAAATAGCGCCAGTTTGTAAATTTAGGTCGAGGTTAGAGTGAACGTCATGAAGAAAGACGGCCAGTTGAGTTTCACATGACAAACCCTTGCGAAACCCGTGTTGTGAGGGATGAAAGAAGTTGATAGCGTCAAGAAAGTCCATGATTTGAGAATAGATGACGTGTTCCATGATTTTGCAAGGTATGCTGGTTAATGATATCGGACGGTAATTTAAAGGAGAATCTTTGTTACCGGACTTAAAGACGGGAATGACCTTTCCCACTTTCCAGTCATCCGGAATGGAACCTGTAGAAAGCGACTGTGAAAACAATAACAATAAGTACATTGCAGAAATATTCTTAGTGTTGCGCAGTATTTTGGAGTTAATTTCGTCGACGCCGGCCGATGATGAAGTTTTAAGGTGTTCAATGAGCGAGGAAATGCCGGCTTCAGAAAACGCGATAGCAGGCATGCTGGACTCTATATTGACGGCGGAAGTTGCAGTTGGTGGGTGAATTTCATTAGTGAACACAGATGAAAAGGCGTTATTAAAAATGTCAGCGCACTCAATGTCATCAACCTCCTCTCCAGACTCTTTAGTTAGAGTGATGGTATGTGCCAGGTGCTCACTTATGATCTGCCAAAACTTTCTGGGATTGGAAGTCAACAATTTGGGGAGGTCGTTGTGAAGGAAAGAGTATTTTGCGTTGCGAATTTCTGATAGGTAGGTGCGTTCGGCTGTATAGTATTTTTCCCATGCGCACTCGTCGTATTGCTTTAATTTTGCCGCACGGAAAAGACGCTTCTTTTTATTGTCGAGTCTTTTTATCGTTTTGGTATACCATGGTTTCTGGCGGTCCGAGTGGAAGCTTATTTTGGGGATGTATCTATCGGTTAGTTCGCTAACATTTTTCTTAAAACGGGACCAATTGTCATTTACTGAATTATCGTGAAAAGATGCTTCAAATGTTGTGAGATATTGGTTTAATTCAAGACTAAAGGCTTCATAGTTCCTTTGTCGTAGAGGCGAATAGTTTTGTTTTGATTCTGGCGTCGTGATGGGTGGAACTCAAATGTGGCGTGGATTACTTTATGGTCGCTGATTTCGCGTAGATAAGTGATAGATGAGAGGGCTTCCGGGTGGGTAGTCAGGATTAGATCTAGGATGTTTGCACCGCGGGTCGGTTCAGATACCACTTGAGTTAAGTTGAAGTTTAGGCAGACCTCGATAAAATCATTCACTTCCCTGTTGCCGACTGCTGTCTGTGTC
Source organism: Amblyomma americanum (assembly GCF_052857255.1). Taxonomy (NCBI): domain Eukaryota; kingdom Metazoa; phylum Arthropoda; class Arachnida; order Ixodida; family Ixodidae; genus Amblyomma; species Amblyomma americanum. The sequence goes on along the minus strand of NC_135500.1, from coordinate 3,397,433 downwards.
TGCCAGTTGATTTCTGGAAAATTGAAGTCTCCAAAAAGAATGATATGCGCTTTTGGGTATTTCCTCGTTAATTGGCTGATCACGTCGTTAAGAATTCGAGAGAAATCGGAGTTGGTATTTGGCGCTCTATAACGCCCAGCAGTACGGTTTGGGGCGCAGCGCGACAAAGTAGCCATACTATCTCAAGGTCTGATGGAATATTAATAACTGTACACGAGAACTGATTGCTAACTGCGATGAAAACGCCTCCACCTCGAGCGGATGTGCGATCTTTGCGAAAAAGGTTAAAATTCGGTAAGTCAGCAAGAGCTTCAGTATCGGTGATGCCATTAGTGAGCCATGTTTCGGTAAGTATCAGCAAGTTACTAGCAGATGAACACACAAGATTGGAGATGATTTCGCGTTTCGGAAGAAAACTACGTATGTTTGTGAAAATCACCGTAAAGGAAAGATTAGGCTGGGGGGTGGCAGGTACATGAGCGGCTGGGGGCTGGCGGCGCAGCAACCGCTATGGTATCTCTTTTACAGATTGCGATGGTTCGTCGAAGATATATCGTCGGGAACCGATGAACAGGGTTTTGTATCGCAAAGAAAAACGGTTAGTCATGCTTTTGGCAAATGTAACTAGGTGTTTGCGCACATTGCGAACGCGGCGTGAAAAATCTTCACCGACGGAGTAGTCAGTGTCCTTGAATTTGCGGCCATTAGCTAGAATTTCGTCCTTCATTTTGAAAAGTGCGAATTTGGCAATTAACGGACGGCAGCGACCAGGTTCGTGGCGCCCAAGACGGTGAGTGCGGTCTATTGTTTTGGGGTCGAGGGTGATGTCCAAAAGTTCGAAGCAATGGCGAATTAGTAGCTTTTCAGAGTCAGCCCACGTTTCAGATGGGTCAGGGTCCGGAATGTTGTAGAATATGAGGTTGCTTCTTCGTGATTGGTTTTCTGCTTCGTCTATGCGATCCTCGAGATCACAGAGCTGGCGAGTTGCCTGGGTGGTGTGAGTGCTTAGGCCTTCTATCTCTGTGCGTAGTGACTGTATGGTTTGGTAATGACCTTCAAGAGCGCTGATGCGTCTGCTTAGATCAGAAATAAGGTTGTCTGTTGTTAGTAACTGGTTTTTGAGGTCTGCAACTTCCGCGATTAATGTCGACTGACTGGCGGACAATTTTTTAAGTTCCGTAACTACAGTTTCGAGTGAGGCAGGGCCGGGGTTAGTCTCTATGTCGCCGGACAACAAAAGCAAGGAAATAATGACATCAGAACACTAAGTGACAATGGCAAGGCAGCATTGCGGGCTCGGCAGCTGTATCAAAAAGTAATCACTAGATTTCTTAGCGTAAAGACAACATGGCTTACTAACCTGCATGGCGAGGCAGAACGGGTTAAGCGACCGCATCGTGACACAGCCACCGAGCCCACAAAGCGACGCCGGTGGCCGAAGCTGCTTAAAAGCTGGAGCGGGAGAGGATGTTGATGGCGATGGTGTTTCCAACTGTCTGTCGAGGGTGCAGTGCACTGGTGAGGTCAGCGCACGATCGGGCGAAGCGGTGATGGCGCAAGGCTGGCACATATCGGTTCGGTTGAGAGCGGGCGTCCATTCCGGCGAGATGTCCGGTGGACAGGCAGCAAGAGGGGCGGGGAAAAGCGTGGTAATCCAGAGGGGAGCGATCACCTGCATGGCGAGGCAGAACGTGTTAAGCGACCGCATCGTGACACAGCCACCGAGCCCACAAAGCGACGCCGGTGGCCGAAGCTGCTTAAAAGCTGGAGCGGGAGAGGATGTTGATGGCGATGGTGTTTCCAACTGTCTGTCGAGGGTGCAGTGCACTGGTGAGGTCAGCGCACGATCGGGCGAAGCGGTGATGGCGCAAGGCTGGCACATATCGGTTCGGTTGAGAGCGGGCGTCCATTCCGGCGAGATGTCCGGTGGACAGGCAGCAAGAGGGGCGGGGAAAAGCGTGGTAATCCAGAGGGGAGCGATCACCTGCATGGCGAGGCAGAACGTGTTAAGCGACCGCATCGTGGCACAGCCACCGAGCCCACAAAGTGACGCCGGTGGCCGAAGCTGCTTAAAAGCTGGAGCGGGAGAGGATGTTGATGGCGATGGTGTTTCCAACTGTCTGTCGAGGGTGCAGTGCACTGGTGAGGTCAGCGCACGATCGGGCGAAGCGGTGATGGCGCAAGGCTGGCACATATCGGTTCGGTTGAGAGCGGGCGTCCATTCCGGCGAGATGTCCGGTGGACAGGCAGCAAGAGGGGCGGGGAAAAGCGTGGTAATCCAGAGGGGAGCGATCACCTGCATGGCGAGGCAGAACGGGTTAAGCGACCGCATCGTGACACAGCCACCGAGCCCACTATGTTTAATCGCGTCAAATGCTTTTGAGAAATCAAGAAATACCAAACCAACAAAGTTGCCTATGTCAATTTCTAATTTACACCAGTAAGCAAAATATATTAATGCAAGGTTAGTAGAAAACAGTTCGAAATCCAAATTGTTTAGAATATAAAACATGGAACTTTTCTAAGTAGTTTGACAACCTTCGATGAATTAGGTTTTCAATAAATTTACTGAAAAAAGAGAGTAGAAATAGGCCGCTAATTAGAGAGTGAACATTTGTCACCTTTCTTAAACACTGGGATAACCTTGCTTGTCTTTAATTCTTGTGGGAAGACACCTGTCATGAATATAAGGTTTATTATGTAGGTTAGCACATCTGCAATGGTATCAATTACCACTTTCAAGTGACTTCCATGAATACTGTCTAGGCCTGCTCCAGATAGCTTCATGCTCATACCAAGGTTTCTTATTTCGTCAGGTGAAGTTGGATAAAGGAAGAATGATTGAGAACAGTGGCTTGGCAAATCAGGAGGCGCTGAAGACGGTTGGACAGGAAACGAAGAAATAAAGGAACTAAATGCCTAGCAATTTTGATAGGGTCGGATAATATGAGCCCCTCATGATTTATATTGGTTACAGCATTACTTGAGCTCCTATTAAAGAAAGCATTAATCAAGGACCTTTTTTTTTGCTATCTGGACCACTGATTATGATTTCGCTTTCGTAGTAGCTATTTCTAGAGGCCTTTAATAGCACTTTTAACGTGTTACTGTACTTTTTATAGCGCTTTTTGAGACGAATATTGAAAGGCTGCTTTTTTAATTTTTTATATAGGTTCTCCTTCTTGCATATGCTTATTAAGCAAGCCCTGAGTTAGCCAGGGGCATTGAGGCGATGCATATTTTTTCGTCATCGTACATACGTAGAAGATGATTCTAGACATTTAGTGATAATGTCGCTGAATTCACTATATGCCAACTGTGCATCAAATAATGAAGCAATAATTGCCCACTCAGAGTTTCTTATTAATTGAATAAACTTGGAACGATCAAAAATGGTCTCAACAAAGGAGCTATTGCCAATGCGTGGACTGCTGTCGAAGCGGAGAAGTATGGGGAAGTGATCAGTGATACTAACCTGAAGAACAAATGCTGATACAGTAAAAAGGAGGTTGGTCAAAATATGGTCAACCAGAGTTTCTGAATCATTTGTAGGGCATCGAGTGGGGATGTCAAGAAGAGATTCAATGCCGTACCCTTGATAACAATTAACATACGGGGCTTGATGGGGGAAGATGGATCTAACAAGTTGATATTAATATCACCCATGAGAACAACAGACATTTTTTTTCGACACAATGTCAAAAATATTACTAAGGCTTCACAAAAAGCTGGTATGGATGAGTGGGGAGATCGCTAAATGAAGCCAAATACAGTATTTTTGTTATCAATACGTAACACACTGTGGTCGACCTCGATCTAAGCTGACTCACAGTCATCGACACTCATGCAGAGATCTAGCCTCTGTTTATACCTTGTCCCTGGAAGAACGAAGATGGCTCAACTGCCATGAGGAGAAAAAGCACGATAATTATATTCAGGAGTGTAAGAAGAAAAACAGTACAGGTCACGAGACGAGACGCATATAATCGAAAAGGGATGAATGCACGACGATAACAGCAGTCGAAATTCAGGGAAATGTTTACGAAGACTGCGAGCATTAAAATGAACAACAGAATGATAACAGCTTTGAAAAATGGAATTAACTTTATTAACACTAATGCAGGTCATGGTGAGCTCTACAAATAGCGATAAGCCTCAACCTAACCAAACATGCTGCAATCGGATTCATTCCTTATCCAGCAAACGTCGCCTTCAGAAGTCTGTCTAGCCTTAATCACACAGTCGTAGGTCCACAAAAATTCTCAACCTTTTCTTTTCTTCAGTTTCAAGGCTTTACCAAACAACTGCTTGTTTTGACGGGTCAAATATCATTCACAAACACTGGCTTACTATTTGTAACGGCAAAGGCAATGTCACTTGTTTGCACACGAGCTTTGGCTCAATGGTTAGGACGCTCGGACTGATCCAGAGTACACGGGTTCGAACCCGACCGCGGTGGCCGCGTTTCGATGGAGGCGAAACACTAAGGCGCCCGTGTGCTGTGCGATGTCAGTGCACGTTAAAGATCCCCAGGTGGTCGGAATTATCCCTCCACTACGGCACCTCTTTCTTCCTTGCTTCTTTCAGTCCCTCCTTTATTTCTTCCCAAGTTGTGAGACAGATACTGCTGCATTTCCTTTCCCCAACAACCAATTTTCATTTTCACTTCTGAGCTAAGCACACGTGGAATGCCAACCAGAAAGAAACACAGATCCCAAAATGATCCAGGGCCGTGCTTCACTGCTGAGAATGAACGAATTTCCCAAACTCATTAGGTGGCGAACGCCATTCAAACTCTTTTATTTTATTTTTATTTAGGCATACTGTAAGCCTAATTAGGCTCTTACAGGAGCGGGCAAAATAATGGGACAATTATACAAAACAATAATATATCCAGTATAACATACACTAGATACAAAACATGCGCACTGCAATAGGATAGACCGTAGCAAGTAAGCTGATAACAAATATACAGTGGGTTAAGAGATCATCGACTGTCAAAGGACCTGCGCATTGCCATACACGTTCATTTCGATGCATCTAAAACACTGGAAAGAAGAACGACGAAACCACGAAGAGACACAATCAGGTCAACGCGACAGTCAAATGGCCAGAGTAAGAAGAAAAAATAATAATATTAAACTGAACACTCGCGGTGAATAACTGTTTTTCAAAGAATGACTCTACGTTGTCCAAAAAAATATCGAGAGACGTCGCCCATGAATTCGTGAGGCAGATTATTCCATTCTTCAATGGCTAATTCATTATTAAAATGATTCCCGTACACTGCTGCAGTATTGGCACTGCTTCAATGTTGACGTTAAAAGACCTATTTTCATGCCTGTATTAGGCTGCTATAAAAACAAGCTCTAGGTCATACACTCATGATGCATTCATGCTGTGAAATGTAGACCTGTAAGTGCCCCGCATTTGAAGTGACAGCAGAACTGCCAGTGTCTCTTTCCAACAGCAAGTGTCCACGATTCAAAAGCTTCCGAGAAAATACCGGCCACTGCTCAGGAAAAAGGGAACCAGCAAGACCTGTACAGGCACACACAGGCAGCTGCTCGATGCTGGAGTACACCGCCAGAATACAGCCCTGGTCTGCGCATCCACGGGCTCTCTATCTGGTGGAGCCCGTTCCCTGGTGCGTCTAGATTTGCGATGCTCCCAAAGTGCGAACGGCGGGGGGCCCTTTCATTGTTGCAGCGAAAGGTGAGGGCTAGAGGAGATGGCGATGATGACGCTGCGCTCTGTTTCGAGCAAGCCAACTTTTGGAAAGTGGAGCTTGCGGCAAGTTCAGTGTGCAACCCGTGGCATGCAATGGCCATGCTCCACAGTATAACCTTTTAACCGCCAACCCCGAACTGTGCTCGTCATGGGAGATTGTACCAGTATCACCAATGACAAGTCGCATTTGTCCAGCTCGAAGTTGTGCTGCTCCCACTGCGAAGATAAGTTATAGCCGGCAATTATGTTCCTCGCAAATTTTAACACTACAGCAGGACGGTACCTGTCCATAAAAAAAAAACTCATTTTGTGCCTTCAGCGCATGTTTTAAACAGCAGCCATGTCATATTGGTGCCAAACATAAAAAATGCTGGTGGAGGCAACGTCCTGAGAAAAAGAGCACCTTAGTGGAGCAGCCATTGCGCCAGCATGGCTAACACGCATCTGTTCTTCGCACCACAGGCGTTCCTGTCCCTGGCGACGTGTTGCCTGCTTGCTTCGCAGCCAGTCACACTTCATGAAGCTGGCTGTCTACCCGATGCCGATGCGACCGATCGCATTTGCCACGCATGCGCCTACATCGCGGAACAATCTCCTGTCATCGTACCAGATATCAGGCTCTTCGCTACCACAGCGACACCGCAGCAGCCCGAGCACTTTAAGGCCCTGCAGCCCGTCACCATCTTCAGTGGGCAAGGGAGCAGCCATTGCGCCAGCATGGCTAACACGCATCTGTTCTTCGCACCACAGGTGTGTAACCGGCACTCTCTTTTCGTTAAGAAAAACGATAACAGATTCCTTATTTCGCTCCCTTGCCCAAGGGTGATTTGTGCTGTTGCCTGCGATTGCTTTGACTCTGCATATCTGTTGCTATGCTGCGGCGACGTCGAGTCCAACCCTGGTCCCAACACACGTACCGCCTCTGCCTCTACTGATCCGGAACGCGATTCTCAGCAAATGAATGAGATAATGAAGTTACTTAAAGGCATTGACAAAAAAACGTCTGAACTCACGACTGGCCAAACTAAACTGAGTGCAGACGTTAACACAATCAAATCAAGCCAGGCAGTCCTCGAAACTAAGTTGCTTGATGTGTTCAACCGTTTGGAACTGATCGAAAGCAGATGCAAAACTCTGGAAACCCTAGAACTCGACGTCGCCGCAACTCAAGATACTGTCGAACAGCTGACTTCGCGACAGTATGAATTACAGGCTCATATAGATGACCTTGAAGACCGTTCACGACGGAACAATTTAATCTTACGCGGTATACCCGACGCACGTGAAACCTGGGAACAGACTGAAAAAAAAATTATCACTGCATTTTCAACTTCTTTAGGCACTGATTTTGATCAACCGGTCATTGAGCGCGCCCACAGGATAGGTACGTTCTCACATCAAAAATGTCGGCCTGTAGTTATCCGGTTCGGCTCATTTAAAGACCGTGGCAGAATACTAGCATGTCGAGCTAAACTTAAAACTGACAACATTTCTGTATCAGAGGATTTTTCGCCAGCAACCCGTAACGCGCGCCAGCAACTTACTAATTTCGCTAAAAGCCTGCCTCAGTCACCAAAGTTCCAGCTTCGTTACAACAAACTCTACGTTAACAATAAGTGCTACATGTACGACAGCGTGACAAACAACATCGAACTGATAAAGGAATTTCCCACCGAAGTACTCGAAGAGGACACACCGCGGTCGCCTTCACCAAATGCCCAAAACACCGAAAACGCCCCGTAGCATCACGAGAGGGGACGTGGGCAGTCGTCGCCTTCACCACGCACATCTGTTCTTCTCGCTAACGTAAGAAGTATCGTAAACAAACGTGATGCATTTCATTCCGTAGCTGACACGTGTAACGCAGATATTATTGCACTTACTGAAACATGGCTTCATTCTAACATTCGTAACACCGAAATTTTCCAGGACTCATCCCGATACACTTTTTATCGCTGCGACCGCACGTCACGTCAGGGTGGTGGCGTATTACTTGCCATTTGTAAAACACTCCGGTCTTACGCTATTAACATCACAACAGATCTCGAGATTGTCTGGGCATGCGTGGAACTTGGACACTCTAAAATTGTTTTCGGGGTATGCTACCGTCCTCCCAGTCACTCTGCTAACTTCCTCGATGATCTGCACGATGCCATAAATGCTGTTTGCACACGACACCCCCTGGCGCCTGTTTTCTTACTTGGCGACTTCAATCTTCCTAACATATCTTGGTCTTTTGATACCCCAGTTCAGAACCCTTCTTCTAACTTAAGCACCGATTTCTTAAACCTTTGTTCCCCTTTTTCCTTTTCCCAACTAGTCTCTCAACCGACAAGAATTACTAATACCACTGCAAACACGCTGGACTTAATACTGACTACCCATCCCGATATGGCCTCAGAAATCACTTACTTACCTGGTCTCAGCGACCATCTATCGCTCTCATTTGACATTTGCATCGTTACTCCCCCAGCTGAGAAGATTTCTAAACACATCCGCGACTATAAAAAAGCTGATTTTCAGGCCATTAACAGGGAACTCGCCGAATTTATCGATTATTATTGCAACGGGTTTGATGACCGCTCTGTCGATACTAACTGGAATCTATTCGTTACCAAGGTTAAAGAATTAACAGATACATACATACCATTACGGACAATCTGTTCCCACTCGAGAGCCCCGTGGTACAACTCCTATCTTAAACGACTGTCCAATCGAAAAAAACGTTTCTACCGAGTTGCGAAAAGGTCTGGTAGTAACGCAAAATGGGAGGCGTACCGCGAAGCTAACGCCGTTTACGTAACTGCACTTAAAAGCACAAAAAATAATTTTCTTCACAATACACTTCCTAGCATTCTTTCCACTGATCCTAAAAAGTTCTGGCGCATTGTCAACCCCAGCCACAGCGATACCATTAACCTATTAGACGAGAATGGCCTTGCCATCCCAGATGCAGAATGCCCAGCGGTACTGAACTCCACATTCTGTAAAAACTTTGTTCATTGTACTAACACCATTTTTCCACAAGCGCAGACTTACAACTACATAACTATGGATCCCATTTGCATCGAAGCTTGCGGTATTGAGAAGATTATTGAATCCCTTAAACCATGCTCCAGTCCAGGTACTGACTCAATCAACGCGAAATTTCTTAAGGGTTCTCAAACTTACTGTTCATTGCTGCTTTGCAAGATATTTCAACAGTCCCTCGACACCGGTGCTCTGCCTGCTGACTGGACGGTCGGGAAGGTGGTCCCAATCCATAAATCAGGTAACAAGAATTCACCCCTTAACTACCGTCCCATATCTTTGACAAGTATTCCATGTAAAGTATTGGAGCACATATTATACACAGGTATCGCGAACTTCTTGGAGTCAAATTCATTTTTTACAGACATGCAGCACGGTTTTCGTAAGCGACTGTCTTGCGAAACTCAGTTAGCATCATTTACGCATAAACTTAATCTCATCCTTGATCGCCGCTCAACAGCTGACTGCGTCTTCCTCGACTTCACAAAAGCCTTCGAAAAGGTATGCCACAAATTACTACTTTTTAAGCTAAGCAAACTAAACCTTGATCCTAGGCTTTTTTTCTGGCTCGAATATTTCCTTTGCAACCGCACTCAGTTCGTAACTGCTAACAATGCCACCTCTCCATCAACCCCCGTCCATTCTGGAGTGCCACAGGGATCCGTCTTAGGCCCTCTTTTATTTCTTATTTACATTAATGACCTACCTTCTTGCGTAACCTCTAACATACACTTATTCGCTGATGACTGCGTAATTTTTAGCGAAATTAACGACACTAACGATGTATGCGCTCTACAGAATGATCTATCTGCTATATCTGCATGGTGCAACTTATGGTTAATGCAACTTAATTCTTCTAAATGCAAAGTTTTACGTGTCTCCCGCACATCATCTACTACTGGTGCATATTGTCTAAATAATACCATACTGGAGGCCGTCACGTCATATCGCTACCTCGGAGTTCATATATCTTCCACTCTAAATTGGTCGCTCCATATTAACGCCATAATTAACAACGCTAACAGCATGCTAGGCTACCTACGCCGGAATTTCTCCAATTCCCCTACCTCCCTAAAACTCATGTTATACAAAACCCTTGTCCGTAGTAAACTAGAATACGCATCTGCAATTTGGGACCCCAGCTACGCAAACTCAATTAATGCACTCGAGCTTGTACAAAATAACGCCGCCCGTTTCATCCTACTTAACTTCAATCGTACTGCAAGTGTCACCTCCATGAAAAACACGCTCAACCTCCCACCCTTAGCCTCCCGTCGAAAATTTTCACGGTTATGTTTATTTCATAAAATTTTTTACAACTGTCCCAATCTACGCGATGAATTGATATCTCCTCCGCCTTTCATCTCTCCACGGCTAGACCACGTTCACAAGGTCGGTATAACGTCGCACGAAACAAAAGCTTGTTCTCAGTCGTTCATTCCCCGTACATCAGCAGATTGGAACCACCTTCCCGGATCTACTGCCTGCATTCAAGACATCCTGCGCTTCCGTAGCAATTTAGCTAACATTGTATACTAAGGTTCACAACAAATGTACTTATCATTCTCCATTTCCTTTGTTTACTTTAGTTTCCCTTGTTTTGTTCTCTTACCTTGCACTTACATATTATGCTTACTTCTGAATTGTATAACCAGGAACATGACGCTTGTATGTTAAATTTTTGTTTTTGTTCATTTTCTGTGATTTGTAACTACTCCCCTCTGAAATGCCTTTGGCCCTGAGGGTATCAATAATAAATAAATAATAAATAAATAAATTCTGACAGCAGCATTTCTGACGATACAAGATTTGCTTCCAACAGTGACTCTGACTTCATTTGTGAATGAAGACTGCCTCAGATGACAATGAGAGCAATGGTGATGCACTGGGTAGTGCGCGTTTCTCAAGAGAGTTCAACAGTGCGAGTGCCCATAGAGAATGCATGGATACATTCAGAAGCTCTAGTTTATAAAATTGGGTCGCATTTTACGCTGTTTGTGGCAACATTTTCACCTTGCTAAAAGAAGAAAATGTTGCAGATAGATTTTTGACTAAAGCTTTCATTTGTTTACAAAACAGTGGTAAGTATCCACAAAGTCAAAAACAGTCTCGTTAAGGAGACACAATTTTCATCAATACTGAGCCTGTGGTTTGCATTTGTCACGCTCTGAAAGTGTTGTGTACACAGTCTATGTAAGTTTAACTCGTGTGATGTGGCTCCACCTGGCACCAGGATGTTTCCACAATACTTCACTCTACCATCTACCTCCTCCTCTTTGTTCACTATGCACGCGATTACCCTTGGCACTGTGGCTCGAAAAAATTCGGCTTTGACTAGTTTTGACTGGAAAGGTTGCTTTGCCTGCATGTTTTTCGAAAGCGAATGTATTTTGACATGATGTAGCCAAATTTTGCCGAGCCACAACACAAAGGATAATCACGTTTTCTAAATTCTAAAAACTGACATGGCTACTACTGACGACCAGCTACAAATCTCTAACTGCAACTACGTAGGTGCCTAATTCTAGTTAAGAAGTTAATTATCAGAAATTAGTTAATCAGCTTACTGCTTACGGCAATTCCCTAGCTTTTGTCTGCCGACACTCGTAATATTATGCCACAAAGGCTGCAGTTTTACCCCAAGAAGCCTATTTTTGAAAGACACCTGGTCTCTAGTTTCAAATAAACACACAGAAGCGACTGTCAAAACGCCTAATATAAAAATCAAGCGGTTATGTGGGGCTAAGATGTAGACAACACCTATCTCTACAACCGGAGGTGGAAGGAAATTTCCCCTTGCGAAGGCTTCTTGCCCACAGGGATGGGAGAAACTGACTGGCATGCGAAGAGAAGCGTGGGTACCATTCTTGGTGAGCGAGGAAGTTTTCAGCCATCAAACGAGACAGGAAGCACTGTGCTTGACTGCTCTGCAACAGTGTGGCAGTAAGACGCAAGAGCCGAAGAAGTGCAGTGTTAGTGTTTGAAGATGCACTGTTAAGAGTACACCCAAGTGCCGACAACCTAGCAGAGCATGGAGCAGACAAATGCCCGTTTTTACGTGGAAAAAAAAAAGTATGTAGGTGCCAGAGCCAGCATCGGACCTTTTGTTCCATTCAGGTTTTATATTCTCTAATTATTTTCAAATAAACAATTAATAAATTGGTTACAAAAAAGTGGCACATTTTACAAAGCTGAATCACATTAAGGAAGCACTTAATTTACGTTCAAAGCCACTAAGCATGGTAGGGGTACACTGTAGGTGGATATCCGAACCATACATACCCCTCGCCTTTTCATCCTAATTTGATTCCTTCTGCAGTCAAATTGTAAACAATGATCATAATGATTAAAGGGGTTACTTCTGCAGCAATTAATCGAAATACTGGCGTCTTGACCATCATAGCTGTATAATACATTCATTTTGTTCCATTCCACCATATTGTTTTTACTTTCCTTCTGTTTTTACTTTTTTTCATGCATATTGGAGCAGGATAGCATTGGTGGCGGCGATCTGAGGCCACAGAAAGCGTGCATCAGTCGCAGAAATGTTTGTGAGGTTCGTACCATACGAATGAAAGCCTGCGAGCCATCATTCAACAGCTGGCTCTAGGCACGGAATTGCACTTAGAACTGGACAGTGAGGAAAGGGGAGGAGCAGCACCTGTTGCCACTTTCGGACTCCTCAAACCAACTGTGAGGAAAGGAAGAGATTTAGTATAGAGCTATCTGCTACCGGGAACAGATTTTTCTAGGCACCAGCTGCACATACACCGGTGGCCCTGAGGGGCACACATCTACCGCTATGCAGGCATAGCTGAGTCCCTGCAGATGCGGATCACAGTCTCCTGACGTGAAAGAATGAAGTGAGAAAGATGCGCTATATTCAGTGGCTCCGAAGTGATTTCTATGCACACCACAAAGTTTATTCAAATCATCACCTCGGTGAATCTGTGCGTAAACATAAAAAATGCCCATGGCATAACGAAACAAGCGTGGGTCTGGATGTATATCAGAATTGCTACAGGCTCTCTAGAAGATTGTCAGGACAGGACTGCTAAGCGATTTCTTGGTTGACAAGTTTTCTTCTTGAGCAAACCGTGTAATCAGGTTCGCAAACTGGAAGGCCATGGCTCCTCCTTGAGTCCACGAGCTCTGGTATCATACAGTGCATGTAGAATTTTTTTTTACCTGGAGCACCATCTCATCCTTCCAAAAAGGGGTCATCTCTGGATAATGCCTCGTTGCTGAGAACACACACAGCTAACTCGTCCATCATTCTTCAGGGCATGCACTTATCAAATTCATCTGGTGGGCCCGACACACTTTCCTAGTGTATTCGTCTACAAGAGTACTATACACCAGAAATCTGATATGACATGCTAGTGTCGCATTATTCAAAGCATAGCTGCTGACAATATCCGATGTTCCAGGAAGCCTTTCGCACTACACTCTCAGACAACGTTCTCACATTGGATGGCCACTTGGACTTGCACCATGAAGGAAGTTATTAAAGGAAAGGGGCAAAGATTGAAGGTAAAATGACAATATTTATGCTGCCCCTCTCTCTCAACATTGCCATGTACACAAAAAGCACCAACATTAATGCCACTTTCATGCTTCTTTTGGACAAAACATTTTGCCACTCAGAACAACACTCACCCTTTTGCAGCTGACCCTGACTTCACTCTTCCACAGCACAGGTGTATCCGATGAACTGTGCACTTCAAAGATGAGGCGGCGGTTTTTCGTGTCCACCAGGTACTGGCATCTGCAGAAGAGCACCACGGGCTCAAGACTGCATCCCTAGATTGCAAAGCACGTACATAGGGAAGAAAACGTGGGGGTCTTCTTAAAAGGTAAAACTGTGGAAGGCTGCCTGCTACGGTGCATACGAGTGTCAAATGTTGTCCTTGCAATTTTCCCTCTAGAACAGGTTGAAACCAGTTTCACTGACCTTAAGTGGCATGCATGAGTCTGCTCAGGATGAACTGGTGGGCTAGTTGGTTACAAATATCAAATGATTCCCGGCACACAAAAGAGATCAAGACAGACAGAGAACACACCACAAAGCGCCGTACTTCAACTAGTTTATTTTCACACGAAGCGCCTACATTTATACAGTGCAGCGCAAAAGCGCGCACAGTAAACCTACAAATATGTAGGCGAGTTCATCGTCGCTATCAAGGAGGAACCCGATGTGTCACTACAAGTTTGTAGTTTTTCTGTGCGCGCTTTTGCGTTGCACTGTATAAATGTAGGTGCTTCGTGTGAAAATAAAAAAATAGTTAAGTATGGTGCTTTACGGTATATTTTCTGTCTGTCTTCACCTTTTTTGTCCACAGGAATCATTTGGTATGCATGAGTCATCACCCTCTGAAATGTTCCAGTACCTTCTACTGAATTATCATGTGGGACTATACTAATCCAACCCAATAATCTACACTAATCCACCTTAATCCATTTTCTGAGTCGGCCTACTTGCACAATTTTGCAGTGTCACATATAATAGGGAGTCTAAAATAAAATTATAAAGAAAAGAGGTGTGAAGAAGACGACGTGGATTAACAGAAGACTAAAGTCGCCTTGCTGTCGACAAACCCGGCGTGCATGAAGCAGTTGCGGATCACGCTGCACCGTGTTGCTCTCCATGCCGCAGCCATCATTTCTAAAGCCATGAAAATATCGACTTTCGTCTCCCTACCAGTGTCGGTGTTCAGGAGAAGCCACTGGATCAACCTCCCGGTAGGAAGACTTCATGTTCCGGATGATGCCTTGGTCCAGGGGTTGAATGACTGAGGTACAGTTCGGCAGGAACAACTTCAGCTCCACATTTGACAGCTTGACGTCGTCAATGCGGTGTGCTGAACAATTGCCCAAGAGCAAACAAACCTTTCGATTTTGTCTGCTCATGTCGCGGTCAAGTGCCACCACCAAGTCAGCAAAAATGGCACGGGTCATCCACGATCGGCTGCTTGCCACGTACTTGACAGGTAGGCTCCAGTTCCCCTTGAAGCAGCACGGCTTTGCACTTTTGCCAATAACTAACGGGGGGCGTTTGTCAGACCCATCCACATTTGTGCACACCAGCACAGTCACTCGTTTCTTGCTACGCTTGTCTCCGTAGCGACGCTGCCCTTTCAAATCAAGCGTCTTTCCTGGCAGCATCTCATAGAAGAGGCCCGTCTCATCTGCGTTATAAATATCAGATGGAGCGTAACTGCTCATTATGTCAGTCATGTTGTCCATCGCCCATGCTGATGCGCCGTCAACGTCCGCAGATGCCGATTCACCGCACAAAACCTTGCCAACGATTTTATGCCTTTCTTTAAAGCGATTCAGCCATCCTATGATTGCCTTAACGTCGTTCAGCCCTAGCAAACAAGCATAATTTAGCGCCTTCTGCTGTACAATTTTACCGCTCAGGGGCATGTTTGTTGCTCACGTATCGACGAACCAAGCATAGACAGCCTTGTCGAGCTCTTCATAAGTTGGTTGCGTCCCTTTCTTGTGCTGTGCTAAAGTGCCTGATGAAAGTGCCTTCCTAATGCTGTCCTTATTCTTCAAAATCGTCGATAACGAAATCGGCGCGATGCCAAAATCTGCGGCAATAATCGCCTTCTTTCCTCTTTCTGCTTCGGCGATAATTCTATCCTTTTCTCCTAGCGAAAAAAAAGCGTCTCAATGAAGAGGAGGCAAAGAGGCAGAAAGAGGTGGCAGATAGGCAGAGAGAGGAAAAGGCGCAAGCTCGCGCGAATGCTCGCGATGCAGAAGAACAGGAGAAAAGGAGGATAGAACGGGAGAAGGAGTTTATATTGTGGAAACAGGCGCATGTCGAGGAAGGATATGAGGAGATAACGGACAGTGATCAGCGTTCCTTAGCGGGTACAGAATATCCTAGACCAGCCAGAGTTTGCCCACGGAAGCTGATGGCTCCTTTTGATGACAAGAGAGATGATTTGGATGCATATCTACAACGATTCAAGCGGATAGCTTTGGGGCAAGGCTGGGAGCGCAGTGAATGGGCCACGGCATTGAGCATGTGTTTAGTCGGAGAGGCGCTGAATGTGTTTGGAAGGATGCCCGCTGCCGATTCCATGGACTACGAGAAAGTCAAAAAGGCACTCCTCCAAAGATTCAAGCTTACGGCAGAGGGTTTTCTTGAGAGATTTCGCACCGTGAAACCTGAGGATTCGGAAACCGCTAAGCAGTTTTCCTGCAGGCTATCCAACTATTTTGATAGGTGGCTTGATATGTCACACAGAAAAGAGTTTTGAAGGGGTGCGTGACAAGCTAGTCACAGAGCAATTTTTAGCGTGTTGCAGCTCAAAGCTGGCGCTATTCCTGAAGGAAAGAAAGTTGTGTTCATTAGAAGAGTTCGCAGACACTGCAGACCAATTCCTCGAGGCTCAAGGGCTAAGAAATTTGAGTAAGGCAAAGGAGGAAACCCAAAAGGTCCTAGAGACAGATGCGGCAAAACCAAGAGCTTATGGCGGTGCGTCTAAGGCGCCAGTAAGGTGTTTTCTCTGCGGCAAGGTGGGACACCGTACAGCTGACTGTCGGACTAGTAGCGCTGCCCAGAAAACACAAGTTGTGTGTCAAGGTTGTAAGAGGAGGGGTCATACTCTGGATGAGTGCCGATACAGAACGCAGGACCGAGCTGCATGCGTTGTCGACTAAAGGGTAGAACTTGTTACGCCACCCGAAGTTCCACAGCTGAAAGGAGAGCAACCGCCGCTGGGAAATGAGGCAGTGAGTGGAACACCCAAGTCGAAAGCAGCAATGCCAGTGGTGGTTGGGCAAATAGGGGACCGTCCTATATTGGTGCTTAGAGACAGTGGAGCTAACACAGTCTTGGTTCGTAGAAGCCTGGTGAAGGACGAGGATCTTACAGGGGAAGCGTCGGCCGTCACTCTTGTAGATAGCAGAGTAAGGTACCTTCCTGAAGCCAGGACCCTAGTGTCCATGCCATATTATACTGGGCAGGTAGTGGCAAAATGCGTAAATCAACCCATCTACGATCTCATCTTGGGGAACATTACGGGTGTAAGAGGTGTCGAAGACCCCGATCCCGAGTGGAGGATGCTCGACGGTGAAGAACATCCAAAGGAGGAAAGGCCTGCGACAGCTCAGACGGGTGCAGTCAGTTTTTCGTCGGCAGTGGAGACAAGAGCTCAAGCGACAGACCGAGCAACGCAGCGTCCGCTCTCTGCTCCTGTTATGATGTGCCTGAGCGTAACACCGGGCGAAATTGCAATTAGGCAAAAGGAAGACCTGAGCTTGAAGGCTTGCTTCGAAAGAGTCGGGGAAAGAGTGAAAAGAAAGAAGAGTCGGACATCATTCGAGTATCAATTGGTGAATGGTCTTCTGCGCAGGGAATGCATATTTAGCTCAGGAAGGCGGGTCCAACAGTTGGTGTTACCGAGAGATATGCAAGAGACCGTGTTGCGCTTAGGTCATGACGCCATTATGGCCGGACACCAGGGTGTTCAAAAAACGGTGTCTAGAATCACCGAGGAATTCTTTTGACCGGGTGTTCAGAGTGACGTTAAGTGCTTTGTTCGCTCATGTGATGTGTGCCAGCGCACAGTTCCGAAGGGAAGAGTTGGTCCCGTACCTCTGGGCAAGATGCCAGCCATCGACCTACCGTTTCAGCGAGTTGCAGTTGACATTCTGGGGCCAATCTCTCCAGTATCCGCCAAAGGCAATAAATATGTGCTTACTCTAGTTGCCGTGGCCACTCGTTATCCTGACGCTATTCCACTGAGAACTATTGACAGTATCCAAGTGGCGGAGGGTCTTGTGGAAATGTTTTCGCGTTATGGGTTCCCGAGGGAAATTTTGAGTGACCGGGGCTCGAACTTCACATCGGATCTAATGAAGGAGGTTAACCGCCTTTTGTCAGTAAGACAGTTACTGACGACGCCTTACCATCCCATGAGTAATGGGCTTGTAGAGCGGTTCAATGGCACTCTCAAAAATATGATCAAGAAAATGTGCCAGGAGAGACCTACTGATTGGGATAGATAACTCCCAGCTCTTTTGTTCACTTACCGCGAAGTACCACAAACGAGTATTGGTTTCTCGCAGTTCGAGATGTTATATGGGAGAACCGTTAGGAGTCCACTTGCAATACTCAAGGAGCTGTGGGCTAATAAAGAGATTGCCTCAGATCTCAAGACAACATACACGTACATTCTTGAGTTGCGGGCTTGCAGGCTTGCACATCAAGGCCTGGAAAAGGCGCGTCAACGCCATAAGGGATACTATGAAAAAAGAGCCATTCACAGGAATCTGAATCCGGGCGACAGGATTCTCGTCCTGCTACCCACGGACCATAATAAGTTACTGATGCAATGGAAGGGCCTGTACCTTGTGACGCGGAAGAAAAAGGATATGGATTATGAATTACTGATAGATGACACTAAGGAGGTTTTCCATATAAATATGTTGAAGAAATACGAAGAAAGGGGTCCCGTACGGTACGCCTTTAAGGTAGCATGCTCGGTAGTGGCCGAGAACACAGATCATGTTGCCGAGGGGCCCCCGTGCAGTGGGAAGAAAAAAGCAGGAGGGGATGGGGTACTGAAGAAGCCCAATTTGAATGCAGACAGAGGATTACAGCTCTACTCCAAATCAAGAGGGAGATGTTTTCAGATGGGCCAGACAAAGCGGAGGTCATGTTTTACAAATTACTTGTATAGAGATAGAGCTAACTGAACAGCTCTAGGTATCTCTGGCATGTATCTTGTTGTTGTTGTTGTGTTAATGTATCTCTGCGATTTATCTTGTGGTTGTTGTTGCTGTTGTTGGTGTTATGTGATTATACAACGCAGTGTGTTGTGGACACAAACATGTTTACTAAGGACTCTGTGTGGACAGCGGCAGTGGTGTGTTAGTGTTCTGGAAACGCAATTTGGTGTGCTGTGTTAGTGGTGTGCGTTTGGTGTGTGCTGTACCTCTGCGGTGTGGTGTGTACTGGGTTCAGAATCGCTCAGAAGATAGCCGGTTGGCTGGATGGCCTGGAGATGAGGGTGACGTGAGCAGTTTTTCATGGAAAAACTCTTGAGAGAGGGGCCCTTGTCACATATATTAAGGAGCCTAAATTAAATTTTAAAGGAAAAGGGTGTGAAGAAGAGGATGTGAATTAACCGAAGAATAAAGAAGAGGAAGAAGAAGCATTCGTTGATGTGGGGAGAGGTGATTGGTGGAGAAGCATTCGGTGAGGTGGAGAGAGATGATTGGTGGAGAAGAGAAGATGACCATGACAAGGCTTAAGCTTACGTGAACTAACACCGAGCCTATAAAAGGGCGAGTGAGAGCGAGGCACAGGGGTGAACAGCAGAGAAGCGGAGGCTCCGGCGGGTCAGGGACACTTTGGCTCTAGGAGAGCGACGCCGGCCACTGCTCCGGTGAGCTCGCGTTCTACAGCAACGCATCGTGGACCTCCTGCCGTGCCTGAGCCCGTTCCGGGGACTCAACCGAGGACGCTACCACCTGCTGTGGCCAGGGGTATCTCCAGCGCTGTTGCCACCCATCCGGGTGGTGCCCCCAACGCCAACAACACCGACATCATCTCCACGGGCGCTTGGACCTGGAGCTTGTACGACGCAGCCAGCGACGCCAGCCCAAGCACGCCGAACGCCGCCTCGACGCCGGCTACGGGAACCATACAACGCCGCAGCCGCACCGAACCAACCGTGAGCACGAACGCCGACCGCTAATAGTAGAACACTAGTAGTAGATGCTGGTAGCAGTGTGCCCGAGTCGTGTGTATTTATAGTCTGTGTGTTGTGTTAGTTTTGTTTTCTAGTGTGTGTGTCACGTAGGGTGTATTAGATGTGCGTTTGTGTGGGTACACCCGTCGCCTAGTCCATTCTTTCAGTCTGAGTGTTCTCCAGAGAGATCCGTGACAATGAGACAGGTAGTAGCAAAATGCGTAGACCAACCCATCTATGATATCATCTTGGGAAACATTACGGGTGCAAGAAGTGTCGAAGACCCCGATCCCGAGTGGAGGATGCTCGACGTTGAAGAACACCCAAAGGAGAAAAGGCCCGCGACAGCTCAGACGGGTGATGAGGCAATCAGTTTCTCGTCGGCAGTGGAGACGAGAGCTCAAGCGACAGCACGAGCAACGCAGCGTACGCTCTCTACTCCTGTTACGATGTGCCTGAGCGTAACACCAGGCGAAATTGCAATTAGGCAAAGAGAAGACCCGAGCCTGAAGGCCTGCTTCGAAAGAGTTGGGGAAAAAGTGAAAAGAAAGAAGAGTCGCACGTCATTGGAATATCAATTGGTAAATGGTCTTCTGCACTGGCAATGCATATTTAGCTCAGGAAGGCGGGTCCAACAGTTGGTGTTACCGAGAGATATGCAAGAGACAGTGCTACGCTTAGGACATGACGCCATTATGGCCGGACACCAGGGTGTTCAAAAAGCGGTGTCTAGGAACACCAAGGTGTTCTTCTGGCCGGGTGTCCAGAGTGACGTTAAGAGCTTTGTTCGCTCATGTGACGTGTACCAGCGCAAAGTTCCGAAGGGAAGAGTTGGTCCCGTACCTTTGAGCAAGATGCCAGCCATCGACCTACCGTTTCAAAGAGTGGCTATTGACATTTTGGGGCCTATCTCTCCAGTTTCCGCCAGAAGCAATGGATATCTGCTTACTCTGGTTGACGTGGCCACTCGTTATCCTGACGCTATTCCATTGAAGCCTATGGACAGTATTCAAATGGCGGAGGGTCTTGTGGAGATGTTCTCAAATTATGGGTTCCAGAGGGAAATTTTGAGTGACTGGGGCTCGAACTTCCCGTCAGAACTAATGAAGGAGGTTAAATGACTTTTATCAGTAAGGCAGTTACTAACAACGCCATACCATCCCATGTGTAATGGTCTTTTAGAGCGGTTCAACGGCACCCTCAAAAATGCGATCAAGAAAATGTGCCAGGAGAGACCTACTGATTGGGATAGATATCTCCCAGCTCCTTTGTGCGCTTAACGCGAAGTACCGCAAATGAGTCTTGGTTTCTCGCCCTTCGAGATGTTGTATGGGAGAACTGTTAGAGGTCCACTTACAATACTCAAGGAGCTGGGGGCTAATAAGGAGACTGCATCAGATCTCAAGACAACATACACATACGTTCTTGAGTTGCGGGACAAGTTGGAGGAAACATGCAGGCTGGCACATCAAGGCCTGGGAGGGGCACGCAAACGCTATAAGGGATACTAGACAAGAAAGCCACGCATAGAAATCTAAAATCGGGCGACAGGGTTCTCATCTTGCTACCTGCGGATCATAATAAGTTACTGATGCAGTGGAAGGGCCCTTACTGTGCGACGCAGAAGAAAAATGACACGGATTATGAGATATTGATAGATGACACAAAGAAGGTTTTCCATGTAAATATGTTGAAGAATTGTGAATAAAGAGGTCCCGTACGGCGGTACGCCCCCAAGGTAGCATGCTCTGTAGTGGCCGAGGAGACGGATGATGTTGCCGAGGTGCCCACGTGCAGTGGGTAGAAAAGGGTAGGATGGGGTAAGGCCCTAATGAACCCCAATTTGAATGCAGACAGACAATCACAGCTCTACTCCAAATCAAGGGGGAGGAGTTTTCAGATGTCCGGGGCAAAACGGAGGTGATAAGTTGCAAATTAGACCTCTCTACAGATAGAGCCAACTAAACGGCTCTAGCTATCTCTGGAAAGTATCTTTTTGGTGTTGTTGTTGATTTGTGGTTGTTGTTGCTATTGTTATGTGATTATACAAGGGAGTGCGTTGTGGACATCAACATGTTTATTAAGGACACCGTACAGACAATGCCAGTGTTGTGTTAATGTTCAGAAAATGCAGTTTGGTGTGCTTTTGGTGTGCTGGACATCTGCGGTGTGTTGTGTGCTCGGTCCGGAATCTCCACAGAAGATAGTCGGTTGGCTGGATGGCTTGGAGATGAGGATGACGTGAGCAGTTTTTCATGGAAAAACTCTTGAGAGAGGGGGCCCTTGTAACTTATTATAGGGGGTCTAAAATAAAATTATAAAGGAAAGAGGTGTGAAGAAGACGAGGTGGATTAACCGAAGACTAAAGAAGATGAAGAAGAAGCATTCGGTGAAGTGGAGAAAGATGATTGGTGGAGAAGAGAAGACGACGATAAGGCTTACATGGACTAACGCCAAGGCTACAAAAGGGCGAGGGAGAGCGAGGCACGGGGGGGAAGAAGAGCGAAGCGGAGGCTCTGGCAGGTCAGGGATGCTTCGGCTGGAACAAAGCGACGCCGGCCGCTGCTCCGGTGAGCTTGCGTTCTACGGCTTCGCATCGTGGACCTCCTGCCGTTCCCGAGCCCGTTCTGGGGAGTTAACTGAGGATGCTACCACCTGCTACGGCCAGGGGTGTCTCCAGCACTGTTGCCGCCCATCCGGGTGGTGCCCCCAATGCCAACAACACCGGCATCACCTCCAGCGGCGCTTGGACCGGGGGCTTGTACGACGCAGCCATCGATGCCAGCCGCAGCACGTCGAACGAAACCTCGACACCGGCTACTGGACCCACACAACGCCGCAGCCGCACCAAACCAACCGTGAACACAAACGCCGACCGCTACCAGTAGAACGCTAGTAGTAGACGCTGGTAGCAGTGTTCCCGGGTCGTGTGTATTTATAGTCTTTGCGTTTTGTGTGCTAGTGTGTGTGCCACGTAGGGTGTATTAAATGTGCGTCGGTGTGGGTACACCTGTCGCCTAGTCCATTCTTTCGGTCCGAGTGTTCTCCGGGCCACCCAGTGATGTGATTGGCCGAAGCCATGTTGGAGCAGCTTCTGGAAGAGCCATAAGTGCCTTTTCGCACGAAAAAATGAGCGTTTGGTGCAGATAAATACCGTACTTTTCAGTGTATAAGGCGTGCTTTTTGAAAGATTTTTCGTCACTGCAACTTATATACTGCAAGAAATGACGCACCATCTTTTGCCATTGCTAGTAACTATTTTTAAAAGAAAATCAATAAGTAAAATAAAAAATATATAGTTATTGCAGTTTTAGCACTGTGCAATCCACTACCAAGAACCGCTTCTGCGGGGACCCAACTATGCCTGCGCAGTTGCAGATCTGCGCTCCTCAGGGCCATCTGCACACAATGTGCAGATGGCTCACCGCAGATGTGGCTCACGGTAGTGGAATGCAGATCGCTCTATGCTATAACTATTTTTAAAATGTTATCCCACGGCAAAATCCCATAACCTTCCAACAACCAGACTGAATGCGGCGGCGGAGATGCACTGCAGCCACATCCAGTCCAGTCACATTCTCAAATGTTTCGATTTCAGTGTCGCATCTGTATGGCTTTGTAAGCGTTGTGTGTTCTTACTCAAAATGACGCCACCTGCGTGACAAAGAAGCTAACATGCAATATTGAAGTTACGTGCCATTGAATATGCTCTGGAGCATGTGAACCATGTAGCAGGGAAACAGTTCGACGTGGTTGAAAAAATTATCTGGGACTATTCCCTTCCTTTTGATAAGTGAATCCCAAAATCGACGCCTACTGAGAACTTTGCGGTAGTGTGCAGGTAGCGAGAACTTCGCGGCCGAGCAAGTACTGGGAAGTCAACGCTGGCGCAGTCTGTAAATGTTTGTGGCATGTGCATTTTGAAATTGCCCTCCATGCCAAGGGATGATTAGAGTAAATCCCTTCATGCTGCAGGCCTATTTCGCTTGGTTTCATTATGCAGGATGAAGAAAAAGGAATGCAGTCACTGACCATGTCATGAAATTCAAAGACGTTTCGGAACCTCGTACGGGTTCCTTGATCACTGAGCGGTACAAGAAATTGTCGCGACTTATATACGTAACACGTGGCGCAAGGAGCGTGCGTAGATGGGTGGCATGGTTCCTTGCACCCGGTTCATGGTAGCTGGTGTCAATTGTATGATTAGAGATTCCATCAGCGCCCTCACCTTCTCGATCTATAGGAAGCCTACGCATACAGGTCGCTACCTGTATGCTACCGGCTGGCCACAAGACGTCGGTGGTATCGTCTTTAATAACACGTGCCGTACGCATATGCTCAGATGAAAATTCATTGCAAAACGAGCTGAGGACGATTCACCGAGAACTGACTAATAACGGTTACCCTAGTCGCTTTGTCCACAATATTCAGAAGCGGATCTTGCAGCCGGAAACACAAAGCAACAAGACATTCCAGGCGCGTGCTGCCATTCCTTACGTGCAGGGAATCAGCAAAGCACTATCCCGCGTGTTTGCAAAATATGACATGCGCATTGCCCACATCCCGACCAGCAAGCTCCGTAACCAGCTCGTGAACGTGAAAGATAAACTGCCGATTGAAGCATTTCCAGGTGTCATCTACCAGATCCCATGTGCTGATTGCCCCCAGGTTTACGTTGGCGAAACAGGAAAGTTCTCCAGAAGGTTTAACGACCACAAACGTGACGTCAGAAATAATAATCACACGACGAACGCAATTGCCGAGCATGTGCAAGAGCATACTCATACGATTGACTGGGACCACGCCACTGTCGTCGCGAAGGAAAGGAACGTGTCATCTCGGCGGCTGATGGAATCTCTAATCATACAATCGACACCAGCTACCATGAACCGGGTGCAAGGAACCATGCCACCCATCTACGCACGCTCCTTGCGCCACGTGTTACGTATATAAGTCGCGACAATTTCTTGTACCGCTCAGTGATCAAGGAACCCGTACGAGGTTCCGAAACGTCTTTGAATTTCATGACATGGTCAGTGACCGCATTCCTTTTTCTTTAATACAATGCCTGACCAGACGAACTTTCATCGAACCATTGATTATGTTAACTACCGGAGCACATATGGACAAGACGTCGTTACGAAGATACGCCGATTCGTCTCGGTGAGTTCAAAGGTAGCTGCGTTCAAGATGCACCTGGACTTCAACCTCACGTGCAAATGGGAGGACTTAACGCCGAAGAGTCTGCGACTAGGAAGACCAGTCGCCACGTCTTGGGGCCACCAGATTATTCGACAGGCCGAGCGGAAGCTACTGCAGGCGCGTGTTCTGGAGGGCCGTCAGAGGCTACGGATTTTGGAAACACAAACGTTCTTTGCTCATCGGCATCTGGAGCATCTGATGCCGGAGGACTTTCCAGAAGTGCAGTTGCACGCGAACTTTACCGCTACTATGAGGGAACGTCGCCATAGAACGTCACAAGAGAGGAAACTGCAGGCACTCCGACCAGAAGTGTCCCAAGGCGCACAAGACGTCATCAACCTTTCCTCCTATACGCCGACGGAGAAGGAGGCTGTGGTGCTGTCCCACGGTTTGAATTTCAACACACAAGCATCACCGAGGCCAAGCGAAGTTGTGTGCGCGGTCGAAAGAGCGGTTAGTCAACTTCCCTCTGCCGTTCGAGAAGAGGCACGCACCCGTGCCATTGGTGCTCTCCGGTTTGCGGAAACACAGTGCAAGAACGCGGTCGTGGGTAGCAGAAAAGCAAGCCATTCGCAGCCTGCGGAATAACAGTAGCATCGCCATCCTTCCTTCCGACAAAGGCAACACCACAGTCTTGCTTGACAGGAGCGACTACAACAAGAAATTGTTGGCCCTTCTCGGAGAACATCGGACTTACACTCCTCTAGCCCGTGACCCAACAAGCAGACTACAGACCAAGCTGCAACAACTGCTGGCCAGACTGTTCAGTTTGGTTCCTCCGCACCAGAAGAGCCTTTATTACCGGCTGCTGTGCGCAAACGGTTCAGCTCCTGCAATTTACGGCCTGCCTAAAGTCCACAAGCCTGGCGTACCGCTTCGACCTATTGTCGATTTCACCAGATCGCCACTTTATAGGCTATCAGGCTATCTTCACCAGGTGTTGAGTCCTCTAGCCGGCAAGACATCAACGCATGTCGGAAATTCGTCCATGTTTGCTTCCAAGTTACATGGCATCTCGCTGAGTGAAGACGACATTATGGTTTCGTTTGACGTGACATCGCTTTTTACTAGCGTACCAGTGGATTTATCAGTAGCTACATGTGAAAAAGCCCTGGAAGCTGACACTGGTCTCCCTGGCCGCACACCCTTCGACGTTCCGGAACTTTGCGAGCTGCTGAGATTTTGCCTTGGCAACACTTATTTTTCCTACGGCGGCAGTTTCTATCAGCAGACACAAGGCACGGCAATGGGGGCTTCAATATCAGTTACAACGGCCAATTTAGTAATGGAAGCCCTGGAAGAAAAAGTGCTAGCCACCTTCATTCCTGCACCCAAAGTATTCTACCGCAACGTAGACGACTGCTTCTGCATTTTGAAGAAACAAGACGTCACACGCTTCCTGGACAGCCTAAATGCCCAGAATGCGCATATACAGTTCACCGTTGAACTTGAGAAAGACGGCTCTTTGCCATTCCTGGATGTACTGGTTCGCAGGGATGAGGGCGCCCTCACCTTCTCGATCTATAGGAAGCCTACGCATACAGGTCGCTACCTCAATTTTATGTCGTGTCATCCGGCTGGCCACAAGACGTCGGTGGTATCGTCTTTAATAACACGTGCCATACGCATATGCTCAGATGAAAATTCATTGCAAAACGAGCTGAGGACGATTCACCGAGAACTGACTAATAACGGTTACCCTAGTCGCTTTGTCCACAATATTCAGAAGCGGATCTTGCAGCCGGAAACACAAAGCAACAAGACATTCCAGGCGCGTGCTGCCATTCCTTACGTGCAGGGAATCAGCAAAGCACTATCCCGCGTGTTTGCAAAATATGACATGCGCATTGCCCACATCCCGACCAGCAAGCTCCGTAACCAGCTCGTGAACGTGAAAGATAAACTGCCGATTGAAGCATTTCCAGGTGTCATCTACCAGATCCCATGTGCTGATTGCCCCCAGGTTTACGTTGGCGAAACAGGAAAGTTCTCCAGAAGGCTTAACGACCACAAACGTGACGTCAGAAATAATAATCACACGACGAACGCCATTGCCGAGCATGTGCAAGAGCATACTCATACGATTGACTGGGACCACGCCACTGTCGTCGCGAAGGAAAGGAACGTGTCATCTCGGCGGCTGATGGAATCTCTAATCATACAGTCGACACCAGCTACCATGAACCGGGTGCAAGGAACCATGCCACCCATCTACGCACGCTCCTTGCGCCACGTGTTACGTATATAAGTCGCGACAATTTCTTGTACCGCTCAGTGATCGAGAACCCGTACGAGGTTCCGAAACGTCTTTGAATTTCATGACATGGTCAGTGACCGCATTCCTTTTTCTTTATTACAATGCCTGACCAGACGAACTTTCATCGAACCATTGATTATATTATGCAGGATGGCAACGCACCTAGTCAGGATGATGCTCGCCCACACCTACATACTAAGGACTGACTGAAGGATTGTCTGAAAAATTGCATTTTCTGCTAGTGCTACCTAATGCAGAGGTAGGATAACACGCGGTGCCAGAGAATTTTCTTCGTAAGGAAATACGACGTTATGGCACAGGTTACTCATAATTTGTCATAATGCAGCAGCATGTAGCAAGCTTTGCCTTTTGGCACGTGCCAACTGGCACAGCAATCACATCACTGGCCACCTTCCAAATTTTGTGGGCTCACCTGCCACAAAGATGCTCACAATCCAGTAGCCAGGTGCCACCAGCCATGGTGGGCAGGTTGTGATGGCATCACAAAGTCGCATTGCCTGCCTCGACAAATCAGAGAATTTCATGACAGAGAAGCCGGAAATTTTTTGAGAGAACAACCTGAATGCTATCGGATTAATAGAAAGATCCTGGAAGCGTATGCAATGCGCAGGTCAGGCCTGGAATTGTGCATCACAAAAACCTGTCTTTCGCCTCGCAGACAGCGAGACTGAATTTACTGGCCTTGCGCATTAGGAAAAGACTGAGTTGGGAGCATTGTGATGCTTTTTTCTTCTTTCTTCAGATACATGTTATGAATGAATATAAAGATGTAGCAAAGAATGCAATAAACAGAGGTTAGACCAAGCATTGTAGAAGTGTGTTGTCACTTCTCATTCTGCGCTCTTTTATAACTATTGTTAGGTGTGGGGCTCTAACCCCACAGCAGGCCACTGGTGTTGGGGGATTGCGCTTCGATCCCACCGCTGCCACCAGTTGTTAGGAGTGAGCTTCTATCTCGTAGCAGGCCACTGGTATTGAGGGATTGCGCTTCGATCCCACCGCTGCCACCTGTTGTTAGGGGTGGACCCCTGGTTCGCCTGTGCCATCTCTCGCCAAGGTCGGTGTCCTCGGGTTCCGGATCGGGAGACTGCTGTTGTGGGGGTGACGAAGAGATGAGAGGGTCTTCGAGGTGAAGAGACAAAGGGTTTATTTACATTTTTACATAGTTCGAAAGAGTGAATCGGGAGCTGGCGATCACACGCCAGATCGCTGCTTAAATAGGGTCCCCTGTCCCCAGGTCCTTAGTTGGGGAATTTAGTTCATTAAAAATACGTCCAATCACTGTGACGTCGATCACGTGTCCAGTCTTTAGGGTCCGCCTTCGAGGACGGCCCCAACAACACACTCTTGCCACTTCTGGCAAGTTATGGTCCGCGCTCTCCAGGCAGCAGTGATGAATAGCCCGAAGGGGGTCCCATGGCAGCGTCGAAGGTCAGTCACCTGCACTTCACAGCAGTAGCATGGGAACTAAAGGTTGCCACTGCAGTTTGCAGAAGGTTCCACATATAAGGAAAAACACTTAGTCTAAGACGAGGTTGTTTTCGAAGCACGAGGATTCCGGCGTCGTTGGCTTAGTCAAACACGGCCGCATTTGCCACGGCTCATTCACAGCCCCGCCGCTTGCCAGCTCCCCCGCCGTCCCCTCCGGGAGAAAGATGTCCCGGGTGGGTCCGGCGTTTAGAACAAACGACAGGTTCACCAAAGCCGTTTCTCAGGCAGCGGACGGCCGTTTCACCCCGTAAACAGCAGGGGAGGGGGTCCTTGTAGACGCCACCACCTGCACTCGTGGCGCTGCAACCACGTCGATGGCCCTTTGAAGCCTCCGTCGATTGATGCTTCTCAGTGGCTTGAATATTCTTGGCATGTTGGCGTCTCCAAACGTAACAGCTCCTCCGCGGCCAGGACAATCTCGATCGGCCAGTGGTCACAATCACGGGTCGAGGAGAGATGACTTGAGTTGTAGCGTGGGAGGCCCTTCTTTATCTTGTCTGCAAGCACAGAGCAGAGTCCAAAACCTCGGACAACGGAGGCATTAGTCGAAACCAGCCACTCAACATGGCGCCACTCCCCAGGCAGTGCACAAAATTCACCCGAGAGCCGCCAGGCTGTTATGCAATACTACTGCATTGTCAATATAAACGTAAGCACAAAATTTTGTAGCTGACAGCAATAATCTCGGCTACTAAGAACAGCTTCCATGTCTGCCAAATTCGCCGCCAAAGACCGATTTGCCGAACACGACTTGAAGAGAAGTGGCAAATTTGGAAGCAAAACTAGAATAAACAAACAAAATTGGCATCTCAACTGTGCCCAAATTTAGGATCAGGCGAGCGTCAGTGTCTCATCTGATATCGCCAAAGACTTCCAAGTTGTACAATACGCGGTGGTGTGTCAAAGCCCACAAATTCTTGATTAGAATCTCTATTCCTTATCACTCAAAGCTCTGATCCCCTTCACTTCTATTGATAACCATTCATCCCATTTAATTGATGTAACATCAGGCGTACCGCAAGGTAGTGTAATAGGCCCGTTACTTTTTCTGATTTACATCAATGACCTCCCATTAGGCATTACCTCAACACTCAGAATGTTTGCAGACGATTGCGTTATTTATCGCAAAATCCGCTCCTTTAATGACCACATCGCCCTTCAAGAAGATCTACATCGCATTAATAACTGGTGCTCATCATGGCTAATGTCCCTTAACACTGATAAATGCCAGTTAATGACATTTAGCCGTAAACGGTCTAATTACCTTTTCACTTACTCGCTTAACAACAGTCCAGTCACTCTTGCGTCATCGTACAAGTACCTTGGCGTTCACTTTTTATCTAATCTCTCATGGAAAACCCACATAGAAAAAATTGCTGCCAAAGCTAGCCGTACATTAGGTTATTTAAAGCGTAACCTCAGAGGTGCGCCTTCTTCCACACGCCAGCTCGCATATCAGACATTCGTCCGCCCTCAAATTGAATACGCATCTTCCATTTGGTCACCTCACCAACAGTACCTAATTAATTCCCTAGAGCGCGTACAAAATCGTGCCGCTCGCTTCATTTCTCGCAACTATTGCCGACATTCCAGTATAACTAACATTAAGGCTTCGTTATCCCTTCCATCCTTAGAATCTTGCAGAACAATAGCACTTATCTGCCTCTTCCATAAAATTGTTTACAGCCATCATTCCTTCACACTACCCCTTACAAAACCGGCCCGCACATTTCACCGATTGCATAATCACCTCAGTTTTAAGCACCTTTCGGGAAGGACCACTGCATTCAACTCATCAGCCCTGCCCCGTGCAATCATTTATTGGAATAGTCTTCCTGATAACATTGTTCACATCTCAGATCATGTTATTTTCAAGGAAAAAATAAGTAGCATTTTTTTCTGAAGTGTGTTCTGTAGTGCGTTTTTCAATTTAGTTTTTCAATTTAGTTCTATTTTCTGGTTGGTTGCTTGTTCTTTGTATAACTATGTTAAAATAACCATGTTCTACTTGCTTCTTTTTCCCACCCCAGTTATGTAACCCCCCTCACATAATACTCCAGTCGGAGCCCGTGAGGTATTTGAATAAATAAATAAATAAATAGATTCCTTAAAATTTGGCCCACGCTCAAATTAATCCAATGTCTTCTTTTCAAAGAAGCTTGACGCTCGAGTCTAATAATCAACTGTTCGAATTGAACTCATAATGATGCGACTGCGCACCGCAATCCATACTCCTTCCCGTACTGGCGAGAGACTTCTCTTAAGGGCACAGGGTAAGGTAAAATTAGAAAAAAATCGTTTTTTTTTTCTTTTGGAATTTTAGAAGTTCAATTCTGTCTACACATGTTCCATGATCGCACTTTCCTCAGAAAGCCATATTTACGGCTGAAAAACGCTTTTTCCGAAACCAAGTAGTGAGCGGCCACGCCCCCTTTCAGGATTAACGTCAATTTTTTCAACCAAAAAGTCCACCACCTGATTTCAAAACTTGTCTAAAATCAGCTACATATAAAAAATTGTCTGGCAACTATTGTACAACTACTCTTTTTTAGCCAAGACAATCCTGAGACGCTTTGCACGTTTTTTCCACGTTTCTGCAACCTTCATGCAGCTGCGTCCGAGTGCTATCCCTTTCGATCAGTGTTGTAAATTGTGGCGGTGTTGGTTGCTGCTGATAAGTTGAGATGCCCAAGGCAAAGAAGGCCTTCGTCAGGCGTGAATTTCACGGCAACCGCTACGCTCATCGTGAAAAAGCAAAAGGATGTCCACGACCGAATGAGATCCCGAACGCCGAACGCGCCAGCTCCTCGGCATCGAAGCTTTCAAGATTTTCTCTTTGCTTCCAGGAAGAGGATGTGCTACAGAGCAGCAGCCAATATGCCTTAATGGACATGGACGGCATTTGTGCCGCAATTACACAGATTTGTGTGTGCAGAGAGTGCGGTGGAAGTGTTGAGCTCATCGAAATTGTGACAAAACGGGTAGGTGTTGCAAGCGTTTACAGTTTGAACTGTGAAGTGTGTAGTGCCGCACAACGATTTGAGACGTCGAAGAAAACTACTTCTGGCCTCTATGAAGCCAACCTCAGGTTAGTGTATGCCTTGAGGTCCATTGGTAAGGGAATGGCTGCAGGAAATATACTCTGTGCTATGCTAAACCTTCCTAAGCTGCCGACAAAGTTTGCGAAATACAATCAAGAGCTTCTAGGTCACATCGAAGCTGCTGCTCAGGAGTCGATGAAAAGGGCAGCTGACGAAGCTGTGCAGCTGAATGAGGGGGATAAAGACATCGCAGTTGCTCTTGATGGAAGCTGGCAGAAGCGAGGCCGTACTTCCAATAACGGCATAGTCTCTGCGACCAGTGTAGACTCTGGGAAAGTGCTGGATGTGGAGGTTTTGTCTAAACGGTGTCCAAAGTGCAGCATCAAGGGTACAAACAGTGAGCCCCTTCATACAGAGGTGTGCCAAAGCAACTACCAAGGCACCAGCGGTGGAATGGAAGTCGCAGGAGCACTGAAAATTTTCGGCAGGAGTGAGGAGCTTCACGGCGTTCGATACGTCAAATACCTTAGGGATGGTGACAGCAAGGCTTTTATGGCTGTGAAGGCACAAATGCCATATGGTGATTCCGTTGAAATATCCAAGGTTGAGTGCATAGGGCACGTGCAAAAAAGGATGGGCACAAGGTTACGAAGGCTAAAAAAAGGAAACAAAGCAGGAAAACTCTCTGATGGAAAGAGCCTCTCGGGCCGAGGCCGACTGACTGATGCAGTAATAGACAAGCTCCAGACGTACTATGGTTTGGCCATCAGAAGAAATGTAGGAAACCTGGATGAAATGCGAAAGGCCGTTTGGGCAACCTTCTTCGACTTATCGGCCACAGACGATGACCCATGCCATGGACTTTGCCCAAAGGGACCTGATACGTGGTGTGCCTTCAACAGAAGTCAGTCAGAGGGCAAGCCATTTTTCCACAAGGAGAGTTTGCCTGCATCTGTCTTGGAGGCTATCAAACCCATTTATAGGGAGCTATCGAAGGCTGAGCTCCTAGAGAAGTGCCTGCATGGGCGAACTCAAAATGCAAATGAGTCGTTCAACCATGTTGTTTGAGAACGCGCGCCAAAGAATGTGTTTGTTAGGCTTCGGACCCTACGGATGGCAACACTGGATGCTGTTCTTTCATTTAATGATGGTAGCATCGCACGGGCCAACGTTTTGAAGGCGTGTGGATTGAACCCAGGGAGCAACACCATCAAGTGGCTGAGGGAAGCTGACCATAAGCGCATGTACTTTGCGGACCGAGCAACACGACAGCTTACAAAAGAGGCCCGACAGTCAAAACGACAAGCCGAAAAGCGAAAAAAAGACGGCGACAGTGACTACGAAGCAGGGGGCTATTAAACCAATTACTATGGAGGCGTTTCTGCGAATAAAAAATGGTTTTTCACATCTTTTTTCTCTTTACGCTCTATTATCTCAAAACAGTGTTTTTTCTTACAAAGGTACCATTATTTCCAATGCCTTTCAAGACAGACGGCTGATTTTTTTTGCAATTATCTACATAAGTGTTGCCAACTACTGAACTAGAATTAAGCAATTTCACTGAGCAGTTATTCTGTTATGAATTTTGAAATGCGCAAAGAAAGGCCAGATTTGTGTACTACCGGAAAAAATTTTATTAAAAATCGAATTTTCAACACATTTCAAATATTCTAGTTCAGTAAAAAGAGCACAAAATTTGGCAAACAATGATATATGTATTATTAGGCTACTGTTATTAGTTAGTGAGAAACATGTACCTCAACATGGCCTAAAATGCATGGGAAGTATAGGGCTTACCCTGTGCCCTTAAACTCAATGAGTCAGTCATGCGCCTCGTCACTATCACTTGTACAGAAAGCTGCTACAGCTGTTCTCCGCAGAAGTCAGTAGCCTCACTTCGTTTGCTTAATCTTTGAATACCAAAATCGGCTAGCTAACCTAGCGCCGCTAAACACAGGTACTCAAATTGGCACAAATATCCCTGCTTTCTTTGCCTTCGCCTGACATTAGCAACACTGCTGTTAATGTAGCGAATGTAGCGACAAGCTCTTGGTATCTCGACCAAGTTCTACATTTCTGAATCTACTGAAGATAAAAAGCAAACCTGTGCCAAATTTTCAAACGCAAAAAAAACTTGCTAGCTCTCAGCGGTTCTACCTTACGCAAAGAGCTCATCGTCTGTTCAGGAACTGTGTTCGCTGCACTCCTGTGAGTGCCTTTATCACTTGGTAGCACCTCAAATTGACACACGTCCTTTCTAACCCCAATCGCACAATTACCTTTATTTAAGTGTTAAGAAAACAGTAACACTTGATCAAATCCAAGTTTTTAACCTATAACAAAGTAGCATTTCCTTCCCCGATTTTACACGCACACAACCGAAAGAGGAATAATAATAAAAAAAAAACAGGTACTTCGAATGGCTACGCGGGGTGAAACATGGCTCACCACCCCCGCGTCGAAAGGATTAGTCTTTCAGCCGCGCCCGCCGGGGTCGCGCTCTGACTGATTGTACTGCTGTCAACTCGTGACAAAGGGCAACTGAAAGTAGACAGTCCTGATCACTACTGTCATCTCCACAGCCCCTCGACGCGCTCAGTAGGCCCCGGTAGCCCATGCAGTGCCGATAACAGAATCCGGGCGACGGACAGCGACCGGAGCGAGAAGCTGCTCTCTGTTCTCGCCCCAAGCAAGCCCGCCTACCCTTTCGCCCTGACGCATCCTCGAATACAGTGCGGAAAGTGCAGGAGGCATCCTTCTCCAGAGCGCGCACTGAACATGCCTGCGTGCGCGGTCTCTGTTGCTCGACCCCTGCGCTCGCATGTGCTGGGTGTCCCGCGATCTTGCGCCTTCTGATCTTTCGGGTAGATTTCCTTTCTTCCTTACCGCCTTACTATTAGGTCGGAGGGGTCTGTGTCTTCCCGCTGGCCGATGCCCTTTGAAAAGCCTCGCCGCTGTTCTGCTTGGTAGACGCGCTCTTCCCTTTCCATTACTGCGGTCGCCTTTAGAAGCACCTGCTCGTGCCCTCTCACCAGTAACTGTAGCTGCAAGATTACAAGGTCCAATGCGGGAAGGTTTTTCTTTTCCTTCTGCCGCATTTTCATGTATGCTAACATTAGCACCTGTCTGTGTAGCTAAGTTTAGGGCTTGACATTTCAACCACTTTTTCTTGGTCCTTGCGCTATACCTTTTTTTACGCCTAGACACTTCTGTTTGCGCCTCCTGACCACTACTAGCTTGATCTAGTTTTTCATAGGCACCTCGGAGACCTTCATCCAATTGCGAACTGGCCGCTTTACCTTCGCAGGTCAGTGTCAGCTCCACACCGCTGACTGACGAACCTTCCGCTGCCCCCGAGTTGGGCAGTTCGCTTTCCTGAAGGCAGTCCTCCACCGCCCGCTTATCGGCCTGAGCGCTTACCCCTGAAACACCCTGCTCGTCTGCAATGAAGCTTTCGTCCTCTGTCGCCGCGTGGCTTACGGTACTGCGTTTCAACATTACAGCTCCGCAATCTTCATACAGGTTGTGCGCTGTTTCAAAGTACTGTTTTACGTCATCACGTCTGTCCAACTGGAATGATCCGGCCTGACTCGCTCTCTCTGGAGTCTTGCCTCTCGAGATCTCATCATCCAGTTTCTTTAGCTCATACGTGTGCGCTGTTTCACAATACTGTTTTACGTCGTCACGTCTGTCCAACTGGAACGATCCGGCCTGACTCGCTCTCTCTGGAGTCTTGGCTCTCGAGATCTCAGCTTCCAGTTTCTTTATTTCATGCGCAAGCTGCAACCTTCTGAGCTCCCGTTCCTCTCGCTTGGCCGCTAGCCGTTGGCGCTCATTTTCCTCTTTCTTTCGCTGTTTCCTGTCTTTCGCTAATCTTCCTCTTTCTTTCGCTCAGCTTCCTTTTTCTTTCGCTCAGCTTTGAGGAGTTCCCATGTATCGGTAATTATTCCTTCCTCGGCGGTTTCCAAGAGCAATTTGCAAATGTCCGTCTTTTTGATCTTAACCCCTACATCTACACCCAACTCTTCGCACAATGACAGCATATCTGACCTTAGCAACTTCATTAGGTCCATGTTTGCTGCTCTGAGCCTTGACTTTGCTGAACAACTGTTGACGTGAGCTACACGCACTCAGACTCACTGATCAAGTTCCCTCGATTCCCAGCAGTTCAATGTATTAACCCAAACAATTGAAGCCTGGCGAATCTCAAGCAAAGTTCAAGCACTCACCCGCTCAAGCAACACCAAGCCGCATGGTCGATACAACCGCTGCCAACCAGTTGTTAGGTGTGGGGCTCTAACCCCACAGCAGGCCACTGGTGTTGGGGGATTGCGCTTCGATCCCACCGCTGCCACCAGTTGTTAGGAGTGAGCTTCTATCCCGTAGCAGGCCACTGGTATTGAGGGATTGCGCTTCGATCCCACCGCTGCCACCTGTTGTTAGGGGTGGACCCCTGGTTCGCCTGTGCCGTCTCTCGCCAAGGTCGGTGTCCCCGGGTTCCGGATCGGGAGACTGCTGTTGTGGGGGTGATGAAGAGATAAGAAGGTCTTCGAGGTGAAGAAGAGACAAAGGGTTTATTTACATTTTTACATAGTTTGAAAGAGTGAATCGGGAGCTGGCAATCACACGCCAGATCGCTGCTTAAATAGGGTCCCCTGTCCCCAGGTCCTTAGTTGGGGAATTTAGTTAATTAAAAATGCGTCCAATCACTGTGACGTCGATCACGTGTCCAGTCTTTAGGGTCCACCTTCCAGGATGGCCCCAACAACACACTCTTGCCACTTCTGGCATGTTATGGTCCGCGCTCTCCAGGCAGCAGTGATGAATAGCCCGAAGGGGGTCCCATGGCAGCGTCGAAGGTCAGTCACCTGCACTTCACAGCGGTAGCGTGGGAACTAAAGGTTGCCACTGCAGTTTGCAGAAGGTTCCACGTATAAGGAAAAACACTTAGTCTAAGACGAGGTTGTTTTCGAAGCACGAGGATTCTGGCGTCGTTGGCTTAGTAGTCAAACACAGCCGCATTTGCCACGACTCATTCGCAGCCCCGCCGCTCGCCGGCTCCCCCGCCGTCCCCTCCGGGAGAAAGATGTTCCGGGTGGGTCCGGCGTTTAGAACAAACGACAGGTTCACCAAAGCCGTTCTCAGGCAGCGGACGGCCGTTTCACCCCGTAAACAGCAGGGGAGGGGGGGGGGGGGGGGTCCCTGTAGACGCCACCACCTGCACTCGTGGTGCTGCAACCACGTCGACGGCCCTTTGAAGCCTCTGTCGATTGACGCTTCTCAGTGGCTTGAATATTCTTGGCATGTTGGCGTCTCCAAACGTAACACTATGAAGCAGTGTTCAAGAAGATGAAAACCAACAAGTCCCAGTTGCAGCATTATTGTTCTAAACATATTTCTTGATATTTTTCCCACCAACTGCCATCGGTGAGGCTGGTATCCTCTCTTCGCAAACAATTTAAAGTGGTTACTACCCTCTTGTCACCATACTTTATTAACATGATACTTGAAAACCTATCTTGGGGCATATATCAAGCATTACCTAAACCTTTTTATAAGCCCTTGCCGCCAGCTGTGATGGTGTACATGCCTTACGGCATATCCATCATCATCACCATCAGTCTGCCCACTGCAGGGTAAAGACCTCTCCCTACTTGAGTAAAACATGAGTAAAACGAGCTCTTGGGCTAGTTGGTCACATTCTTGTATGACAACTTGTTTCTTCTCTATGTGAACACGTTTCTTTGTTGCAGTTATGATAAAAGATGTAGTAATACCTACATTCAAATCCCTTGACTATTGTGATCCTCTCCACTATCGATCCACTTCACTTCCTTGTACAGTCACTTTCAAGAATACATTATATTCAAGTACATGCACGGCTGCCACAAAGGATTCGCGAGCAACACACAGCTCGGATTCTCTAGTGATAACCAATTTATGACATGAAACCCTTTCACTGAGGTCTTTACCCAAAGGCCTTTAGGGTGAAGGCCTTTATGATAAATGCCTTCCGGGTACAGGCCTTTAGCCCAAAGGCCTTGTAGGTCTTTAGGTCAAATGCCTTTAGCGTGTAAATACCTTAAGTGCTCACGGTAACTAGTGCTTCGGCACGATATTGTCGCGAAGTGGTGACTGTGATCCGAAGAGCAGAAAGGCAGCTAAAATGGCGTCTAAACAAAACTCTTTATTTGGGCTGACTTGCATCCACAATGGACTGAATCACTCGGCGGCGGCGTGCTCGGCAGTCGTCAAACACAATGCCCACCGCTCCCGGCCGTGCTCAATTTAAGGCTGATAGCGAACTGTCGAGATATAGCGTGCAAAGTTACTTTGCTCATTTTACCACCGTGGCATGTGGTTCCACGAAGAGCAAGTGTCTTATTCGGCAACATTTGCCAAAAGAGACCAGTTTCGTCTGCATTAAAGATTTCTGCAGGCGAAAACTTCTCAGTGATCTTCGGCCACTGCTGCATCTCCTGGCTGCTGACAGCCCCACTTTCACCTGAAATGGCCTTTCCTACAATGCCGTGGCGGTTTTTAAACCGTTGCAGCCATCCAGTGCCACGGCAAAAGTTCTCTTCGCCAAGAGCCGTAGCAAACCATTTGGCCTTTTCGATTAAGGTCGGGCCATCCACGGGAATATTTTTCGCTCGGATTTCAAGAAACCACGTGTAGATTGCCTTCTCCACTTTGTCAAAAGCAGCAGGGCGCACACGACACGCTCCCGAGCGACTTTCCTCACCTGCTTTAAGCCTGATGTCCTGCTTGTTTTTTAACAACGTACTTAAAGTACTCCGCGGAATGCCGAATGCGTCTGCCACGGAGGACTTCTTTTCTCCATTCTCGACACACCGGATTACTTCAAGCTTTCTTGCAAAGTCCAGATTCTTCCTCTTTTTTATGTCCGCGGATGCCATAGCTCACCAGATGACTGCAATCACACACGCTACACAGGGCACGTTGAAACAGAGGTACGCACAACAACACGCACGATGTGCAGATGG
The DNA here is from genome assembly GCF_052857255.1 of Amblyomma americanum. NCBI lineage: Eukaryota > Metazoa > Arthropoda > Arachnida > Ixodida > Ixodidae > Amblyomma > Amblyomma americanum. Next base: position 3,358,939 of record NC_135500.1, on the reverse strand, counting down.
AGCAGTCCGAGCGAAGCCTGTTCGAGCGACAGTCAACGGGGCTGCGAAGGAACGACAAAGGGAAAAGAAAGAGGAGAGCGGGGAAAAAGATCGGCGGAATATGCCGTCGAAGGCGCTATGTTCGTTTTTTGAGCCCTCTCTGGCTCTCTCGTCTCCCCTGGCCCACGAGCGACCGTGCCGACCCTTCACTCTCTCTCTCTCCCTTTTCCCAGGAAGCGTGGCTTGGAAACGTCGCCGCGTCTCCATGCCGCGCACTCTCTTCGATGAGCTCCAATGCCCTTGCCCAATGCACACGCCGGCGGTAGAGGATGAGCGAGAGAGCTCGCGCCGGTGGGGCGCAAGAACGGGGGAAAGGCTCTGCGTCTCCGTCGCTAGGCGACGGCCGCGCATGCGCAGAGGAGGAGCCTGCTGACTGACTCTGCGGAAAAGTTTACCTCTCAGGACCGGACACGAATGTCTTTGGGAAAAGCGCACCTTCCAGGGGCGCGGCGCAGCGTGCCGTTCGATATATCGAATGTCCAACGAAAATGGAATTCAATATACTACGCAATTGTCCTATACTTTTACATAGTATTTTCAAGGGGGTAATCTGTGTGTTCGATATAGCCAATAATTCGAAATATGCGGGTTCGATATATCCGGGTTCGACTGTACTTGTAAATGTTTGCACTCGGGCACTACCTACAGCCTTCCCACGCTTTAATAATATCGCGCTACCCGGGCACCTGAAATGAGCAAAAATAAAACAAAAAAAGACTAAAGAAAATTCATCAATGCGCGAAACATTGTCCGGAATGTGAACTTTTTGATTTCTTGTTGCAGCCGCAAAGCGTGAACACAGTCATAAGAGCATAAACCTGTCTGTAGTCCACTTGAGTTGATACAGAGGTATAAAAAAGCAATTCATTTCTCAAAGGAGTCTTTCTTCATATGTTCACAGTGGTCTTTTGCAACAGGTAGTGTGGCAGGGTGTGACCTCTGCATGTTGGCAGAGGCTGCCACTGACCTCAAGCTGTGCTTTGCTGATAACAGGTTATGAAAGCTGCCGGTGAAATGCTGATATACAGGTAATATACGAGTTGAAGGAGTTCATCACTGCATATTTCAAGGGCACTTAAACGAACCTAAAGAAGCTGATCCTACTGATGTTTCTGCACCACAGATACCATCTACTTCAAGCTTAAACATTTAAACTTTATGTGTACGGGCTGGTATGAAAAAGCAATTGTGCTAAAAAATTTACTTTTTACCTAGATGCCTACAGACCAGATTTCATTTTTCCTTGGAATTGGCTCAAACGTGGAAACTGACGTTCCTTCACCAGTTCACCTTGGCATATCAGGCCCTACTCTGAACACTGAGGAGAAAGTATGTGAAAACATTTGCTGAGTGACCAGGTTGTATGTTGATTCAAGAGTGTTTCATTTTTCACCCAAACATTTGCTTGCAGCTGTCAACAAGTCCCAGAATAGACCACGACTACTGCAGGCTGGTCACTGCTTCCACAAAGACGCATGATACCACTGCTATGAACGAAAAGAAGTCTACAGGTAACATTTTAGTTGGAAGAATGACTTCCTCGCCACTTATAGGAGTAAAATTCTTGTCGAGAAGTCAAATATTTAGCAATAGAGTGACGCAGTGTGTGTACATAGCTTATTTGGTCAGTTTGTTTTATCAGGGCCGTGACAACTTGCTTGGATTTGCATTACTGGATTAAGTGCCATCATGCCTAGTGTTATAGCAAATGCCTCACTTTTCTCTCAGGTGTACAGGCCTGCTTCCAGATCAAAGCCATGAAAGATGAATGGATGCAGACAGAGCCTGTGTTGCTCCCTGAAGCAGGAACCACGAAATGCCAAGAAGATGCACATCTGAGGATTCCTTGAACACATCATTGGAGTTTGTTGCAGAAGGTTCCATCGTAAGGTGCTCAACCCCACTGAATCATCAACATGTATTATGACCCTCAGTAATAGAGCCATCCCCTTTGAAGTTCCCTGCTGATGACACCTATGAGCCGTCATGTGACGAGTCATTTTTGTGGTTGGTTTTTTTAATTGAAACCGCGTCTTTCGGGTCAGCAGCCGAGCACTATAACCACTGTGCCACCGCGGCAGCTGAGGAGTGATCGACAGCATTAAATGTTTTTCCACACTCTTTAAATGCTAGTAATCACGGTCGTGAACAGAGCTCAGTCAACTTCTCAGGGTGTCTGCCAAGTTGATGTTTCAAAATTCCCCGAGTTTTCCAGGTTTTCCCTGAGTGCATTTGAAAAATTCCCTGAGTGACACAGTGCTTTACGGTCTATGGCAGTTTAACGTCCCAAAGCGAGTCGGGCTATGAAGGATGCCGTAGTGAAGGGATCGGGAAATTTCGACCACCTGGGGTTCTTTAACGTACACTGACATCGCACAGTACACAGGCCTCTAGAATTTTGCCTCCATCGAAATTTAACTGCCACAACCAGGATCGAACGCATGTCCTTCGAGTTAGCAGCCGAGCACCGTAACCACTGAGCCACCGCGGCGGCCGACACAGTACTTTGTTTTATGCGAAAACAAGCTGACACAAAGCCGCCTGATGGTATCACTCGCTAGTAAGCATGTTAAAAAATAAAAACAACGATTTAATCCGATTGGAATAGTAAAGAGTAGTGTTTATTTCATTTAAAAAAAAGAGGAGAGATTAGCAAAATGCATAACAAATCGAATACCTTCGAAAAAATGCTAGAACAAACTGCAAATCGAATTAAACATTTTCAAATACGAACTAAAAGGAAGATTCATGCGGAAACAAATATTTTCAAATGTTAGATATTTCCATCTACTGATAGTAACCGCAATGGTATGGAACCTCAACTGTAGCATCACAAGTAAGATTCTCTCTCAGCAAGCCTATTCAGATGAACTCCAGATTATAGAAACTTTAATTTGTAGAAGTGAAAGAGCGACAAACCTCAGCCTAACACTGGAAAGTCAACCTCAAGTTCGTGCACAACGCTTTAGAGTTGTTTCGCTGGTTTTGGAGAGTTTATTTTCGTTTGGATGAGGGACACTTGCATCTGGGCGTCAGCCAACACATTGTTTTTTCAGCTCAAGCTCTTTCACCAGAAGCGGCAGCACGTTTCCTTTCCCGTTCCTTCCTAAGTGCATCGGCCCTTTCTGCTCTCGTCCTTTCCAGCTCCTCTTTCCACCGTTTGACCGCTCCACGGACCATTTGGAGCATCCTCTTGGTCAGCTGTTGGCAACTCCTCCTGCCGACAATACAAAGCCATACACGATTCGCTGGGCGACCAAAGATTGCTCCCTCTGATTTTCAACCAGGCGTTCCTTGTTAACAGAAAATCCCCGCTCGACAGACGCATTTCCGAAGCACAGATGCCTGCCCAAAGGGCATCCAGCTGATGCGTGCTGCTTTGACATTTTTCAATACCGCTTGCGTCGAGGCTAGGTAGCATACATGCTTGTAGGACCGCACCGCCCAGTCAGCTTCTGTTCCTGTCATCCACTGGTGCTCCGTTAGAACTTCAAGTGCATCATTTAGGCGCCGTTTCCCGAGGTCGGGAATCGGCGTGCATGCAGGATCCAGAGATGACGATCCCCTCCCCAGCTTGAACCTCAACGGCGACCTCTCCGAGATATTTTTGGCGCAGTTCTTCACGAAAGTGGCGCAGTCCCTTCTGAACCCTAGGATAGCCGAATCTGAAAGTTTCGGGGCCTTTCGGAGCGCATTCCTCGTAGCAAACCCAAGGTCAACCTTGGGCGTCGCAACTACGTTCGCAGCAAGGTCCATGTCCACCTTGATCAACTTCAATGGACTGTTCGCCACCATTATTACTTCTTTCTTTGCTATTCTATTCATTAGTGATTGTAGAAGGTTCTCCAATGCTGTGCCAAGAAATGGAAGCATAGGTGAATCGGTCTGGAACTGAGTCAGGAACGGCTGCAATTCATCCGTGATGCCAAGTATTTGCAGACAGCAGAGGATCGCGAATGGCTTTCGACCACGCAGTAACTGGAGCTGGTCAGTCATTTGTTTTTGTTTCAACACGACTCGATGTACACTTTTAGGTACGGCAGAACCCTGATAGCTCTTGAAATTACACGAACATTTTCAAGCCACCGCACAGCACAAAACTTCATACATAGGGTAAATGTTGCTACCGGTTATGCGCGAGTATTCAGCGCTTCGGGCAGGTACACATTTGAATAAGTTGTACAAAGCATGAAGAAATTCCATGAGTTGCAAACCTGTTGCCGCGTGTCCGGTTTTGAAAGCACCGTTCACAACATGAAGGCCACAGCTATCAACTCCAAGAATACGACGGCCGTAGCTGGATTCACAAAGTTCTTGTTTCATCTCACGTAGAAATTTTATATTTACACTTGGGCCATCCATTGAGACCTGAAGAATATTTAATCGGGAGAGTCCATCTGTGGAAGTTTGTCAAGATATCGTGGGCGGCTGTGGTGTTGGTTGGCGCCGAGGTTACAATTAATCGGGCCAACCTGCCCACCACTGCACTCTCTGTAAGTTCGGAAAGGGAGGAGCGACAAACTTCTCCATCCCGCATGCGAAAGATTGTGATTCGACTGCTGACCGGCAATAGGGGCCACGCCTGATTAGTCGTTGACCGGAGGCATGAGGCGTAGGCAAGTTCCGTAGCGAATTAATTTAATTAGGCAAACAACAACCAAGTATTACAATATGCCCGACAAGGCAGCGCCGTACACTGACGTGACGCAAATAACACAAGCACCAATTGAACACGTTAACACAACAATTAACACAAAGGAAGAAACATCAGGGCGACTGCTATACAAAAATGTTACGAGACGGAAATACAGTACAAAGGATTACAACGAGAAACACAGAAAGCAAAAATACAAAGATAAAAGAGTTGAAGTGAGTGGTGAGAAATGATGGCTTAGCTGCGGAGTGGCAAGGTCTGGTCGCAGGGAGCGTCGGGCAGCGGTTGCTCATCGCGGGGCTGATGGGGGCTTGCAGATACAGGCGAACTTGGGCCTCGCGTCTTTGGGACCACCGTCGCCGCGCTCTACGCGTCAGATCTCCGCCTAGGCTCCTTGCCGACCACTTCCCTGGCTGACCTCACTCACGACCGCACGCACCGAAATCTCCAGACCAACTGCCAGCGCGCGACGTTCCCGTTGCCCCCTTCGCATGGCAAAGAATGAAAAAAAATAACAAAGAAAAAAAAGACTCTTCAGGAGCCACGCACAGAGGAATGCAGCTCCCAAAAAGAAAAAAAAGAACACATGAAGGAATGTCGAAAGAATTCGGCACAATGCCTTAATCCCAGGAGGAGTCATTGGGGGTCGCGAACAGTGCCGGGGCATTCAATCCGCTTCTGCTGTTCCCAGCACGTGCAGGTACTTGCCACCTGTATGGCAACAATGCTAGGAGGGGGGGGGGGGGGGGGGGGGGGTAGAAGTTTTGAGTGACCCCTCCAGCGCTATGGTGAGAATGCCGTTCCCCCGCGGGGGAGGGGGAAAAAGTCGTCGACACTGATCCGCGACACATTTCTGGGAAACAAAGGTCAAAGCTGGACAGGGCAGGCATGAACTTTGTGACACAACCCCCATGAAAAGAATGATATTCTCAATAACATTCACAAACAAAACACAAATTTCGTGCATGCACACACACTCCTGGCGGACAAGCCACCTCAGATGACAGACGCGCACCACCTCATCGTATCACCAGTTTTCCACGAAGGCTCGCAGGATAGCGCACCAAAACACACCTCACGCACTGCCACACCTCACGCACTGCCACACCTCACGCAGTCACGTCCCAGTTAGTCAAAACAGTTCGACACTGCACATTCAGTCGTAACAGTCCAACACTGAAACACGACCACACGCAAACATCTTGCGCTGCATAACATTTCAAAACACTACCAACGATGCACAAAATAACAATAAAAAGAAATTTCTAGCTAAGGGTGAAACTGGGCCGTTGCAACGTGTTTAGTTCACCCCATGGCTATTCACACCCAGCTGAGGTAGTCTGCGCCGACGTTATCTTTTCCCTTAATGCTCTCGACCCCGAAGTTGTACTCGTGTAGGAGCAGCGCCCAGCGAAGCAACCGTGAATTCATAAACTGAGCCTCGTTCAGATATTTCAGTGGCTGATGATCTGTCTGGACGGTGAATTGTTTAACGTAAAGGTAGAAATTGAAGCGCTTGATAGCCCTTACAATGGCCAAGCACTCCTTCTCAACTGCTGCGTACGCCTTCTCCCTGGGAAGTAGCTTGCGACTCGCGTATGCGACGGGATGCAGAAGTCCGTCCTTTTCCTGCAACAGTACTGCCCCAACCCCTTGATCTGAGGCGTCGGTACGGAGTACAAATGGCTTGCTGAAATCCGCAACCTGTAGAATGGGGGCCTCTGAGAGCAGTTGTTTCAGGCTGTTAAAGGCTTGTTCTTCGTTATCCTCCCACCTAACGCTGTTTGGTGCGAGTTTTTTGGTCAGGTCTGTCAGAGGTGCGGCAACAGTTGCGTAACTCAGGATGAATTCACGATAGTATCCCGCTAGGCCCAAAAAGGCTCGTACTCGGTGTTTGGTTATCGGTCGTGGGGCTTGGCGGATCGTGTCCAGTGTTGATTCCATCGGGCCAAGGGTCCCCTTTCCAATCGTGTGACCGAGAAAACACAGTTGATCGACGCCGAGTTCGCATTTCTTCAAGTGTATGGTCATCCCAGCTTCCCGGATTCGCGTGAGAACCTGCTCCAGTGCCTTGACATGGTCCTCCCACGACTCGGTCGCTACGAGCAGGTCGTCGTAGTAATGATAAGACATTGTCTATCCCGTCTAGGAGCTTCCTCATCAGTTTAGCAAAGACGGCTGGGGCGGTCTTGATGCCAAAAGGCATGTTCCTGAATTGGTAAAGGCCACTGGGAGCCGAAAATGCCGTCTTTTCCCTTCAGTGATCGTCCAGGGGGACCTGCCAATAGCCCTTCGCGAGGTCCACCTTAGAGAACTTTTTGCCTCCCACCTCCGCGATGAGGCAGTCGGCGCGGGGCATCGGTTCGGCGTCGGCGACCAGTACCTCATTTAATCTCCTGAAATCTACGCAAAAGCGGTTCGAACCGTCGGGGTTCTTTATCAGGACTGTTGGGGCATTATACGGCGAGCGTGACTTCTCGATCACGCCCATCCGCAGCATCGCGGCAACCTCCCTCTCAACTTCCTGACGCACTGCGAAGGGAAGCGGGTACTGCTTGACCTGGATGGGCTTGTTGGTGGTAGTGGTCAAGTTGCACACGGCCCACGTGGTGTATCCGGGCCGATCGGAAAACAGCTCCTTTATGTCGAGAAATGAGGGACCGCAGCTCTTGTGCCTGTGGTGGGGTCAGTTTCTCGGACGCCGCGACATCGCGGTGGTCGGCTTGTTCCCCGAGAGGCCACACCAGCGCCCCATCGTCTATATTGGAGGCTACCGCCGCAACCACCGGCACGTGAGAGTCGGTTTCAGGGACCCGGCTGAAGTATTTGTTCAGCATATTGACATGGAATGTTTTTGGGTTGCACTCAACCTCTACCACATAGTCGACTTCCCCCTTTTCCCCTTTAACCACATAGGGGCCCTTCCATTTCATCATGAGCTTATTGTGCTCGGTGGGGAGCAGTAAGAGCACCTGGTCTCCTACCTATAATGCCTTCGATTTAGACCCACGGTCGTAATACCACTTGTATCGCTCACCTACCTCTTCTAGAGCCTCCTGTGCCATCTGACAGGTCGTTTCGAGCCTCTCTCGCAGGTCAATCACATACTGGTAGGCCGTCTTGGTCTCCTCTTCCAGTTTGTCCCCCGTCCACAATTCCTTCAGTATAGTGAGGGGGCCTCGCACGTTCCGCCCGTACAAAAGCTCGAACGGGGAGAACCCAGTGCTTGCCAGGGGGACCTCCCTGTAGGCGAACAAAAGCAGCTCGATAAACCGATCCTACTCCTTGGGCTGTTCTGTGCACATGCGGCGGAGCATCTTCTTGAGCGTCCCGTTGAGCCTTTCCACGAGGCCGTTGGCCATCGGGTGGTAGGGCGAGGTGGTCTGCAGGCGAAGAGACAGCAGACGGCCCACTTCTGCCATGAGTTCCAAGGTGAAATTCGACCCTCGGTCGCTCAACATCTCCTCCGGAACACCCACTCGGGCGAAAATTTGTAAGAGAGCCTCGGCCACCCGTTAGGTCTCGATGCTGGGCAGGGCGACGGCCTCTGGGAACCGGGTCGCATAGTCGACTAGCGTCATGATGTAGCGATTCCCCTTCCAAGTTGTGGGCTTGAGGGGCCCAATAATATCGATAGCCACCCGGCGAAACGGCGTGTCAACCAGAGGCATTTTCTCAAGGGGCACCTTTTTGACTGATCCCCGTGGGGCTGTCTTCTGGCAGCTGTCGCACGATGCCACAAACCGACCAGCGTCACCATGCACGCCGGGCCAGAAGAAATCAGCCAGAATGCGGTCACAAGTCTTTTTGTGCCCCAAATTACCTGCCATCAGTCCGCAGTGCGCGAGGCGAAGAACCTTGTTTCAGTGCTGAAAGGGAACAAACCAGCTGCAAAGTACCCGAGCCTGACTCTGGTAGGAACTGGTGATAGAGCATGTCATCTCTTAGCAGAAAGGTGTACGAGCCCCCTCCCTTGCACTGGACCTTTCCCTCTTCCCTCTGCATCTGAAAACAACGCCGGAGGGTCTCGTCCGCTTGTTGGTCTCGGCTAATCTGCGTCGGGCTGACTTCTGCCATCACGGTTGGTACTCGTAACTTGCAGAACGTCTCCGACGATTGCTGCCTGGACTGTTGACGGGTGGCCACGGCCGCCGCGGGTGTGGGCTCGTCCGGGGTACTTGGCTGTCCCTGTACGGGATCCGATGCACCTGCTTCGGCCCCTTCGATACTCAGGGCTATTCCCCTCCAAGTAGCATTGGGCTCGGACGGATGCCTGGCGCCCTCGATATTCCCGAGAATTAGGTCGAACAGTGGCGATTCCATACATCCGGCCAGCACCTCTCCCCTATAGTAAGGTGTGTCAACTTGAATTCGCGCCTCAGGTAGTGTTTTGACCGAGCGGTCCACCAGGTAAACGGCTCGGTGTCGGCCAGTAAGTTGGGACTTTGTTACAAGGTCTTCGTTGACAATAACAATGTTACACCCCGTGTCTCTCAACACCTTTATCCTCTGCCCAGCAATGAGGCCTTCAACGACGGGAAGGACCCCGGACTCTTGGGCCCTGCCGAGGTTCACCACTGGCACGAACTGGCCATCTTTCAGCACTAGATAGCCGTTTTGAATGAAGGCCGACACATCCTTTGCTCCAGGGCGTGCCTGGTTGCCCTGCTCAGGATTTCTACGGCTCTCCTTGCAATGCGCCACGACGTGCCCCGGACGCGCGCAAATGTAGCAGCGTGGTGTGGATGATACTGCGGGTAGCGGTTTTCCCTGGTGGCCCTTGCGGCCAGCGTCGGAGGACTTGTCTACGGGCCGGTCCTCACGTTTCAGTTCACGCCGGCCAAAGTATGGTGACCCCCTAGCAGTGACATAGTTGTCTGCCCTTTGTAGCAGCTCATTCTGATCGCCCGCCGTTTTCTCCTTCAGGAAGGTAGCCATCGACGGCGTGCAGTTCTCTAGAAACTGCTCCCTCAAAAGGAGGCTCTTGATACCCTTGTAGGTCTGCTCGCACGAAGAGAGCAGGACCCACCGCTCCCAGTAATTCTCTAACCGGGAGAAAAATTGGGACGGGGTTTCGTGCTCGTGGGGGGCTTCTGTCCGGAACTTCTGTCGAAATCCCTCCTCCGTCAAGCGGAAACGAAGCAGAAGAGCTCGCTTGACCTTGTCATAGTCTACCGCATCCGCTCCCGGCATGCGGCCAAAAACGCTCAACGCCTCTCCCGCAAGGCACGTGCTAAGGGCAGTAGCCCACTGGTCTCGCGGCCACTTCTGCGCCTCTGCGACTCGTTCAAACCGTGTCAGGTAGGCGTCCAAGTCGTCCGTCTTATCGTTAAACGGCGCCATTAGGTTATGTGGACTGACGACCGTGAAACGCGATGTAGGTTCGCTTTGAACCGAAGCGGCATCTGAACCAGCGTTCCCGCCACCCTCGCCTCTCGCGTGGAGAATTTGTAGTTCAGCGTTCAGTTCGAGTATTCGACGAGCGGAGCGCGCCTTGTCCCTTTCTTCCTCCTCGAGCAGCCGCTGCTCTCCTTCTTTCATGTGCTTGCACTGTTTCGCGCGCTCATCTCTGAGGAATTCCTGGAGGGCGACCCCCTCGAAGCCTGGCTACTTCCCGAGAGCAATTATTTTTTCTAACTCTGCCATTGCACCAACGGTTCTTTGTTCTCAGTTCTGACAGTACGTGAGATATTACTTGAACGCTATGCCTCGCGGTCACGGCCAATCGTGGTCAGCAAGTACTGTCGCGGACGCCAGTTTGTCAAGATATCGTGGGCGGCTGTGGTGTTGGTTGGCGCTGAAGTTACAATTAATCGGGCCAACCTGCCCACCACTGCACTCTCCTTAAGTTCGGAGGGGGAGGAGCGACAAACTTCTCCATCCCGCATGCGAAAGATTGTGATTTGACTGCTGACCGCCGATTATGTTCCCAGCACGTGCAAGCGCTTGCCATTTGTATGGCAACAATGCTAGGAGGGGGGGCGAGGATAGGTGGGGGGAGGAGTAGTTTTGAGTGACCCCTCCAGCGCTATGGTGAGAATGCTGTTCTCCCGCGGGGGAGGGAAAAAGTCGTCGACGCCGCTCCGCGACATGTTTCTGGGAAACAAAGGTCAAAGCTGGACAGGGCAGGCATGAACTTTGTGACAAAGTTTTAAAAGCGGACACTAATTCTTCCGCCCGCGTGCGCCCCAGAAAGCATGACGTCAAGCAGCGCATTTTCACGTTCTGCTCTTCATCCGACCAAAAGTGAGCCAACACATCCATTTGCTCTTTTTGTGCAACTTTAACGATTCGTCAAACGCCATGATGAGGTGAGAGGCTAGGATTACTTCCAACATGAGGTTCTCCTTGAAGAAAGGTGCGCGGCCATAGAAAAAAGTACATCCTACCTTGTCTTTGCCAAGCTGCATTCTCTTGGCTGTAGCTGATGATCGGAACATCAAAGGGAACAGAGAAGCCGATGCCGCGGCAGCACAGAGTGGTGTGTGCGTCATAACAGCGTTGAGGCACATCACTTCAGCATTTATGACCTCTAAGTCACGCTGAAAGATATCCTTTGCTGAACGATCGGGTTGGACGTCCGTCGCAGTCGTTGAAGCACTTTCAGGGTGCGAAGAAACTGACGGCACTAGCCCGGCATTGGTCACAGCGGTGGTCGGCGGTGTCAAAAATGAGGCTACAGAGGGTGCACGGCTCCAGTAATGGCCAGTCGGTGCTTCTTACTTTCAGCATGACTTGTCACCACTCTTCTTCCCATGTTGCTGAGTGAAAGCTGCTTTCTGCATAGAGAACAGTACGCTACGTTCGGGTTACTTTTGACGGGACTAATCCAGGCTGCAAACTCACAATGTTTTGCATTCGTCCAGTCCTGAATGAAAGTGCACTTGAAGGCCGTCATGCTTGACACGTCGCACACAGCTTGCCAGCGTGGGCACCACAGCAATCATTAAAACTAAGTCGGTTCAAAATGGCGCAGCTAAGTACAGACAGAATTCGTTGCTTGCTAGCGTCGGCAGATCACAAAAAGGCCTGAAACTATTTCCCTTTCTCCCAAAGCTGCGCCGCCTGCATCGTGTGCGTGCACCTCCTGCGGCAGAAATGGACACTTCCATCAAAGAGATGCGCAGGGAGGAAGAGTTCATTTGGGACCATCATTTGGGACCATTTGGGACCCACTCAAGGGCTCCAACATCGTCACACTGCTGTCCACATAGCTCGCAGCATCAACAAAATGCATCCCAGTGGTGCCTGAACCGCCATACTGCGTTGTGTACACCACATGATCGCGACCCAGCGACCGCGGCACAACGAAAACATGGAACGGCTTGCGCCAAAGCATCGGCGGCGCGGGAGAGTGCTCCGGCAATGAAAGCCTGCTTTGGCATGCACTGTAGCGCGGGCTCCACCAACCTCGTATGCTCGGTTTTACGCCTTTCCATTATTTTACACCTCTAGTAAATTCGCAGCACGTTGTACTTGCTATGGGTCAACTTTATCTACGAGAAATGGTGTCAGCCAGGGGCTCCTAGTTCAAATTAACTGTAGCGGATGCCGCCTTGTTTCAATTATCGAGAGTTTTCGCCTATCAAAATACACAGGGCTGTGCCGGTACCCGGGCGTCAGCTAGAATGAACCGTAAGTTCGAATTAATCGAGTTCGAATTAACGAGCTTTTACTGTATTCCGCGTTGCGTCTTCGTAGGTGGTAGCGTCTGGCATCGGTCCGCTGCTGGTTTTTAAACCTTAATTGGGCAAGCCTTCGAGCTGCTTCTGCGCGTTGAAGGTAGACGGCAATGTCGACGTTCTCTTCTTCGGTAACGTTGGGTAGCACGGCGTCTAGAGTAGTCGTGGCCTCCCTGCCATGGACGAGCCTAAAAGGTGTCATCTGGGTGGTCTCCTGCACTGCGGTAATGTAGGTAAAGACGACGTAAGGCAGGATGATGTGCCAGGTCTTATGTTCGGCATCGACATACGTGGCAAGCATATCTGCGATGGTTTTGTTCAGGCATTCGGTCAGTCCGTTGGTGTGCAAATGGTATGCAGTTGCCCTCTGGTGGCTGGTTTGGCTGTAACGCAGGATGACTTGCATCAGTTCCGCTATGAATGCTGTTCCTCTATCCGTGATGAGCACATCAGCGGCGCTGTGTCGCAGAAGAATGCACTATATACGAAAAATTTGGTGACCTGCTGCTGCTGTTCCGTTTAATAGGGCTTTTGCCTCAGTGTAGCGGGTCAGGTAGTCTGTTGCTATCGGTAAAATGTTCGCGGCAATATTCTGTGTTTAGCCATGCTAAACCGTTTAATTTTTTTTAAATGAGCCAAATTCACAAATCAGAACTAAGACAGACTATGCTGCAATGGCCAATAAATCCATATATCTTAACTTTGGGACAAAAAATTGACAGGCTGACATAAATGCGTACCATTAGAGTGACACAACACTTCACACAAATTTCTTCATATCAACCTTTAATACACATTCAGTCTTCTTCGTACTTCTTTAACCTTGATTACCTTGCACGCTTTGTCTTCTATTCCATGTCCAACCTCCAGTATCCATTGATACTCCGTTCTGGAGGTGGCTTGCAAACAGCCAATTCAATGGAAGTGTGGCATCCGGCATGCGCACACTGCTCTGGTACCTACGCTCTTTTCAGCTCACTTTCATCTTCACCCTCCACCATCTACATAGCCACTTTTTTCCCCTGACAGCCAGCCTCCGGTTGCGCACTCCTCCACCTGCGCCAGAACCTCCTCTGTCCATGACAGCCACCTTCCCTCCCCTTCTCTACAATTGCGGAGAGGGATTTCCCTGTCAACTTCACCACCTGTCAATTGTTGCAGGTGGAGACTTCAGAGAACACCGCCACACACTTTTTTCTGAAATGGCGCTTCAACACATTAAAAGGCGCCCCCCATAACGTCTAGATAACCTGCATGAAAATCCTATTTCAAATCAAAAATGGGCCAGATCCTGCTGATAGACAGGTCACAATGAGCCAAATGCTTATAAAACCCTCATCAGACCCAAACTTGAGTACGCCAGCCCCATCTGGAGCCCACACCATGCATACCTAACAAATGCACTCGAATCAGTTCAGAACCGCGCCATTCGTTTCATTCACTCTGCATATTCATATACCACCAGCGTTTCAGCTCTGAAGAAGAATTCCGCTCTTGAAAGCCTCGCAGACCGCCACTGCATTGCCAGCCTCTATTTGCTCCACAAGTTTTTCCATAGTTCTCTAAATCAACCACCCTACATTACTCATCCGAACCGCATATCTCACCGCACTGCCCATCCGTTTCAGATCGCCCGCCCTGTGTCGCGTACTGCAACTTTTTCAGGTTCATTTTTTCTCCTAACTGTTGTGGACTGGAATGGCCTCCCCACCGATATCGCTGCCATCACACACCTGTCTGCATTTTCAGATACGCTAAGCAATTATTTCAAAGAAGTGACTTGTACTTGTTGATCAACATATTAACCCACCCCTTATGTAATACCCCCTGAAGGGGGTCTTTAAGGTGAATAAAGTGAAAGTGAAAGTGAAAAGTGAAATGCCCTCGCAAGAGCCTTCTTTGTCAGCTTAAGCCTCATGGCCTGAACAGTTTCGAGCATGGTTTTTTCGATTATTCTTTCTCCAACGCTACTTTCCAATACACTGCACAAAGTATCAGGGGACTGGAAGAAGATCTGAACCCAGGTGATGACGATAACGAAGAGATCATTAGCCCTGTCGCTGAGAAAGCAAGGATGCACCTCTGCTACATTCAACTTCGATTTGTTCAGTTAGGGTAGCTGCTACTAGGCTCACAGTCATATCTAGCAGAAAAGCAAATGCAGAGAAAAAACGACTGGCTGTCCTATCGTCAGGAATTTAGGATGCTGTATTGAAGCAGGAATTCCAGATACAATACATTCTAGCTAGCTTACTTTTCCAGTGCCAAAGTGGAAACATAAACATAAGAAAAAAAGGCTGTCATGTCAGCGCTTGTGACAGAAGCCTGGTATTCACATTTACTTGCTTGTGTTGGTCATACATCACAGTAGTCCTTTCTTGAACATTTTTTAACACAAACATTTTGAAGCACTATTTTCAAAAACAGAACTTCAGTTACCACTTTAGAAATAAAATTTTGAGAGGAAACTTAAGCTCCGGCTTAAGGTATAATGCAGTAGTGTTGATAAGTCCCTGCAGAGGCCACCTTTCAATCTCTCCTTCACCTACAAGTGGAAGGAGGGCCTCTCCCCACTTTGCCACCTGTCAATCATGGCAGGTGGAGACTTGTAAACCACTGCCAGACACCATTTCCTGAACTGGAGCTTTGCAGACGCGGTCATTCTCCACTTTACAATCTTAGATTATAGGGAGTCCTCATACCACCACTTCGCCGGCAGGTGGCTATTTCAACCACTCCACCAGTGGGGCTTATGTGAACCAGGTTGCTCTTCCTGAGCGCCCTCTCACGACCAATCATTAATTTAGTTGCCACCTGCGACGGTGCCCAGTTTGCTTGCAATCCGGTGGGCAGGTTGTGAGAATGTCACAAAGTAACGTGACCTAGGCGGCCAACCTCGGTTGCTTCTTCGGAGATTTTTCGCTTACAATGCCGCAGGCGCTGCTGCTGTTTCTAAGAACGGAAGCCTTGACGCAGCAAAACAGGAACTTCAAAAACAATGCACAGGCAACGGTTACCACAGTGTGTACTTAGTTTCAGGACCTTTATAGCCGAATCTCAGTTGCGCCTCTCCCGAGTTGTGTCCATGTCAAAGCTGTCCAAAGCCATCCTAACTATCGATATTGCAACAGGGACCCCTACAAGAAAACACCTTTGCCACACTAATCTCGAAGCTCACCACCTCGCCAGTCATAGCATACTTCAATGTGGCTGCTCCCACTGAAGTCCGCACTGACGCCAGCGGTCATGGAATCGGCGCTGTCATTTCTCAGCAGCAATCTGGGTCTGACCATGTCATCGCCTATGCCAGCTGCCTCCTCTCTACATTAGAGCGCAATTACTCCATCATGGAACGCGAGTGCTTGACCCGTTTAGCCCGTATTTATACGGCCGCTCTTTTACGGTTGTCACCGACCACCATGTGCTCTGCTGGCTCTCCTCTCTGAAAGACCCTACAGATTAGCTAAGTCGCTGGACTTTACGCCTACAAGACTACGACTACACTGTGGTCTATAAGTCCAATCGGCTACACACTGATGCTGATTGCCTCTCCCGATATCCCGTTGACCCTTCTGACTATCCTGGCACTGACTGCGCCACCAACCTGTTCTTGCACTCTGCTATTGCTCAAGTTGGCGATGAACAGCGACGAGATACCGAGCTGCGCTCTATTATTGACCGCTTCAACTCCTCCCCATGTGACCCTGCTCTGCGCCGGTTTGTGCTGCATCATGACACTCTATACCGCAGAAGCCTCAACCCCGCCGGCCCAGACCTCCTGCTCATTGTGCCCAAGCACCTGCGCACCGAAGTCCTCCACGAGCTCCACAATGTCCCCACTGCTGAACATCTGGGTGTCTCGCGTACTTACGCCCGCGTGCGTCGTCGCTTCTGTTGGCCCCGCCTCTACCAGTCCGTATGCCGCTATGTTCGTGCCTGCCACCAGTGCCAGCGGCGGAAACTTCCTGCCACTCTCTCAACGGATATGCTCCAACCTGTTGATGCGCCCCCTGAACCTTTCTATCGTTTTGGCTTGGATCTTTTGGGCCCGTTTCCAGAATCAACCTCAGGAAACAAATGGGTCGCCGTTGCTACAGACTATGCCACTGCTACGCAATCACGCGGGCCCTCCTCACCAGTACTCCTACTGACATTGCCGATTTCCTTCTGCACGACCTCATCCTCCGTCATGGTGCACCCCACCAAGTTCTCACCAAGGCTTTCTGTCTATAGTTGTTCACGACATTCTCCATTCCTGCTCAACTAAGCATAAGCTGACCACCGCCTATCATCCCCAAACCAACGGGCCCACAGAGCACCTCAACCGCACTCTCACGGATATGCTCGCAATGTACAATATCACCCTTCCATACTTTACTTATGCCTACAACTCTTCCCGTCATGAATCTGCTGGTTCCTCACGGTTCTATCTTTTGTACGGCCGCGAGCCCCAATTACCTTTGGACATGTTGCTTCCGACATGTACTTTTCAGTTTTCTGAATACGCACGTGACGCAATTGCCCGGGCTGACTACGCCTGCCAACTGGCGCGATCGACTACTTGCATCACAGGCCTCAAAGCAGGACTACTACGACCGCCGCCATCACATGGTCACTTTTTCCTCTGGCACCCTAGTCTTGCTTTGGTCGCCATCTCGTCACGCCAGGCTTTGCAAAAAACTTCTGTCCCGGTATGTTGGCCCATACCGCATGCCCCTCCAGGTCACTGCTGTCACGAATGAGAGCGCCCCGCCCTCCTGGAAACCACCTGCAATGCAGCTCAGTGTGACATCCACATCTCTTGCCTCAAGCCCTACCTCTCGCCATCCCCTGCCGCACCCTAATGTACAGAGAGACAAAAATTATTGTGGAATGATAAAAAGAAGGAAAAATAAAGTGTCCCTGCCCATTGTACACAAAGACGGTCCTTTTGCGAGTGGGAGCCGTAAAACGAATATTGCATACCTGCCAACCTGGCGAGATAAAAAAATGAGAAGATTTCTTATTTCCGTCAAAGGGAGGGGGAGGGAATGTTCATCTTTTCTTGATGTGAAATTCAGAAGTATAAGATCGCAGAAACTGCTGTAAATATCGTACTTGCATAATTTGCACGCTTACTTTGTTTAAATTAAGGCTGCATGTTCTGAACATGAGCTAAAAACACTACAGTTGTCATAACGTGCAACATATACTGTATATTGCCGCTATATGTAGACCTGGCCACCATCTTGCATCCCTCGCTGGCCAAAAAAAAAGTTGACTACAAATATAACACGCATACTTCCCCATGCCCCACGTTAGTTCCCCACGGGACGGCAGGATGATGTGTGCGCAGCACAGAGCAATAAGCCAGCAACGATACAATCGCAAAGATAGCAGTGGGACGCAAAGGAGATAACGGGCACAATAAAACGGCGCCCTTGTGAGTGGCCCGGCTCAGTAGCGCCAAATCGAGTAGCAAACGGCTCGGTAGTATCGGATTCGGGCGCGCGCGCAACTGATCGTCTGAGAAAGCAACCGCGAGCCGGCTAAACGGCGCACAATTCGTGCCCTCGTCAGTCGTACCTTTTGCAACCACGCATGGCAATGCGGCCACACCACTGCCTTGCACGCACCGGCGTACGTGCTAGTGGTCTGGCGCAACAAAGTGCGGAAAATATGCGAGTAAAAGTTGGGACTGCGAAAATCGTGCGAGTAAATACGGTACCGTTTCTTGGGCTTTAATAGCACTATGAAATCAAGCACACTAGAATTTGCTGTGCACCGCACACAGACGGCCTAGCTAACCCTAAACACACACACAAACAGCAGCAACAGCAAGCACGAAATCATGCATGAAATGCAACTAGCTACAGCTACTTTGGATTGGCTTGATTTGGCTTTGACCAGCTGCTTAGTCGATGATGCCGATGGTGCCACAGTCGGATACAACTTAAGTCTGCAGTGAAGCTCCACCCACATTCACCGCCGCACAGAATTCCTCCACAACAAAAAAGTAGTACGTTGTTAAAACTTTTCTTGTTACCAAAGCAAGAAGCTAGTCACAATAAAATAATTATAAGCTGTATAATTTTGTTACCTGGCTTGTTTAATATAGCGAAACACTAAATTTAAATTTTATTTCATTTACAATTGTGAATGGCTAGCGGAGTAATACACTGAGCCGCGGGCCGTGGCTCAGTGTTAGCAACTGCTGTTTCTTTTAAGTTGTATCCTACTAGAGTGCAACCGCTGATGGTGATGCTAACGATTACGGCGTGGTGGCTGATACAGCGGCGCCGGTTTCACAAAAACCATTCTTGCAAGGGCAGAGACAACTTTTCGGGAGATATAGGGACGTGGTCGTACAATCGGAAAGTTCAGCAAAAAATCGGGAGTCTCCCAGGAGAATCGCGAGGGTTGGCAGGTATGTAAATTATTGCGAATGAAGACGAAGTGTCTCGGTGGTGCGCCTGCTTTGAGCGGGATCTGTGCTCTCGGCAGATTCTTGCGTCGTTCTCGCCCTGGACCATGTAACAATATGTACCAAATGCTCTGGGTATCCTGCCAAGGGAAGCTACCACACTTGGGTGAGATGTGTACCAGCGTGCCTATACACTGTAACCTTTCCGAATAAAAAGTGTTAGGACTCTGTGTTGTGTGCTCCCAACCTCTTCTCTCCTGTGCTGTTTTCGTTTAAGCCATGGTGTGGCACACTGGTAAGCAAAGAGGATATGTCACTTCCCGTTGGCCTGCTGAATAATTTTACCATAAATTTTCCTCTTCCCCTTGGGCCCACATCAAAGACTTGATCTGCACAGTGAACATATTGTCACCACTTCGTGCTACTGTCTCTCCAGATTAGAGATGCATATGCTTAAAGGTACCACTGCCTTCATATATTGCTACATCTGTTCCTGTTTGCAGTAAAAACACTGAGCAGTATATACCAACTTGGCTGAAAGCAAGTTTTTCTTTTAACCACATTTTACCACAGTGGCAACCACAGGCGGAATCAGTGGTACGCCACTGCAAGGGGACAGTATTGGATGATCTACAAGCACCGCTAAATAATTTACAATCAAATCTGTTGCTCATGCTATTCCGGTATTGGTTTCAACAGCCAAACAATGGCTGTGACGTCAAAGTAGCCCACACAGGCCATGCTAGGCATGAAAAAAGTGCAATATAATCGCTGCTTCATTGTTTAATTCACTACAATGCCAAAGCCAGCCTGCCAAAAAGCTGGAATGACAACAAATGAAGAAGCAGCGATTATACTGCATAGCTTTTTCATGCCTCATGTTGTGACTTATATATAACTTTGACGCCACAGAACTGCTGAAACCGAAACAGCAAAAGAGAAAAATGGTACCATAAATTATATAGCGGTCATAGGCAAATACCAAGTGGTGGTTCATGTACAGTAATGTTTTGCACAATGCTGCAAAGGAAACATGCCTCCAAATTTAGGTGTCTGAACACCATAAATTCTTTGCTTCCATCAAAATTTTTTGCTCAAAGCCAATGAGGCTGGCGACACCGGCTTTTGTGTAACATGGGACCCTTAACATTATCGCGTTAAAAGCTGCTGCACTTGCACACCTGCCCTCGAAAGAGCACCCCAATCGAGACGCTACACATTTTTCAAACTGCATCACTCACATGTCATTCAGCTCATCCACCTTGGCAAGGAAGCGCTCAAACGTGAGTGTAGTGATCTCGCCGAACACTTGGGTGTGGCGGAACGCCCCGAGAACCTCCGAGCTCAGCTGGGATCCCATGGGCTGCACATGCACACAAGAACACTGCCACAGCACGTCCGACTGCAATCCCCCAAGAATGCACAGACAAGCCCAGATCAAGCTTTTAATCTTTCACCAGAACTGCTGCATCTCTGGAAGCATAGTTTTGGCTGATTTTTGAAACTAACTGTGGCAGCATGTTGGCTTGCCACAGATATGCAGGCGGTCAAATGGGCCCACAAGGCAAGCTGTTATGCTGCCCACGGCTTTCTTCCTCTCTTCATTTCTTGCTTAGACATTTGCCTAAGAGAGGGCTAAGGCTCAACATCACCCAACAGGGCCTCAGGCCCTGATACATGACTAACAAGCATGAAAAATACAATGATGTGACAAGCCGGTACACAACAGGGTCATTCCACACCAAATGTCCCAGACGTTGCACTCGACCATCTCCAATTTGTTCAAAAAAATTCATGGAAACTTATCATAATGTACGTAATGAAAGCCTGGAATATTTTTGCCGAAAAAAATTTATTCGTGAGGTGAGGGCAGTTAGAATATTTAGAAAAGGCGAGAAACCAGCACTGCTCAATAATTAATAACAAGTTGAAATTTTTAGAAAACACTTCAAAAATTTTTTCATTGACATTTGCACAGATTCTGCCTTTCGATATCATTTGGAGGATGCAGCTTTACATGGCATAAAGATTTTTAAAAAATCGAAAAATTATGGGAATGTATTATTTTTGTTGTTTTTGTTTTAAATATCAGCTTGCTCTCGGAAATCTCGAATCTCTGAGGCTGACAAAGGAAGGTTGCGCGGTTCAATATTCCAGTAAGTTTTGTTTTAAAACCGATAGTGCACTTTTATCACACAAGAAAGGCAGACAAAAGACAACCTGAATGTTGGAAGCAAAAAAAACCGATGCTTGGCGGCGCCACAAGCGGCCAGAAGAGTTTCGATTTGTTTCAATTGTTTGACGCGCCTCGACATACAAGCGCCGAACAGCAGAGGAACTCCAAGTGCCGCTTCAAGTGCTGTTAACCTTTGAAGAAGCCTATTAAGGCTGGTCAGATGATCGCCACGGTCGATGAAAAACTGTGGCGGCACGATGGTCAGTGATCGTACAAGGCAGTTCACAGTATAAAAAGCACTTGTGTTTTCGCACGCTCACCCAGCGAAACATTCCCGGCTGTGCCAGTCAACTTCAAACTACTTAACGGAAATCGTTTATTAGTGACGGGAGACAAGGTACAAGGCAGTTAAGAAAAATTGCTGATGGCCTAGCTCTGTTAGGCCAGGATATACGTAGCGAACTCGCGGAGATTTATGCGTCGGAAGAGTGTATTCACTAGATGCGCCTTTATTGATGGTTATACCATGAGTCGTCGTGGCAGAGTGGTAGCGTCTCTGCCTCAAACGCCGAAAGCCCTGGTTCGATTCCGAGCCTCGGCACAGGATTTTTTTTTTAATCAGTGAGTGGACGGGCGGTTTAAGTGGCTCCCATAGGTGCCGCCACCGAATACGTTGGTTAGCGGTTAAGCGCAGGCTCTGTTAAGGCGAATTTATGCTGCGTTGTAACGCGCGCGCGCGCACTGCACAGCGACGTAACGTCGGCCAAAGCGAGACCCTCTATACTACAAATGCGCTTGACCGCCGACACCTTCAGCGGTTTCGGCGCACTCTGACAGCACTGGCAAAGACTTGGAGCATGCCTCTATTTTGCGCCGAGTGCGCCAGCCGCCGCCGGCCCGGCCAGACTGATTCGGCTCCGCGGCGAGGTACGCGTTGTGACATAATTCAATAGCTTCGGCAGTTGGGCGGAGCTGTTCTTTTCGAGCTCTCGGCTAATTTAATTCATTCACAGTATACATCTGAAGGTACATGCAAGTGGGCGAGGAGCCCGATCCAGCGGACCCGTTGGATCTAGCGGAAGCTGTTGAAGCGACGTGCGTCGACTTTAATTTCAAGCCGCCAACTTTAAACGCAACTACCCTTGAGCACCCATTCGTTTTTTGTGGCAAAAAAAAATAAAAGAAGCTGGCCCTTGCAACCGTGGGAGACCTCGGCGCCGCCTGCTGCACCGTGCAACCGCGCCATTCAAGGAATCACAATCCGTTGGCCCCAAAGCCCCGGCCAGCCTCTGATAGGCGCAACGCGCTGACTTTGTCCTGGCCCCTTGTGACTCCCCGCACTGGGGTCATGATATTTAGTTTGCGACGGCTGCTCACGGCGGAAGGGGGAAACGACCCGCCGGCGCCTAACCTAACCGTGCTCTCCCAAAAGCATCGCACGCTCCATGGAGCTGAGGTCGCTGAAATGCAGGCCGGAGTTTTTGCGAGAACTACGTCGTCGGGTCCGGGAACGAGTCCATCGTAACGCTGGCAAGACGGCAGTGCAAATGTAAACGAAGCGACGGTAGCAACCACCGATAAATGCCGTCAACGTGCAGTGGCGGTAGCCTTCATTTCGGCAGCTGCTAGACCGCACCACTAGCCACCAGAAATCACGGAGCCTGCGTCTACGTCACGTATCACGTCACTCCTTCTTATGACATCATAAGAGTTCTCCGTGACGTCATAAGAGTTCTCGAGTTTGAATCGCAGCGGCGGGAAAAGCTTTTTCAACTTCGAATCCAAATTTCTTTGAAATAAATGCACCTTTCGCTCCCGGACAAGCGGCAACAACGCCATGAAATGTCGAACAATCGATTTTGCTAAAATCTATCAAAAAAAAATTTATAGAGTTCTCCTCAGTGTCCCTTTAAAAATGTTTTTGTGACCATAGCAGAAAAAAAGCTGGATGAAATCTCCTTGAAAATGTCAGTTTTCTCAAGTGTTTTTTGACCTGACAGGCCTACTTGCAGAAAGCGTAGCACGACAATGGCTGCACGAATTTTCGTCAAGTTTGTTGCACAGTGTTCTTTAATAATTTATTTATGCAGTGACATTCACATATTTTTGAATTACTTTTGTATATTTTTAATCTGCCACTGATTTGAGACTATAATGAGTGCATTATGCAAGCATGGATATAACATTACATGTAGAAAAAATCATGCCGTTAAAAATAATTGGAGGATATCATCGCATTAACCATTCCATTGGATAAAACGTAAGACCGACTGTAAACTGCTACCTTGTTTTGTTGTCATGATAGGATTTCTGCAAGTTTGGTATAGCAATGAAGCATATAAAAATTTCCTAAATCAGAACCAAAGATATTTCAGTGAAATTTTGTATTTAAGCATTAAATGGACTTTCCAATAAGCAAGCTAAATTTCATTGCTCTGCGAAAAAAATAAGAATGAAATTTCACCTCCGAAACTCGTGTCCCCGCTTAATAACAATCATGTTTACTTCTGCCACTGAGTACAAGACACGAAAAGAGGTGGCTGGAGAAAAAGCTGCTCTTTACACAGCTTGACAGTGCTCCAGCCACCTTTGCAGTGACATGGCTAACAGTTGAACAAATTTTTTTTTTCAGAGGCCATTTCTGAAAATACACCTGGAATTATTAAGACATGCAAGAGAAAGTAGGGTTACACTGTAATACATGTACAGAACACTGAGAGCAACAATCATGAAAAACAAAGCAATATGATCACCACATTTTCTTTCGTTAAAATTTAAGCAGCGCTAACTTTTAGGACGAATACACAGAAGACATGACAGGACGGGCGCTGACTCCAACTATGTTTATTGAACACGTTTTTTCGTAGAACATATAAGACAAAACGAACCGTGAGCGCATGCGCATCTGCGACAGACCACAAAAGGAAAGGCCAAGATGACAGCGATGACAGCTAAGGTAGATTAATGAGGGCGGCACGCATTTCGTCCCATATTTTTAAGCAATCTGAATTCGCTGGCATGCAGGGAGACAGAAGTGGTGCTGACACACGTGTCGCCTTTTGCCTTGATGAAAAATGCTTCGGATAATTCCCGAGCTAATCTATCTTTGCTCCTGGTTAGAATTTTGATTTTGTCAAGCCGTGGCTCACAGTTCTCATCGTTTTGGTCCTTGCAAGAAAGGCAATGAGCGGGTAGATTCAGGCATGAGTCTGATGCGTTTCCCAAACTTCGTTCATGTTCCCTGGCACGGTCGTTAACACAACGCCCTGTCTGGCCAACGTACACTTTGCCACAAGAAAGGGGGATCTCATAGACCACACCCGTGGCACACCGGACAAAGGGCTTGGCGTGTTTTTTTCCACAGCCGGATGTTGCAGGGCCACTGCTGCTGACCTTAGGGCACATCTTAGCCAGTTTACAAGGCGCAGAGAACACCATCGGGACGCCGTACTTGTTGCCCACCCTTTTTAGGTTATGGGACACCTTGTGGATGTATGGCATAACCACTGGTTTGGCATTCCCGGGTCTTTCTTTTCTACGTGTCTTTTTCTGCCTTCCCTTGAATTTCTGTAGGAGTGCTTCGGTCACAGCTGTCAACACGTGATCAGGGAACCCTGCTTTTCGCAGTCTTTCTACCTCGCCCCGAAAGCTCTCTTGCATCATGTGAGGGCACGACTTAGCAAGTGCGGATTCTAGAGAAAGGGTCGCAATAGCCCTCTTAACAGTTTTTGACCTGGCCGAATCAAAAGGCAAAAAATCTTTCTTGGCTCTAGGGCGGTAGCACCAGCATACACACTTTTCTCCGAGCATGATGTTCAAGTCCAAAAACTGGAGGCGGTAAAGTACAGGTAACTCGTAGGTAAAAGAGAGCCCTTTTCCATGTTGTACAAATTGTTCTAAAATATTCATCGCAATTTCCTCATACCGGCCATGGTCACTTTTCTTTAAAATTACTAAAAAATCGTCTACGTATCTAAAAATCTTCAGGACATTGCCTTCGTCAGTTAGTGAAGCCAAAGCGTTGTCGAATGATGCAAGAAAAATGTTACACAAAACTGGAGCGACACATGATCCGATGCAAATGCCCTGGCGCTGTAGATAGCGCCGGTTGTCAAACTCGATAAAAGTAGCGTTGATATAAAATTCTAAAAGTGACATGAAGTTATCTACACTTAAGCCGGCTGTATTCTGGAATGCGATAGTACCGTTTGCTTCAATGCACTGTCTGACAGCAATAAACAGGTCGTTATGTGGTATAGAATAAAAAAGATCTTCAACATCTATGGAAAAGGCATATCCAATCTGCTCTCCTTTCAACACACTGGCAACTTCCAATGAATTCTTGGTGGCAAAGGGATCAGAAAGAACCAGACTATTTAAGTGCTTAAGCATGAACCTACTAATATGTTGCTGCCAGGTACCTCTCTCGCTAACAATCGTCCGGAAGGGTGCATCGGGTTTGTGAGTTTTCACCGCAAAGAACACGGTCAAGGTGTTTACTCGAGAGTCCACAATGGCTCTTGCAAGGCTCTGGAGTTCCATGGATTTACATAGGCCAACTGCCTTAGTCTTGATACGGGTTGCAGACGGTTTAACTGCCACAAAGTTCTTCTCTATTGCTTGCATCGCCTTCTCGCTATAAATGCCAGACGGTACAACGACGAAGCAACCTTCTTTGTCTGCTTGCAGGAGGGACAGTCCGCTGTTCTTGCAATACGCCACAACCTTCTCAGTCTGTGCTTTCCCTTTTGTGGCGGGTTGTCTCAATGTGGTCCTTGCCAAGCTGTCAACACCGTCCAGGACGCACCTGTCTTCACTGTCTCTTTCCGCCTTCATTGCTACGCGGCGATTAAATTTTTTATTCTATACCACATAACGACCTGTTTATTGCTGTCAGACAGTGCATTGAAGCAAACGGTACTATCGCATTCCAGAATACAGCCGGCTTAAGTGTAGATAACTTCATGTCAATTTTAGAATTTTATATCAACGCTACTTTTATCGAGTTTGACAACCGGCGCTATCTACAGCGCCAGGGCATTTGCATCGGATCATGTGTCGCTCCAGTTTTGTGTAACATTTTTCTTGCATCATTCGACAACGCTTTGGCTTCACTAACTGACGAAGGCAATGTCCTGAAGATTTTTAGATACGTAGATGATTTTTTTAGTAATTTTAAAGAAAAGTGACCAACGCCGGTATGAGGAAATTGCGATGAATATTTTAGAACAATTTGTACAACATGGAAAAGGGCTCTCTTTTACCTACGAGTTACCTGTACTTAACCGCCTCCAGTTTTTGGACTTGAACATCATGCTCGGAGAAAAGTGTGTATGCTGGTGCTACCGCCCTAGAGCCAAGAAAGATTTTTTGCCTTTTGATTCGGCCCAGTCAAAAACTGTTAAGAGGGCTATTGCGACCCTTTCTCTAGAATCCGCACTTGCTAAGTCGTGCCCTCACATGATGCAAGAGAGCTTTCGGGGCGAGGTAGAAAGACTGCGAAAAGCAGGGTTCCCTGATCACGTGTTGACAGCTGTGACCGAAGCACTCCTACAGAAATTCAAGGGAAGGCAGAAAAAGACACGTAGAAAAGAAAGACCCGGGAATGCCAAACCAGTGGTTATGCCATACATCCACAAGGTGTCCCATAACCTAAAAAAGGGTGGGCAACAAGTACGGCGTCCCGATGGTGTTCTCTGCGCCTTGTAAACTGGCTAAGATGTGCCCTAAGGTCAGCAGCAGTGGCCCTGCAACATCCGGCTGTGGAAAAAAACACGCCAAGCCCTTTGTCCGGTGTGCCACAGGTGTGGTCTATGAGATCCCCCTTTCTTGTGGCAAAGTGTACGTTGGCCAGACAGGGCGTTGTGTTAACGACCGTGCCAGGGAACATGAACGAAGTTTTGGAAACGCATCAGACTCATGCCTGAATCTACCCGCTCATTGCCTTTCTTGCAAGGACCAAAACGATGAGAACTGTGAGCCACGGCTTGACAAAATCAAAATTCTAACCAGGAGCAAAGATAGATTAGCTCGGGAATTATCCGAAGCATTTTTCATCAAGGCAAAAGGCGACACGTGTGTCAGCACCACTTCTGTCTCCCTGCATGCCAGCGAATTCAGATTGCTTAAAAATATGGGACGAAATGCGTGCCGCCCTCATTAATCTACATTAGCTGTCATCGTTGTCATCTTGGCCTTTCCTTTTGTGGTCTGTCGCAGATGCGCATGCGCTCACGGTTCGTTTTGTCTTATATGTTCTACGAAAAAACGTGTTCAATAAACATAGTTGGAGTCAGCGACCGTCCTGTCATGTCTTCTGTGTATTCGTCCTAAAAGTTAGCGCTGCTTAAATTTTAACGAAAGAATATGCATAACCAACTAGCCCCGCAACGTGTTTTACTAAATGATCACCACACAAAAATGTGGGCAATGTGCCTATGCAGCGTTGTAGAAACATCTATGTACTGGAAGTTGAGATCATTTAAAAATCATGGGCCGTAATGAGCATCTAATTCATTCAACCCCATAACCACTATGTAAAAAAGGAATAAACCATGGTAGTTGGTACCAAAAAATGTAAAGTTTTTGCATTTTTTCTAAGGTCTGCTGAATTTAGAACTGTTTCTGATCTTCTTTGTGCTGCTTTTCTGTAGGCACACAGCAGTTTGTGCATGTAAATATGATCTGCTGTTATAACCTTGTGTTTTCAGAAAAGGTGTTCTGCATGTTCCAGCTTAGAGGTATTCTCTATTGCACAGGTGGCTTTATTTTATGGTAAAAGTTTGTTAATGTTAGCTACAGAAGTGCTTGCCCACACTAAGGTACAATAATTAGAGCATTTTATAAATGTTTCTCAATGTTAATCAGAAGTATTCGGCAACATCGATTCGACACACCTATAACCCTGCTTAGTTTTAACGAAACCTTTTAAATGCTCAATCCACAACATGTTTTCAGAAAAAATTATGCCCAGTGTTTTTATCTGTTTTATTGCTTTTATGCAATCCGACCCTAAGTGAATACTGTTAGGAGGTTTAATCACGGTTCCTGGTGTACAGAGTAAAATGCATTATGTTTTAGTTTCATGCAGGGTTAACTTACTTATTCGGTGGTATTCCTGAAGCCCAACAGAAGATACCTGCTATTTCTTTTTCTCTAGGTCCTTACCAGAAACCAGCACTGCTTTATGGTCTAAGAGCACTTGCTGCTGGGCTGGTTGGTTTTGGTTCATAATTAAATAGTTTTTTAGGCGCAAAAAAGGACAAGACACATAGGGTAGGTGACATAGGGTAGGTGACTGGGGCGCTTCGTCCTGTCACCTACCCTATGTGTCTTGTCCTTTTTTGCGCCTAAAAAACTATTTAATTAAGCCCTGCTTTAAAGTTTCCAGGAATTCTTACAGTATCATTTATGTAGAAAAGGAAGAGGATAGGTCCCAAAATTTTATTTTGTGCAACTGCAAAATGGACTGATTTTGCACTCGATTTGAACTCGTTTAAGTAAACGTACTGGTGACGTCCCCGAAGATGGTGCAATGGCTGCACCTTATCTTTGGAAATACTGCTGAAAGCCTTATTCATTGAGTTTCCAGTTTTGCTTTGCTTTCGAGGTGTTTATTCATTCACTGATGTAACTGTAGAATATTTTTTTGAAGTTCCCGTGTTTTTCAAACTGTTCAATCATTCTGACCATTTTCCGAGTCACGCAGAGTACAAAAAATCGGTCAGTGGCTTTAGCCGGATACAACTAAAGTCTGCAGCACAATGTAAAAATATATTAGGTGAGCAAACGACAGGGACGAGTTGCAGCTAAGCGAAAAAGAGAAAACGAAACGTGCTGGTGAACCGGCACATCAAGAAAGGGCGCATCAAACTACATGGGAAGGGATGAGAAGCCCGACAACTGTGGATGTATGCAAAGGACCAACGCTGCTGTTCATGGTTTTTCCAGACCAGATATTACTAACGTATGTGATTCAGCCTACCGTAAACTTTGCCTTCTACAACAGAAACTGAAAAAAGCTCCCGCTGAAACTAAACTTCTGGCCTGCACTTCCCTAATCAGAGCAAAACTAGGCATCATATGGGACCTTTACACTAAAAGTAGCACTGATGCACTGGAAGGAATTCAGCGTAAAGCTGTCAGATTTATTTTCTCAAAGTACGGCATGACTGATTCCCCGAGAGCGCTAATAAAGCAGCATGGTATCCAGACACTAGAAATGAGAAGAAAAATCCATCAGCTAAAGCTTCTTTTTCTTCTTAAAAATAACCTACTTGGCCTCACTCCCAACCTTTATATAATGCCATCATGCACGCCGAACACGACATCGTCACGCTGACACTCTAACTCCCTACAATGCCAGAACTAAATTTTAAAATATTCTTTTTTTCCCGCGCACCATTACGGACTGGAACAATTTACCTCGGTTGGCACTAACAAGTATTAATTCCTTGACCATTTCTGAATTATTGACATCGTTTTTTTTTTTGTGAAATAACTATAACCAAATTTAATCTTTGTATTATTACTTCGGTCAAACTGTATTCATGGTTCAGTGCTATATATACCATGTATATACTCGTGTACTAGTCACCAATTTTCTCAGGTGCAGGTTATACACAAATCAGGCCTACAGCTACACATTAACACACTGTGGTGCCACTGTGACTACTGCATCAGACGATTAAAAAGCTGACGATAGATATGAACATTTTAGTTCACCATTCATTGCCGCTTTCGCGCTGATCGCCGTCGGACGAGCTCAGCTCATCCCCAGCACCTCTACTGTCCGGCTCCTCAGCCTCGGTACCCACAATAACTTTGAGGAGTTGGCAGAAGCCACCCTAACAGCACAGCTGACTCGTCTGTCTGGTACCACAGCACACCGCACTCTACTCTGTACGCTATGCATCGCCCCGATCATCCATCCTACCAAGGGGGTCTCCCTACGCTGCCATCTCATCATCCTTCCCACATCTAAGAACATGCACCCCGAGCACGACGGAGAACGCAGGGCAGCCCATGCCAAAGCCCTGCACAAGCTGTACAGCGACAGCTCCGAGGTAGCCTATGTGGCGGAGTACTTATCGGGCTCCTGCATGGTCCTCGCCATTGCTAACAATCGGGCCCGATTAATCGCATCAGGCTCCATCACAAAAGACTCATCCGAAATTGCAGAGGAAGTGACCACTGCATTTGCTCTCATCTCCACCTCTGCCATCAAAATTCTCTCAGATTCAAAATCCTCCCTATCGAATTTTGCCAAAGGCCTGATATCCGGCACCGCGGCTCGGCTTCTACGGCTCTCCAAGCCCTCCAAGGGCTGTCCTTTACCCTGTAAGGGTTGCCTCGTGCCATGTTAGGAGTCTGCCCCTGTATGTATTGCTTGGAAATAAATGTTTTCCACCACCATCGGCACTCTCACCGCTGCAGGACAACTCGCCTCATTGGCGTGCCCCCAAAGCTGGTCACCCTCTGTGCCGTCCATGGAGAGAGACAGCCCCGTGACTCTAAAATTGTTTGAGGTGGTATCCGCTGACGACGAATGCCATGCGTGCAGAATCCAAGCACACACTTGCTAAAGGGATGTTCACTTCAGCCACCCTGCCGGAGTTGTTCCGTGGTTGCCTGCGGCCATCCACTCAGTGTAGCACCGCCGAAATTCCATCTTGAATGGCCAGTCAATGCAAACATCCAGCAGCTGCAGCACACTTGTCAGGCCACCAGGAATTATGGCCAAGTCCGTCCGGCACTCTGGCAGCCGAGTCTTCACTCGGTCTGTTAGGTGCCCTCTAAAGCTGCCGAGCACAAGGGCTTTGCGGTGTAGTAGGCCTCCTGGTCGGTGCTGCCACACTATTTTCAGTCAGTCTATAACCAATTAGTCAGACATCCTACCTTTTTCCTGCACCCAGACTACGATACCCTGGCGAAACTTCTCTCGTGGCAGAGTCTTTCTCTTAAAGCCAATGTAGGGTGGAAGCTTCCTTCCATCAGCAAATCACTACTGTGCACCTTTGCTGTTCGGCGCCAGTAGTGAGCACAGAGACACTTTTTGCCCCTTTGGCTTCCACCGAGCAATTTTCAGGGGCATCGAACCAGACAGGGGTCTGATCAGCATTACCTAGCTGTGAGAGGTCGTACTCATGATCCCTCCAAAGCACACCGACAAAGTGACGAAACTTCATTATTTGGTCCTCATATTTGGCTGGCAGCATCTGGCACCACGTCGTTCGACAGTAGATGAAGAGTTGGTACCGTTTCATAAAACACTGAAGCCACCCTCAACTGACTTTGAAGTCTGCAGGTCGAATGTTCATGTGCTGATCAATAGTGATTGCTTTCATGCGAATCATTTCCGTAGACAAGGTGAAGCCATTGCTCCTAGCAGTGCAAACGTAGTCGACAAGGTCCTCTTCAAGTCTTGGGAACTTGCACTGTTTCCCATGCAAAGTATTCCAGGTTCGGGTAATATCGGCGAGGTCTAACGTTTACATGTACCAGCAGCGAACACACTTTTCACGACATCAAACTTGCATCCAGCCTCCCGTTTACAGTGTTCCTCAGCATATTTTGCCACTTGAAGTTTGAAGCCTGCAGTGTAGGACAGTCTGCGCTTGCCCATTGCTTTGTGTTTGCATTCAAAAGCACGCAGCTTGCAACATGACGGCGCACGCAACAAAACAGATTCTGCAAGCAGTCCGCACACTTCCGAACGAAGCATCGGTTAACAAAGACCAAATGGTGCTGGGCAAGGCACAGTGGAAACTGGAAAAAGAAATTTCCTCAATAACCAATTAAGAAGAAAGCCGCGAAAACGTCGTGTTGTGAAATGATGATCATAATGAATGGGGTGTGATGATAGTGTGGCATAACCCTTTGTAGCGGGCGGGTACAGCATCTTTGTCCTAGCCGGAGTAAAAAAAAAGGAAACGAGAAAAAAACTAAAACGAAGCGCACATAATCAGTAGTCACAACACAGGCACACTGTGACTATGTCTGTGTTGGTGTCGTCAGCGGAACAGGACCCCGCTGTTACCGTCGCGTCATCTGCAACTATCGTTGTAGCCGGGCCTTCGCGATATACACGGCTTTTTTGGTTGCACCGCGCTCTCCCTCGTCTTCCTCTTTGCCTGCCTCGAATCCCAATGCACGTGGGAAGATGGCGCCATCTGCATGTGGACGAGACAACCCAACGCAGTGGAGCGTCAAGTGCCCCGGGAACTCCTCTTGCTTTCGCGAGCACTGTAAATAGCAACTTGCACGCCGGTGGAGGGATCGAAGTGGAAGCAATACACGAATGTGTGCTGCGCACCAGCACGCACCTCAAAGAGCAGAGCGCTGCCCCGCTGTTATTGTACAGCGGTTCCAGTACGATTTCTTGTTTATGCGCATGACACAGTTGAAGGGTCGATTCTGCATAGCAGACTGCAGCATAGCGGATTGCAAACTAGTGGTTTCTGCTGCTTGCACCTGGGCCTGCACTTTGCAGCTCTGTTTGCGCTCCGTTTGTTCGGTGTTCTCTTTTATGGACTGGGTGAGTAGTAAATGGTTTTATTAAAAATAATAATAAACAAAGAAGGAAAAGACTTTTGCTAGCCTCGGCATCTACCATAGATACTGAAGCACTCGAGCTGGGGCAGCGGAACTAAAGGGTAGCAGGCAGAATGGAGAAATGAAATGAAAGAGGTGAGGAGACAGGAAGAAAGGATAGGAGAGGTGATGTACACAATAATAAATATATGCAGGTTGCACGCATGATATGTTCATGATGGACCGGGTGAAGAAACCGAATTTGCCGCGTAGCCGTTGCATGCGAGCATACCATTGCGTTCTGGCGGGAAAAACTAACTGGCGCCACCTTGCAACACTTTATCAGAATGAAGTGCTTTTGGCACTTTTTTTTTTTACAAGTTTTCACAGCCTCATGTGGAGGGTGCAGGCTATACACGAGGGCAACTTATACACGAGTATATACAGTATTCTTCACTTTCTTTGTTTTCATTGTTTTGGGTATTCCTTCTTTACCAGAGAGAATGTTTCCTTTCCTCACAGCTAGTGGACTCCATTGGTATTTGTGCACTGTTAATTAATTTATCTTTAAGTGTGCTACTCTAATTATGCTGTATTATTATTTGTACGCCCCTCCTGCTTGGGCCACACCAATGCCTGCAGTATTATACAAATAAATAAATAAATTGTGAAGAAGAAGGGCATCATCCTATGTTGACTGAGGACAGGAAGAAGAGGTAGCTTGACTGAGGAAAAGAAGAAGAGGTAGCCGCACTGCCATCGCTCAGACCGAGCGCCTGCTGACCTGAACAGACGAGAGACTCGGTCGCCGCCGTGGTTTCGCCGCCGCCTCAGCATTAACCTAAGCCCCCGTTACAAAATGAATAAATAAATATCGAACGAAACCTATGAGAAAGTAATCTAGGTTATAATCTATCATATATATTAGGCAGAAAGGTTGTTGAGCAACGACTACTGGGTTTAATGCATGTGGACGATATTGTACTGTTAGCAGATAGCCAGGAAGATTTGCAAACTGTTGATTGCTGTGAAGACGGAGACACTCTAGGTTTCAGTTTTAGCGCTACTAAGTCAGGTGTGATAATGAAACATGGGGCATTGTGGGGGCACAACAAATACGAAGTACTGAGAGGCATTTGGAAAGAAATAATGGTGCCAGGGCTTACTTTCGGGAATGCAGTTCTGTGCCTAAGGTCAGAAGTTTAGTCGTGACTAGACATAAATCAGACAGCTGTTGGAAAATTAGTACTAAGTGCCCATGGTAAACCCACATACGCGGCAGTACAGGGGGATATGGGCTGGGTGTCATTCGAAGCGCAGGAAGCTCAGAGAAAAATACTATTATACGAACAATGCCCGAGGAAATCTGATGATAATAGGTGGCCATCCAAGGTATTTAAATACTTATACAGAAAACCACTGACTCACAATAGCAGAAAAAACTAGAAAACTAACCAGTAAGTATGCAGGACACGAGGACAGAGAAAGAGCATTAAACAACAGGTAAAAAACATGGATGGTAAAAACTGGATGAACTTATGGAAAAGAAGCAGGGTGCAGAACTACATCAATATTGAATAAGGCAGATCAGGAAGGAAGCGTTCTATGATAACTCAAGAGACAGTGCCTTATACCCCTGTCACACGGGCACTTTCGATCCTCATTGAGTCAATGCTCATCGAACTCAATGCAGATCGACGGTTGTCACACGGCCACTTTCAAGCGCAATTGAGCTCGATCCTGCTTGACTCGATGCCGATTCCTTAAGAGTGCTTGAGGTTCCAAGCACAATCGAGAACACTCTCGTTCTCATGAACCTATAAAAATAAACACTAGTTAACAAAACCAAACCACAATTGTTGTTGTTGTAATTGATTAAAATGTAATACAGAACATTTTTCAGGTACTATGCCTGCTTATATGTAAACATTTGAAAATAATCTCTACACCACGCTCCAAGCTTCGCCGTCAAAGTAAACAAAGATGGAGTCCTCCTGCTAGTCGGCACGGAAACTGTGGAGCGAGCACGAGACAGCCGCTCTCATCGACTGCTGGCAGGACCGCCTAAATAATTTGCGGCGCCAGAAGAGAAACGCCGCAGTCTATGCAGAAATCGCGGAGGCGTTGCGGGCCCTCGGGTTGCATCGCACAGCAGCAGAGGTGCGCCACAAAAACCTGGCGCAGATACGCAATGTACCGATTTGGCTACGGATTTGGCTGCTGCTGCTTCCGACTGCACAGTGTTGCCGGACATAGCCATGTTATGGCTGTCGACGGAACATTTGGCGCCACCTAACACACATGAGGGAAACTTCTCAATGAGCATTGAAAATGCCCGTGTAGCACCGGATGTTTCGAACGTGCTCGAAAATCTCAATGCAGATCGAGCTCAATGAGGATCGAAAGTGCCCGTGTGACAGGGGTATTACTCCTTGAAGCTAGATCAGGGTTTTTTAGAACACGGAGCTCCAAAAGGAATTTAACCAAGATGACGACGTAAGTGCAGTGTGTGGTAAATCTGTAGAAACTATTGAACATCTTATACTCAAATGTCATGGTGTCCACCATACACTCAAGAATCAAGAGTAGGCATGTGAACAGCATTGTTCTGCGGCTGTTAGACAACATGCGCTTGTTCGTGCAGATAGAGAGATGTCTTCAAATCTACGCGGCATTGAATGCTCTAGCCAACAGGACTCCATTTACACCTGCAGTTCACAGCCGTCACGGTGACTGCGCTGGATATGACCTGTTCTGGCAACCTCCCTGAACCACTGCTCCCTCGCACAAGCACGGCTCATCGCCTACAACATCGTCACTTCCTCTGGATATAAAAAGACGGCAGCAGCCCGCGCCTTTTAGTGTGAACAGCATCATTATGCAGTTGTCTGAGACCATGCGCTTGTTCATACAGGTCAGTAATGACATTTCCATGTTTGCTAAGGAGTGCAGCAATGCCTGCCTTCTAATGTTCCCACGGCCATGAGTGCTACTAGGCTTGCTTGTGCAGTCATTTGATGTGTGGTCAGCTGCTCTCGCAGCCAGGAGACCTAAGCCTACTCGAACTACTTCATGCAAATCTAGTGTTTGAGCCCTTGTTCTAACTAACATACCGCATCTTATCCCTTTGGTCTTGCATCTACCTGGTCTCAGTGATCATTCCTTGCTGCATTTTTATGTACAAATTCCTGCTTGTATCCATCTAAAGCAGAAGAAGTGCATTAGAGATTATAAACGGGTTAATATTAACACTATTAAACACAAACTGGCTCTTTTTCCGAACAAGTACTTATCGGGGTTTTCAGAACGTTCTGTTGACACTAACTGGGAATTGTTCAATGATAGCGCTAGACGTCTGACTTCACGCTTTTGTGCCACTTAGGTTCTCGAGGTGTAGCCAAGAATCGCCTTGGTTTAATAATCTCTTAAAAAGACTCCAATAAGAAGAAGCGTTTGTTTTGCTCTGCAAAGTTGTCAAATGCTACACAAGGATGGGAATCCTACGTAATCATAGTAGCAGAGCATAAAGCTATGCTAAAGCATGTCAAGGACTCATTCCTTAGCCACATTTTGCCTGCTATGCTAATCAACAATCCTAAGCAATTTTGGAATGCAGTCAACAAGAAAGACACTTCCCCAACACTGCTTAGGTCTTCTGACGGTGCTGCGTTTCCATCCAACGAACAGGCTTCTATTGCTAACAATGTTTTTGCGGCGGCTTTTTCTGAGCATTAGAGAAATTTCTTCTTCATGCGGTGTTGACAACATTAATTTGAAGTTCTTGATTAATACTGTCACCCTGTTCTATATTCCTTACTAAATTGTTCGATCAGTCTTGTAACAGATTGTATTCCCAATGACTGGAACATTGAGAAGGTGATTCCTCTACAAGTCTGGAAATAAACATTCCCGACAACTTTCATCATATATCGCTCACTAATATTCCATGTAAAATCATGGAACATGTCACATACTCACATCTCATTTCCTTTTTAGAATCAGAATTCCTTTTCCGGACCGCCCTGCATGAATTCCATAAGTCACTTCCATGCGAAACTCAACTAATATGTTTCGCACTTGACATATTATCCTTCGCACTTGACAATGCATCCTTGGTCGCTAGTCTCAGGCAAACTGCATATTTTTGAACTTTTCCAAAGCGTTTGACAAAGTTGAGTTGAGTTTAATGGCGCATAAGCGACTAAGACTATCATGCGCCAAGCTCAAGGTATAAGAAATTGTTTTCTGTAGAATTTTGCAAAGGTATAAAAAATACGGCGGTGTAGAATGCCTAAAACGTTACACCTTTCTGCCCAGTATTGAGAGCAAAACAAGATATTAAAGGTTTCAAAGGAGGCTGGGTACCCTCATCAGCCGTCCTTGGCTGGGCAAGGACTGGAGGCCCCCAACCAATCAAAATAAAAAACCTCAGCCCTTTTCTCTGGGATGCGAAAGTGGCTGAGGTGGATCTGGCAAAGTACTGGGTCATGTTTTACATATTTTTAAGAACACCAACTTCTGTTAAAAAACTAAAACGCAGGACATGTCCACAATTGAATTTTCGCCTAAAAACAGTGATGGATGAAAAGGGATGCGTTGGTTATAAAAGGAAGAGAAGCACTTTTTCCGTAGCTTTTCCAGTTTCGAACATGAAATTAAAATGTGACTGACTGTAAGTTCATCTCCACATGCACAAACTGGTTTGTCTTCTTTTGTTAGCAGAAAGTTGTGAGTAATGTGTGTGTGGCCTATACGGAGGCGGCAGATGGCTTCGTTGAAACGTTTCTGATGCACACTTGACTTCCATTCACCGAGCACTGGTTTTATTAAGTGTAGCTTGTTATTTACTTCGCTGTCCCAAGAGGACTGCCAAATTTTCCTTGCTTTACATTGTAGTAATTTCATGCAGTCTTTATAGGGCACATTTGCATTCTTTATTTGGTTGCCACAAGCTTGAGCAGCACACAAATCTCCTCTCTCACTGCCCTTTATGCCGACGTGACTTGGTACCCAGCAGTCTTATGTTTTGTCCTTGAGCTAGGGCTGTTGTAATGTTGTGTATGAGGTCACCAAGCAGCGGGGTTATTGCATTTCTTGAATGAACAGCTGTGAGCACACTTAGTGAGTCAGTGTAAATATTACTGTTGGCGAGGTTCTCATTTACTACTTTTTCTATGGCTACACAGATAGCATAACATTCCGCAATGAAGATTGAAGCACACTGTGGAAGTCTTACTATCTTATACCAATTCCCATGTACCGCTGCACTTCCAACGTAAGCGTCTGTTTTTGAACCGTCTGTATAAAAGGCTGCGTAATTACTGTATTTTTCTTCAAGTGTGAGGAATTCTTGTATGATATGTTCTTGCGGAATTTGTTTTTCAAGGAAGTTTGTAAGAGTGAGATCACAGATTTCCGGAAAGTTGTACCATGGCGGAAGTGGACCTCGCCTTCGCGAAATGCTTGGCAATATGTCTAGTACGCCAAGGTTCTGGCACATGTCTGCGAATCGTAAGAGCAGTGGACGGGTAGCTTGCGGCTTATTGTTAAAGAGTACTCTAGATGGGCACTCTGTAACGATGGGGTAACAAATAAGTTTGTGCAGTGAATGAATTTTTAGAATGTAGGAGCATGTGAGCATGGCTCTTCTGTCTGTAAGTGACGGCTCGTTGGTTTCAACATAAAGGCTGTTTATAGGTGACGTCCTGTAAGCACCAGTCGAAAGGCGCAAACCTACATTGTGCACTGGGTCCAGTCGTTTCAAATACGATGGCCTTGCTGAACCATATATAATACTGCCATAGTCTAAGCAGGATCGTACCACAGAGCAGTAAATTTTTAGAAGGCTTGCCCTGTCAGAACCCCAGTGTTTATGTGAAAGGACTTTGAGTATATTCAGTGATCGGGAAGTTCTCTTTTTTAATGCATTAATATGAAGCAGGAAAGTGAGTTTTTTGTCAACTGTTATACCTAAAAATTTGTGCTCATTTTTTACGGGCAACTCAGTTTCGTTCAAATGTAGGGTCGGATCTGCCTGTAATCCTCCTTTTAATGAGAACAGAATTGCCACCGATTTCTGTGCGGAAATCTGGAAACCATTTTTATCCGCCCATGCTGTCAGTTTGTTTATTGTCAATTGTATTTGTCTTTCACATGCTGATACATTGGAGGATGTACAAGCTATTTGAAGGTCGTCTACATAGACTGAGTACATAACGGACCTCGGGATTATTTTACTAAGTGAGCTCATTTTTACAACAGAGGGAAGTGCTTAAAATACAGCCTTGAGGTACTCCATTTTCTTGAATAAAATTTCTCGAAAGCATTGAGCCCAGGCAGACATTAAATGAACGGTTTGACAAAAAGTCTTTAAGGGAGTTCAGCATTCTGCCACGGATGCCGAGCTCAGCTAAGTCCTGGAGAATCCCGAACCTCCATGTTGTATCATAAGCTTTTTCTAAATCGAAGAAGACTGCAAGGCAGTATTGTTTGTGGATGAAGGCTTCTCTGACAGTATTTTCTAGACGGACAAGGTGATCTGTTGTGGAGCATCCCTTTTTAAAACCGCATTGATGGATATCTAGAAGTTCGCAGGATTGAGGGACAAAAGTTAATCTTATATTCAGGACACTTTCAAAAGATTTGGCGAGGCAACTGGTAAGGGCTATGGGTTTATAACTGCTAGGAGATGTTGGAGGCTTATTTGGTTTAAGAAACGGTACAATAATAGCTTCTTTCCAGGCTTCACGTATTTTCCCCAAAACCCATACTTTGTTATAAAGAATCTTAAAAGTGCTTCTACGGCAGGCTCAGAAAGATGGGCGAGCATTTCATAGTGTATTAGGTCGGCTCCTGGAGCAGTTTTCTTTCCGGCAGACAGTACTGTTTATTTCTTGGAGAGCAATCAAATTGTTGTATTCCTCTTTCCCCTCCACTTATTGGAAGTCTTCGTTTTTCGGTGACATTTTTGTGTTTTACAAATGACTGCGTATATTGCGATGCACTGGAAACTGCAGCGAAGTGTTCACCTAAACTGTCTGCCTGTTCCCTTATGCTTGTTTCTGTGCCAGGTATTGTCAGAAGAGGAATTGTGAACGGTGAGAAGTTGTTGTTTAATTTTCGAACCTGTTCCCACATTTTTTTTAGATGTGATTTGACTGTTTATAGATGAAACAGAACTCTGCCATGAAGCTTTCTTGGCAATGCGACGGATGTATCGAGCTTTAGCTCTTGCCTTTTTAAAATATACGGGATTTTCATGTGTCGGATACCTGCGAAATTTACCCCAAGCTCTATTTTGCTGCTTTTTTGCTTTCTTGCAGTCTTTTGTCCACCATACTTTGTGGTTTTGTCACACTACTCCAGAAGACTGCGGAATAGCTAATTCTGCAGCCGTTACGATACAATTGGTGAACTTTTCGTTTATCTGATTGATGGTCAGGTTTTCTAAATCTATATTTTGTAAAGTGGCTTTTGCTCTAAATAGTTCCCAGTCTGCAAGATGCAGCTTCCAGCGTCGCGGTTTTGTGGGGATTATTTCCGATGGAGATATTAAACTGATCAGTATAGGGAGGTGATCGCTACCGTATGGGTTGTCAATGACGTCCCATTTAAAATCGTTAAAAACAGAAGGTGAAGTAAATGACAAATCTAAACAGGTTATTTTCCCCGAGGTAGGGGAGCAGTATGTGGCCTTTTCCACACTTAAAAGACATACATTACTTGTAAGGATAAAATCTTCGATTATTTGTCCCCTAGAGTAGCAGCGCTCGCATCCCCAAAAAAAGGAGTGAGCGTTAAAATCCCCAACTACTAAATATGGTTGTGGAAGCTCATGAATGAGTTCTTGTAGATCATGAACTGTTAATGTAAAATGGGGAGGAATATATACAGAACTTAGGAGGGTAGATGTGTAGGCCAGTTGGTGAGACATGAAGGAGCTAGACACCGCAGCAGACAGGGGAAAGAGAAAGAAGACGACACTTGTCCCCTTGACGTTTCGTCAATGTTCGGGGCGCTTGGACCATCTGTAGGACATTGGAAAAGGGTTTCGAAAATCCTAAAAACAGAATGCTGGAGGCAAGTGGGATTCTTCAACACTTGGCTTCGAAATGTGTGCTTTGAAAGCTTTGGTCTTGGATCGTCTGGTTGGAGGCGATGGCAGGACTTTCGGCGCACAACACAGCAGTCGACAGATTTCCTTTGGAACCGCTTGCGCCACCAGCTCCCAAGGAAAGGCAAAGGGAAAGAAGTGAGCGTTATTCCAGTTACCTTCCTCGGCAACGTGAATGTTCCTGCAGAAGTGGAGGCCGTATTACAGCATGGCCCCAAGTACAGCTTGGAACCATCGGTGGACAAGTATGACCTTCTAGCGTCCGTGCACAGAGTGGCCAACAAAGCTCTGGCTGAGGAGAGGACACCCTGCCTTTTAGAAAGCGTCGAAAGTTTGCGAAAGAATTTCACCAAGAAGTCTGGTAGCTCAAAAGTTCTACGTGAAGTTTCCTGCTACTTCCGAGAGAATGACCTCGCTCTTGTCCAGGCTGACAAGGAAGGTGGCTTCACCGTACTTCCGCAGAGCCTATTTCAAGAAAAAGCCTTCAGTGCCGTGAGTAAGAATTTTAAGCCTGTTTCTCAAAAACCTTCCAAAGTTAAGAGCAGGGCAGTGGCTCTTTTAGATAAACTCAACCTACAGAAGCTATCAAAACAGGTGCTGGGATGTGATTTGAACGTTCTGAGCATCTCCTTCACGGCAAAGACGCATAAAGATTTGTGCCCATTCAGGGCTATTGTTACAGAAAGAGGAAGCTGGCAGGCCCAAGTCAGCAAGTTCCTTAAAACACATTTGGGACAACTAACACATTTGGGACAACTAAAGCCTGAGGATCCTTTCAAGATAGCTGGGTCTGACACCTTAGTTGCAGCATTGACTTCTGGTGTTCCAAGTGCCAACTGTGCGTTGTCCGTCGACGTGGAAGAGTTGTTTTACTCGATTCCACATGATGAACTTTTCAGTGCAGTAAGAGAACAGATTGACGTTGCCGGCGTGGTTGGATTCCAGAATACCTGTGGTGTGTCGCCTGATTCTTTTATGGAGCTGCTCGGTTTTTATCTTGATTCTACTTTTGTTTCCTTTGGCGAGAAATTGTATGTGCAGAAAAAAGGAATTTGTATAGGTTCCAGTGTCGCACCAGTGCCGTGTGAAATCTTTCTTGCGCGTCTAGGTCGAGTGCTCGAGCTCAAGCTAACCCAACCTTTCATAGCAAAGATCATCAGATATGTAGACGACTTTTTAATTATTTTGAAACTTTCTTCTGACTCCTTGACAGAAGTAGCTAGCAAGATCTTAAGTGTATTCTCAAACTGTTCACAATTTCTCAAATTCACTCTAGAACTTCCACAAAACGGATCCATTCAGTTCCTGGATTTAAAGTTATTTTTTAACAGAATTGATCATGTGTGCTGGGCCTTCCAACCTAGGTCAAAGAAAGCATTGCTGCCTTTTGATTCCTCCCACTCCAAGGTGGTAAAGCGGGGTATTGCCTCCTCCTGTTTTAGATCCGCAGTTTTAAAATCATGCACTCATATGTTGAAGTCCAGTTTTTCCCTTCAAGTAGAGCGGCTGGAAAAGGCAGGGTACCCGAGGTTTTTGTTAACCACGGTGGCTGAAACAGTGGCCAATAAGCTCCGTAAAAAGAAAAAAGGAGTCGCTTCCCAAGAACCAGCCGGCCAGAAAAAAGTGGAAGTCATTCCCTACCTGCACAGGGTTTCACATAATCTCAAAAAGATTTCCGGCAAATATGGCATCAACATTGTATTTTCGGCACCCTGTAAGCTCCCTAGATTATGCAATCTTGTGGGAAAGGGGGACTCGATTCAAGGAACTTGCGGCAAGAAACATTTCGAAGAAAATAAGCGTGTCTCATGTGCAACAGGGCTAATCTACAAGATCCCCCTCAGTTGTGGGCGTTTTTATATTGGACAAGCCGGTAGGTGCTTAAATGATCGCTTGAGAGAACATGCGCGTTCCTTGGGGGAGGCGGGGGGTTCGAATCTGCCTGTTCATTGCCACGAGTGTCGGGGTTGTTGGCCTCAGTTCAGCCAGACCCAGATTGTTGGAAGAAGGAATGGGCAGCTTGAGAGAGAGATTATGGAGGCCATTCCCATCTTGCGCTCGCAACCGGATGAATGCGTTAGTTCGCCTTCGGTTTCCATCCTCCAAAAAGAACTGGGTTTCCTTGACAGGTAACAGGTTGGGCTGCTTCCCTTTGACATTTTTTCCTTCCTTTGTCTTGTGGTTTTCATGCTTCCACATGCGGTCGACGGTTTTTTACACTTCTGATATCTGTAGATTGTGACTCGCATATCTTTCATGTGCATTGTTGTCAGTTAGGTCTTGTTATCTGTTGCTTTTCATTCCCCCTTTTTTACTTGATTGTAGGATCACACGTGCCTCTGTCTTTATAAAGCCATGAAGTTTCAAATAAAATTTTAGTTGCAAGTACCGCCCTGTGTCTTCTTTCTCTATCCCGTGTCCGCTGCGGTGTCTAGCTCCTTCAATATATACAGAACAGATAGTAATTGTTTTGTAGCTGATGATCCTGACCGCAACGGCTTCAAGTTTTGTTTTGATTTTGATTTCTCGAGCAAGGACGCCGCTTCGAACGACAATCGCGACGCCTCCTGACAGTTTATTTGCCTGCTCGCGATCGCGTCTAAATGTTTTGTAATGTTTCAGGATATTCATATGTTGTGGACCTAGATTGGTTTCCTGAAGACATAAGACTACGGGCAACATTGACCCTAAGATATCTGTTATGTCACTGTAATTCCTCAACAGGCCTCTACAGTTCCACTGAATTAAAAAAGCCATGTTTATGTTTTTGAGAGGGAATGAAGCGGGGTTTACTTATGTGGTGGGCCCGTTATGAGGGGCCTGTCTTTTTTCCGCTCAAGAGAGCTGTTCCGCCTCTGCAATGGAGACGGAGTGGGTGTTGTATCCATCATCTCAACAGAGGTGCTGGAGGACCGCGCAGCCGCGGTTGTGTTAGTTTCAGGCCTCTCCCGACGGAGACGCCCTGGAGTATGCAGCATGTTCTCCTTCACAGTTTGCACAGCACAGGGCTGCGTCACATACATCAGACTGGTGACCATTCGCACATTTTGCGCAAGTTTTGCGACCGCGGCAGCTCTGTGAGCCGTGGCCGAACCTTTGGCAGTTGAAACATCTTCGAGGGTTTGGTATGT
The DNA here is from genome assembly GCF_052857255.1 of Amblyomma americanum. Classification (NCBI taxonomy): domain Eukaryota; kingdom Metazoa; phylum Arthropoda; class Arachnida; order Ixodida; family Ixodidae; genus Amblyomma; species Amblyomma americanum. The sequence goes on along the minus strand of NC_135500.1, from coordinate 3,315,209 downwards.
ATGGTCCTACATTGATTTTAAAATATCCCACGTCGATTGTGTCAGGCAGGGTGCTGGTGTTGAAAGACAGGATCATGTGTTTTGTGTCTATTTCCTTACTGTCCTTCCGGATTTTGATTCGGTGGACATCTATGACGTCTTGGTCGATGAGCCCTTCGAGCATTTCTTTTTCAGTTATGTGAACAAAATCATTTTGTGATATTACGCCTCGGACAGTGTTAAGTGAGCGATGAGAAGTCACGGAGACCGGGATTTCCCCTTTGGATATAAGGTTGGAGAGCTTAGAGTGTTGGACATTGTCACACAGTTCGAGCAATAAGTCGCCGCTGGCCATTTTTGACAGCTTATAGCCAATGCCTAAGGTTTCAGTCAAGCACTTTGACACAAGGAAGGGGGATATTATTCTTGCCTGTTTATCTTGTTGTTCACTGTGGATCCCGTGATATTTAGGGAAAGTTACTTTTCTTTTTTGAAAGAAGTTGTCTGCCTCGTTCTGCCCTCTTTTGAGAGAGCGATCAGGTTTTGAAAGTAGGGGAGCCATAAAAAAATTGTTTTTCAGTGATGGTGCCAGCCATCCACCATGGAGTCCAACAAGGGGACGGGACAGGAACTTGATAGCAAATCCTGCCCACGCCAGCTGTACACAACTATAACCAAATATGATTGGCAGCGAGAGCCTGGAAGTTGTGACAGAATACGTCTACTTAGGGCATGTAGTGACAACTGATCCAGATCATGAGATAACTAGAAGGATAAGAATGGGGTGGAGCGCATATGGCAAGTTCTCGCAGATCATGAGTGGCAGTTTACCAATTTCCCTCATGAGAAAAGTGTACAACAGCTTTATCTCACTGGTACTCACCTACGGGGCAGAAACTTGGAGGTTAACGAAAAGAGTTCAGCTTAAATTAAGGACAACGCAGCGAGCCATGGAAAGAAAAATGATAGGTGTAACGTCAAGAGACCGGAAGCGGGCAGAGTAGGTGAGGGAACAAACACGGGTTAATGACATCCTAGTCGAAATCAAGAGAAAGAAACGGGCTTGGGCAGGGCATGTAATGCGAAGGCAAGATAACCGCTGGTCCTTAAGGGTAACGGAGTGGATTCCAAGAGAAAGTAAGCGTAGCCGGGGGCGGCAGAAGGTTAGGTGGCGGATGAGATTAAGAAGTTTGCAGGCAAAGGACAGGTTTAATTCGAGAGACATGGGAGAGGCCTTTGCCCTGCAGTGGGTGTAGTAAGGCTGATGATGATGCTGCTACTCTGTCGGATGTAAACCCTCACGGTCAATTCGGTGACCCAAGTAGGAAGCCGACACCTGGCCGGAGCACAAGCCGTAATGTATTGGTGCCGCCGTGTTTTTCCGATATCAATAAATCATCGAGGTAAGCCTGGACACCTGATATGCCTTGCAATACAGTGTCGATTTTCTGTTGAAAAATTGCAAGCGCGGAAGCTATACCAAAAGGCAAGCGGTTGTAGCAGAACAATCCCCGGTGCGTGTTGATAACGCCCAGTTTCTTGGACTGGTCATCGAGAGAGATCTGATTATAGGCGTCACGCAGGTCAAGCGTGCTGAATTGCTCGCCGCCATTCAAAGACACAAATATGTCGTCAATAACAGGTAGCAGGTATTGCTCCAGCTCGCATGCAGGGTTTAGGGTTACTTTGAAATCTGCGCAGATTCGAACGGTGCCATCCTTTTTCAGTACCGGCACAATTGGTGTAGCCCACTCTGCGTGTGTTACAGGGAACAACACTCCGATGGTTTCAAGCCTTTCAATTTCTTTGGATACCTTGTCGCGCCAAGCAAGTGGAAGAGAACGGGCCTTACAGAATGTTGGTGTGGCTCCTTCTTTAAGTTGCAGATGCACTGGTGGTCCGTCTATCAGGCCCAATTCTGTGCTGAAAACGTCTTGGAAATCCGAGATCACATTGTCCACAGTTGATGCACAGTTCTTCCCGAAGCTCTCCCCCAGCTTCGCAACCAATGTTGAGGACTGACTACCCGGCGTTGCTGAGTTTTGATATTTATTTATTTATTTACATATACTGCAGCCCCGATGGGGCTATTGCAGGAGTGGGCGGAAGAGGAGAGAGAAAAAAAAAAAGGCAGAGAGGGACAACATATTCAGAAGTGAACACCATTAAAATACAGAACAGAAATGCAACAGACTAATCACAGATTTGAAACAACATTGAAAAATAGGTTTGGTTCCAGGGAGCGTATATCACCGGGTAAAGAATTCCATCGTTCGATAACACGAGGAAAAAAACTAAATTTGAACACATCAGTGCGCGTGTGAATGGGTGTTACATTCAATGGGTGGTAGCTCCTTGTAGATGAAGATGCTGAAAAATGCAAATACTCAGACAGTGAAGCAAAGCGGGATGAATTAACAATATCATGAAAATATTTTAAACACTCCTAGTCGCGGCGGGTACAAAGGAGGGAGAGGAATATGGCAGGAAGAGTGGATGAAGGTGAAAAATTTCTGTCATACTGTGGGCAAATAAACCGTACTGCTTTCCTTTGGACGGATTCCAGCTTACTGATATCGGACTGTTTATGAGGATTCCAGATTATTGACCCATACTCCAAAAGTGGACGAATTAAAGCTTTGTTTGTTACCAGTTTAGTTTCTTGTGGGGCAACACAAAGTGTACGTTTTAGATAACCGAGCCTCCGCATTGCATTATTGGATATTGTGTTAATATGCTTGGACCAGGACAAGTTAGAAGAAAAAAGAAGACCTAAATATTTGTACTTGGACACTTGATTCAGAGAGTTAACTTTGAATGAGTAGGTGTAAGAAGATGGTATTGTGCGATTACAGAATGACATGTATACAGATTTACGAAAGTTTATTTGCATTTGCCATGTTTCACACCATGAGCAGAATGACACGAATGACTAATTTAGTTGTGCGTGATCCTCAGGGGTGTTAATTGAACTGTATATCACACAATCGTCTGCATACAACCGAATTTTAGAAATAATATTTTCTGGCAAATCATTAATGTATAATAAGAACAACAGTGGTCCGAGCACGGATCCTTGTGGTACACCGGATGATACATTAACAGTTTCAGATGAACAGGAGTTGAAAGAAACATACTGTGTACGATTAGAAAGAAAGCTTGATATCCAGTCTACCAGTAACGGGTTTTTGAGTATTGCATTAAGTTTACAAAGAAGTTTGCTGTGGAGAACGGTGTCGAAAGCTTTAGAAAGGTCGATAAATAAAGCGGCGATTTGTGAGCCCGTGTCGAGGGAACTAGCAATGTCGTGCGTGAATTCTACAAGTTGTGAAATGGTACTGAGCCCGCGCCGAAACCCATGCTGAAATTTGCACAAGATATTGTTAGCTTCAAGAAATTCTGTAATGTGCTTATGAATGATATGTTCTAGTAATTTGCATGAGTGTGAAGTTAACGAAATGGGGCGATAGCTGGACAAGATTTGGGTGCTGCCAGCTTTAAACAGGGGAATAACTTTTGCAAGCTTCCAGGCTACGGGGACGGTTGCGGATGATAGCGATTTCTGGAAGATGGTAGTCAAATAGCGGCTGGTCCAAAGAGAGTAACGATGCAGAAATACATTAGGGATATCATCAGGACCACTACTTTTTTTCACATTTATGTTCAGAATGAGGTTCAGAACACCTTCGACGCTTATTGAAATATCATCGACAAAACATTGAGAGTTGCTAGGAAAAGTAATCATTTCAAGGTTATCTGTTGTAAATACCGACTGAAAATATGTGTTGAAACTAGTAGCTATAGCTAATGAGTCACAGACCGGCTTATCATCAATAATGAAGGTATTGGGACTAGTGCTCTGTGGCAATATGGATGCCCAAAATTTGCGGGGATTGTGTTTCATTAATTGCGGCAAGGAATTTCTGTAGTAAAAATCTTTTCCCGAGTGAACTTTGGCACGGAGTTCTTCTTTAGCGTCGCTGAACTGTTGCAAAAGTTCAGGGTTACCATTGCGCTTGGAAACGTGTAGTCTGGCAACACGGCGAGAAAGATGCAGTATGTCTCTTGTTATCCAGGGCATACTGTGGTTTTGCTTCTTAGTTTTTAATGGAACAAAACGCTGAATACAGACCTTCACAATGTTCTCGAAAAATGTTACTAAAGAATTCACGTCACATGATATGCTGAGGTGCTGAAACTGTTCAAATGCGTCACTTAATAAATCCAGGATAGGCACGTCGTCTGCTCTACTGAAATCCGGAAATGTTGAATAAGTTAGTTTTGAGGAAGGAATAGAACATGGGATCGAAACAAGAACAGCGTTATGATCGGATATCCCCTCGACAACTTCGCATGTAAAATTCGTCACGAAAAGAGAAGAGCTTAAAAACACCAGATCCAGTATTGCCGAAGACCTCGTGGACTTATCAACTATCTGTTTTAATCCAAATGACAAAGAAAAATTGACAAGTTCATTACTGATTGCAATGTCTTGACCAGTAATGAATAATGTATGCCATTGAATTCCGGGAAGATTGAAGTCTCCTAGGATAATTATATTTGGATTGTTGATATGATGAGAATGCAAGAAGTTACTTAAAGAATGCATGTGGTCTACGGAAGTGCCTGGTGGTCGATACACCGCACCGATAACAAATGATTTGTTACCTACGTAGAGTTTGCACCAAGTTGACTCTATTTCGACAGGGACCGAAATTTCAACAAATTTCAGACTAGACTTAATGAAGAGAGCGACACCGCCTCCTTTCCCATGCTGCCTGTCCGCCCTAATTACAACGAAACCTGGAGGAGTTATTTCAGAGTCAATTATACCATCATGTAGCCACGTTTCGGTGACCGCAATGACATCAGGCGAATGAGTTAGGATTAAAGAGATAAAATTTGGAAGCTTGTTTACTAAACTTCTGGCATTGATGTTCAGAACACGAAGGTTGGCGGCGGTGTCCCGTCAGTCAGAATCTGCGGGTGGATTGGCAGCAGTAGCATTAGCAGCAGCAGTGTCCGGGGGCGTTGATTTCGAATCTTTGACCAAACTTTTCTTAACATCATCCCAGTTGTACCGCACGCTGTCAATAAACATGTGGTCATAACGCAAATGAACCTTCGAGCCACTGTCACGATAAGATTGCGTTGCATCCCATATTTTTTTCCGGATCAATCGAACGTGAGCAGAGAAACCCTCGGATAAGCTAATGCCTGAATTTTTGAGCCTATGAGCATTTTTTAACGCTTGAGTTTTTTCCCGAAAGTCAAGTAGCTTAACGATGACAGGACGAGGGCGCCCTTCCTGCTTTCTACCTAGCCGATGATACCTTTCTATTTTAGGACAATCCAACTGAAGGTTGTCGATGAATACCTTAGTCACCGAAATGAACAGAGCTTTGTTAGTTTCGTTAAAACATTAAGTTGGGCTAGTTACGGCTTAAAGGAATCCTATTCTTAGCGGTAAGAAACAAACACAACACCAAGCTACACACACACAGGACACCCGCTAGACTTCAACTGTCTTTACTGGACACTTGTACGACACAAATATGTATCACTGAGCACACGCAGGTGCCTCGTCATCTGCATCAGGTCTAACTACGCCCTCCCCTCTCCTGCAAGGCATACGGTTGCACAGATAAACAATCTCTTTTTCTGCCAACGCCAGGGAGGGAGTGCTTACACACATGTCGCCCGCTTCTTGAATACGAAAGGCTTCGATAATTTCCCTTTCTTTTTTGTCGGCTCCCACATGCATCACAGACGTAGCGTCATATACTGGGATACAGCCTTTACAACTTCTGCAATGCTTCACCAATTCAGCTCCACCGGCCTGTGACAAAACATCCCTTCTATGCTCTCTAATCCTGTCGTTGACACACCTTCCGGTCTGGCCTATATATATCTTGCCACAGGCAAGTGGAATGGTGTACACCACTCCCGTTCAGCAGGTTACAAACTTCAATTGGTGCTTTTTGCTGCAACACGGCTTCTTCGTTTCTGTGACTGCTGAACATAATCTTACCAGCTTTTCAGGGGCTGTCAACAGAACACCAACACCACACTTCTGGGCAACTTTTTTGAGGCGGTGGGATAGACTGTGGACGTACGGGATTGCGACCCGCCGCTTAAGCCTTTCTTCACCTGCCTTCACTTTGGCACCACCAAGCTCCCGTAGTAAAGCTTCGACCACCGCATTAACCGATTCTAGAGGGTAGTCCGCCTTGTCCAAACGGTCAACCTGCTCTTGCAGACTGGCTTCCATGTTATGCGGGCACGACTTCTGCAGAGCCGCACGCAGGCTGTTCATCACAATGCCGCGCTTCACTACCTTCGAATGAGCCGAAGCATAATTTAAAACCTGTTTTTTGGATCTCGGCTTATATGCCCAGCACGTACGCTCACCCGTGATGCATAGGGACACTTCTAGAAACTGGATAGTGCCATTCACTGGAAGTTCATGAGTGAACCTAAGCCCATCTGCACATCCGTGAAAAACATCTAAAATACCAGATACAGAAGAGGCACTTTCCTGGAGGCTATTCAACTTTACAATCACCAGATAATCATCTACATATCTGAAACATTTCACAACACTCTTATCTAAACCCTTAGCAATGCGCTTGTCACAATGGGCTAAGAATATATCACTAAGCAAAGGCGCTAAACAAGACCCGATACATATTCCATCCTTCTGAATAAAATAGTCATCTCTGAAACACACCACAGTTGCTTTCATATAAAAGGATAGCAATTCCAAAAAACTGTTTACTGACAAACCACAAGCGTTCTGGAAGTCTACCGCGCCCCCGTTTTCTATGAGGTCACGGACAGCATCGATTAGTTGTGGCTGCGGAATGCTGTAGAACAAATCTACTACGTCAATAGAGAATGCAAAGTTACCACATGGTGTTTCGTGCTGCTCTTTTAGGTAATCAACCACTTCCATTGCATTCCTGACCCTAAAGGGATCAACTACTGTTAGAAGCTTAAGTTGTTTTTGCATGAACCTTGAAAGCAACCCTTGCCAGGATCCCTGCTCAGAAACAATGGCTCAAAAGGGCAGTCCTTGCTTATGTGTTTTAACTGAAAAGAAGATTCTTAAGCTATTCTCCTCAGCCCTGTCCACCTGTTTTTTCAGCGCAACCAAGTTTAGCTCCTCACATAAAACCAAGCCTTCTTTCTTTAATTTCGCAACTCTCTTTTCGAATGGATCGAAGTTCTTACATATAGCCTCTTTCGCTTTTTTCAGAAACATATCATTTGGCAGTACTACAAATCCCCCTTCTTTATCAGCTGTTAGCAAAGCAAGCTCTTTGTTCTTTAGATATTCGGTTGTGCTTCGTAGTATTTGTGCAGTGCTCTTAGCAGGCTTCTTTCTAGCTAGTACACAGTCCATGCCCTCTGAAATACACCGCTGTTTCTCTTCAGGCGCAACATTCTCTGCAATCTTCCTAACCATAGACACAAGACTTACAGGTTTATCTTTGGGCTCCACACAGAACTTCGGACCGCAGCGCAACACCTTTTCAACATCCTCTGGCAACTCTTCATTTATCAGCAGGGTTATACCCCTGTCACACGGCCAGTTTCAATCACCCTCGAGTCGAGGGTCTTCGAGATTTTCAATCGCCATCGAACTCGCCGCTGCTACACGGCAAATCTCAATGGCCATTGAAATGGTTCTCGTGTCTTACGCCACGGATGTGTGGCGCCTGAATCGCTACTTTGGATTTTGCAAAAATGACAAAAATATTTGTAAATGTATACTAAATGCTGAACTACACGCATACGCGAAAGTCGTTCAAAACCCTTTTAATTGCACGTACGCGACGGACATATGCAGACACTGCTGTAGCCACTCTAATACAAGACGAGCCAAAACCCAGCCAATCCAACTGCGTCGGAGCGCTGCTACGTCAGGCTTAAGACCTGGGAAATCGCCATGATATCTGAAAAACAAGAGCTATTTGTCGCTTGAAACCTTATGCGAGGGTAAGAATGGGCAAATCGAAGGCGAATACAACAGCTTAGAACACGATATTGCTTTGAGGGATTAGCGACGAAGCTGTTATCGCTGTGAAGCGGGCGGGCAGGGTGCCGCCATGTTGTCAACGTTAAGTACGCAAGCAACGCAAAGATTGCAGCGCAAAATTAATGCGCTTAAAACAAGTCTAATATAATTTTAAAATAATTTTGCAGACTGCTTGCATTAAATTTTATGCGAATAATGTTTGTTCATGCTTTTGCACCGTGAATGTGTCGTGTACGAAAGTGCGCTTGGCGCCGCTCGAAGCAACGCTAGCAACATTGGGCAGCGCTCGAAGGCCCTCGATATCTCGATGGAGTTCTGCGCTGCTCCGTTGACTCGATAGGCTATTGACTCGATCGCCATTGAAACTGCCCGTGTGGCAGCGCTCGATCACCTTTGAGTCGATAGACTATCGGTTCGAGGGCCCTCGAAATGCACGTGTGACAGGGGTATTACATTCTTATTCTTCTCTTCAGCACACCCATCTCGTTTCTTCCAGGCCAGAAGGCTCGGGAGACACTGTTTCCAAAGGAATTCAGTACCCACAGCTACCTCCTGGAACCAGGATCGCAGCATGGATCCATTGGTGTACTGGCAGCATGACCGGGTCGCCGCACAAACACGCAGGCATACTTGGTGGAACCGAATCTGTCTCCACAAATCTGCGCGAAGCATCTTGACCATTCTTCTTGCAAGGCCAACGGAAGGTTGGCAGGGCAGGAACAACCGCTGAACCTCCAGGGGCACCAATCCATTCTTCAATCCATTCTTCAGGGCGAACGACATAAACCTTGCACGGCAGGTGGAAACAGCGATGAGGTTGATATACATAACATGAGGATGAGAACACAACGGCGAAAGTGCTCAGTGCTCAGTGATACATATTTATGTCGTACAAGTGTCCAGTAAAGACAGTTGAAGTCTAGCGGGTGTCCTGTGTGTGTGTGTAGCTTGGTGTTGTGTTTGTTTCTTACCGCTAAGAATATGATTCCTTTAATTTGTTAGTTTCTTCATCTTCTTCAGCAAGACCGTGAAATATAAGATTGTTTCTGCGAGAACGGTTTTCCAGCTCATCATTTCTTGAAGCAAGCTTGCTAACAACCTCAGACAACGAATTCAACTGGCGTTGCACGGCCCCGTCGCTTGCGTCGCCGTTCGAGGTCGGCGAGCTTGACTCAAGAGCAGAGACTCGTGATTCAAGTGCCTCAAAACGAGAGTTCACTCTCTGCTGGAAACGTTTTATATCTGCAATATCTTCGGCCATTTTTCTCTGGCCCGCAAGTCGCATCCGCAGAGGCTTGGTCCTGAGTAGTCGATAACAATTAATGAGCCCTTGATGATAATCCCGTTGTACGAGATGGGCATCTCCAACTGCCCCAGTATTGGCAAGGTCCCTAGGTAACAGGAAAGTTTTATGTGCCATGGTGACAATGGTGGCCACTGTTTCTTGTGCTGCTCAAAAAGTTGCCTAGGCACAACGCACACAGCTGAACCAGTATTGACAATCATCGGTATATCGCTGTCACACCACGTGAATGTTCAGCGAATAGGAGGTTCCAAATGAGATTTCCGAGACGCAACCAAAGTCAAGATGTGCATGCTGTCGGCCGCGTCATCCAAGGTTTCCTCTGTTACATTTAGGGCTTGGCTTGACCTGTTTCGAGCAAGGGTTTTCTGGCGTTCCTTGCTGACATCACTCAGGCACTTTCTTGCGAGGTGCCCGAACCTGCCGCAGCGCTAGCATCGAGCTTTCATCCAGCTACACACGTTTCCATTGTGTTTTGTGCTTCCACACCGTCCACACACTAATACCAGCTCGTCGCAGGTCCGTCGCCGCGAGCTTATCTTCATTATGGCTGTCAAGTCCGAAGAAATCGCGTTGGTGTCCTTTTCTGCTGCCTCAGAGCTAAGCGCTACCACCTCGGCTTCCCTCAGGGTGAGGTCTGTTTTCGCCAGCAGCTGCTTTTGCAGGGCACTTGATCTGATGCCGCATACTATCTTGTCGCAAAGCATTCTATTGAGCATGCCTCCGAAGTTGCAGCCACCTGCTATTTGGCGAATTTCAACAATGAATGTATGAACAAACTCACCTTCAAACTGGCGCCAGTTGAAAAAGCGGAAGCTCTCACTAATTTCGTGGCATTTTGGGTCAAAATACGCACTTAGGACCTCAATTACTTCTTCGTACTTCAGCGCATTAGGATCCTTCGGTGCAACTTTCCCTGAAAGTACTAGTACTGTGCATGTGCTCAGTGCAGAAATGAGCAACGCCCTCTTCTTCATTGAATCTTCGATTCCAGTTGCTTCGAAGTAGGCCTCAACTTTCATAAGATACACCCTCCAGTTGTCCCTGCGGTCGTCATACTCGGGAAGCTGCTGATGTGCCATGGCCGAAATGGTTGTGTCCAACTGCTCTGTCTTGACCGTCGTTTCAGGTTGGCTTTCGTCGTTACATAGCAAGTACGCGCATTGCACGTGCTGTGCTTCCGTGGAACACAGAAGGATGCTCGGGATAGAAAAGCCCTTATTCGTACCGATCAGCGAGGTTATATAGGCTGACCGGTCGAGGGTGAGGGGAGGAACGAGGGAAAGCGTGAGAGACATGCGCTTGGCATTCGCCACAGTGATAAGGCAGAGCGTTTACAACAGTTTGACAATGCCTCCAGCCATACGTCCTACATCGTTGCCAACTTTCTGGCTCAGAGCAACACCCCAGTGGTCCCCCATCCTGCTTACAGTCCCAACTTGACTCCGTGCGACTTATTTTTGTTTCCCCGACTGAAGAGAGCACTCAAATGAAAACACTGAGAGGCCGTGCAAAACATCTAAAAGCATGTTACAGCGTTCCTGACAGACTTTCAGGGTGCCTTCCAGGCATGGCAGAGGCGTCTCTGCAAGTGTATTTATGCAAGGGGAGAGTATTTTAAAGAATTTTAACCATTTGTACAGGTCCAGTCAAAAAATTATTTTTCCCAGAAAATGTGTGTTACTTTCATACTGGATCCTGTATATCGAATATGAAACTAAACATCAACAATTGGAAGCATGTCACATTTCTCACACTTAAAATGCAAATTCTATTTATCAGATTAACAATGTCTTTCTCAAAACTGTGTTACATTATAAGTACCTGGGCGTTTGTTTCTTCTAACCTGTCTTCAAAAACTCACGTTGACTATATCAAAAATAAGGCCAACTGCATGCTTAGGTATCTTTGTAGAAATTTCTTTCATTCATCAAAACAATTAATATTATTCTTTATAATTATAAACACTGGTATGCTCAAAATTATAATATTCTGCATCTGTCTGGCACCCTGCCATTTATTCACTAGTTTCCAATTTGGGAGCTGAGCAGAACTGCACCTGTTGTCTAATACTTTCAAAAAATCACTGAACAGGTAGCGCAACTGCAATGAAATCAAGTTTATCCCTTCGACTTCTATTTCATCAAAGGTGAGCATCTTTATATACCATACCAGCTATCTCAATGAAAAATTACTAACAAGACCATTTTACATATCATCAATGCAATAATCACCGCCATAAAGTTGTGATTCGATCTTGTAGTGCAAAATGTTTTCATGACTTGTTCATATCCAGAACTTGTGTCAACTGGAATCCCCTTCCCCATGACACCGCTCTTAAAAAAGATAATAACGCATTTCGTAAAGCCATTGTTTTTCTCTGAATGGTACTATCAAAATTTTGCCCTTTATTGCATGAACATCGCTTTTAATTAGGGGCTGCACTTTGCGGTTTGAACCTATAAAAACCGATAAACATATGCAAAATTAAATTTCAGAAATTCGGTTTTAACCGAAAAAGGTCAGTATTCATGATATTAACACCACAGCTAGCTGGCTGTTGAGTACACTCAATCAAAGGAAAAAACTAGCAAAGTACCGGAACCAGGGGATCGAGTAATATCGTGGTACTGTTGGATAAATCATACATTTTGTGGGATTCCTCCGCTAGGATACACACCTCTGCAGAAGGATGTTCCACCTTTAGACATGGCAGTAATTAAATTATTGTAATAAAATTTAGTAATTAAATTACTTTTCTTGGTATTTGTAATGTAATTCATTACATTTAAGGGCTGGTAGTTAAGTAATGTTATGAATTAATTTGAAGCAGTAATTTCATAGCAAAAGTAATTACTAGCAAAATAAATTTTGCTGAATAATGAGTCCATGCTTCTCCTTGTATTGGCCATGCTTTGGTCTCGTGTTTCCAAGGTTAAGCGGCTACAAAGCAAGAAAAACACGCGACCAGCAATAGCCAGACTGCAGTGAATCTGCGCACGCAGATGAGAGGCGATGAGTGCGCGGGCATTAGCGCCGCCTAGGTATAGTACTGCTGCGCGTCTTCCCTATGTGCGGTAGTACACACTGACGCGCCGCAGGGACAGCACGGCCACCAGAAGAGCTGCATGACCATGGCATGCCATATTGCAACTTCGCACAGACACACTGCGAGTGCTTGAGCGAGTACTTCCCTCTATCTAGACTGCTTTTTCATTTTCATTACTTTTGGGAAGTAATTGTAATGTAATGTCACTACTTTTTCAGAGCTGTAATTTGTAATGTAATTTAATCACTTTTGCAATATTTCCAGGAAAGTCATTAGTAATGTAATTTAATTACTTTTCCAAAGTAATTTGCCACGCTTACCCACCTTAGGGTAAGCCACTTTGTCTCCAAATGCCGTCTGCTAACCTAGCGCTGTTCACTGTCACCATCCATTTAGGGCAGTCACCCGTCTAATACCCCTGTCACACAGGCACGTGTAAGGCCTTAGGAATTAAGGTCCTTTGCCCCAAAGGCGCCTGACGCACATCTACACTGCAAAGCGTCGAGACCTTTGCGAAAAAGGTCCGTAGCCGCAAAGGCGGCCGTCAGCGGTCTTAAAGTTGCCTAAAGGAGCAACCCAGACGGCAGCGCCAGCTAGCGAGCTCAAAGAATAAAAAATTGACGCAATATTTAGTTTTGCAAACGTAAAAAAATATATCTAATTTATCTTATTTAATGGTTAATTTTGCGTTACAGTGAACTTAACCGTAGAGGAGGATGACTTAAGACATCTACACTGCTAAGAAAGGACTTGAACGCATTTCAGCAGCCGCATCGACACACACGTGCTTGCGCTTCTCGCTTTGCTGTTTTTTCTTCGTTTGCTCTTCATGGCAATTACACAATTCGTTCTAACGTCTTGCGGTTCGTCGCACATGATTACGGCAGCACGCTAACCAGGCACAACCTAATTTCTTTGAAATAGGCACAAGGACATAAGCAACAAAGCACGCTTCTCACACACAACGAGGAGCCGAACAGAAAAGTGCGCCTACCGTGGTCGGACCGGGAACGATGAAAAAAAAGAAACTTTTGTTCCAAACTATCTGTTTCTCACCGTCAGAACACTGGTTTATTATCGTGATAGCTACATTTTCAAACATATACGAAAGCACTTTTATCCTCTTAGCTGAAGTGCTACAGTCTGCTTTAATTTCATAATGTTACTAGCGCCGCTTCACACACAGCGGTGACTTTTGGCATTCACGGAGGCCGCGTTCTAGCTCCTTTGAATTTTCCGTGTAGCAGCGCCGCTGCTCCTTTTCGGTTTTCCTCCTTTAGTACATTAAGACAACTTTACGGCAAAGGCCGTGAAGAAGTCCCGTGTGACAGGGGTATAAGCCAGTCTTTACACCGCATCTAAGGACACTAACGCTAAAAAAGGAGTAAGTTTCACGAAAATGACATATTCTGGCTACGGTGAAGGATAAGCGGCATTTCCATCGCTGCCGTCAACACGAAGACCATGGGATGGATGACCTGTTCTCTTGGTCGACCCAGAACAACCCAATTACAACATGACAGGCCGCTTGCTTCCATTCAACTCCTACTCGAGTTTTTGCCTGGTCGGTCTGTCTGTCCCCTTCTTAGTGGCGATAGCATTTCCTTCTACAAGCATAGCTCCAAATATGAACATTTTTGTGTTAATTACTTGTAAATTAAATGGCCAGGCTCACAAAAAGGGCAAGATAAACTATAAGTGACTTTATACTACAGAACAATATCATGACATATCACTGAAAGAAACCGATAGTTCCTTTGTAGAAACAAGGTTTGCCAAAAGAACAAAAAACTCAGTTCTGAAATAAAAACCGGAAAAAGTCCGCCAAATTCTCAGAAAATAAAAAGTCCAACCCCTGCCTTTAATGTATCCTTGCTGTATCCTGCCTTTAATGTATCCTAAGGGTTACTTTCTTAAATGTGTTTTCTGCCTATTTCTATTTACTTGTACTTTCTTTTGTTTTTGTTGTTGCTGTTTATATTTTTGTGTGTGTGTATCCTCCCCTCTGTAATGGCCCCGGCCCTGAGCGTACAAGAATAAATTTTACAGGATGAGAGTGATCTGAAGACGGCACAGACAACAGGAGACAGAGAAGCCACACAGACAACAGGACCAGTGCCCTTGTGTGTCTTTCCTGTCCCACCACCTTCATATTACTTTCACCATGAGCCCAAACAAGAGTTAATTTTACAGGAAAATAGTACGTTTACAAGAACGCTTATTCAGACAACCTTTTCAAGACCCCGTGCACCCCTAATCTCTAAAATGAAGATTCCTCTTTCCAAGCAAATATCTTCCCATCACTCGTCAAGACAAAATGCCTATCCTCGTCTTTCTTTCTGGCCTCACCAAGCAGCTGAAGCCATATTCATGAGGAGTGCTTCAAAAGCTTTCATCTTTGGAATGAGGTCTTCCCTTGATTTCAATGCTGCGCTTCCTAGAACACTTGGTTTTTCCGGGCTTCACACTCATTCAGCAGGTTCTCATTTTCCTGCCTGAGACCTTTATTGTCTTTCATCTGCTCACAATGCTTTATGGTTCATAGGGGTTTAATGTCCCAAAGTGACTCAGGCTATGAGGGATGCCGTAGTGAAAGGCTCCAGAAATTTCGACTGCCTAGGGTTCTTCAACGTCTGAATTCACTCATTTCCTTCCGAAGTGTTTCACGAAACCAAGCAAAATCTCCCACTCCAAGTGCCAGATTAAGTGCAGGTATTTAACAGCACAAAGATGGCAGCAGCAGCCAAAGGTGCATCTCTTTTGTCTCGAGCAATTTGAAAAAAGATGCCCACTTTGCAAAAGTGATGCATTCCGATCTGAAAGCAGTACTTTTTGTGCTCTCCACAATTTTTTCTCAACCGAAAGTTGCAATGTACTGAAATCTGTTTAACTGAATTTCATTTGCTTTGGATACAATATCGCTTTGGTGGGGAATTTCAAAATATCAATGTCGAAAAGTGTGTGCACAGCTCGTCTTCCCTCAGGGTTGCAGTCAGACGACAGACCAACACTATCTCGCTCACGAGCTGTGCCTGCTAACACATACACAAGGAATGCTGGCACGTTTTACACATGCGTGCAGCCATTTGGAAGTCTGAAGAAGTTAACTGCAAAAGTAACTAAGAGAGGCTGTCACTGTGGCTGGGTCATCACATATGCCTTGAAAACCCACAGTTCACACGCAGGCTTTATGATGGGGCCACCTTACCCTTGTGTGGCCAATTCCATGCTTCAGTGGCAGTTACTTGGTGCAATACTGAGTGAGCTCACTGAACACCTTACCCTTGTGTGGCCAATTCCATGCTTCAGTGGCAGTTACTTGGTGCAATACTGAGTGAGCTCACTGAACAAAGCTGTTGTACCCTTCGCACAAAGGTGTGAGGGCTCCTTGCCCTTTAATAAGGTTATAATAATGCCTCAAAGCTATAACGAAAAAACACACGAAGGTATCCCAAAGGTGATATCTTCGGCTGAGTGTTGCCTGTCACTGCTTCGAATGAAAGCGGAAGCTACCAGGTGAACAACAAGCGCGCGGTCAGCGGATAAAAGGTGCCGCAGGGCAGACGCTGTCGTAGCCACCGCGAGGGGACAGTGACAATCAGTCTGCTTGGTGAAAGTCGATAACGGGCCAGTGCCGAAGCTGCGAGTGCATCGCTGGAGAAACCTCGCGGGCTGCTGCTTCAGCGGACTCAGCTGATCTTTCACCAGGATGGTATTTTAATTTCAGAAAGTAGAGAACTCGCCGCTTTGGTACCCATCCTGCGGAGAATGGTGACCGTTTGGGAAGCACTGCCAGACCGCGTTCGCACCGAGCAAGAGAGATCCCATCACAATGGCGTGCGGCAACGAAGGACACGGCGACAGCTTCGATTAAGAGAGGGCTACGTTCCTGAACTGCTTCCACCGCCAATCGGACCTCCAGCTCCCACAGGCGTTCCTGCGCGCGGCTTGTGCAAAGGATCCCGACATCGCAGTAGCACTTTTGCTCACCTAGGTGACAAATACGTGATACAAACAGTTCAGAATAACGACGTTCCTTGGGGTTCCTATCAAACGCAACCCAATATGAGCGTTAGCCTGCACGCTGACTAGTGCAAATCGTTCAGATTCGACAGCGGAGCGGCGAAGCCTGGGTCGAGGCCTTTCTACACTTCCCGTCCCAAAGTTCTCGTGGCATGAAATCCGGATGCATGATGCCCCGCACTCACCTTTTGTCCTCAAAAGCAAGAGAAAGCCAAAAAACATGGAGTCACCACACGCAGAACCATAACGCACGTCACGATATCGCATACAAGACAGTCGGGATCGGTATGCGGTCAACACCACATGACATTCGCCGGCGCGCGATCAGCCAATGCCTCCTGAAGATCATGCCTGAAGAGTCTCCTCGATTTCAATGGACCTCGAGATCGCCTCGACATTGCGCAGACTGGCCGCTAGGCGGCGCTAAAAGATGACCCTGAATGAGTGTAGTGCTCCAGCGACTACAGGTCCGTTCGATTCACCTACACTACCTACACGAGTTCTCTTCGTGCAGCACTTCGCCATTCGTTTCACGAGTGTAGCCTAGCGCCCTCTACACGACGCCGTTCTTTTCACACAAGTGTAGATGTCGTGTAGTCCTAGCTCAGAAAAATTCTGCACTCTCTCGACTGGCAGTGCCGATTGCGTGCAGTCAGTGCAGCAGCAGACGACAGCGGGAGGAATATGTCAGCTTCAAACGACGGCAGCGTGTTTGGCGTCGTCAATGGCGTAAACACATTATTGACGCCTATCGTTGGAGAAGACGGCCAACAACTGGGCTCAGAGAACGGATATATGTACGCTATACCAGGTAAGGCTTCGCTCGGTCAACAAAAGAGAAACACGTGCATGCGTTTCTTCATGCGCCGACGCCGTGCTTGCATGGTACTTGTTTTTTTAGGCTTATTTTACTCATCTAGTTTGTTTCTTGCTTTTTTTTTCTCGTTCCCCGTAAATGAGCTCGGTACTAACCAAGTTCGTTGTTAGTTAGCTTGGCATGATTGCTATCCAGCGTTTTTAAATACGTTGGCTTTATCCAGCCGTGTGTGCGTCGCCACTTCTCCTTCGACATTTGACAGGTTTTATTCAAAGCTATGACCCAGATTTCAACTATCCTGCTTTATTTAGTGGTGGCTCCCAAAACATCAATATTTATTCTCTCGCACAGATGGCACAATCGTATCGGCGGTATTGAGCGACGACACCGGTCACCAGGGTAACCACCCGGCTGATCGCCGAACGTCCACGCCGCCGCAGAGCAACGCGCCCCGAAGCAGCTCTCCTGAGCCTGAACGATGGTGCAGGAGCAGAACACTTTTTCTTATCGAGCGCTACGAACAGATGAAAGCGCTCATGGGAAAGAAGGGCGGCTTCCGGTAAGTTTTATTTCATTCCTACTGGTTCGAACGAATGCATGCTACCACGCTGAAGTTACGTTTGCAAACGTCTTTTCTTTTTCGAAGTGAGGGTACCGTAGCAAGGTAGTGTACTGTACTTGCGTCCAGGGTATAATAATTCAGAACAGCTTCATCTGGTAACTGATACACTGCATAATGTGCTGTCTGTTACATCTCATTTCGTTACATCGTGCAGCACGAAAAAAATGCTTTGGCAAGCCTTGGCGGACGCCATCAACGAAGAGTTTGGCTCCGACATAAGTCCTCTCCAGGTCGAAAATAAATGGAAAACCCTGGAGAGGGCTTACAAAAGGACAAAGGAAAGGAATTCCTCGTCCGGCCACTCACGCGTGACGTTCGAATTTGAAGAGTAAGTGCACATCACTGCTGTAATGGTCATTTACAAAAATATCAATTGTTATTTTGCCCATTTCAGAGAACTCGCTGGTGTTTTGGAGAAGCAACACCACATTACACCTACCATTTTATTAGCACCTGGTAGAGTGATAGAGCCGAGAAACTGCAGGTGAGGTCTCAGTAGTTGTGCAGCTCGCACCTTCCAAAATAAGGCTCAAAATATTTCCATGTTCTAGCACACTGTCGGAAACAAGTACTGGCGAGCAGTCCACGAGCCATGATGTGGACCAAATAGCGTCACCTCACCAGGATCCGAGCCCACCGCACGTGACGGAGGAAGTCCCACCACAGCGAGGACAGTCTTTCCCGAAATCGGGAAAACGGACAAAAGAAAAAAATAACGTTGAAACGCTCATTCAGCTATTTGCAGAAGCAAAGAAGGACAGAGCTGAAAGGGCGGGAAAAAAACTGGCTCTTTTAGAACGCCTTGTTGCCGTCGTGGAGGGGCAGGCTCCCAAAAGCAGCGAATAAACTTAATTTCTTTCTCATAAATGTTTATTGTTTGCATTGTAGTCATAAGAAACCGCGCAGAGACCTAGCTGGCGAGAGGCACACACTAGCACTGAGTTTGAGCGATAGCATTTCGCATGCTTTCGCAGTTTCCAGCACTGTCAAAGATGAGGTCATCGTCTTCGCCATTATCGATCTCTTCTTGCTGGGGTAGGTGCTCTAGGTCTTCGAAGAAGTCCCTCTCTTCGTTGCACATGTTGTGAAGCACACATGCCGCCATTACGATCAGGCAGCATTGCTTAATGCTTGCGGCGTCCACAAGATACAGCCTTCTAAAGCGTTGCTTAAGCAGTCCAAATGAATTTTCGATCGCGACTCTTTGTTGCGAGTGCACCTTATTGAACTTCTTCTTCCACGAAGGAAAACTTCGCCCATTGTCCCGGTACGGGGTCAAAAGCCAAGGTAGTAGCGGATATGCCGAATCACCAAGCAAGTATCCATTACTGCAATTCTGAGAACAGTCTTCAAAAATAGGACTTTCCCGAAGTACCCTAGCGTCATGGGCCGACCCTGGAAACCCAATGAACACATTAATGAACCTATTGCGATCGTCACACACGCCCTGCAGTATGATCGACGGCCACTTTTTACGGTTGTAATATGATTGCGGCGACTCTGCGGGCCTGTTGATCTCGACGTGGCTGCCGTCCACGCAGCCGATTGTGTTGCGTGGTCCCTTGCCACCGGTTTTCGCCAAGAAGGCAGCCTTGATGCGCTCCTGCTGACGCTGGTCAGGCCAGGCGATCACGGATGCACTAATGCTGTTCAAAAAGTCCAGCACTCTATTAACACAAGCACTCACCGACGAGACTGACATATCAAATCGGTCAGCCAGCGAATACATGCCATTCTGGTGCCCCAGGTAGCCTAGAGCGACAAGACAAGTCTTTTCGGCACTCACTCGCGGACGACCTCCGGTAGGGTGTGGAAAAAACTGCGACGCTTCGAAAGAACTTACAACAGTTTCAAAGGTGCTACGAGACAGGCGAAACAAACGCCTGAACTCAAAGTCATAATATCGCCCTACGACTTCTTCGCAGTAACGAGGCATGCGGTTCCTCTTCAGCCTCGCCAGCTTTGTCACTGCCACTGCAATAAGTTCCTCAAGTTCTTCTTCGTCACTGCTGTCGGAGTCTACAAGCTCCATAGCTGTTTGTATAACCGTTGACAGCAGGCCGCGGTCCATTTTCTTTTCCTTCGTAGCTCGGAGAACACAGCGCAAACAATAACACACGAGACAAGCGCGCGCGTCGCAAACGATGCAGAAGGCTTGCACGACTTCTGCACTTTAGCATTCGTTTCTATTTGGCGCTAGTGTCGCGCTACGCCTGCACGTCTGAACTGGCGCTGCATGAGTGTAGCACTTGCACGGCACTTGCTGTGCACTGCACGAACTAGTGTAGATCGTGCAGGCTAAATCGAACGGACCTTACGTCTGAAGCTAAGTGCCTTTTTGGTGTTTGCGCATGTACGTACTACATGCTGTCGGGCAGTAGTTTTAAGCCGAGTTAAGGGTAGAAAGGCTAGCGGCATGCGTTAAAAGCGGAATGGGAAGCTGGGTTTAATGCACTTAATGCGGACCGGCAGGTCGAACGAGAGGCACGGATTAAGCTGGAAGCTCAGGTCGCCGATTTGATTAAAAAGGAGGAGAATAATGCCGCCCTGTTGAAGCGAATGGTGGGCGAGATTAAAGAAGAGCGGGAAAAGCGGACCCAGCTAGAAAAACAGGTTGAAGCGCTCAGGTCGCGGCCGGCTGGACACCCCAGTTCGGAGAAGTGTCAGGTGGGGGACGAGGCTCGTCGATCGTACAGTGCTGTAGTGCAGCGAGCATTGAGTGAGAAAAATGAGAACGAAATGAAAAAGGTTAAAGCGGGCATGGAAACTCGCGACAATAGCGTACAGCGGCAGGAGAGTCCGCTAGAACGATCCGGAGGCCAACAGATGGAATTAGGAAGCGAACGTTTGGGGCGCAGGAGAGTTCTGGTGGTCGGGGACTCGAATGTAGCGAGGGTTGAGGGAGGCGTTCTGACGGCAGTGAAGGCAGACAGGCGGGTGCAGGTGGAGGCTCAGTCGGGAAAGTGCATGGTGGATGCAATGGCCAGAGCCCGGGAGGTGGTGGTGGGCAGCATGGATGGCGAACACCTTGTGGTCATCCATGCTGGTCTCAATGATGTACTGCAGGGGAGGAGCCAGAATCTTGAGACGCAGTTGGAGGTGGGGATGCGTAGGCTTAGAGAGGCCTCTGAGAGTGTGCATGTGACCATATGCACAATCCCAGAGGTCCAGAGGCAGGCTCGCGAAACGGAAAGGAGGGTCGTGGAGACTAATCGGGTAATTAGGCTATTGAGTCGACGACTAAGATACGAGGTGATGGAGGTCAACAGGGAAGTTTACGAGGTTAGGCCCCACCCTTTTGCACAGGATGGCATCCACTACGGTGGTGCCACTGGCAAGAAGGTTGGTAGTAGGATAGGTCGCCAGGCAACAGCTTTTTTGGGGGGACCCAGAGCTCTGAAGGAACCAGTGTAGAGAAGGAAGAATTAAGATCAAATGGACAATGGAACCATAGGGGAAGAAAGAGACGCAAGCGCCAGGGCCAAGTTAATTCAGATATAGGTTTCATTAACATGCAAGGTGGCAGGAATAGACTGAAATGGGAGGAAATAGAAGAGCAGTTAAGACAGGAGGAATTAATGGTATATGGTTTAGCGGAAACACATCTTAGAGACATGGAGCAACCACCCTGTAACCCAGACTACGCATGGGAATATTGCAATAGAACAGAGGGCAGCAGAAAGGGAGGTGGAATTGGGGCATTCATTCATAAAAGTATGAATTTTCAAAGGGTTAGACTGGGATGCAGGGAACATTTATGGTTGAAAGGAACAGTGGCAGGCAAGCAAACACTCCTTGGCTTTGTATACCTGTGGACAGGGGTTAATGCCAAAGAGGAAAACAGGAAAATGTTTGAATGTATTGCAAGCGACATTGATGAGCTAGGAGGACAGGGCGAGATAATTATATTAGGCGACATGAATGCACACATAGAAGACCTGGATGGGTACACGGATTCGACAGGAAGCATGCTGCAGGACATGTGTGACAGGCATGATTTAGTTGTATGCAACAGCACCGAGAAGTGTGAAGGGCTCATAACATGGGAGGCGGGGAGTCTGCACTCGAAGATAGATTATACACTAATGTCACAGAGGATGTATAACAGATTAGGGGTAATGAGCATAGATGAAGATGGTTCCAGAAGTCTAGGTAGTGACCACAAGCGTATCAAGTTGAGCTTCAGAAGAAAAAGCAATGTAGGACTGAAGCAAGATAAACAATCAGGGGGAAATTTTTACTCAGAAAAGCAATTGGAAGTAGCAGCCAAACAAATCGAGAAAGTAATTTTTGAGGATAGTGAAACAGAATGGACTTATACCAAATTAACTCGATTACTGGAGCTAGAGCTAACTAAGGTGCGAGTAAAGCTAAAAGGGAAAAGATGCAAACCCAAGAGTTGGTGGGATGAGGAGGTCAAGAAGGCAATAGAAAAGCGCAAGGAAGCATCCAGGGAACACAGATATTCCAAGAAGAGGGGGGAACCAAAACCCGAAGTAGACAGAAAATGGGATACCTTCATAAAGTGTAGAAGGGACGCATCCTATTTGATTAATGAGAAAATTAGAAGAAAGGGTGCCCAATGGATGTCAAAAGTAAATAAAAAGGATAGAAAAGCAGCCCAAAAATTCTGGAAACATCTAAATGCAATAAGTAATAAAACTAGGCTAGAACAAAGGTTTATTGTTACAGATGAGGGTATTCGACTAGAAGGGGATGAAGCAATAAAACACATAGGAACAAGGATGACGGAAAAATTTTCAGCAAAGCACGTGGTACATAATTTATCGAAGGAGGATAGACCGGTTACAGCAATAGCTTCACTTGAGCAAGGAGAGTGGGAAAGGGCAGAGAAGAAGGTTCCTAGTGGCACATCAACACGACCAGATGGTATCCCGATTATGTTGATAAAGAAGTTAGGACCAAAATCCAAGCAAACATTAATACAGGTAGTGAACAAAATGATAGTGGATGAGAAAGTCCCCGATGAATGGCGATTAAGTAGAATGAACATGATATATAAGGGAAAGGGGGACAAAGCAAACGTAAGTAACTATCGCCCCATAACAGTGACATCTGTGGTTTACAGGGTGGTGATGCAAATTATAAAGGATAGACTGCAGGCTTGGGTGGAGAACGAGGGGGTGTTAGGGGAACTACAGAATGGGTTCCGGAAACAAAGGAGGTTGGAGGACAATCTATTTTCATTGACACAGTGTATAGAAATTGCGGAAAAGGAACATAGGCCCTTATTGCTAGCATTTCTGGATATTAGGGGAGGCTATGACAACGTTACTCAGGAGCATTTGTGGGACATATTGGGCACATTGGATGTGGAAAATGGAGTAATTAATCTTTTAAAAGATATATATAGAGGTAACAGAGTGCTCATAAAATGGGGAAAAAATGTATCAGGGCCTGTAGAGATACAGCGGGGGCTTAGACAAGGATGTCCTCTGTCCCCTTTGTTGTTCATGTTGTACCTGCAAGGTTTGGAGGCCAAGCTAGAGGGGAGCGGACTAGGCTTCAACCTATCTTTTTTCAAGCAAGGGGAATTGATTAAACAGACATTACCGGGACTAATATATGCGGACGATATAGTGATAATGGCTGACAACAAGGAAGACCTGCAGAAGTTGTTAGACATATGCAGTACAGAGGGAGATAGATTAGGCTTCAAGTATAGTAAGGAAAAATCTGCAGTCATGATATTTAATGAAGAGGGCGGCGAGCATAGAATACAGGAGTTCGTGCTAAAAGTAGTGAATGAGTACAAGTATCTTGGGGTGTGGATAAATAACAGTGTTGTGTATCTGACAGAGCATGAAAAATATGTAATGAATAAAGCTAGTAGGAATGCAGGTGTCATGAAAAATAGGGCACTGTGGAATTACAATAGGTATGAGGTGGTAAGAGGGATCTGGAAAGGGGTGATGGTCCCTAGCCTGACCTTCGGGAATGCGGTCCTGTGTATGAGGCCAGATGTTCAAGCAAGGCTGGAAATTAGGCAACGGGGAGTAGGGAGGTTAGCTTTGGGAGCACATGGCAATACACCAAATCAGGGGGTACAGGGTGATATGGGATGGGCGTCTTTCGAGAGCAGAGAGGCTAGCAGTAAGATAGCATTTGAGGAACGATTGAGAAGGATGGAGGAAAAGCGGTGGGCTAGGAAAGTTTTCAGATACCTGTATATAAAGAATGTTGACACGAAATGGAGAAAGCGAACTGGAAAATTGACAAGCAAATATCTGGGCAGCAGTAAGGGGGCAAATCAGCAATTATCGGTTAAGAAAAAGGTTAAAGGAACAGAGAGAGCTTTGTGGAAAACAGGGATGCTGACGAAATCGGCACTGGAAACATACCGGACCTTTAAACAGGAAATTGTCAAAGAAAATATCTATGATAATTGTAGGGGAAGTTCTTTGTTGTTTGAGGCCAGGACTGGAGTTTTGCGGACTAAGACGTATAGAGTCAGGTACCAGGAGATAGACACTTTGTGCATTGCGTGCGGAGAGGAGGAGGAAACAGCTGAACACTTGATACTTTTCTGTAAAGGGCTTCACCCTACAGTGGAAGGCAGCGGGGCTGACTTACCCAAGGCATTGGGGTTTAGGGATAGTGAAGGGAAAGTGGATTTTAAGAGGTTAGAAGTAACCAAGCGAAGGTTATCTGATTGGTGGCTAAAAGCAAGACAGGAGTAAAATTTCACAAGACATGGCTAGGTGGCTTGAGCCACCGCCCGATGTAAAGGGTTCAGCCGTATCCATCCATCCTGGTATCGATGTCGATGCAGGCACAGTCACTCTTCCTGAGGCCTTAGGGTTTAGAGATAACAATAATGAAGTAAATAAATCTGCGGTGGAAATTAGCAAAAAGTGATTGAAGGATTGGTGGCACAAAAGCAGAGAGGTGACATTAGTTCTAAAGTGTAGGAAGACATTTTTTTTTAAAGGAAATGGCGAATTGTATTAACAACTTACAGCAGAGTAAACAAAAATAAAGGAAAGAAAACTGAACATAGTGGCAGCAACCACTGCCCGTTTCAAAGGGGACGCTACTACCTTCCATCCATCCTGGTGCATGAGACCAATGTTCAAGCAAGGTTAGAAATTAACGTGGCGTAGGGAGGCTAGCTTTGGGAGCACATGGCAATACACCAATGTAGGGGGTACAGGGTGATGTGGGATGGGCGTCGTTCGAGAGCAGAGAAGCTGGCAGAAAGATAGCATTTGAGGAGAGATTGAGAAAAATGGGGGAAAAGCAGTGGCTAGGAAAGTTTTCAGATACCTGTATATAAGGAATGTTGATACGAAATGGAGAAAGCGAACTAGAAAATTGACAAGCAAATATCTGGACAGCAGTAGGGGGAAAATCACCAATCATCAGTTAAGAAAAAGGTTAAAGTAACAGAGAGAGCTCTGTGGAAAAAAGGATTGCTGACCAAATCAGCACTGGGAACATACAGGCTTTTTAAGCAGGAAATTGCCAAACAAAATATCTATGATAATTGTAGGGGAATCTTTTTGTTGTTTGAGGCCAGGACGGGAGTTTTTTTGCGGACTAAGACATATAGAGTACGGTACCACGAGATAGACACGTTGTGCGTTGCGTGCGGAGAGGAGGAGGAAACGGCTGAACACTTGATACTTTGCTGTAAAGGGCTTCACCCTACAATGGAAAGCAGCGGGGCTGGTTTATCAAAGGCATTGGGGTGTAAGGACTGTGAAGGGAAAGTAGATTTCAAGCGGGTTGAAATAACCAAGAGAAAGAGTTTTCCATCCTCCATGCATTCATCCAATTTCGGTTTCAATCACTGATCTCCACTAGGGTGCTGGATGCCGCATCGGGCGCTCGAAAGTGAAGCCACAGGAAGTTGGGCGACATGTCCCGGAAGTAGCCTTTGGCAGTGCACGAAATCGGATCTCAGCACGGTTTTTCAGTTTTAGTTTTCGTTTTCCGCTTAGCATTTTGTCTTTTCGACGTTCTCGTCTTTCTTTGTGACAATACCTATCTGTTGCGCCGTCAACTGCATGAGGAGAGCAGCAAAGTCCTCGGGAAAGACGAAATAAGGTTCCATTGCATCGCTATGGGACGACACTAGCAGACGACAGAACGTCGCTGCACACAGTACAGAGCCTCGTCTGCTCAACTGTGTCGTCCTGTTGCGCTGCCGTCGCCAACTCTACTCTTTGTTGTGATGCACGTTGTCGCACTCTAAGCCCAAGTTATATCATCAATGGGGGATAAATTTAAGAAAGAATAGGTGGAACGCTTCATTAGGCAGCCGACTTTGCAGCGACCATATTTTACCGAATTATGTTTATACCGAACCAGAGCGAGGTAGGGCGAGGCCCGAATCTGGTGAGGTGCCGTCGGTGTTCTGCTGGTTCACATTAGCGCGTCCAAAATGTATATGGTACTGCTTTTTCGACGGAGCGTATCAAGTACTGTTTCGTACTGTCGCAAATCATGCCTGAATGGGCTTTTATTCGTGATTCTTGGTACAGTTGACTTCTAACAGCGCTTGTCATATGCGCTGCGGCATTCGTCTTTCTCGTCAGTCGTTTCTCTCGTGCTGTGTAGATGAAATGTGGCTGCGCTATAGAGTTAGATTAAAAGCACGTATGGAAGGTAAATGGCACACTACAGCGACAAGGATCACCTCCCATCCATGAGAAGAGACATCGTCCGCCACCAACTCGAAACCGAAACAGCGGCAGCTGTATAACGAGTAGCTCTTCGAGTGTCAGGATTTCCGCGCCAATGCCTTTTCTTTGCTGCACGAAAATTTCTTTTTTAAGATGACCTAGACTCATCGGCATTCCACTAATTCTCCTAATTACTCCCGGAAGACAAGAATCAGATCAGAAAATAGTGTTTAATGCACGTACCCCTTTGCCGCGGTATGGTGAGACATGTATGCCTGTTCACTTCGGTTCCTCTGAGATTACAGTGTTCCCCGAACAATGCTCACAATTATCACGTTCAGCTTGCTTATTCCTTCGATATTACAGTAAAAACTGAGGACGGAAGGGTGAAAGACGCGACTTTTTGCATTGAAATACACAGCAGACACCGAACTTTCGGGACATGCCATCCAACTTCCGGTGGCTTCACTTGCGCCCGCTTCAGAAAGCGGGAATGCGGCATCCAGCCAATTAGTGGAGATCAGTGGTATTTCAATGGCTGGAAGACTGTGATGCGCGAGGACCCCATCATTCTGTTTTATTCTTTTTTCGGAATTTGAGCAACAACTTTTAGTTCGTTAACGACAAAATACATGTTTTTGGATATCTCAGAGTGCAACAAATTCTTAAAAAGTCTAAGCTGACTTCCACATATTACTGAAAGAGGATCATCAGTTTCGATTTCGAAATCTAAAAGCGTGCTGTGCACCCCGTTCTATCATGCCGTTAGGACCTTTTGTCCGCTGCATAACCAGTAACTTTTGGACTGTTTACAACAAAAGGAACATATTCGAAGCATACATATTGCAGCAGGTGCTTGAAGTGACTAGAAATATAGCAACATAAGTATTTGCACTGCATGATGCATGGTTGCATATATTGTACTGTTGCCAATGGCAAGAAATAAACTACTTCGGACAAGCAAAAACGGAAAATAATCCATGAGATAGAGTAAGCACAGGATGAAGTCCGGTATTACCTGAGCTCTCAACTGTAGCCAGGTGATTCTTGGCAATGGAGGACTGCATATGGCGCTCAATGAATGGAAGCCGGAGACGTCGCGGTATCTTGCCTGGGGAGTCGCTGGCCCGCAGGGGGCACATCCCTCGTATCTAATGTTCTTAGAACCTTTCGAAGCGCGCGTTTTTTACAGTCTTGCTGCGGAGCATTGCGAGAGATGTTTCGATCGGGTGAAGCAGATCTTGGAAGGCCCAGTCTGCGCTGTTTCTGGTTATTTTTCCTACGAGCTTTCGCCGAACGGTACTTCCTTGAATAACATTGACAAATTTCAAATAAACTCATGCCCCTCTTCTCTATTCTTGTCGCTAGAAACACAGCTCACTAGGTTCCTGTGTGCTGCACACGCGCACAGTGACGTCGGGAGTAACACAGCAGGCCTCACTGACCGGATTTATCCAAATGACAAGCATCTACGTGCGTTGATGAAATGACAACTGCAAGAAGGGGAGTATCAAACATGGCGAGCGACGTGTGAATATTAAAAAAAAAAACGGTGCTTGGAGGCACAGACACGTGCGCACTTAAAAGGAAGAATGACATGCGTCGGTACGATGAAGGCGGAGGAATTCGTTTCTTATTGCTCAGGGGTTAGGGCGCTCGGCTACTGATCCGGAGTTCCCGGGTTCGAACCCGACCGCGGCGGCTGCGTTTTTATGGAGGAAAAACGCTAAGGCGCCCGTATGCTGTGCGATGTCAGTGCACGTTAACGATCCCCAGGTGGTCGAAATTAATCCGGTGCCCTCCACTACGGCACCTCTTCCTTTCTTCTTTCACTCCCTCCTTCATCCCTTCCCTTACGGCGCGGTTCAGGTGTCCAACGATATATGAGACAGATACTGCGCCATTTCCTTTCCCCCAAAACCAATTATTATTATTATCGCTAATGGTGGTGGTAGTGGTTTTTTTTAATTAAAATAACAGTAAAAAGGAAGGAAAAGATTTTTGCTAGCCCCTGCATCTGCCATCCATACTGGAGCACCTGAGCTGGGAACAAGCTTTCCCCTTGAGCTGACAGCAACAGTGAAGTCTTTCTTCTCAACCACAGCCCTGTCAATCGCAACGATACCGGTGCTTGCAGCAATTTTGAAGAAAATAACTTCCTCGGTCACGAGCTCCACATTCCAGGAGTCAAACGTAGCGCGCTTGGAACGCAGGAATCCAAGTTGCTTCATTTGACTCCATATCTGGTTCGGAAGGGATCCCAGTTTCATTGTGAACGATAATTTCGCTATTTACGCAGCACGCATTATCATCAGTTTCTGACAGGCGAACATCGTGATTCACTGTATCTCTTCGTTTCGGTGGTTTCCTTCCCGGCTTCGATGCCTTTGGCTTTGAGAGATGCACAGGAATGTTTGGAAAAATTCGTGACACCGCACCTGGCTTAAGAGTCCACCTTCCTCGTGTGATTCGAACAGTGCTGCCGTTAATGATATGTTCGTATAGGAAGTGATGAGGTCCTCTCGGTTCAAGATGTACATCGAAAATGTACGTCTTCAATGTCATCTTGAAGGCTTTTCACGGAATGGCAGCTGCCCACGCCCTGAGCACTTCGGGGTCATTCGGAGGTTTGCAGAAGTAACGCAGATCGCACGTTTTTTCTTCAGAAGCATATCCACTTCGGCAGCCCGGCACGCTGCACGTCGGCATGTTGATAGCGCGTCAAGCTTGGCAACACAACGACACACGATCGTCATGTCACATTCCTTTAGACACAGTGACAGTGAAATCACTATTCTGAGCGCGCACCAGCGATCGACACCGAAAAAATACACAGCAAACAAAGCACTCAACTCGGCTGGCGCGGCTGCAGCGGGCGACGGCCACACTCCACACCAATCTCGACTAGGGTACAGTGCTGTAGAACCTTGTAACTAGGGTGCCTGGAACGCGTGCGCCCCCGCTCAGGGTGAGGACATCTGCATCGTCTGATACGGCGGCCGCCATTCTCGCTCCCGTGGCATGCAGGTTTCGTTCTCGTGGGGAGAGGGCTGCTCGCTTATCGCTTTCCGCGGGCGCTTCAAATAAGAAAAATAAGGAGTTTTGCGGTGCGCTTCTGTTTTACATGAGAATAGAATACTAAATTTTGTCGGATAGCCTTCTGCTTTTAAAAACGGGACAAGCAGCCAACATCAAGGCGTCGACGGTAACAAGAAAAGCAGGTATACAAGATATGCGCCAATTATGTCAGTGAAGCTTCTCTCGAATCTATCGCTATAGTTCAAAACCTAGCTATCTCTAATTATGCACTGACCCCTTGGTGCGTCTAAACAGCACTCACCCCCAACATAAATTTGCGTCGTCAGCTAGCTTACTCGCGTCAAGCTACCATCCTCCAAGAGAAGGAGAGGGGAAAAATTCTTGAAAACGTTTATTTACCGAGTTTTGCGTAGATTAATATTAAGGGAACCGTTACTAAGCAGAGGAGCAAGCAATAAAAAGTTTTGAGCCGCTTTTAAGATGAGTTATATCTCGATGACGGTTATGTCAAGGCATATTCTGCATACCACCGCGGGTATCGGCAGACCCATTGGTGTTGTCCTTCCTACGCATGTTTAATCTCCGGGTGAACAGAACGCTCGAAAAATGACACAAACCACTGCGTGGAGGGGGGAGTTTGAAAATTTATTTGAGGGCACACCTCCCTCAATTGAAATTATTTAATTCTTCTAACTCCTTTTGTAGTTAATTTCAAACTAACAAGTTTAATAGATTGCTGAAACGCAACGGGTGATTCCTGTCCAAGCTTGTTTGGCGTTCTTTTTTAAAATTTTAGCTATAAATGTCCCAATACAAGTGAGTGCAATGGATGGGTAAGAAACTGAGCAGACGCGGTCAATGACACAGCGTTTTGGTTTCACACGTTTTGAAGAACAACGATTATTAGCAACGATAATAAAATATAAGCACTTGCCTGTTCATCTCGGTATACCTAGATGAACACCAACTGTTACCCAAGCAAACATGAAATCATTTATTCAGTGGTTATGAAAACACAATAAAGTTACCAATATTTCTGTTAGTGGGAACGTGAACATTATTGGCCTTTTTCAATGTAGACATCTGTGTTAAATAGATGACTGTAATTCACAAAACAGCTGTGCCTGCATATATACATAGATGCAGAATTCAGGCTTCGAAGTTAAACTTTCGCGGAACTTCATATCCTGGCTCGGTTACACAAGGCTGACTCCAGCACAAGTTTTGCTTCCATGTCCACTAGAATGAGGGCTCGGAATTTGGCGAAGATGAATTCGGAGCCTCACTCCGGCATATGCAGCAGTTAACATTTTTCTTATTCGCTCTTTGTGAGCCATGCAAGTCTTCACAGAGGGCTTGTCTATCTCTTCAAGATATGCGACCAAAGGACGAAGTGGCGACTTCATGGTGAAAAATGGGCCGGTACACCATGAGTTGACGGCTGTAAAATGCTCTTCATAGTTTTTCAGGGTTTTCATTACATCCCTGCGGGGATATATGAGGTTTTGTCCATCCCTGACGTATTCCTTGAGTGCAGTGAGGGAAGCATACTCATCGTCAGGCGCACAAGTTATGAATTTTAGAATTCCTTTCAAAATAAAACCGCCAAGGTAAAACCAGATAAGGCACTCGGTTGACGTGAGCTCTTCAATGAACAGGATTTCCGAATCATTTATTTCATCGACTTTGTTTTCTGTACCTTCCTTCTTGGCCTGTGCAAGCAGATTGACAAGGTATTCACGGTCATCAAGTTCGTAACTTGTTGACCTGGGAGTATGAAGAAAGTGGCTGACACTGATGAGTCGAAGTCGCACGCAGTCGGCACTGGCTTCATGAGCCGCACTACAGAAAAAGGGTTTTCTAGGCAGTCTTGCAACAGCCTGCTCGTCAGAAGGAATTCATACCTTTCACTGCCAAGAAGCACTTCTTGAATGCGAAGGACAGTCGTTGTTGCAATTAGGACCCCTGCTTGCGTTGGCTTCCACTGAGATCCAGTGCCCATTTTCAGTTCTCTGATCGTGTCTATTGTAATACGCAGTGTGTCCAAGGCGGCATGATATTTAGTCATGTTTCTGCGGCTTAGCGCCATGGTGGAATGACGCGATAACATAAGGGCGTACCACCTAGAAACGAGGTCCATAAACCACGCTGTTGTTTCGGCCTCTGGTTCAATCACTCCTTTGATTAGGAACCGAATAGCTGGCGGGGCTTCGCGGAAGAGCTGGACAGCGACTCCGACTTTCATCTTGGTGAAGTGTCCGCCACTAATGTGGATTTCTAATAAATTTGGTGCTACCTTAAGTTCATTGACAGCGCCATAGTCCTCTTGTTTCACCTTCGAGGAAGTCAATCCGTTCTTGATTACTGTATCATGATTGAGCGTGAAAACTTTAGAGCTTATAAGCTGTCCTTTCAGGTTCTTAAGGACATGTGCTGGGTCAGAGATGAAAAAAGTTCCTTCCCGTCTAAGGTTGGGTGAGGTATTAAGCACGAAGTTGTCGAAAAGCGGTGACTCGAAAAGCCAAATTCTCTCCACATAGCGCGGTTTGCTGCATCCATGTCACAGGTGACTACCCGTACTCTTAGAGAAACCCGGCTGCATATCTGGACTATTTCCAGGACGTATGTCTTGAGTACAGAGTCGTCCACGTGCCTGCCAGTAAATTCATAGGCTATCACTTGCTTCCATCTTTGGTTTACCCCACCTAGCATAAACATCAAAGCACGGTTGGCTGCCTCTTCAGGCTTCGATGGCAAGGTAGTTCCTCCCAAAAGCACGTCTTCTCCACACGGTCGAGTTCAAATCCGGGTGCTATCTCCATTTCACTTAGAAAGAGAACACAGTCTTTTTCCGCGTTCTCCATTCCCTCTGCTTTCGACCTCATTACGTCGATCACTTCGTGCAGGATACCTGGCAGAAACTTCAGGCTCTGAATTCTTCTTGCTAACGTTCTGCTTGAGGGGAGAGGGTAGCCAATCTTTCTGAGCGTTTCATACCCAGTGGTTCCACATGCAAATTTAATTTTTAGGTCTTGCTTTACTGTTTGCGCTGACCATGAATTGCCACGATTGTTGTTCCGAGAAAGGGCACGAATTTGGTATTGATTTAAAAACTTCGTATTTCGTGAGAAATTAGCTGCCTCTTTCTGCAGCTTGCGATTCTGCTTCTGTAGTTTTTTGACACTGTTCTTAGATTCCTTGTGGTGTTGTTTTAGCTTATTATTGGCTGCTGTGAGATCTACTATCTTCATCCTCAGCTCTGCTACCTCAGAATCCAAGGGTTGGGTCGCACGAATCACTGCAGTTTCTTGAGGCCCTACATCCGTGGTGGTCGAAGTAAGTTGCTCAGTAGAATTGCTGCTTGCTGTACCCACCAATGTCTCATTTATCACTCCGTCAGACGATGAATCTGCTGGAAGATATTCTTGCGTGTTTAAGGGAAGGACGTTTCTCACTTCTGGTGAAGAACCTTGTGCGGCAGCGTCATCACTGAGTAATGCAGGCACATGCGCTGTTCGGTCCCTTGGTAGCCTTTGCTCTTTAGCAAGTTCTGGAAGCAGATAAATAAGGGAAAATAGCACATTACATATTTAAAATAGTTGTCCTTTTGCAAAACTCCGAAAGTAAGCTTTTCTGCATTGCAAAGGACTCTTCACCATGGCGGCCCATCCTAAACGTCACGTGCAGCTGTTTTTCACCCCCTTCAACAAAAGGAGTGGCTAGGCAAAGCTGGTGCTAATCCCTTTATTCCGACAGCGTGTCGTGTATAGGAAAGGAACGCGGCATTGTTCAGACTACATATGTCTGCAGCATTGCACCTTTTTTTTTTACCCCAAAGCTGGTTTGGCGGCCAGGGTAATTTTGTTGTGCCAAGAAGCTGACCTCCACAGTTTTGAAAAGGGTCCATAGAAGACGCGCTAGAAAATTTAATATGCATGCACACCAGCGACTTCCTCACTCAACATTTTCAAACGTAGACGACGAGGCGATAAGAAAAATGGCAACGAACACCAAAGTTAACAGGCATCTGACATCTAAATGGGAACACCGTTGGGACAGCATTGGGCTTGAGCTTCTTCCATCCGTCCGCGCGGTTTTGTTCGAAGCTCTTGTCTTCGAAATGAGCCTGCAGATGAATTTTTTATTCGAATTAGCCCCACATTTCCTGCCCGAGAATGAAAACAAAGAACAAAGCACGTTAATCTGTTAATCTCATTTACTGACCTAATGCGGCGTCGTTGGACGAAGCATCGGGCTAACAGTCAGCGCATGCTATCCAACGCAGCATACGTGTCAAAAAATAAAAAAATCGTCAGTAAATTAATCTGTATTGGCTCCCAGGCGACCCAGATGCACAGTAATTGCAACAGCGTATGTGCCCTCGCTTGTTCTCGTCCTCTGTGCCTTGATTTGTGCCGGCCGTGGTTCGCTGACAAGCGCCTCGTAAAGGCAATTATTTTCTAATGAACAGAAGCGGCGAAAGCACGTTTGGTACGCAATCACGAGCGAAAACATTGTGACATGCAATTTCGGATGTAAACAGGCAAGCGACAGGCAACGGCCGGTTCGGCGCTGAAGCGTGCCTTATTTTTACGAAGAGCAAAACGAATATTGCGGAAATGAGATCTGACCAATAAAAATATTGTGCTACACTTAGCTGGCTAAACGCAAAAGCGGTAAATCGCAACAAAAACAGCACTGAACCAACATGCGGCACTTACACTACAGACACATGAGGAGTTCGTCGGTTGCCACTTCTCACGCTTGATTCGGACCAGCCACAGAAGCCTCCTTTTCGGGTCTCTTGGAAAGTGGAACACCCTCCAATCATTTCTCGAATGGTTGGAACACTGAGGAACACAACATCCAGGCATTGCACTGCGATGAAAGGCGCGCGAACGCAGGCGCGCAGCAGTGACGCCCACACGACAGTAGAGCGGCGAGGTCGACGCGGGGGACGCAATGGCGGAGGGAGCGCGCGAAAACCGGTTTAGGCGGCGTCGAGTGGTTCAAAGGGTGACTTCACCCTAAGGAAAATCTGGTTTCGGGTGGAATGAGTTGAGGGCTCGTTGTTCGATGTGTTCCATGGTTAAATTGGCCATGACGACAGAGATAGATGCTCCCATTGGTGTTCCTTCCACTTGTCGGTAAAATTCCCCGTTAGACGAGAAGTATGTGTTTGATAGGCACAACTCCAGGAGGCGGCACACATCGTTTACAATATGCGGGGTTCGTGCGTTGAGTGTGTCGTCACGTTGTAGGGCGTCTCGGTTAGCGGTCACCGCGAGCTTCACGGGGATTTTCGTGAAAAGGGACACCACGTCGAAGGAGACAAGGCATTCGTCGGCCTCAAGGGTGGCTTGGGACACCTGTTCGATGAAGTGACTGGAATGACGGATATGGGTCGCTGTTTTTCCTGCGATTGGGGATATGAGTTTGTCAAACACATACTTCTCGTCTAACGGGGAATTTTACCGACAAGTGAAAGGAACACCAATGGGAGCATCCATCTCTGTCGTCGTGGCCAATTTAACCATGGAACACATCGAACAACGAGCCCTCAACTCATTCCACCCGAAACCAAAGATTTTCCTCAGGTATGTCGACGACTGCTTCGCCGTCATCAAAAGATCTGATATTCAAAATTTCCTTTGTCCTTCAAACTCCGTAGAACCTGACATTCAGTTCACGCTAGAGGTGGAACAATTAAGAAATCTCTCTGCCGTTCTTGGGCGTCCTCGCGTCCCGAAACCACAGTAATCTTCAATTCTCCGTATACCGCAAACCAAATCACTCAGGCCGGTATCTCCACTTCTCTCCGAACCACCCGACAGTCCATAAAGCATCAGTGGCGAAGACGCTGTTCAGAAGAGTTGATACACACTGCAGCACAGAACTTGACAGAAGAAAAGAACAACGCATGATATTTAAAGAACTCATCATGAACGGCTACCCAAAAGATTTTATTCAAAAAACCATTCTACGTCAAAAACACAGCATTCGCCAAATAATCAACACACAAATACCAATGCCACCACCAGAATACGTCAATTTACCTTATGTCAGAGGTGTCAGAGAAACCATCGCCCGAATCCTGAAAAAAGCGGGTCTCCGGGATGCGCACAAGCCCACAAACACTGTTGCGCTTTGCGTACCTGTTCCCAAAGACCGGCCGCGGAGAGAAAGAGCCCAAGGCATTGTCTACAAAATTCCTTGCGCCGACTGCGATGCAAGCTACATCGGCGAAACCAAAAATTTCAAAGAAAGAATTCGGCAACATAAAAACGACGCCCAAATTCGCAAAAGAGCGCAATCCAGTAGCCGAACAGTTCGAGGACTCCGACCACAGAACCAAATTCGAAGAAACCCGCATCCTCGGAACCGAAACAACTTACCACAAATGGCTCCTTCCGGAATCCTGGCACATCCAAACCACCCCGAACAACATCAACCGCACAAAACTAAACCTGCCCCCAGTATACGCCCAGGGACTTCGCTCTTCAACTCAACGAAAAAAAGTCGCCATTCACCACCTCCCTGCAGTGCGCCAGCGTGACTAACAGCCTAAACCCCCCTCCTCATCCCCCACGCCATTCGCATCACAACGGTCGTTCCTCTGACCCCCTCCTCCCCTCCATTCTTAAAAGACGCTAGCTACTGCAGTTTATTATCATACTGAAAGAGGATCATCAGTTTCGATTTCGAAATCTTAAAGCGTGCTATGCAGGCCGTTTTATCATGCCGTTAGGACCCTTTGTCTGCTGCATAATCAGTAACTTGTGGACGATTTACAATAAAAGGAACATGTTCAAAACATCCATTTGGCAACAAGTGCTTGAAGTGGCTAGAAATGCAGCAAAATAAGTATTTACACTGCATGCATAATGCATGGTTGTATATTGCACTGCGGTCAATGGCAAGAAATCAATGACTACTTTGGACATGCAGAAAGGGAAAATAATCCATGAGATAGAATAAGGACTGGAGGAAGTCCTGATTACCTGAGCTCTCAACTGTAGCCAGGTGACCCATGGGAAAGGAGGACTGCATGGCGCTCAATAAATGGAAGCCGGAGACGTCGCGGTAGTTAACCTGCCTGGGGAGTCGTTGGCCAGCAGGTGGCACATCCCTCATATCTAATGTTCTTAGAACATTGCGAAGCGCTCGTCTGTAACAATCTTGCAGCAGAGAATTGCGAGAGATGTTTCGATCGGGTGAAGCAGATCTTGGAAGGCCCAGCCTGTGCTGTTCCTGGTCATATTCTATTTCTTATATTTGTTATTTATATAAATGATTTGCCCTCGAGCATCACTTCTAACATACGGCTATTTGCTGACGATTGTGTCATCTATCGCCCAATAGTCAACTATTCCGACATTACCATCCTCCAAGAAGACATGCTAGGCGTACAAGAGTGGTGTAAAACCTGGCTAATGTCATTAAATTCTGCTAAAACTTCCCTTTCATTCTACCCCGGCGCAACCACCAGGATGCAGTTTATAGAATTAACAACCTTCCTATTAAATCAGTAGATCCTTATAAATATCTCGGTATTCATTTAAGTAAAAATCTAACCTGGGCGCAACACGTTCACCATGTAACAAATTCAGCTAATCAAGTTTTAGGGTACCTGCGCCGGAACCTTGCCTTAGCACCGCGTTCCATAACATTTCTTGCTTACTCAACATTTGTACGGTCGAAATTGGAGTTTTCATGCTCCGCCTATGATCCTAACTTTGCTAACCTGATTGACACACTCGAATCAGTCCAGAATCGCGCTGCAAGATTGGTTTGTTCTAATTTTTCATACCACTCTAGAGTTTCCGCACTAAAGTCTCAGCTTAATATCCCCACATTGGCCTGTCGTCGCAAGATCGCCCGTCTTTCCTTAATTTTTCCATACCTTTAATCACGAAGTTATTCCTATCACACACGCTCATAGTATTTCCCTTAATTGTCACCCTAACGCCGTATACCCTGTGAAAGCCCGCACCGAAACATATCACCAGTCTTTTTTCCTGAAAACAGCCCGAGACTGGTATGACCTTCCATCCGAAGTGGCAACCATCATCGACTACAGCAGGTTCAAAACCGCCCTCGAACATCATCTGTATTCATGCGAATTGTCTTCTCAGCCCACCCCTCACGTAATGTCCCTCGTGGACCTTTGAGTAACAAATAAATAAATAAATAAGTACAGAACAAACCACTTGTGCTTGAAGCTATACCAATACCATAGCATGTCAGAAGAAACAAATACGTGGACGACTCAGCTCTCCTGACTGTAGGCTGCAGCTGCCGAGAGGCAGCAGACAGCACAAGTATGTGCTGCAATGCTGGACTGAGGGTATGCTAAAAACTGCTTTGGAGTCATGTCTCTGCCTATTGTCTGATGCTGAACTCCGACGTTCAAGAGTCTGCCTCAAGTGAGACTCACCACTGCTCGATGCATCGCAGGCAGTAGCTGTGGCTGCAGGGCAGAGTCACCTCTGGCCTGTGCTCCATGCAGATGCAGCACTCCTCCAGCTCAGCACCTGACTCGGAAGAACCTAGCACTCTGGTGACAAAGAGAAAGAGGGGCTGCACCTTTCAGGACTACTAGGAATGAAATTTTACTCTTCTCTTGATTTTAGCCACCAATCAGATAACCTTCGCTTGGTTACTTCTACCGGCTTCATATCTACCTTCCCTTCACTGTACTTAAACCCGAATGCCTTGGATAAATCAGCCCCGCTGCTTTCCACTGTAGGGTGAAGCCCTTTACAGAAAAGTATCAAGTGTTCAGCTGTTTCGTCCTCCTCTCCGCACGCAACGCACAACGCATATATCTCGTGGTACCTGGCTCTATATGTCTTAGTCCGCAAAACTCCCGTACTGGCCTCAAACAACAAAAGCTTCCCCTACAATTATCATAGATATTTGCTTTGGCAATTTCATGCTTAAAAATCCTGTATGTTCCCAGTGCTGATTTCGTCTGCATTCCTGTTTTCCACAGAACTCTCTCTGTTTCTTTAACCTTTTTCTTAACCGATAATCGCTGATTTTCCCCCCTACTGCAGTCCACATATTTGCTTGTCAATTTTCTAGTTCGCTTTCTCCATTTCGTATCAACATTCCTTATATACAGGTATCTGAAAACTTTCCTAGCCCACTGCCATTCCCCCATTTTTCTCAATCGCTCCTCAAATGCTATCTTACTGCTAGCTTCTCTGCTCTCGAACGACGCCTATCCGATATCACCCTGTAACCCTTGATTTGATGTATTACCATGTGCTCCCAAAGCTACCCTCCGTACGCCACGTTGTTTAATTTCTAACCTTGCTTGAACAGCTGGTGTCATGCACAGGACTGCATTACCGAAAGTCAGGCTAGGAACCTTCACCCCTTTCCTGATCCCT
Organism: Amblyomma americanum; assembly: GCF_052857255.1. Lineage (NCBI taxonomy): Eukaryota > Metazoa > Arthropoda > Arachnida > Ixodida > Ixodidae > Amblyomma > Amblyomma americanum. The sequence continues at coordinate 3,276,290 of NC_135500.1, read as the reverse complement.
CTTACCACTTCATACCTATTGTAATTCCACAGTGCGCGATCTTTCATGACAGCTCATTCCTACTAGATTTATTCATTACACATTTTTCATGCTCTGTCAGATACTCAGCACCGTTATTTATCCACACCCCAAGATACTTGTATTCATCCACTACTTCTAGCGTGAACTCCTGTATTCTATGCTCGCCGACCTCATCATTAAATATCATGACTGCAGATTTCTCCTTACTAAACTTGAAACCTAATCTATCTCCCTATTTGCCACATTTGTCTATCAACTTCTGTAAATCTTCCGTGTTGTCAGCCATTAGCACTATATAATCGGCGTATATTAGTCCCTGTAATGAATCTTTAATCCATTCTCCTTGCTTGAAAAAAGAAAGGTTGAAGCCTAGTCCGCTCCTCTCCAGCTTGGTCTTCAACCCTTGAAGGTGCAACATGAACAACAAAGGAGAGAGAGGACATCCTTGCCTAAGCCCCCGCTGTATCTCTACAGGCTCTGATACATTTTTTCCCATTTTATAAGCACTATATATATATATATATATATATATATATATATATATATATATATATATATATATATATATATATATATATATATATATATATATATATATATATATATATATATATATATATATATATATATATATATATATATATAGCAAATGAAATGAGGGGCTCGTTTGACAAACATATTAAGGAAGCCAACAGTCACCGAAACCAAGGTGCATAGGAGAATGTTTTCTTTTTTTTTAATTTCTAATGCCAATCAATTGGTTTTAAGAAAATTCTTATAAACCAGCAGAAAAAACACCCATGCCGCCGGTGGGATCCGAACACACGACCTCCGAATATAGCGTCCGGTGCTCTTACCAACTGAGCTACGGCGACGGCTGTTCAATCTGCTGCTTTCGTGGGTATTTATGTTTTGTGTGGAAGCAAACCTTGAGAGTGTTCACCAGCGCCACCCTCGTCCATAGCGGTGGACGTAGCACGTCCTGTAATACCGCAAGTGTGACGTAGAACGTCATCTAACGGCGAGGGCGGAAATTGTGCGAGAGCCCTCTTATGCTACCTATGGCATCAAGACTGCCAGAACCGAGACCTCCGTTAAGCTATTAGCAGACAAGGCAAATGAAATGAGGGGCTCGTTTGACAAACATATTAAGGAAGCCAACAGTCACCGAAACCAAGGTGCATAGGAGAATGTTTTCTTTTTTTAAAATTTCTAATGTCAATCAATTGGTTTAAAGAAAATTCTTATAAACCAGCAGAAAAAACAACCATTCCGCCGGTGGGATCCGAACCCACGACCTCCGAATATCGCGTCCGGTGCTCTTACCAACTGAGCTACGGCGACGGCTGTTCAATCTGCTGCTTTCGTGGGTATTTATGTTTTGTGTGTAAGCGAACCTTGAGAGTGTTCACCAGCGCCACCCTCGTCCATAGCGGTGGACGTAGCACGTCCTGTAATACCGCAAGTGTGACGTAGAACGTCATTTAACGGCGAGGGCGGAAACTGTGCGAGAGCCCTCTTATGCTACCTATGGCATCAAGACTGCCAGAACCGAGACCCCCGTTAAGCTATTAGCAGACAAGGCAAATGAAATGAGAGGCTCGTTTGACAAACATATTAAGGAAGCCAACAGTCACCGAAACCAAGGTGCATAGGAGAATGTTTTCTTTTTGTTAATTTCTAATGCCAATCAATTGGTTTAAAGAAAATTCTTATAAACCAGCAGAAAAACAACCATATATATATATGTATATATATATCATTTAAAAGATTAATTACTCCATGTTCAACATCCAATGTGCCCAGTATGTCCCACAGATACTCTTGAATAACGTTGTCGAAGCGTCCTTTCATATCCAGAAATGCTAGCCATAAGGGGCCTGTGTTCCTTTCCAGCAGTCTCTATATACTGCGTCAATGAAAACAGATTGTCATCCAAGCTCCTTTGTTTTCGAAACACATTTTGTAGCTCCCGTAGCACCCCCTCGTTCTCCACCCAAGCCGGCAATCTGTCCTTTATAATCTGCATCACCACCCCGTAAACCATAGATGTTACTGCTATGGGATGGTAGTTACTTACGTCAGCTTTGTCCCCCTTTTCCTTATAAATCCTGTTCATTCTACTTAATCGCCATTCATCGGAGGCTTTCCCATCCACTATCGTTTTATTCACTACCTGTACTAATGTTTGCTTGGATTTAGGTCTTTGCTTCTTTATTAACGTAATCGGAATACCATCTGGTCCTGTTGATGTGCCACTAGGAACCTTCTTCTCTGCCCTTTCCCACTCTCTTTGCTGAAGTGAAGCTATTGCAGTAACCGGTCTATCCTCCATCGATAAATTATGTGCAACATTTCTTTCTTTGAATGTTGCTGTCATCCTTGTTCCTATGCGTTTTATCGCTTCATCCTCTTTTAGTCGAATACCGTGATCTGTAACAATAAACCTTTGTTCTAGCCTAGTCTCATTACTTATTGCATTTAGATTTTTCGAGAATTTTTGAGCTGCTTTTCTATCCTTTTTTATTACTTTTGACATCCATTGGTCCCCCTTCCTTCTAATTTTCTCATTAATCAAATAGGATGTTTCCCTTCTACACTTTATGAAGGTATCCCATTTCCTGTCTACTTCAACTTCTGGTTCTCCCCTCTTCTTGGAATATCTGTGTTGCCTGGACGCTTCCTGACGTTTCTCTATCGCCCTCTTGACCTCCTCATTCCACCAACTCTTGGGTTTGCGTCTTTTCCCTTTTAGCTTTACACGCACCTTAGCTAGCTCTAGCTCCAGTAATCGAGTTTATTTGGCAGTAGACCATTTAGAAAATTCAGTCTGGCAACTTGGCAGGCATCATCATCAGCAACTTCCGTCGGCGCCGTCGCCATATTTTGGGCACCTAGAAGACGGACAGGTGCTCTGCACAGCCTTTGCACCAGTTTCCACCTTGTGGCGTCTACAATACTTTGCTTGCATTTGTGAAAGCGATGGCGGAAAATATGCAGTGGTCGAAGGACCTGACCATCATCCCGGACGGATTTTCGGAAATGCTTTTGAACTCCTATTGTGATGCCCACGGTGTGCGCGGTCCGTCCGGCCGCGCCTCTCAGCGAAGCTACAAGCTGGTATGCGAGACTTACTGCGATCCGTCGGCAGTGCGCGTTGCCGTGTCATCCTGCAGGTAAAGTATTAGTGCCTCTTTTGTGGACTTGCAAAAATTCGCGTTCTCGGTGCTTCTGTTGCGTCCGTGCATACCACTGAAGTGCGTCCGCGCTGCACGTCAGTGGCAGAGAACGCGTTTAAATTTAGTTGCTAACTGCAGCATATATGTCTCCTCACTAGGAAAAATATAAGCGTAGCGTGTTTAACAACTTTTAATGCTCAGACTTCAACTCGGGCGTCATGTTGGGTGAAAATGCGATAGGAACGCGACCTCGTTCTTAATGTTGTCTGAAGTCGTGTTGATGTGTGCACGCTGGTCTAGAGAGCTCAGGATCAGTGTGCTACACAAGTAACCAGAAATCTTACCGCAGCTTTTGTGTGAGAACTGCGCTTTTGTTTTTATGCTGTGTTTGGCTATGCTGCAGCGATTGCGTGCTGGGATTAACCGTGAAAACACCTGTTTTTAAATTTCTCATCTCTTGCTTCGCGGGCCTCAGTTCGGGCGCTCTAGACAAGCCTGCGTCTGTACAGTGTTCTGCGCCAATGACTGAAGCGTGCTGCGTGGGCTGCTCTCTGTTCTCTTGGAACAAGCGTGTAGAGGAAGCAAGAGGGAAGCGACGCGACACGCCGGTGCCGTGTGTTCGGTAACTCAAGACGCCTCGCCCATCTGCGCCGCTCGTCGGTCACGGGAGGCGTGCTGCAGCATAAACCTCTAGCCGCTTTGCCCTTTGAGATATATATATCTCTCTCTTTGACTCCGCACATCCTTTAGAATTAGTTTTCCTTTGTCGAGAATCAAGTCTGTGGTGAACCTGCACGCTCAGAGCATGTTTCATGCTGTCTGGCGAATGAGGCTCTCGCCACAAACGTATATTCATGTTGCTGCCATACAAGAGTAGAAGGAGCACCATAGGATACTAGTACCTGAAAAAATAAAAGAACAGCAATGTATTGTGAGCTCCACATGTCATTGTAATGCAGTTTCATGCGAATGTAATTGTTTGGCATGTCTATAGTTCACCAAATAGGTTGCATGGAGCTATAATGGAAAGTGTACAAAAAACTGATATCAGTATGCAGTGGTCAAAAATTCCTCTAAATGGTTGACATGAAATTTTTTCATTTTTTTTTGCAGGCCTGATGAGGTGCACGTCAAGTGCACTTGTTTTCGGAGCCAGAAGAAGGCATCAAAGCCCTATGAGGTGTGCCTCACTTTGAAAAGCTGTGGATCAGTGGCGTCTGCAAGATGCGATTGCCCAGCTGGTGCTTGTGGAGTGTGTAGCCACAGTGTAGCCGCATTAAAGCTAGTGTTGCTACTTAAGAGCAATGGCTATAAGGAACCTCCACCAGAGGTAGCGTGCACCGAGCTGCCACAGCAGTGGAGGCGCCCTCGTAGCCTTCATCATGGCTCAGGGCACTAAGATGACACCTCGTAAAATAAAACAGGAAGCTTTGGGCATAATACAATGGTATTGTAGAGGCTTTCGCGACCGCGCGAAACGAGCAGACCTACGCCTTTACCTTGAAACAATGGACTTTCATGCCGCCATTGTCGCGCTTCAAGAACCTGGGGCATCGGCCAAAATTTCTGGATACACCACTTTTCAGCGGGACCCATCCACCTGTATTCTTGTACATAAGTCGTACACAGCACATGAGGTAGACCTCGACATAGAGATAACATACTCTTGCACTATTTTCAGCCGGGCACTGAAGATAGCAGGTCGGGACCCATTTTTTATTGTGGGAGATTTCAATGCCCGCAGCCAGTTATAGGGCTACAAAAAGGGGGAGGCGCGAGGTAGAAAGCTAGCGGAGCTTATCTCTACGCTAGGCATCACCCTCCAGACCGACCTAGAGCATCCCACACGAATGGGAAACTCTGTGACTCGGGACACGTGTCCTGATCTCACACTTTCCAAACACATCCAACACGTGGAATGGAACAACACGGAAGAGACACTAGGCAGTGACCACTTCATCATTAACACACTTATTCACACGCGGCCCCTCAAAAAGCCCCTCACACAAGCTCTACTCCCATACTGGCAGGCTTTCAGAAAGTCCCTGCCCTCAGCCAACCTGATTAAAGATGGGTACGATCAGTGGGCCCAAACACTTATGACAACACTCAAGCAGCACGAAACACAGATACAGACCACGGAAGACTGCCCGGCAGTGGACAACTATCTATTACATATCTGGGAAGCCCGCCGCAGCCTAACCAAATGTTGGAAAAGACAGAAACATAACAGAATACTCAAGAAGCGCATCCTAGATCTCACTCACAAAGCAGCTCAGTATGCCTCGCAGCTTGCTGACGCCAACTGGATAGATCGCTGTAGTACGGCTGCCAGACAGATGTCCGGCAAGAACACTTGGAGGCTTTTCCGCAGCCATATAGACCCCGCGCAGACCCGGGGCGAAACACAGCGCCACTCCATAATTTCAAGGGCAGCAAAACACAACTTGCAGAGTCACTCAAGGACAAGTATCTCTACTGCAAACAGGACCCTCGCGGTCAGGAGCATCTTTACGCAGGCAAAGATAATCCTGAGTTGGACCAACCGTTCCAATTATTTGATCTCAAGGCAGCCCTGACCAAAAGGAGGAGAGGCACTGCGCCTGGACGGGACAAAGTCACAGTTCAACTGCTGGCCAATCTCCCTGACCAGGCGTATGAGGCCCTTCTGAAGTACATCAATACTATATGGAAGGGCGAGAACCCGCTCCCCCTTGATTGGAAAACAGCCCTAGTAACCTTCATCCCCAAGGCGGGAAAGGAAATCAACACAGACAACTTGAGGCCTATCTCGCTCACCTCATGTGTGGGCAAGCTGATGGAAACCATGATGCGGGATAGGCTCTCCGAATACTTGGAGCAACGAAACACATTTCCAGACACTATGTTCGGCTTTCGCCCACATAAGCCGGCACAGGACGTACTGCTCCAGCTCAACAGAGACATAATACAACCAGTCGAACACCCACACAATGACAAGGTCGTTATGGCCTTGGAGTTGAAAGGAGCCTTCGACATCATCAAACACAGCGTCATACTGACACACCTCAATGAAACCAACTGTGGCCGCAACACTTTCAACTATATCAAAGACTTCCTGACCGATCGAGCCGCACTAATCAGAATCCAAGAGGAAGAATTTGGTTCGTATCAAATGGGTACGCGGGGGACACCACAAGGCGCGGTGCTATCCCCCTATAGCTCTTTAATTTGGCGATGCTCCATCTCCCAGACAAGTTGAATGGTATCCAAGGCATACGGCATGCGCTGTATGCCGATGATATCACGATCTGGGCCACAGAGGGAAACTTAGGGCGCATGGAGGAATGCCTGCAAACAGCCGCTCACGTAGTGGATCGCTACGCAGGGCACTGTGGTCTCCAATGCGCACCCAACAAGTCTGAATTTGTGCACCTTAGGGCATCCCCTAAGGACACTGCCCAAATACATCTCTCCTTAACAAGTGGCCCCATACACGAGGTCAAAGAGATTCGAATACTCGGGCTCTTCATCCATAACCAAAGAAGAGTAGACACAACATTGCACAAACTCCGCAAAGTTGGAGACCAAGTAGGCCGTATGGTCCTGGTTTGGTTTATGGTTTATGGGGGTTTAACGTCCCAAAGCGACTAAGGCTATGAGAGACGCCGTAGTGAAGGGCTCCGGAAATTTCGACCATCTGGGGTTCTTTAACGTGCACTGACATCGCACAGTACACGGGCCTCTAGAATTTCGCCTCCATCGAAATTCGACCGCCGCGGCCGGGATCGAACCCGCGTCTTTCGGGCCGGCAGCCGAGCGCCGTAACCACTCAGCCACCGCGGCGGCTGCCGTATGGTCCGTCGCGTCTCCAACAAGAGAGGGGGTTTGCGAAGCAGGGATGCCGTGCGGCTGGCCCATGCTTTCGTAATCAGCCGAATCCTCTATTCGGTCGCTTATCTACCCATGCGGAAACACGACGAAGACAAAGTTGAGGTAATACTCCGCAAAATGATGAAGAGGGCACTTGACCTTCCTGTGTCCACCTCCAATGCGAGACTTCTTGCATTGGGAGTGGTGAACACTTTTCAGGAACTCAAAGAAGCCCATCTCACAAATCAATACACGAGGCTAGCCCAAACGAAGTCGGGTCGGCACTTGCTAGCCCGCCTTCACATCCAACATGATTTTCACATTCAGGAGCGGGTCCGAGTGCCCGAACTCTGGAGACGCGCCGTCAGAGTTCGACCCCTCCCCACTAAGGTGGACAAGGAGGATCATAGTGGTCGTCGTCAGCCTAGAGCGGAAGCCTTAGCGCACCACTATGGCAACAAACATGGTGTCTTTTACGTAGATGTAGCTGGGCCTACCCACGGGGGGTGGTACACGGCCCCGGTCATACATCAAGAAATACAGGTGGATGGGCTTTCCTTTCGAGCCCCAGGCACAACACAAGCTGAAGAGGTTGCCATCGCCCTAGCTGCTTCTGATTCAAAATCCAAACACATAATAACAGACTCGCATTCGGCATGTCGCAATTATGAGGCTGGCTGGATAACTCCACTAGCTGAACGAATACTAAGGAACTGCAGCCGGGATACCGATCCTACACCCCGCTGCCTGGTTTGGACTCCGGGCCATCAGGGCCTAGCAGGAAACGAAGCTGCAGACGCTGCGGCCCGAGCACTCATTCACCGGGAGTTCCCATTGGCTCCTGAGCACCTGGAACCTGAAGGTAGCTACTTACTCTCCTTCAAAGCTATCACATCCTATTTTAAGGATAGGCATCGCCTCTACCGGGCCCTGAAAAGGGACTGGGGAAAACAAACGAACGCGTTCTACTCCGATTATTCACGAACACAATGCTGTGCCCTGCAGTACTAAAACACTTCGATCCCGCTTTCACTGGCAGGTGCAAACACTGTGGGGAGGTGGCTGACACCTACCTCATGGTTTGGGCTTGCCAGCGCAACTCAGCTCTCTCCCCCCACTCCTACCCTACCAGAGAGGAATGGGAGGCGGCCCTGCTTGGCTGTTCGGACCTTCGGTCCCGAAAGGCTTTGATCAAGAGGGCTAAGCTGGCGGCTTCGACCAATGGGGTCCCGGAATAAGGACACCACCCATTGCGGGGCTCTTTAAAGAGCCTCACCTCTTTCATTAAATAAAGGCTTTCACCATCACCACCCTCGTAGCAGCCCATTTGCACCGCTACCTTTGCAATTTGTGGACTGGAGGAGTGTGCGACAAGGTGGCCTCTCAAAGCCGACCAGCACCAGGTTTTATGATGCAAGACAGCACCCAACCATTTGAGGACCTTTCTTCAAGAATAAGGACACTTGGGGCGAGCACTGGTGAACTGTGTCCTTCGCCATATTCAAGACACCTTGAAAGCACTCAACTCGTTGAAACGGCTTCAAAAACTGGGCTGACACCAGTTGGCAGTCCTTTGCAGTATTTGATGCCTCTCGTGCCACATGGATTTTAAGTTCATGTGGCACCAGAAATAGTGTGCACAAATGCTGGCACTGCAGAAATGCCGACTCCGCCACGACTGTTTGAGTCGTGTCGCAAGTGGCATCTACAAGATATAGATTTCTCTGCCGCTGAAGCAGCCATCCTTAAGGTAAGTGCACGTTTCACCTGGAGGCTGGAGATAACCGAGTAAATGGCCTGCTGATCCACCTCGTGCATGACTCAATGAGGCCGAAGACGCTCTAGGTGACATTCCCTCAATGTCATCGCAAGAAGTGGCAGATGGAAGGCAGTTAACAATGTCTTAATCGGATTGGCCGCGGCGCAATGAAAATTGGTCGACAGCCTTGGATTGTGTGTGTGTGGGGGGGGGGGGGGTCATTTGAGCGGAAGTGCCGCTTTTTTCTTGAGTTGTATCCAACTATAGTGTGGCTTCCGTGTCGTGCTGTTTCTTTCATACTTTCCATGTTGAAAACCTAGCTGCCTCAAACCGCACAGCAGTCTATTTCGTAACTGCTGAAGGAAATAAAAATAGATAGTCACTCATGAATAACAAAATAACACAAAAAGCAACAACTAGCAGCTGGTAGTTTAAGTAGCAGGTGTCCATTATAACGATTTCATTATTTCAGTTGCAGAGCAGTAACCTTGACTTCAATCATCATTATAGTCACTCAGATATTGAACGAATTGTTTATACAGGCTACTGCCTCGGTGGTGAGAAAAAGTTTGGTGTGTGATTGCTAGACCACTTTGCGCAATATGGGCCTGAGAAAGTTGTCCCTTTTTTTGAGAAAACGTTTTAAGCTATCTACACAGTGTGGTAGAGCCATAGCAAACAGCACTGCCAATATAATATACTTTTAAAGAGTTAGATGTTGGGCTAGTTGGATTTGTGACAAATTATACATAGTTTTAGCGCAACCAGGACAGGGACACAAAGAAAAGAGACAAACACGTTCTTTGCGTCCCCGTCCTGGTTGCGCTAATAATATGCATAATTTGGCAATATAAGTAAGTCTGAGGCGAGAGGTTACACAGGTGAACAGCTGTCATATCAGTAACTACCTAAAATGTTTTCTTTCCAGGGTTTGCAAGTATCCAGCCAGGAGGCCATCGATCTCGAAAAGAACACGAGGCAGCATACTGGCAGCGAGATGTGGAAGAGAGCCCGCGTCCATCGATTGACTGCTTCATCATTTGGGGTTGTCGTCAAGCGCCCTATGTGGACAGAGAAAGGCCTGCCGAACCTGACTGCAGACAAAGACCTTTCCCGTGTCAGGGCTGTGCAGTAAGTGAGGTCTTGTTTTACTAAATACGGAAAATGAATTTCGAACAACACATGGCGGCATGGGTAGTGCTGTGAAGCCTCCTATGTGCTCGTCGAATAGTTACACAGGTGACCACAAGCGGTAAGTTTAATCGCTATTTGAAAGACCAAAGGTCAAAATTTTTCCCTTCAGAAAATGAAGAATGAAGATCAACAAGTGCGGAGCATGACAATGCATGCAGAACGTTGCCTGGAGAGCTCACCATAATTTCAGCAAAGTATGTGGACGTCTGAAAAAAAAAAGAAAACGTTGCCTTTATAGACCTTTTCAAAAAGAGGTCAAATGGTGTCGCCACATTTGCTTTTTTGCTGTGGATATGCACCAAGTCAGGTTCAGAACAGCATGTGTTCTTTCCTTTATCTTCATTTTTTGATTAGCCGACTGCCCTACAATACAATACGAACGGTTATTTATTTGCTGTAGACCAGGCGAGCACACCCAACTCTGCTCTATAGGTGAAAGTTCCTCTTGAGATGAAAGTGCCTGCCTTTTTTATGTTGTTATTGCAGGTACGGCATTACGAATGAGGAGCCGGCTGTGCAGCGGTACGTGGCTGTGATGAAAGCCAGGGGCCATGATGCCGAGGCCTTTCGGAACGGATTGGTCGTGGACCCTTCGTGTCCATGGCTGGGAGCTTCACCGGACAGGCTACTCTTCGACCCGTGCGAAATTCCTTCACATGGCCTTCTTGAGGTGTAGTGCCCATACAGTTTGAAGGGAAAAACTCCCGACAATATGGGGGATGGGCACTGCCTCAAGAAGGACAGCACGGGTGTGTTTAGGCTGGACAGCGGCCATGAGTACTACTATCAGGTCCTTGGCCAGATTGTTTATATGGTTTATCGTGGACCGATTTTGTTGTTTTTTCTGTTCAGTTCATGATCAGTGACCGCGTCAAGATTTCTGCTGAAGATTGGCCTCGAAATGCACTAAAGATGCATTAAAGAGAAATCTGAACTTATCTTTTTACCGCGGTTACTCTATCTACACGTTCCGGGCATTGTTAGAAAATTCGAATTATTATCCTGTGTGGCCGATTGCCCTAATTAAATCGGATGAAACGTCCCGGCTCCCGCCATTTTTTGAACTGAACGCGGTAGGTAGGCGGAGTCAACCAACTCGTGAAGTGCCTTTAAGCCAGTGCTGTGATGGCTTCGTTTTCATTCAGTTTTTTAGGTTTCTGTGAATAAACGGTTTCAGTCACAGGCAATATAACCACGAATTAGGCCCACGGAAATAAAAATACACGTGGGCTCTTTGAATTATGTATCACTCCACCGAAGGCAGAGCGGCAAGCCGCCAAAGGACTGGCTGACGTGTTAGTTGACTCCTCCTGCCTACCGCGTTGAGTTAAAGAAAAAGAAAAGGCGGGAGCTGGGACGTTTATTGCGATTTAATCAGGGCAATCGGCCGCCCAGGAAAATAATTTGAAGTTTGTAAGAATGCCCGGAACGTGTATAGTTCCCGCGGTAAAAAGACGAGTTCAGATTCCTCTTTAGTACACCTCTAAGAATGCATAGTGCCTGTAAACCAACGATTCTGCTCTCAATATTGTTAAAAAGACGACAACGAAAAAGCGGGCAGCGGCACGGAAGAGCGATGACACTAGGCCCATTAAAATTGTATTTCGCCTGCCATCATGTCGCACTGTTCTTTGGCTTGCCACCCCGTATCAATATCATTAAATGAATGTAGAGAGCAATTTTTTGTGTTTTACCCCTCTGTCATGTGTGAGTATAGTATAGCTCTTGTGAGACATGAAAACTTCAGAATAATTTCTTTGTCATCTTCATTCACTGTAGCACTAAAGGCAGCCTGCCTCAACATCCAGAAATAGTTGGCGAGTACCGCATGGTCTGTATTTACTAGTGTGGTACGAAACATGAAGAAAACCTAGAAACTAAAGTATGGTGTCCGCACTCCTTTGGGGCATGTCTTATGTGACAGGGAATAGAATAGTTCTTGTTATGTAAAGGAGATGACAAGCATGTCACAATATTTAATGAACACTGGAAAATACGTGAAAATATTTAATAAACTCTGGAAAATGCACGGGAATCACTACAAATATTCAATGGTGCCCCGTGCGTGCAGAAATACTTGTTCTGTCGGTTCGATGGATATCCAGCAGCCAGTTTGGAGTGTCCAAGTCACTGTTGACATTCATGCCTCTCTTTATGGCAGTTGTGACTTCCACCTTCATATGCCTCTCTATACAACCTTGTCGAATGAAATCTAAGGTCTGACGAAATCTCGTCTGGTCGGGTAGTAAGTAACTCATTTCAACAGAAAAAAAAGGCAGACGCCAACCAAAGGCTTTTGTCAAAACAGACGTTTCAGCTTCCGTACGGAAGCCTTGTTCACTAAATTTTTATTGTAGAACCGCGACGCTTAAATAGGCTTCAATAATCGTCCCGGGCATCTTGCATAGGTTGGCGGGAGAGTGCCGATGTTACGAATAAGTTTTTTTTTTCGGTGGTCTGAATCACCAAGGACTCGAGATACTGGCGTGAAAGCAAGTTCTTTCCTTTGGCGATGATAGAAGCCATTTCCCAGCAGATATCATGACTTGCCGATACGGCGTGCTCCGCAAGTGCGTTGGAAGTACTTTCTTGTTCTTCACGTCCGACATGTGTTCTTTCAGACGCCTCTCAATATTCCCGCTCACGCCGATGTAAACATAGTCGCACTTGGCGCAGGGGATTCTGTACACAACACCCGGAAATTTTTCTTTCTTTAGTTTGTCCTTGACATTCACGAGCTCGTGCCGTAACTTGCGGGCGGGAACGTGGGAAACGTGCACGTCGTATGTGCGCAGGACACGTCCCAGTGCTTCAATTATGTCCGGTACATAAGGTATGGCGACACGTGCTTTGCAATGGCTGCCGACCGGTTCCGCTGACCGCACCGAGCGACGTTCAACGGAGTCCAAAGAATTCCTAGGGTAGCCGCAGTTCATCAACTCACGACGCATTTGTATCAAGTCCGAGGCACTATCTTCTGGTCTTGAGCAGATTTGTCGGGATCGTTGAATTAGCGAAGACGCAACTGCACGTTTGTGGCATGCCGGGTTAACAGAGTTAAAATGCAGGTATCTGCCCGTGTGGGTGGGCTTCCTGAAGACTTGAAACAAAAGGCGGCGGCCATCTCTCTCTACTGACACGTCCAAAAAAGGCAGACGGTTGGCAACCTCCTCCTCAACAATAAACGTAATGGCCTCAGCAATGCTGTTGATGTGCTCTGTGAAGGCGGTAAGTGCATCCTTTTTTATGATGCAAAAGCAATCATCAGTATATTGCAGGAAGATCTTAGGCCGAGATTGGAAAGACACCAGAGCTTGGTTTTCTATACCTTCCAAGGTCAGGTTTGCAGCCGTGACCGAAATGGCCGCGCCCATTGCTGTTCCATGAACGTGTTTGTAGAAGGTGCCTCGGAAGACGAAATACGTGTTTTCTAGGCAAAATTTCAAGAGCCTCAACAGGTACGGTGCCTCGAAAGGTGTTCTTTCGCCGAGCTTCTCGTCTGAGTTAAGGGCAGCGCCGCATACATCCACCGCTAGATCCACAGGGACGCTTGTGAACAGAGACTTGACGTCGAAGGACACCATTAAGCCAACGTCATCCACGGAAATGTCACGCACCTTCCCGATGAACTCGTACGAGTTCCGTATAAACGTGGATCCTTTCCCGACTAGCGGCGCGAAGACGCGGTGAAGGTAGCCCGAGAGCTCGTACAAGGGGGAACGGGTGAAGTCCACTATCGGTCGCATAGGGACGCCCTCCTCGTGGATCTTTGGCAAGCCATACAACGCAGGCGCGGACCCATTGTGGCAGAGGAGCCTGAAGTATAGTGACTTATGGTGAGGTGGTACGAAGTGGAACACGTCGACAAGTAGTTTCCGCAGCTCTCGTTCTAACTTAGATGTAGGGTCTTTCTTGAGAGCGACGTAAGTGTTCCTGTCCTGCAGAAGATCCAGCATATTTTTGTCGTAGTCTGTCCTGTTCAACATGACAGTGGCATTACCCTTTTTGATACAAATGCGTCGTGAGTTGATGAACTGCGGCTACCCTAGGAATTCTTTGGACTCTGTTGAACGTCGCTCGGTGCGGTCAGCGGAACCGGTCGGCAGTCATTGCAAAGCACGTGTCACCATACCTTATGTACCGGGCATAAGTGAAGCACTGGGACGTGTCCTGCGCACATACGAAGTGCACGTTTCCCACGTTCCCGCCTGCAAGTTACGGCACGAGCTCGTGAATGTCAAGGACAAACTAAAGAAAGAAAAATTTTCGAGTGTTGTGTACAGAATCCCCTGCGCCAAGTGCGACTATGTTTACATCAGCGAGAGCGGGAATTTTGAATGGCGTCTGAAAGAACACATGTCGGACGTGAAGAACAAGAAAGTCACTTCCAACGCACTTGCGGAGCACGCCGTATCGGCAGGTCATGATATCTGCTGGGAAATGGCTTCTATCATCGCCAAAGAAAAGAGCTGGCTTTCACGCCAGTATCTCGAGTTCTTGGTGATTCGGACCACGGGAAAAAATTTTAATCGTAACATCGGCAATCTCCCGCCAATCTATCCTGGGACGATTATTGAAGCCTATTTGAGCGTCGCGGTTCTACAATAAAAAATTAGTGAACAAGGCTTCCGTAGGGAAGCCGAAAGGTCTGTTTTGACAAAAACCTTTGGTCGGCGTCTGCCTTTTTTCTGTTGAAATGAGTTACTTACTACCCGACCAGAGGAGATTTCGTCAGACCTTAGATTTCATTCAGTTACGTCGGTCGTATGGCCAATCAGTTGTAACTCAAATCCGCCAGTACGTTTCCATGGTCGTCAGGTTATCTTCGTTCAAGGATCATTTGGCTTTCAGCCTCGCCTGCAAAGCAAAGAATTTGATTCCCAGATCGCTCCGCTTGCTGCGACCCGTCGACTCCGCATTTGGGCGCAGCATCGTAGCAAGAGCAGAACGGCGACTTCTACAAGCCAGAATTTTAGACTGCAAAGACAAAACCAGGTACCTTAAAAATCAACTCTTCTTTGCTCGTCGCAGCCTTGAGTACATATGCCCGAATGAGTTCGCGAGCATTCAACTGCATGCCAACTACAAAGCCAGCCTACAGTCCCGTCAACGAGAGGTGGCCCACAGAAACAAGCTCATCAGACTGATGCCTCGCCACAAGGAAGTCAACCCTGCCAATTTCCCTGGCGGCACCCGAAAACTGGGCGAGTTGGAATGTATTCATCTTTAAGCAGCGCGAAACACAGGACAAGAGGAAGAAACACGAGACCACACGAGCGCTATTCTAACAACCGAACTTTTATTTTCGAAGGCTTAGATATATAGGCACCAAAAGCAAGAACCAAAAAAAAAACACACAAAAACCAAGGACATACAATCGCGATAGTCCGTAAAACCGCACGTGCACGCAGCGGGAGGTTAATCGCTTCATTTTAACAAAGCACACCAGCAATCTTAACACATGACGTGCACCCAGCTATCACCCTGTCGCCACACATTCCCCGAGAGCGTGAACCTCTTTTTCCACAAGATTGAGAGAAGGTGAAGCGACACAAGTTTCAGACTCCTGCCTTATCAGAAATGCATCAACTAACTCCCTGCAGATCCGATCTGGGTGACTAAACAATATATTTGTCCTGCCCAAATGGGGGAAACAATCTTTGCATTTTCGGCAGTGCACAGCAAGGTTTGACGAAGCTGCTCATTTTACTGATCTTCGATGTTCAAGCAGCCGCTCGTTAATACAGCGGCCTGTCTGGCCGATTTACGTCTTGCCGCAGGGAAGCGGGATAGCATAAACCACTCCAGTGTCGCAGTTGACGAGCGGTTTTTTATGTGTAACTGTGCATCTGATCCCCCCCTCGGTCATCCCGGCCCTCGAGATTCTTTCTTACTGCACTGAGGACTCTGCTCAGTTTATTCTTAGCTGTGAAGACTACTTTAACCCCGTATCTTGCTCCTACCTTTTTCAACCGGCGTGACAATCCATGTAGATACGGAATCGTGACTATTCTTTTTAGCGCGTCGTCTTTTCCTTTTTCGAGACTATCGCCCCTAGTTAATATCCTTTCCGATATTTTAGCCGGAGCGACATCTGGAAAACCAGCGTCCCTAAGCTTCTGAACCTGGCCCTGAAAGGTAGTCTCAACCCTGTGTGAGCACGATTTACGCAATGACGCCTTGAGACACGAAGTGTCTATCCCCGCCTTGCCTAATTTTGAGTGCTCTGAATTGTAATTTAGAAGCGGCTTAGCTGTTCTAGGGTTATATTCCCAACACGTTCCTGTTTCATGGCTGATGACTTTTAAGTCAAGGAACTGAATAGAACCCGAGTCTGGTAATTCAAACGTGAAACCCAGAACCTGGCTCCTCTCTGAAAATCTTAATGAAATTAGTAACACTCCTGGGGGACCCATGGTTCAGAAACATTAAAAAATCATCTACATAGCGAAACACTTTTACAGCTAAGTCCTTAAGATCTTCTTCCAGTCTCATGTCCATCCTGCTAAGGAAAATGTCACTCAACACCGGGGCGACTCGAGACCCGATACACACACCAGAGCGTTGGATGAAAACTTTTTCACCCCATCCAACGAAGGTCGAACGTAAGTAAAAGGACAAAAGTTCAAGAAAGCTCTCCACGGAAGTGCCACAGTTAGCAATGAAGCCCGTTTCGTGTTTATCGTTGACAATGCAGCCCTTGACGTTCTTCAACAGCTGAGCGTGGGGTAGGGAGTAAAATAGATCCTCCACATCCATGCTAAAGGCATAATGTCTCTTGTCCTCCATCCGCGACAGGAAATCAGCTACCTCAGTAGACTTCTTCCCCATAAAAGGGTCGGGAAGCTTAAGGGAGCCTAAATGCCGCTGCAAATAGCCTGAAACAGCATGATGCCAAGTGTCACATTCCGATACTACTGCCCGAAAAGGGACATCGGGTTTGTGGATCTTGGCTGTAAAAAAAGGTCCAAAACCGTACCTTTTGTGTTGTTGACGGGGGCATATAGTCCATCCAGGCTCATTCCTTCTAACATACTCAAGGCTTGCTTCTTGACGGCCGCAGGCCTCAACCCCACTTGTATAAAATTCTTTTTCACAGCTTTCTCTGCCTTCTTTGCGAACACAACTTCTGGTGCGAGAACAAAGAATCCCTATTTGTCCGAAAGGAGAGGCCTCAAGCCTTCAGTTGCCAAGTAGTTGCCAAGCAGTTGACCCAACTGTCCTAATCTAAAAACGTTGGCGTTGATGATTCGCCTTGCTCGTACGAGGCGCCGACGCAGCACCAATGCACGCACCCTGTCGGTATCTCCTGCAGGACACTGCTCCTCTACTGGAACCTGCTCGTATCGCCAAAGGAAGCAAAGCTCGGGTAGTCACTTTGCGTGCCCCTTCGGACTTGTAAGGGACTATAAGCAGCCGCAGTATTGCTTCCTCACGTGAATGCTGCGGCAGTGGTGCGTCACTGTTGTGTGCCGCCCGTGGGAAGTTCGGCCTACGTACCCGTGTGCGCCCACTATTCGGAAAATGTGCCACGACAGACTCCAACCAGCGATTGTCTTTGTCCGAGCTACATTGCTTCACTGGTACGAGCTACATTTAAGCATCGGTCTGTTTTACAACACCTTCGAGAGCAGATTCACTATCATTGTGACTGAATCCCGCTTGAAAATGCGCCAGCAGCTGTGGTTCCCTCTTATTTTAAGGGGGGATGCGGGGCTCTAGCGTTAACTTTTCAACTACTGCATCACTTCCGATAAAATATTTTGAGGTCGTGTATCTTCTCATTAGACTATATTCAAAATATCAGCTTCCTAGCTCAAACAGAAAAAAAAAGTTATAGCTGTCATCTTGAGAAATCAGGTGTGTCAGCATAGGAAAACTTCAATTTCAAAAATAATTGAGATATACTAGTAGTTATTGATTAGATATCTTCTAGATGATTTATAGCGCATGATAAGGCTATTCGCATGTTTTTTGTACCATATTTGTAAAAAAACTCATCACTCTAAAAACAAAATTAAATTTTTTGGCTGCCATTATATGTCAGACATCTCAAAATATTTTGTGTTAAAAAATCTTTAGCGATTTAAAAAGTACCTTGTCTTATTCCTCAGAAAATTTCAGTCAAGAAATCACCTTGAAAGCAGCTTTTTGGAGATGCAGTTTGGAAATGATAGTTTTCCTAACGGTTTTGTTTTCTGAAAAGGAGTTCAAAGGTTTAAGAACATGCTATTTTATTTTGGGGCAAAAAAAGTTAAAGTGCCCTGCTCCATAGGTCGGGCCCTCCTCTTCAACACGACGCTGCTCTGTGGCAAATGCTTCAAGCCTTTTTTTCTTTTTAAGAGCGTTAGATCTTACTCATCACGTTTCAAGATTTCATGGGGTCTGCTACGATCCTGAGATCACAGCGCCTCTTTAATGGAAAAAAAAAAAACTTAAAGGGACCGACTACAGCATTGGCGAACTTTTGTCCTCTTGTTCGTCATGTTCGCAAACAGCTAGTTGCCCATGCGCGGTCCATAACAGATAAATTCACCTTGCGTTTCAAAACACTACACATCGGTCCAAAACGTTACATCTTCGACGAGACATCGCAAACAGTAAAAAAGTGCAGTAGCAATAATCTCGGCAGCAAATTTCTGCAAAGCGTTTGAAACATTCACCGCAACCCGCTTTTTCCTTGTCAGAGATCTTCTCGAATGTTCGCAGTTTATTTCAATGCGGGACATCGTTTCTAATCTCGTCTCATCATCTTCCAGTGACTTAGTAATCCTGACTGAAACTTACCGCAAAGATAGGAGGGGAGGAGGCGTGCTTATTGCAACCAGGCAAGAACTGTCATGCACGCCCATCAGACATCGAAACACTGTGGATCGTATTCCACTCTTCACTACAGTCAGTTGTCGTTGGCGTTTGCTATAAACCCCCTAATAAGAGTTAAAATTTTCCGCACAAATGTAATAAAGCATTAAATGAAACCAGAACTAAGCATCCTAACGCCGGCATTTTCGTCTTCGGTGACTTCAACTTCCCTAGCATTGATTGCCAGAACATAACCACTACAGGTAGCAATGAAGCTAATGATTTTCTTGATGTCTGCCTTGATTTCAATCTGGTACAAGTAATATCTGAGCTAACGCGTATAACAGAAGACAGCGCAAATACTCGTGATCTAATATTAACAGATCATCCAGAATGTGTTCATTTCGTCACGTATCATCTAGGTGTTAGCGATCACAAAATAATACATGCATGCTTCACCATTAAACCATTGCCCCGCGCAACCAATAGACAAACCACTCGATTATATGATCAGGGAAACTATGCTGCTATTAATAACGACTTCGCCCCTCCCTAGCCCTTGTTGAACCCAACTTTCATCAAAGAACGATTCATGAAAACTGGTTATTATTCAAAAGGGAAATTGAAGAATTGGTAGACAAATTTCTTCCAAAAGTAGTCATACGATGCCGCCCACGATACCCTTGGTTCTACGGTTGTCTAGAACGCCTGCAAAACAAAAAGAACGCCTCTTCCGCTCAGCGAAATTGAATCCCAGTGAGAATGCTTGGAATAGATACAATGTGGCAGAAAAAGCGTACCTAAAAGAAAACTCGTGAAACCAAGCTTGCTTTGCCGATTTGCCTTAACCCACAGCACACGCGTAACATTTCCATTGCCGATGCATCAGGTGAACCCATCTCAGATATAGACTGCGCCAATCTATTCAATGAGGCCTTTTCATCTGTGTTTACGAAAGAAACTAGCATGTCACTTCCTTCAGAACCGACATCTATTATGGAACCTATGCCTCCGCTTATATTCTCTCCAACAGGAATCTCACTATTAATAGAAAAAATGAAGCCGTCATCCTCTGCCGGCATCGACAACATCAAGACTAAAATACTAAAAAACACAAAAAGATACATGTGCGTCTTTCTTGCCTTTACTTACGAAGTCACTCCTCACTGGCCAACTGCCCAAGGATTGGAAAAATGGGAAGGTCGTTTCAGTCTACAAATCTGGTGACAAAAATTCGCCCTCAAATTACCGCCCCATTTCCCTAACCCCATTTCCCTGCAAAATTACGGAGCACGTCATCTATACCCATATTATGGCCTTCCTTGACTCTAACAACTTTTTTCTCCCGGCACAGCATGGATTTCGCAGGGGCTACTCCTGCGAGACCCAACTGGAAACTTTCTTACATGATCTGCACATAAACCTTGATTACAATCAACAGACCGGCATCATATTTTTAGATTTCGCTAAAGTCTTCGATAAGGTACCCCATAAACGCTTACTGAGAAAACTTTCCTGATTATGTTTGCACCCCTACATAATGGAATGTATTGAAGCCTTCCTATCTAATCGCTCCTAATTTGTTTCTGTTAACAATAAGAGCTCTAAATCTCTTCCGGTAACGTCAGGTGTTCCTCAGGAATCTGTACTCGGCCCGCTACTTTTCCTAATATACGTTAATGATTGCCATCACAAATTACCTCTAATATAGGCATGTTTGCTGACGACAGTGTAATTTATCGTGCAGTTACTAAACCCGTTAACCAAGCATCTCTTCAAAGTGATCTTAATGCTGTCCAGAACTGGTGCAGCCAATGCATGGCTAATGGAACTCAACCCTCATAAGTGCAAGCTTTTATCTGTCCACCGCCGTCGTAATCCTCTTATTCGTTCCTACGTAATCTCTGATGTGTCCATAGAACCAGTTCAGTCCCACAAGCATTTAGGCGTAACACTTTCTAGTGACCTTTCCTGGAGTTTGCATGTCACTAACACAATATCATCAGGATTCTTAAAACGTCTTCATCACGCTCCTCAACATGTAAAGTTAATAGCATATAAATCGTTCGTTAGACCAAAGTTGGAATTCGCATCACCAGTTTGGAATCACCATCAAGCTTATCTCATTATATCTCTTGAGTCTGTTCAAAATCGTGCGGCCAGGTTTATTCACGCATCCTATGCTTATGACATTAGCGTTTCCGCCTTGAAAACGACATCCGGTTTGCCGTTATCACTCCGTCGTCGCACTTCTATCTTATCTTTATTTCATGAAATCTTCAATAGCCCTATGCGCACCGCTCCTTATAATCTTCCTCCCCCAGCACGCGTATCACCCCGCACCAGTCATCGTTATCATGTGGCCCGTCCACTCTCGCGCACTGTCACCTTTACCAATTCCTTTTTTTCCCCGCACAGCTGCAGACTGGAACGGCCTTCCAGGCGACATTGCCACCATCACCTGTTCATCCAAGATAATTGAAAATGTAAAAAATTATATACAACTGTAAGAATGCATTTTTATTATTAGTTCCCACCTCTTATGTAAAACCCGGGGGTCATGGGGCCTTTAAAGGGACACTGAGGAGAAATTGAAGTTGGCTTGTATCGTTAGAATACCAGCTCCTGATCAAAAAAACGCCACTCTTACTGAAAACAATGCTCTTGTAAGGTAGAAAATAGCAAGAACCGAAATAATGGTATCGCTGCTACAGGCCAATCTCGCAAGTACAAGGTTGTTGACGTCATATGACAAGAGGCGCCACCTTAGAGGAATTTTCCTTACCTCACGCAGCCGTGAATCTCTAAGGCTCACAAAGGAAGGTTAAGTGGTTCAATATTGAAGTAAGTTTTGTTTTGAAACCGATAGTGCACTTTTATCACACAAGGAAGACAGACAAAAGACAACCTGAATGTGTGAAGTAAAGAAAACCGGTGCTTGGTGGCGCCACAAGTGGCCAGGAGAGAGTCGTTTTTTTTTCATAGCGCTTCGCGTCTATGAAGTTTGTGTTCCCCGTGGTTTTGCTTTTGACGCGCCTCGATTTGCAAGCGCCGAACAGCAGAGGAACTGCAAGTGCCACTTCAAGTCCCAGTTAACCTTTGATGGAGCCTGTTAAGGCTGGTCAGATGATCGCCACGGTCGATGAAAAACTATTTATTTATTTATTTATTTATTTCACATACTTTCAGGGCCCGAAGGCATACAGAAAGGAGTGGTACAACAAAACAAAAAAATGCAGTGCATAGTTATACAAAACAACCTATATGATGGCAGAAAACACAGTTTTCTTGACGTTCTCAACATCGGTAATGGCATCGATGGAGGGAGGAAGGTCGTTCCAGTCAACGCTGGTTTTAGGAATAAAAGAATCTTGATACAATTTTGTTCTCGAAAATGGAACACCGACTTTAAATATATGATCGGAACGGGATGAAATGTATGAAGGGCTCGAAAAAAGATGATCCTTTAACAGAGGGTTATGGTGATACAGTCTGTGGAAAAGACACAGTCGAAAACACTTTCGGCTCAAAGAAAGGTCTGGTAAGGCAAGTGTGTTTTTCATAGAAGTAATGCTGGCGTAACGGGAATAGTTAGATAAGATAAAACGCGCTGCACGATTTTGAATGGATTCTATTGTGTTTAAGAGTGTGATTATATTAGGATCCCAAACTGCAGATGCATATTCTAACTTTGGTCGTACTAATGTTTTATAAAGGGTTAGTTTTATCGGCAGAGGCGCGGTAGAGAAATTTCGGCGCAAGTATCCAAGAGTCCTGTTGGCGTTATTTGCGACATGTTCGACGTGTCTATGCCATGATAAGTTACGTGAGATATGAACGCCTAGGTATTTATAGGAGTTAACTGATTCAAGGGGAATGTCGTGAAGAACATAAGTACGCTTGTTATCAGTGATGTTAGTGCGACGTGACACATGCATCGTTTTACATTTATTAACGTTTAGTCGCATGCACGACTTATCACACCAGTTAGATACGCTTGTGAGATCATACTGAAAATAAATAGAATCAGTTTGGTTAGATATTTTGTGATAGATGACAAAGTCGTCTGCGAAAAGCCTGATAGAAGAATGAGAGATGCATTCAGGAATATCGTTAATGTAAATTAGGAAGAGAAGAGGTCCCAGTACCGACCCTTGTGGTACACCGGATGTCACAGAGGTGTGAGAGGAGGAACAGCAGTTAGTAGAGACATATTGAGTTCGATTCGATAAGAAGCTTTTAATCCAGTTCAGTACGTTAGGGTCAATGTTAAGCATGCTAAGCTTAAGAATTAGGAGATCGTGGGGAACAGTATCAAAAGCTTTCGCGAAGTCCAAAAACACACAGTCTACATCTATGTTCAAGTTAGTGTAAGCAAAAAGGTCATTAGTAAAACATACAAGCTGTGTTTCACATGAAAATGTCTTCCTGAAACCGTGTTGTTCTGCTGAAAAGAAGGAATTAGACTCAAGGAAATCAATCAGATGAGATTATATGATATGCTCCAAAATTTTACATGGTATACTTGTGAGTGATATAGGACGATAGTTATCGGGAGAGTGAGTGTTACCTGATTTTGGTACTGGAACAACCTTGCCAACCCTCCAATCGCCTGGAAGTACTGAGGAACAGAGTGACTGGGGAAAAAGCATTGAAAGCATAATAGAAGAGTAGGGTTCAGTGAGTTTTAGCATTTTAGAGCTGATTGCATCGTCACCGGGTGAAGAAGACATTTTCAAATTTCCAACCAACTTTTGCACGCCGAGCCAGTCAATACTGATAGGGTCCATTGGCAAATAAGATAAAGTAGTTACAGATGGTACAATATTAACACTTTTCTGGAAAACGGAAGCAAACGCATCATTTAAAACGGAACAACACTGGTTCGGAGGAATGGAAATATTGTCAGAACGGGTTAGTTGAATTACCTAATCTTCTTTGCCCCCAACAATATTCCAGAATTTACGCGGATTAGATTGCAGAAGTGATGGGAGGGTGTTGTCAAAAAAGTTCTGTTTTGTATCTTTAACAGCTATTAAATATTCGGTATGAATGCGATGATATGCTGTCCAGCGTTCAGGAAGGTTAGATGCTTTAGCGCGACGAAAAATACGCTTCTTTTTGTTGCATAAGCGGCGTAGGGTTTTGGTAAACCACGGAGAGGTAGTATTTGAGGCAATCCTAATTTTAGGTACGTATCTATCTATTAATTCTCTCAGTTTATTTTTGTACAATGACCAGTTTTCTTCAATAGTAAGTTCGGAAAAGTTTTGAGTGAAGTCGGCAAAGAATGATTCTAGTTCAGATGTGATGGACGTGGTATCAGCGGCATTGTAATCACATATGGTCTTAATTATTTTCTTAAGACGAACATTCTTCCTAATTGTGAAGTGAAGCAGTGAGGGGTCACTCAGTCCTTCCAGGTACGTTGGCGGAGGGACCAAATCTGGAGCTGTAGTAAAACAGAGGTCTAAAATATTAGACGATGTGCTGGTGGTACGTGTGGGTTTGTTAATTAGCTTGGTTACATTAAAATCGGCGCAGGTGTCTAAAAAATTAGTGCACTCGGAGGATGGCTGCTTAAGGGAGGGAATACAGTTTCGTCACATTATGTTTGGGAAGTTAAAATTACCCAGTAGGAATAAGTGTGATTTTGGGTGTCGAACAATTAATTTATTCAGGGCATCATGAAGGTCGACGCAAAAAGTAGTAGGTGAGGATGGGGATCTATAACAAGCGCAAAAGATAAGGTCACCCGTTGGAAAGCTAACATGGATGCAAGCGATTTCTAGTGGGGAATCAATAGAGATAGCAAAGGAATTGATAGCAGAGCTCACGGCAATCAGTACACCGCCTGATCGGAAATCGCGGTCGTATCTGTAAAACTTATGTTTTTTTCGCAGTCTAGTATTTCGCTGTTCTTTATTTTTGCTGAGAGCCAAGTTTCGGTGAGCACAACAATATCAGCCGAGCATGCACGATATGTGACGATAGTGATGTACGTTTGTTGATGACACTTCGGACATTAGTGAAAAGAAGCGATATGCAGTCTGTTTGCGTTTGATCATGAGATAGCTAAGCTGAGCTTGAATGTGTGGTGGGTGAACCTGGTGGTGTGATGTCTCTTTTTGGGGTAATTGCACTCCTGGCTGGTCCGATTTCGCCTACTTCGTCAGTAGCTGCACAATAAGCGTAGCATTTTTTACCTATGATCAATTTGTTGTGGCGTAAGGAATAGAATTGGCCGCTAGCCTTGCCGAAATCATTAAGGGCTTTCCGCGATTTACGGGTAGCTTTACAAAAATCTTCGCCGATAGAAACGCCTTCTTCTTTAAACTTTGATTTTTGTGAAAGTATATATTCTCGAGTTTTATAGGACGCAAACTTAGCAATAACAGGTCGTGTTTTGCCATTTCCAAAGCTGCCTAACCTATGAGCTCTGTGATGGCACGATGGTCGATGATGGCACGATGGCCGGTGATCGTACAAGGCAGTTCACAGTATAAAGAACACTTGTGTCTTCGTACGCTTTCCCGGCGAAACGTTCCCGGCAGTGCCAGTCAACATCGAACTACTTAACGAAAATCGTTTATTAAAGACAGGAGGCAAGATACAAGGCAGTTAAGAAAAAAATTGCTGATGGCCTAGCTCTGTTAGGCCATGATATGCGAAAGCGCGAAGACTTCTTCATCGGAAGTGTGCATTCACTAGATGCGCCTTTATTCACACAGTCAATGCTTGAGCCATCGTGGCGATGGCCAAGCATCGGTTGTTTTGTTCTGTGCATTGATGCTATCTTCTTCTGGGACAGTTTACAACGAACAATTAAGAAGGACATTGACATCACACCCTACAGTTTTCGTTTTTTGCCCGCGGAGAAAAAAAGTGCTGTACCATATGATCTATCTATGTTGCTGGGACTATTTATTCTCTGGAAGAGCCGCATGATGGACCGCCGCGCCGAGTCACCGTGGTCGTCGAAATCTTTGTTTCCTGAAAAATGCGTTTTGGATCGGGGAGTATATGCTGCCCTGCAAGAGCCGCCTAGCTGGCTCCTTTATCTGGATGCATGTGTGCACCTCCCCGCCTTTAGACGTTTTGGAAGGAGGGTTCATGTAGGGTTTAGGTGGCCTGGTGTTTTGTGGCTAAGCGTGCTTAGACTATTGGTTTATGCACTATTTCCATGCAATAAAGAAAAAGCTGTGCCGTCGTTCAACAGGATAGATAAGCGGGCGAGTTGGTGATACATAATGCAGCGTCTCCGCCTCAAACGCCAAAAGGCCCTGGTTCGAATCCGAGCCTCAACACACATTTTTTTTTTTTTATTCAGTGAGTGTGTGGGGGGTTTTAGTGGCTCCCATTGATGCCGCCACCGAATACGTTGGTTAGCGGTTAAGCGCAAGCTCTGTTAAGGCGCGTTTATACTCCGGCGTAACGCGCACGCGCGCGCTGCACGGCGACGCCACGTCGGCCACAGCGAGCCCCTCTATACTCCAACTGCGCTTGACCGCCGACGCGTTCGGCGGCTTCGGCGCACTCTGACCTCTCTGGCGGAGACTTGGAGCGCGTCTCTATTTCGCACCGAATGCGCCAGCCGCCGCCTGCCAGGCCGGTTCCGCTCCGCGGCGAGGCGCGCGTTGTGACCTCCTGTGCGTCCTCGGAGCACCGCCACGGCGAAATCGCTTTTCGCGGCCAGTAAAGCATTCGCTTTGAAAGAGATTTGGAACCTGCAGAGGCCGTGACTCCACTCCCCAAATCGTTTGTTTGCGGCTCCATTCAATATAGCTTCGACAGTTGGGTGGAGCTGTTCTCTTCGAGCTCTCGGCAAATTTAATCCATTCACAGTACACATCTGAAGGTATACATACAAGTGGGCGAGAGAACCTGATCCAGTGGACCCCGTACCTCCGGAAACGCGCGGAACCCGTTGAAGCGTCATGCATCGGTTTTACTTTCAAGCCGCCAACTTTAAACGCGAGCGCCCTTGAGCACCCATCCGTTTTTCGTGGCAAAAAAAAAATAACCTGGCCCTTGCAACCGTGAGAAATCTCCTCGACGCCGCCTGTTGCACCCTGGCACAGCGCCTTTCAAGGAATCACAATCCATTGGCCCCAGAGCCTCGGCCAGCCTCCGATGGGCGCGACGTGCCGACAGTGTCCTCGCCCCTCGCGACTCCCGGCACTGGGATTAAGACATGTAATTAGAAACGGCTGCTCACTGGGAAGGGGGAAACAACCAGCCGGCGCCTAACTTAACCATTACCCCCTGAACAGCTTTCAGGCCTGTGCCCAAAATTTTGACGTCACATCCGGCAGGCTGACACTTGCAGAATAGAAGCCAAGGTAGATACACCTCTCGACATCAGGTCCAAAATAAAAATTCCTCCCATACCGAAAAACATGCACCCTCAGTTCAACAAAGATAGACGAAAACATAGGGCCAAGGCTATGGCAAAAAAGTTCAGAGAGCTGCCTGCTGAGGAGGTAGCATATGTAGACGCTGCTGGGGGTCTGGAGGGGGCTGCGGTTTCGGCCGTTGTAGACGGTCAGGGAAAACCCCTGATTACAGCCTCAGTCAGAACCCAGAACACGGAAACTGCTGAAGAAGTGGCGGTGGCGCTCGCCCTGGCAGGATCTAATGCAGGGTACATTCTTTGCGACAGTAAATCCACTGTCAGAAATTTTAGTAAGGGCTTGGTCTCTTGGGAAGCCAAACGCATTCTGGAAAGCATGCCAAAACATAAGTCTGCTGCACTATTCTGGATACCAGCACATGAAGAAATAGCTGGTAACGAGGCCGCTCACCTGCTAGCCCGAGTAACCTACATCCGGGCAGCAGCGGAGCAACCGGTCTGCACAAATCTTAAGGATGCCCCAATCACGTACAAGGAAATTACGGATGGTTACAAATTAGCAAGAAGACTATACCCTCCTCCAGACGTATCCCTTACTCACAAAGAGGCGTACATCTGGAGGAGGATCCCAGCAGGGGTATACATATCGCCAGTCAAAATTGCTAAGAACCCAGGTGACGAAAAATGTATCGACTGTGGGGAAAGGGGTACACTAAACCACATTACTTGGGAATGTCTTAGCTCACCAGGGGCTAAGGAAGAAATAAATAGTTTTGAAGCCTGGGAGGCGCTGCTGCGGAGCGAGGACCCCAACGCGCAGCGCAAAACCACCCGCGTGGCGGCTGAGGCCGTGAAGCATCAGCTACACCGTCATCAGCCGACGGCCTCTTCTCCTAATCGGGCTTAGGCTTCGGCCGAGCCTGAGAGGGGGTAGGGAGACCACCATCTGCCGGAAATAAAGTTTTTCTGAACTGAACTGAACTGAACTGAGACTTGCCGAAGCCGCATCGCCAGAGACATGATTTTAGTCCCTGCTGTTCTTTCTTTCACGCTCCCTGCGCCGCGCGGGCCATTTGGTTGCAGCGGCGTGGTCGCGTTTGTAGCCTCTCGTCATTGTTTTGCGGAAATTTTGTTTCCGTGTGCGATGCGCAGTGGATACTAAAGTGCCGAACAAGTGTGTTGTGCCGGGGTGCACCGGCAATTACGATACGGGCAGGAAGATACACGTGTTTTCTTTCCCAAAAGATGACGACCCTTTCAAGAAGTGGTTACGCGCCATTCCTAGAAAGGACTTCGTGCCCACTTCGTACACTAAGGTAAGTAATGTTTATGGTACTGTTATGTGTTCCTGGTTGCTTTTACTTAATCAGCACGTTTATTGTGATACTTCCGAAGCCCAGATAGATTGATTGTGGCCACATTTCTTTGCTGCAAACACGCTTATAGACAAAGGGGCTAGCATTAGGCTATTTTAATAAGAAGATCCCGAGATGTTCACGAAACGTTTGTACGTTTTTGCAGGCTTGCGCCGATCATTTCGACGCTTCATGCATCGAGACGACGACGCGCACGGATCCAAGAACAGGAAATGTTCTTACAGTTCGATTGCCAGTACCGCGGTTGCGCCGTGGATGGGTGCCTACCGCATTTCCCAACTGCCCTTCGTGCCTTTCAGCACCAGACAATAGCAAGAGAGAAGCACCTGATGCCAAGAGGAGCCGACTAGAAGCTTCCCAACTCGCCCACGCGGTCAAAGGATCACTGGCGTCATATGAAGCGGAGCAGAAGAGAGACCAATTTTGGTCACTCGAAGAACTAAAGGCGCGCCTGCAAGTGGCCTCAGTGTCAGTGCAGTGGACTGTGATTCATAAAGAAAAGTGTACGATGCTTTTGAACATCACCAACGATCGTGAACCTTGGTTGAAGGCGTCATTGACAGTGTTCGAAAACCTCCAAGACTCAGCCTGCTACCAACGATCCGCGATCAAGAATCTTGGCAGCGTTGTTGTACCAGACTCGGTTTGCAAAGTAAGCTCCTTGTTTGGAAATTTTGAACACCCTGTGCATGGTGTCTGACGAGTCTGGCGAGCGTTGTGGTTCTCGCCACCTGTCGCTTGCAGTAAATTCCCTTCTAGACAAATTGGAAGCAAGCATTAATGAAAACAAGAAAGGGGCTGTGAAATTTTTAAAGGAACAGCTAGCACTGCTCACTGCAGAGCGTATTCAGTACAGCAAACAGGTAATGGTGTTTGCATGCATTCTGCACACAATATCGCCGCATGCCTACAAGTATTTGAGAAAAACAAGTACACTAACCTTGCCCCATCCGAGCACGATTAGGAAAGTGTGCTCATCTGTACAAATGTGCCCAGAAATTGATTCTTGTGATGCAAGTTTTTTTTAGTATGTTTCCAAGAGATTTACACATCTGCAGCCACATGAAATGACAGTGACGTTGATGCTTGATGAATTCATATCAAGCCTTGTTTTGATTATAAGGGGGCAGCATATGTGGTGCTGCAGTGAATTCCAGTGAGGCAGGCACATCTGTACACGTGTTTATGATACAGTCTGCTGAGCTCATTCAAGGAGGTAGCACACATTCTTCCGGTAAAAACCGTACAGGGCGACCAACTTCATGCCATACTGAAGAAGGAGATCATACGCTTAGAAGAGACTGGGTACAGGGTCATAGCCGTTGTTTGTGACAATAACTCTCTAAACAGAAAGGTAATGAAGGTGTTTCTGCCAAAACCAATTCTTCGTCATGTTTATCCACATCCGGCAGATCCAGATCGGCCATTATTTTATGTGATAGATGCTGTACATCTTTTGAAGTGTATCAGAAACAATTGGCTGAATCAGGAAAATGCGGGGACTTGCTTTTTCTACCCACGCTTTGAGCTTTCAAACAATGATGTTCGTCCTGAATGCAAAATGACTGCCTCATTTAAGAATTAGAGAGATTTACATAAAGAGGAGTCACATCTAGTGATAAAGTCTGGGTATGGCTTGGCATCCAAGGCACTTAATCCGAGCAACTTGGAACGGAAAAATGTGAAACTGGTACTGCAGGTTTTTAATAAGCACGCAGCCACAGCCCCGGCAGCTCGCAGTGGTGAAGCTGATTTTCAACATGCGGCAGCAACAGCAGATTTCATCAAAAACATTCTTCTATCCTGGAGTATTGTCAACGTAAAAAGGCCAAGTGAAGGCTTCCATCATCGTACTGTTTACGAAGAACCCATGTCTTGCAGTACAGATGACCTAAATGTAGCTTTTCTGAATGGTTTCATTATTTGGCTTGATGTCTGGGAATTTTATGGTCATGACACTGGTGTCCTTACCCAGGACACATTGAGTGCCCTAAGGCTATCTGCTCAATCCTTACTGGCATTGGCAAAGTACTGCTTGAGTGAACTTCATTTTAAGTACGTCCTATTAGGGAAAGTTCAAACGGATCCTCTCGAGAGTCGTTTTGGACAGTACCGGCAAATGGCTGGTGGGCAGTACCGCATATCTGTTCGACAGCTTTGTGAGACAGAGGGAAGGATTCGCTTTCAAAATGCCCTGCCAAAGATGAGCACTGATGACTTCAGAAACGTCGAAGAGACAAACAGTGTCAGAGATGTAGGAGCCTCCTTTAGTGTTCAAGTTGTAGACGCTGACCTTGATGCACTCTGAGAACGAATGCCAGTTATTGGTTATGCTTGCGGGTACTGTGCGCATGCTACAATGAAAGTTTTAAAGTGTGAAAGTTGCCGAGGACACTTGGTTGTTACCGGAAGCGAGACGGAAATGGAAGAAGGCACCCATTCCTTAATTGCACAACTGGACAGAGGTGGACTCAAGTTTCCCTCTGCTCTTGTGATTACAATAGTCATGTACACGGAGGTTGTAGTTACAAAGCTTGTGACACAAAGTGCCTGCACACAATTTCTCCATGGGCCCAACCAAAGGAATGTCGTTCGGAAACTGACGCTCAACTCTCTAACGATGCTTGAGAACATAGATGCATGTGAAAAGGGGCATGCCTACGAGCTCCTTGTCACACTTGTTGCAAACTGTGCAGCAAACATGATGCTTAACAACTTATGCAAACTAATGAATGATCAACTTCATATTATAAAAGAACAGAAGGCAAAAAACAGAAAAGCCCAAATATTTCTTGAAAATTAATTTTCCATAACTTGTACACTGCACATTTAATTACTTTAAATTGCACTGCAGGTATTTAATTGCAGTTTCCTCAAGTGATTTCTTTGGTATAACTTCTGCCTGTTGTAGTGCAATGAACCTTCTTTTGTTTGCGTCATGCATGCTTTCTAGCCCAGAGTTTTAAATGGCAGTTCTTTGTTTTTAATCTGAAATCTTAAAGTATTTTGGCAATTAAGTGCAATGTTTTTTATTTACTGAGCTGCACCTCAGACAGTGCCTGCTGGGGTAGGTGAATGACTTATTTGTCACACCTTTTGTCTTTATGCGCTCTTCTTGTGCAGTGTCTATTATTGTACTATTGTTGCAGTGTCTATTATGTATTATTGTATTATCTATATAATTGTGCAATGCAGTTTGTGCAGTGGATTCCTTGTGCGTTCCTGTACCTGCAGCAGTGAAATAAATGGTTCTTTGTGTCACTTATTTATTATAACCTAGTCCATAGTTTAGTCACAGGTGTGTTTAATGTACTGTGGTTTCTTTGCATGTCTTCGACTCTACAAAATAATATGTTGTGTTTTATGCCATTGAAGGGCAGCTACCTACTCTGAAAAATGGATGAAATAATATTTTCTTCTAACCCGCAGTTAAGATGCAAGTATGGTTTTCGTTTTCTACCTCTTGGCATTGCAATGTGCTATGCTCTGCTTCCTCTCATTCATCTGAAACTCGTTCCGTGCCGCAGGGCCTACTTTAATGTACAGATTGGTATTGTAACTGTGTGTATCTCTTATCGGTGCAACAACTTGATTCGGCTGTCAGTGGTTTACGATTTTATAGCACGCAGTATAAAAGGCAACAACCGTCTACATTACAGCGCAATATCGTTTTCTGTCTGTCATGTATTTTGGCCCCGAACGATGTGCTGTCGTAAATATCTGTAAATATGCATACAGACGGAGTCTGCGGTGATAAATAAATATGTATAATTCTGTCCGTAATCTTAATTGTTTGTCTTTGCCCTAACAAATCGCGCGGACCTGGCGGTCGACGAGCCTGTCTGTGGCATCAGTTCCCGCGAGGCGAGCGCGCGGCAATCGCTGGCGGCCCCCAGCCAGCGCGCAGTGACGTCGTTGACGTCGCGTCATGTGACACGCAGGCCTGAAAGCTGTTCAGGGGGTAATGACCTAACCGTGCTCCCTCAAAAGCATCGCACGCTCTGTGGGGCGGAGGTCGCTGAAATGCAGGCCGGAGTTTTTGCGAGAACTTCGTTGGCGCGTTCGGGAACGTGATCCATCGTAAGACGCCGGTGAAAACGTAAACGAAGCGACGGTAGCAACCGCCGATAGATGCCTTCAACGTGCGGCGGCGGTAGCTTTCATTTCGGCTGCTGCTAGACCGCACCGCTACCCGCCACAAATCACGGAGTCTGCGTTTACGGCACGTTTTTTCACGTCACTCCGTCTGTGATGTCATAAGAGTCGCCTTGACGTCATAAGAGTGCGCCAAATTTGAATGCGAGGGCAGGAAAAATGTTTCAACTTTGATTCCAAATTTCTTTGAAATAAATGCATCTTTCGCTCCCGGAGAAGTGGCAACAAAGCCACGAAATGCTGAACTATCAGATTTTGCTAACAAAAAAAATTATTGATAGAGTTCTCTTCACTGTTTCTTTAAGGAAAGAAAATGAAATGAAATGAATCTGTGGCAGCAGCTAGAAAGCAGCACATCTAGGATTGAGACTTGTAGCGCCATCTACAATTGCATTGTAGAAACAACCACC
The DNA here is from genome assembly GCF_052857255.1 of Amblyomma americanum. Lineage (NCBI taxonomy): Eukaryota > Metazoa > Arthropoda > Arachnida > Ixodida > Ixodidae > Amblyomma > Amblyomma americanum. Next base: position 3,243,189 of record NC_135500.1, on the reverse strand, counting down.
TTCCGCGTGCCAATGATGACGTCATGGACCAACACGGTGGATATATGTGGAACTATGTTAGTATGACGTCAGGGGACGAAATGGCGGCATAGTTTTGTTTTCTCGAATCCAAGATGGTGGCCATTAAAATTGGTTGCACCCTCCCATCCCTTTCCCCTCCCCCAAAAATATCATATAACGGGAGGAAAACTGTGCCGCTACGGGACCGCTGTATGTGCGGTGCGTGCATTCGTTCCGTTATATATACTCCGACATCAAGGGGCACCCATCCGTGGATAGTTGTGTACCGAATTTTCCAGGAAAATAAAACCCTATGGGTTGTGGTATAGAAATAAAACCACAATTAATTAAAAGGTGAACATTGTACACATGCAACTACTAATTGAAGCGTTACCATATCGCACCGCAAGCCGAATTCTAGGCCCACCTTCACCCCCCCAAATGCAGCAAATTCCTAGTAAACCAAACTAACGCTCCTTACTTCAATTTCTTCCAGACGGTGGCGGCCTTTTTTTCGGCTTTAGAGCTGTCCATCGCCCTTGCCTTCGCTCGTGAAATACTTTGATTGGTTGCTCGCTGAGGGTGCTTCATCGTCTGGACTTGTCTAACATTCGTCTTGATGTCATGTGCACCCTCATTAAATTCTAGTACAGCCAAGGCTGCTGTAATCTCCACGGTTCTTAGTGATGAAAATTCAGTCTTCGGGTGATGAACCATCATCGGAGCTTGAAGGGTTCGCTTCGGTCGCCGTTGGCAGGCTGGGGCCTGGCGAACGCACAAGCAGACGCTCACTTGCTGGCGGTCGCCCAGTGCTGTGGAGGCCTCTCGATTTCGTGGTGCGTTTTCGCTTCCCGAAGCTTCTTGTCGAAGCCTTCAGTGCGGGCATCTTCCGGTCAGACCACCGGCCACCAGAGGTGGGCATTTGACCTCAAAAATCTCGACCTCACCTCAACCTCAAAAAAAAATTTGCTGACCTCACTCAACCTCATCGTTTGAGGTTGAGGTCTTCTGAGACGCTCTCACCTCACTTTTCCTGAGGCCACTGGCGACCTCACTCACCCTCACCTCAACCTCAAATTTTTAGGTTGAGGTCGGCTGCTGGGCCCCAGAAAACAAACAAAAAAGCGAGTAAGAGTTTTTCAGTGAGACACAATTATGAAAATCCTGTGTGACAGGAAAGCCAAAATGATAATGGTACAATTGTGATTACTAGTTATTACAATAGCGGCACTAAGCGGTCTGTAATTATTTAATAAGGGCGCAGCTGGCAAAGGACAGGGTTAATTGGAGAGACATGGGAGAGGCCTTTGCCCTGCAGTGGGTGTAGTCAGGCTGATGATGATGATGATAATCTGGAACGAGCCCTCGGAGAGCTTATGGCCTGCGGACAGGGGTGTCTTATGCGGTTACCACCTGTACCTCGGAGGGTACTTTTTTCATGAAGTTTGGTTCACTAATTATAAGCTTATCAATATCAATATTCGGCAACTGCTTCGTGTATGGGCTCCGTGCGCTGGTATGGTGGCGCCAGCAGAGGCCACATTGCCAGCGCCGCCTCGTGGCACTCGCTGCGTTAACCGGACGCTCAGTCACGGGCGGTCTTTCGAGGGCAGAGCGCGCGCCCGCTCGAGACTGGCCGTGGTGGCCCTGCGCCTTCCTCCATGCCCGATGCGTTCGCGTCGCGCGGCCGCATCTATGCTGACTCACACTGACCGCGATGCCATTCTGAGTCAACGCCTGCTTCTCTGCGGATTTCAAGGCATTGAAAGCCTTGACGCCACCGCTGCTACATTTCGTTTCAATTGATTTCAAATTGGGCTGATCACCGATTGCGAGCAACCATGACTGTGTTGCAGTCCCGACGGCACTGCAATATCAGGCAGCGCAGTTGAGCTTATCGAGATTAATTAAGTACCTTTACAGTTATAGAAACAAGTCTCCGATTGGCTCAGATAATTAAATCAGCTATGTAATTTACATGCACTGCCACATCCACTACGTGAATGGTCGGCTAGAATGGCGAAAAACGAAAACTTACTACACATATCAGATGATAGACTGCTTTACTTTGTGTATTCCCCTCAGAGAAGCATACAAAACGACGGCGGGTTTCTTGCTGATTATCTTCCACAGTTAGAGGACTTTCATTTCAGAAATTTTATGAAGGCACCAATCACACGAAATATTTTGGTCTTATTTTCTTTTTGGTAGATACTTAACTCTAGAAAGGCCGTCGCGGTGGCTCAGTGGTCATGGTGCTCAGCTGCTGACACAAATGACACGGGTTCGATCCTGCAGTTGCGGCGGTCGCATTTCGATGGAGGCAAAACGCTAGAGGCCCGCGTACTGCGCGATGTCAGTGCACGTTAAGGAACCCCAGGTGGTCGAAATTATCTATAGCCTTCTACTATGGCGCCGCTTATAGCCTGAGTTGGATTGGGACGATGAACCCCATTAAAATCAAAAGATTAATTCCAGAAATTAAGGGTTTAGCGATGTTGTGAATTCCAAGAAATATATATAGGGAAATTTGAACCATTCTCTATTCTTCTTTTTATTGGTCCAGAACAGGATTTGAGATCTCAGAAATGCAACAAATAAAGATACAAAATTTTAAACCACTGTAGGAATTAAAATGATGCAAATAAATACACAAAAGCTCAGGTGAAACAATGGGAAAAACGACATGAGCACTCTCAGAAGTAAGACGTCGCTCTCACAGCATACACACACGCACGAAAAAGAAAACACTAGAAACAAAATTGACGCGCTGAACCACAGATGCGCATAGCAAACGAAGACTTAAACTTCAGATGCTAGCTCCAAGAACTTCACTGTAGACCATTTACTCTGACTGACTGAGCGCATTCTTTCCCTCTACATAAAGACATGAAGCAACTCCTACCAATGATGGCACGTTCAAAACACCCCAGTCAGTGTAAACACTTTCCCAGTTCACACTCATGAATTTAATTCCACAGTGCACTCATTTCCAGCATACCCTTTGTGCATGAGCGAGCATGCACGATGTCCAAGGAACGCCTAAAAATATATTCGGTACCTTGACTGCAGTGTTTTTATAGCTGTTATGACATTGGTAAACACAGCAGTAGGTCGAGCACCCATATATTATCCAAGTTTGTTTTCGCCTTCGGACGAAACACCTCACCGCTCACCTCGCTCACTGCGAACTGAACCAGAGAGCTGCGTTGGCTGCGTCCGCCTTTCGCCACCGCCGTTAACCAGGTGGCGCCACTCGCGCGCGCCAAACTGCAGCGCACGGAGCCTATACTTGTTCGTATTAAAAGCCTCTCGTTCATTCACGCAAGAACCAGCAATTGACAAACAGACCCTCTACACCACCTACGAGAAATTAGGAGGGCGGGAGATGGAGAGGGAGGGGGGGAGTAAATTCAAAAATGGTTCTTAGCGTTTCTTCGGAGGGCACAGGACCTCTCCAAACGTGAATTCGACGGTGTTGAAGGAGCAGACGATGATTGATGCCAGATGATGAAGACAAAGAGAAAATGTATTTACAGGATGTACAAGGGCAAACTGCGTTACAAGTTGAATCACACAGACAGTCAAACTGTAACTTAAAAGAAAATATCTCACACAGAGAAACTCGATAAGACCTTACTCATCGACCCGAGGTTAGAGTCTAGGTCTGTAGAATTACGTGCCACTGCACGGAGCCTCTAGCTCAACTAGACAAGACTGCCCTCCAATGATTTTACATGCAATTTTAAAGCTTTTGCAAACAAAGAAATTAGGGCGGTCATATATCGAGGGCCGCCCTAAGCTTCGATAACCAATGGAGGTAGCCACAGCCCCTCAAGGCTGGCCCCAACTTCGAGCCCGGGGCTTGGCTATAAGGAAGAAGAAACACATACAGAAAACATTTTGAAAACCCTCTCCCCGAGGAGAGTTCTCGGCCTTAGCGCTTGATGCTTTCCCTTTCCCTGCCGCAGCCACGCGTCGCCTCTCAAAGGATGAAGCGTTTTTTTTTTTCTAATTGGCGGGACCACTAACCCACTGGCTCGCCGCAGGAATGTCAGACGGCGGAGAACCGCGACGCTTCGGTGCCATCGAGAATGCCAAAAAAGAAGAAAAAAAGGGGCCCATCGCGGAATGCGAGGTGGTCCGCATTCTGCCGCAGTGGGAATGCTGCCTAAGACCAAGCGGCACCACGTGCTCGTTGTGTGCGCCTCGCATGCTTTCCTGGTGCGCTTAACAAAGCCAGGTGTCTTCGGCCGTCACAGCGGTGCTGTCAAGCAGCCAGTGCCTCCTGCGCCTTTGCCACAGCTTGCGGTGGTAGGGTGAGGGGGGGAAGGCACGCAGGTAGGGGGGAGCGTAGACCGAAGGCCCGCAGTGAGCGCAAGCTAAGGGAGTAAAAAAAATGTACGCGTTGTTGCAGCGCGGCCTTACAGGGGGTATTCACGATACTCTTCTTAAGCCCCAACTCGATGGACACATCCTACGCGTACCAGCGGAGCGCCTACGCGCACGGGCGTACGCTGGATCCTGTCTGCGCATGCGCAAAGCGCGACGCGCGCGCAGGCGCGAGCAGGGGCAGATATCTGTCCATGTCAGATATCCGCGCCTGAGCGCGCGCGCTTGCGCGCGCATCGGAAGCGGGGTCCGGTTTATAACAATAGGAGGACGGTGGGGGCTCTCGGGGACTCTTTTCTTTATGGCTTGAACCTATCCCAGGTTCCTGGAACTTTTCTTCGCGGTTTAAGTTGTCCTTTCAGCGCCCCCCAAATCCCCTTTCTTCACGCTTGAAATTCCTTCGGTCGGCTCGAGAGGGAGAACGCCCCAGCACAGGGAGCATGGAGGTGTATGACTTTTTTCGACGCTTGGCACGGCGCGGCGCTGGGCGCGTAGGCGCTCTGCCGTACGCCTAGGATGTGTGCATCGAGTTGGGGCTTTAGACTTAGAAACTTGTAGCCGATGTGCTTTCCAATGTGAGTGCTACGCAGACGCATATCAGTATATTTCGATTTTTTAGCTGTATCCTGCATGGAGAAAGCACTCAGCGTAGATGAAAATTTTGCCACTCAACAAACGCTCTTTTCAGTCCTCGGCATGCTGCCTTCGAAAACAATCTGCGACTGCAGTACAGCAACAGGGGCGCGTTGTATTTATGTCGGTGTAGAAGCGAGTGGCTTCTTTTATTAATGCGAAAGCATTAGATGACCCAGTTTCAAGGTCATACCCGCAATAAAGTGCCTGCAATAAACGGCACCATGTGACGTCACGAGCCGACAATTCACGTGAGGAATATGATGACGTCACAACATTAGTTAATGATAATTAACGCACAATGATCAACATGCCTAACGAATGCTTATTAATGTAATTAGGTGATGCTAAGGCGAATTAGTATTAGTGACAACATCATAAGAGTGCGACGTAATACCAGGTCAGGTCACGTGACAGCGATGCAATGTGATGGCAAACCTAGTCACGTGAAGATGTAATGTCATTCGGAATGTCACATTAATGACATTTCGATTGTCCAGCAGGTAAACACGCCAGTTCTCGTTTGTGACATATTGCTACGATCATGCAACGACACATGCCCTTGACCCTCGAGGTGAAGGCGATGATGATGACGATGATAACAGTGTATCTTTATGAGCCCGGTGAAGTAGATATACCGCTACCAAATGAAAAGTTTAAAAGTTTCCAGAATATTGATTAAATATAGCACATTACCAGCAACCGAGGACAACAATTCTGCGGGGGAACAGGAATAACTGCAGGTAAAATTTAATGATGATGATGTTCTTGGGAGGTCAAGACCCTCTCCCGTTTACGCCACTTCCCTTCAGGTGGCGATGGTAATGGCTTCAAAATCCTGGGAATTCTTCGATGTTTCGGTGATCCCGCGGCACTTTGCAGGAATGGGCTAAATTACGTCTTCGAACGCTGTGCCGACTATTGAAATCACACGGGCCAAAACAACTGGCCTTGAGTGGGCAGCGTGAACCGCTCTCTTTTACGAGCACCACGGCTCTCCGCTAAAATTTCGGCGCAGCGAAATCTTTACCACCCCGAAACACCCAACCCAGGACAAAAAAAAAAAAGAAGCAACGCCTAAATACTAATACGACTTAACAGAATACTGGGCACCAATTCGTCAACCAGTCTGAGAGAAGCTGGTTTGAGTCATTCACTTGTTTTGCTTCAAAACTGAACTAATCAATGGAACGCCGGCATCCTCGAAATTTTTTACCCGCGAGCACCACGCGACCATTCTGCGTAGCCGTTTAGGGTGAACGATGCGTATTTGCAAAATAGTTAAATGAAAGATAGTGTGAGGAGTGCCTGGTCGTCTGCAATGTAGGCCGCCAACTTACCTGATCCCATACGAGAAAAGAAAAAAAAAACGAAGAGTATGATTACAAACCTACAAACAAAAATCGCACATTAAAAACAGAGGTTCACAACAGTGTGCCCCATTAAACGTAATATTACAAGGCTTGAAACATCGACACGGCAGCACAGCGCCAGCACGTAATCAGTTCTATTCACACATCTTCATTTAAAAAAAAAGTCAAAGGAATCAGCTACTACATCACCATACATTCATTAGAGTTTTGCATATTTTACCGCCATTACACCGCTATATGCTGGCACGTTCGCCCCATGCTGCGGTATATCTACATAATATGTGAATTTCCGAGAAGGAACAAGGAACCGGAGACCAAAGAGAGCTTGTCTGGAAGGATATAAAAGTGAAATTATATTTGCATCTGCTTGCATTACGTAACCGGAATAGATATTGAAGTAGGGTGAGATTCGAAAGGGCAAGACACCGACCAAAAGCTTCGACGGTGTTATACAGGTTTTTCTGGCTTCGTTCTCTTTTCATCGAATCAGCATGTGTCCTTGTTAGAAACTACTTGAATCACATTCTCTCTCCTGTGCCGGCTGCTCCAGTTTCTGTGATGTCATCGTGTAATGTACTGCAGGATCCGTTTACTCGACTGCAGGGCAAGAGCCGTGACGACAGCGCCGGCGACGAGCATGAACACGAAGCAGTCCTGCTTGGGGCCAACCGCGCTGCGACGAATTTATAGCGTGCTTGTTGGACTGGACTTATTGTTTGCGGCATCAGACAAAGCTACCAGGAGTCAACGTGAGATATGTGCTTTGCGCGCTCCCGGGAGTTTGAGCCGACCGAGACGCAGCTACGGCTGCTACGCCAGCAGGGGAAGGGGGAGGGTGAGCAGCGTGCTGTGATAGCAGCACTCCTTCCATGAAGACCAGAGGGAGGTGACTTCCTGTAGGCTCGCGCTGAACGGACATTACGGCGCAGCAACAAAAGCCAAGAGAGGACTGTGGTATCCGGTTATCTAAACATTGCAAACCGAACACCAAGCGTCACTGCATGAACACTGCGGTGGTGCGCTGCGACTCCGCTTCGGAAGCGGCACTCGTTGAAGTAAGCCTCGGCGACTGCAAAAAGTCGCGACCTCAAAATTTCGACCTCACCGAATGACGACCTCACTCAACCTCAAACTCACGTGTGTGGTTGAGGTCTGATTTGCTGACCTCACTAACAAAATTTCGAGCCGTCGCTGACCTCACCTCAACCTCACCCCACGACGTGTGGTTGAGGTCATTTTGAGGCTCAGGTCGACCTCATGAGGTCGATACTCATGAGGTTGCCCGCCTCTGCCGGCCACCCGCTGTTCGCAGTAAACTCACAGAACGAAGAAAAGGTAACATATAGCAAGCGTCGAACACAACCAAAGTGGGAGCGACTCCGAATGGCGCAAAACAGCGTTGAGTTGTCACGTGGTATATTTGCGCCAATCCGAGCTCCTGTTTCGGTGTGCCAGCCACTCTGCAGTTGCCGCGGTCAGAAATATGCCATATGCCTTTTTTCTAGTTATTCTTAGTAGTCTTGCTTATTTTCGATGGAAGGTCTTCCGTGACTAAAAAGCACGAAAAAAAAAAACTTTCTAACGTGGTTTTGCCCGACTGCGGCCGCGTCATGAGAAGAGTGTTCATAGGCGCTTTCAACGGCCTACCACCGCCTCGTGAAAAGAATTAATTTTCTTCTTTTCTACTGCTCAGATAACAACCAAATTTGGTGAGAATATTCTTCATTAAACAATCCAACACAACTAAAACTTAAAACAGCATTTTTTTTCCTAAAATCACAGTGATGTGCTGCAGGAGGGACATACACGGCGCATGCATTGCTGCAGCGTCGGCGACTCGTAGGAACAGGGTAAAAATCAATGGCAACTATATTAAAGGAACCAGAGACTGTGGCAGTGCGTGGAGTGTGTCGAGCACGTTTAGTCATTAGCGAGACGCAGCTGAGGTCCACAGGCAACAAACGTTGGTAACACGCGGGGTACTTGCGGCGGAAACGCGCCTGCAGCTGTCTCAGACGAAGCGACATACTGGGGGTTTACATGAACCCGGCAAAAGTGTGGTTAAGTCGGCTGTCGGGCACAAAACCGGTTGTCGGGCTCATGTACGGACCTCCTGCATGTTTGTAAACAAACGAGGTGGCGCTGCAGTCGCTAGCGAGCTCGTGGTAGGCAAAAGGTCGGGGAGTGGCGTCGCGGGGAGTGGCGTCTTCGTCAACATAGGTGTTGTGCACGGGTTTTCAAGGCTTGTAGGCGCGTTTCCAGTTTCTGCGAATCACAGCAATGGTCGATGCTTCCAACTTAGTAATTTGTCGAAGTACACGAGCTCGCGTTGTCCACGTGCGGCCTATAAAGAGAAATAGTTTGCTACTGTGTATTGCATATATGGTTAGTAGTAAACATGTAGAAAGCGTTCCTGCCGATTATTTATGCGCTAGGCATTGAATAAAACAAGTTTTGACACTCTGCACTAGCCGGAATGATTTTACTTCGGGACAGTAGTGAGGGGAAGTGCTGGCGTTGTTTCGCCGGAGCAGACATGCGCTCATCGTCTGCTGACATACGTACGTGTCGCGCTGCGCGAAAAGTGGGGACAGCGTCATGTCCCCGATCACCTGTCTCGCTTAGCGCTGTTTTTAGCCGCATGACCACGCACCAGCCAGGCCGACTTGTCCTCTTGTTAAGCTGGTGGATTTGGTGAAAATTTTTGATTTCTAGAATTATTTCCTTTCCTAGCACTGAAGTCTAGTTTCGTGACGAAAAATTATAGCAAAATATTGAGTACAAATTTATAAATTACGCTGTTTAGAAGTGTGATCGTCAAAAATTGTGAGGTAATTTCTTTGATTTCAGTGCCGCATTTCTTTGACCAAAGCGAAAGCGAAGATGCCATAAACGAGGGAATAAACTTTAAGGTTCGTTTTCTGACCCCTCACATTTTCTGCGACTGGATCACTCACCTTCGTAATTCGCATGAAAATCAAATGATTCCATTTGTCGCAAACTATTCCTGAGACGTTGAGGAGCGTAATAAATCTCTCGATTTTTTCCCTACACGTGCAGTATTGTGTTAGTTATTTTTTGTAAGAAACGTTTTCATGTAACTATGCATGCACAAGTACTGATCATATAGAAAAACAACTAATCGCGTCATCATACAGAACAGGGCTTTATGCACATGCTGGCATAAAAAAAAAACTGCGCACTATCTACTCAATTATTTGAGACCTAGCTTGGGGGGACTTGACGACGGTGTTAATTATAATTACCCAGAACTACGCCAGGTATAGCTATAAATAAAAGGAATGACTGAAACTAGCGTAGGAATTTCATATTTTCACCAAGTTTAGTTACATATCGCATGCATGAATAACGAAAACACTTTTCATGCCGCGTCCCCTCTCAATCTCGCCACGTGTCTGTTAGTAGCACGCCTGCGGCTGCTTCTTTCCAAAGAAGCTTCGCGATCATGTATTACCTCATGAAACATGACACATGCATGATGCAATGAAAAAGCATATGGCGTTTAGCACACTTAAGGTACGCTATTCTAAGCACACCAACGCGACCGCGCAAGATTGACACAACTTACCAGACTTCTTTCTACTCGAATGAAATAATTGCGTCGTCATATCAAGAAGCAGTTTCAAGTAACTATTAAATGTCACAAAACGCACCATTTAAACATGGTGTGCTATTAACAAAAAAACGCATTCCTTGGGGGCGAGTGAACCTGTCGGCGCCCCGTGCACTCCGGCTCAAGGGGATAAGTACGTGTGCAGCTACATATGTCTTTTTTTTCCTTGAGCAATTATCAGCCTACTATCCTGAAGTTCAGGTGAATGAACGCAGTAACTTGCATGCATTAAGTGCATTGAGTGGCAGTGCCTATCGACTCCCAGACTTCGCGCTTTACTACCGTGGCCCAATGCCTGTTAGCCGGTTTCCGAATGCGGCATTTATGCGCGAGAAACCTATCGAGGCTAATTTAATATTTTTTATGCTACTACGCGGATCCAGCAGTGACGCAGCTGGTCAATATATGCTGCTTCTGCAGTGCACAGGCTTGAAGCAGCCGCCGGTAACTGCGGCAGCTGCGGTAGGCACGGGCAAGCGGAACCTGTTTTGCCTACCATGCGAAAGTCGCTGCTAACATCAGCGCCACCGCATCTTCGTGACGTCGCGGGGTGAAGGAGGTCCATAGGCTAGGTGATCGTGGAAACTAGAGGGCCTGCCCGACTGCAGAGGGTGGGTTGACTTGGCCCTTCTTGTGGCTATGTGGGGGGGAATGTGCTCGATTTCTGCCACCCATATCGCGGGGGCACAGCTTGGAGCGGGGATGGGGAAAGGGGATGTGGGGAGGGGGATGTCCGCTTACAACGCGCGCTTGTGGTCCGTGGTGTCCAGGAAGGCAGGTCCCAGCAGCAGCAGCAGCAGCAGCAGCCACAACTGGGGAGGGTGAACAGCACGCACTGGGAGTGGCGCGTGCACGTCGGGGGCTTGCAGGAGGCATGCAGCCCATTACCCCTGACCGGCCGAAAGGCTGGGCGGAGGTGGGCGATGACCACAGCTCAGCCGGGTTGGCTGCAGGAGGCCACCACGTGGCAGCCGATGAGGACCGCGGGATAAACTGCTACAGGGTAGCAGCGCGGCGGGGTGCGCTAAGGAAAACCGCCGTTTCCGGCGGCGCGCAGGAGCTGTGGTTACAGATGGGGCGCCAGCGGGCTGGCGCACAAGGGACCGGCGGCCGTGTCCAGGATCACGGGATGCGGGCCTGGTCGTACCGCCGGGGGGCTGCTTCAGGACAGCAGCAGGGGGAGAAAAAACGCTGGATACCGCCATGGGAGACGGCGCGTCGGGGCCCCGCACGCACCAGTGCGCGCAGGGAGGGCATCAGGGGAGCCGCACTCTCGTTCAGGGCACCACGGCAGGTGTCGAGGTGGTGAACAAGCTGCCGCCAAAGTCATCAGCTGCGCCGACTGCTGGGGGTTTCCAGGAAATATGGGCCGTGTTCTGGATCACGGGATGCGAGCCAGGCTTATAGCCGAGTGGCTAATCCCGTAGATTGTAGGAATTCCAGCAGCAGTCGGAAGGCCTCAGTCTGGCTGCGCTCTGGGTGCAGCAGGTCCTGGTCCGAGTAGGAGGGCAGCCCTAGGTTGCGGTACCCTGCAGTCATGTCACGCCGGGCGGCCTCTAGGTTCGGGCAGGCACAGAGGAGGTGGTCCAGAGTCTCGTCTGCCCCACAGAAGGAGCAGGCCGAGGACGGGGCTCTGTCATGTCCGTGTAGCCGGGCCTGTGTCCATGAGCAGCCCGTTCGTAGTCGCAGGAGGAGGGTCCGTTCCCTCCGTGGCAGGCAGTCGGGTACCCGCATGAAGCGGACTCCTGAGGCCACGCGGGGATCGGGGTGGAGGGCCCGTACGGCCTGCCGAAGAGCAGGACGGGCGAAGTCCAGCTGCGTTACTTTTGAGTACACCGGGGAGCCATTGGTGTGGGCGGCTCCGGCCAGCTGATCCGCAGCCTCGTTCCCAGTGATGCCAACGTGTGAAGGCAGCCACTGGAGGGAGACCGGACGGCCAGCATCCTGGATGGCCATAAGTCGGGCCGTAAGGTTGGCCACCGTGTGCTGCCTGGGCTGGTGCTGGCGCAGCAGCTGGAGGGCTGCTCTCGAGTCGGTTAGGATGACTGCGGGCTGCTGTCCAGGCAGCAGGAGGAGCAGGTCCGCTGCCAGTTGGAGTCCCGCCAGTTCAGCCGCCGTGGAGTTGGCTGGGAACCGCAGGCGGCACGACAGTGCTGCACCTAAGGCCGGTGCTACGCAGGCCGCAGCGGCCTGGCCTGTTGCTGGAAGTACCGAGCCGTCGGTGTAGACCTGGAGATGTCCTCCCAGGGACTCCTGCAGCAGGGTGGCAGCAGTCTGCTGCAGGGCGGCAACAGGTATACGGCGCCTACTGCAGCTCCGGATGTCCACCGAGATGGGAAGCGGCGGCCTTGTTGGTGGGGGCGGGAATGGTGCCTAGTTGACAGGGGGGCCGAAGAGCCTGTGGAATGTGCTATACAGGAGCCCCATGCGGGAGTCCGGTGCTCGGCGGAGCCGAGACAGGAGGGCCCTTCCGTCTGGAGCATGATATAGGCGGTTCACATGGCGCAGAGCCGTCTGGAGGAGCAGGAGGGACAGCGGCCAGGACCCTGCTTCCGCGTGAGTGGCAGCGATGGGGGAGATGCGCGGGAGGCCCAGGCATTGCCGCAGGACGGAGCGGTGTCCAAGCTCTAGGGTCCGAAGGCGGGCAAGTGGCAGGGTCACCAGCGGGAGGGCATATGTCACTAGAGACGTGGCCGCTGCGTGGTAGAGGCGGAGGGCCCAGGAAGGAGAGCAGCCCTTGTCCCTGGCCTGGAGGCGCTGGACCGCCTGGCCGATTCGTCGTAGACGAGGCAGGAGGGCCCTCACCGCAGGAAGCCAGGTGAGGCGTCGGTCGATCAGGAGGCCGAGGTACTTCACCTGGTCCCGCCACGTGAGCCCATCCGCACCGAGCCGCAGGGTGGTGATGTGCGCCCGACGCCCTCTGGGGTGGTACAGCAGGGCCTCCGTCTTTGCCGGTGACACTGTGAGGCCGATGGACGATAGGTAGGCCTGTGCAGCATCCAGGGCCCTCTGGAGAGATGTACGCATAGAACGGATCCTCCTGGGTGTGCCCCTCACCCACAGGGCCACGTCGTCTGCATACACAGAGCACCTCACCCGGTGGGAGGACCTGGATTTGAGGGAGGCTGGTAGTCCTGCCATGGCCAGGTTGAATAGGAATGGGCTCAGCACTCAGCCCTGTGGTACTCCTGCTGCGACGGGCCGTGGGGAGCTTAGTTGTCCGCCGACTCGAATCCGGAAGGTGCGGCCCTGGAGGAAGGCTTGGATAAATGCCAGCAGAGGGCCAGTGACTCCCAGGCGGCTCAGGGATCACACTGTGTGGGAGCGTGTCAAAGGCAGCCTTGACATTCAGCAGGACCAGCATGACGGCGTCCCCATCGTGCCGGGCATCCTCCAGGGTGGAAACCAGGTCGACAATTGAGTCCGCAGTGCACCTGCCCCGTCTGAAGCCCGTTAGCTGCTCTGGCAGGAAGTTGGTGACCCGGGCAATCCAGGTGAGGCGGAACAGGGCGATGGCCTCCATGGTCTTGCAGGCTGCGGAGGTCAGGGAGACTGGCTTGTAGGAGGACGGCAGGCGGCTCGATTTCCGTGGCTTGAGGACTGGCACGACCACGGCCGTCGGCCAGTCCTCGGGGAGAGTGGCCGAGCCCCAGATGGCGTTGAAGGCCTCAAGGAGACGGGTTCTCTCTGGGGTGTCGAGGTTACGGAGCATTTGATGACTGATGCCGTCTGCCCCCGGGGCCGTCCGCTTTCGTGGGCGGTCCAGGACTGCCTGTAGCTCATGCGCCGTGATTGCGGCATAGCACTGTGCCACGACATGGGCCAGTACACCAGGGGGGGCTGCCGGGGTTCTGGGGGTGGGCAGGGCTGGAGGGGGGCTGGAGACCGATCCGCCAGGAGGATTGAACTGATCAGCCATCAGCTCAGCCAGGTCCTCGATGCTGATGGCCCTTGCGATGGCAATGGCCAGGATGGGACGCCTGGGGATCTCTGGATGGACCAGAGCCTTCAGGAGGCGCCAGGCTTTGCCCGAGTGGCTGCTTCTCTGTATGCTGGAGCATACCCTGGTCCAGCTCTGGCGGTGCCGGCGTCTGGCGTGTCGACGGCAGGCAGCGTCGATGCGCCGGTAGGCCGTCCAGTCCGCAGGCAGGGAGGTGTTCAAGGCAATGCGCTCCTGGCGCCTGCGGTTTGCCCTGATGTTCAGGAGGCGGAGGTCTGGGACAGGGGAACTGGCCGGGACCCTGACCAAAGTGGTAGCCTCGCGGGCGCAGGTAGCTACGTGGTCCAGGAAGCTCTGGCCCGGAGGGATCTCCTTGCTGCGGACGCGGAACTCTGGCCAGGAGATCACCGCGTACGTCCGATCCTCCTGGGGCCGCCTGGAGGTTGGGGTGAGGAACAGGGGGAAGTGGTCTGAACCCCAGGTGTCAGCTGGCTTCCGGTACTCGTACCGGATCCCTGGCGTTGTGAATGCCAGGTCCAGGGTTGATGAGTGCCGGAGGGTGACGAAGGTGGGGGAAGGGGGCTTCAGAAGACCAAGGCCCGCCCTCAGCGTGGCCTCCATCAGGATACGGCCCGCGCGGCTGGTGGTGCGGCAGTCCCACTCCCTGCTGTGGGCGTTGAAATCCCCACACACCAGTGCTCTGGGGCCGATACGAGAAAGCACTGGGGTCAGCAAGGGCGTGGCCCAGTTCACCCCTGGAGGGATGTAGATGGACACCACCGTGGTGTCTGTGGCCCCCATCCGCACGGTGACTGCACAGGCCTCCAGGGGGCCTGAGACGGCATCGGACAGGTCCATGACAACGTGCGGCAGGCCGGCCCGAACATAAACAGCACTCCGCGGGCCCTGTTGCTGGTGACCAGGGTCAAGGCAGGGGGAGCTGTGGCAGCCTGGCGAGGTGCAGCGAGTATCTCCCGCATAGCCGAGGTACCCCGGCAGGCGCAGAGAGGATGGCTCCACGTTGGTCTCCTGGAGGGCCAGCACGTCGAAGGGGAGGCGGCCATCTTCAATGAGGCAGGCCAGTTCCACATGCCTGGCCCGCAGGGACCTCACGTTCCACTGCAGGATGTGAGGCAGTGAGGCAGCCTTGGTCCGTCTAGCCATGGCTGACGAGTGGAAGGTCCTGCGCAGCCAGAGCGGCCATGCAGAGTCTCCTCGCCTCCGAGTTGGCGGGGAGTTGGGGGAGGAGTGTTTGTACCGCCGCGCGAAGGGCTGCAGTCACGTCTGGAGCGGGAGGTGGAGTGCTGGGTGGGGCTCGGCCGGACCGGACGACCTCCGCGTAACTGTGGCCAGGGCTGTTGGAGGCTGGAGGGGCACCACCATGGGGCTGCTTGGCTGGGAGGGCTCTCATCCTTCGCAGCACGGACCGTCGGTCATCAAGGTTGGCGGTCTGCCGGAGGGCTGCTGTCACGCGGCTCTGCTGCCGCCTGGCTGGGCAGTTGGGGTCGGTGGCCCTGTGTCCACCCCTGCAGTGGAGGCAGGCGGGAGTGGTGGCTGTGCAGGCTGTGTGGTGGTGGGGGCCGCTGCAGGTCACGCAGCGGAGGGGGCGGGAGCATGCTGCGGCCACATGATTGTAGCCCCCGCACTTCCGGCACTGCAAAGGTCGGCTTGTTAAAGGCCTCACCGAAAACCTCATCCCAGCAATGAAGACGTGGTCCGGAGGGGAGGCCGTGAACCGTACTGCCACGGCATGGGGCCCACGCCTGACGCTCTTGACGGGAACCGCTGACTCAATGGAGTCCGCAATAGTGGAGGCAGGCACCTCCCTGCTGACTCCATGGACCGCTCCGATATAGCCATCCGTTGGAGGGGCCTCGAACGCATGGACAGAGGTGGACAGCAAAGAGGTGATGCCCAGAAGGCGTTTCCGGGCCTCCTCCGTCAGCACGTCAGCCGAGACCAGGTTTCGGCGCCTTTTGATTCGCCCCTCGCAGACCCCTGGCATTGCGTAGAGGCAGCTGCTCCAGTCCTCCTTGACTGCGGCTTGGAGCGTGGCTGGCGGGCGGGGCCGAAACAGGATAGTCGTCAGCCGTGTCGTGCGGGTGGCCGGGCTCCGATGCCTCCGACGGACAGGAATCCAACCCTCCTGGTCCTCCATCGCAGGGGGTGGTGGTGGAGTGGTGGAGGGGGTGCGCTGGGCAGGCGTCCCGGGAGGTTGGGCGGATGACTCCAAGTCGGCATGGGGCTCATCTTCGTGTCCGGACAGCTGGGCACTGGGCTCCGAGGACTGGGCAGCTTCTGGCAGGCCAGCAGCCTCTGGAGGGGACGCCAGGTTGTCCTCAGGGCTCTCAGGTGGGAGGGGAGTCGCACACGCAATTCTGAGAAGCTTCTGCAGGGCCGAGGACTTTACCCCCGAATGCATAAATGTAACTTGGCTCGCGCTTCGACTCAACTTCGGCAAGTCGAGTCGAAGCACCAAGGCGGCTTCAGAACGGCCAAGTTGGGTTTCGTGTTTCATAGATGCTCAACCTGACTTGCTTCGTCAAGTTAAGCGCGTGCTTGAAAGCGAGGGCGCATTGCTCGTCTGCGAACGAGAGTAACGAACAATTTATTACTTTATCGCACATCGCATGGAGAAAAAAGTATATATTTTGCTAAGCGTTCGTAAACGCATACATTTTATGCAAGCTTTTTGGAGAAAGGTGCTAATAGCGGGCGCTAAAAATCAGTGTTCTCCGTCTCTTGACAGGAATCATATTTTCGGCTGGCAACATGCATCACAGCCGCTGTCACGGTTGACGAGAGCAGGAGTCTTTTTTTTCTCTGTGCATGCGTTGGGCTTAGCGTTTGTAAAAATGTCGCAGACACCTTTGTCTTCCCAAGAAAGCACGCCCAGCGTAAGGCGGCACCCCGCTTCACCGTCGAAGAGAAGCAGCTCCTGTCAGCGCTTGTGGACAAATTCAAGCACATCATCGAGAACAAGCAGACCGACGTCTCGTCGTTGGCGAAAAAAAATGCAACGTGGTTGGAAATTGCCAAAATATACAATTCCAACCATGGGATTACGCACCGCGATCATCAACAACTGAAGAAATGTTGGCTGAACTTGAAACAAAAATCGAAAGAAGCAGTCGCTAAAGAAAAGCGGGAGCGCCACAAGACCGGTAAGCGTGCGTTGAAAGTTTTGCGTAACTGGTGCATTTGCGGCATGTTTACATTTCGCTCGCCCGCATGTTTTGTATTCTATGGATGAGTGTGTGTCAGTTCGGTGTACTGAGCGTAACTGCGGTCGTAAGCGCTACGGAGAACATTGTGAGGGGATCTGTTGGCACGTAGTACGAGTGTACTACGTGCCAACTGTGTTATCAGCGCAAACAGTATTCAAGCAGTGGCATGCACAAAGAGCAGCCGGCCTTTAATGGCTATTGACATGATTTCGAGCAGGTACGAGTAGTAGTTCAACGAAAGCGACACCAGCACGGGCTGGCGTATTTGCCGTACTTTTTTTGTTTGTACGGGACTAGTTTAATACAACTAAGAAGATATAGTGGCGGAGCGCGATTTCTAGTTGGAACAGTTTGTGAAAAATTGAAAATGGTTTCATCGTCTGATAAAAACACTTCATTGCTGTTTAGGAGGAGGATCACAGCCTGCCTCCATAGACCCCGTGAGCGAGCAGGTTGGGGCCATTGCTAGCCACATGGCCACCAGAATCATCAACGAGTTCGACAGCGATGGGGCATATCAGCCCCCCGTCGAAAGTTTGCCTGTCGTGAGGCTCCTGCAGCCGATGATTGACGGGCCAGATGACATGGAGTTTGACTATGCTGGTAAGGTGTTATGTCTGTGGAATGTGCTGGAATAATAGGGAGGACATTTCCTTCCTTGTTCACATCTTGTGGTGTCGCATGCAGCATGCAATTTCACAATATAACTGCATTTCTGTTTCCTGTGAACACCCTCTGCTCGAAACGCTCTGAAAAACCCCAAGCGTCTTGGCTTCCATCTCTTCCTGCCTCGCTTGGATGCACAAAAGGGCATGTGTGTGTGTGCAGGGATCCTGAACTGATGCAATAATGAATGCCAAAATTCAATGATTACGACTTGTTGTGTAGTGAAAGAGGATGCTAAAAGCAAGCACAGTGAGATGAGCTTGAAAACAAAGTGTACAAAAAAGTTAGAAGTGCCTAACGTGGCATGTATGGATAGTGGTGCTGGAGGTGCCCAGGATTTTGCACAACCCAATTTGACGACTACTCGTACGTGTCTTGTACATCTTAGCAAAGAAGTAAACATGCAACCTTAATTTTGTGTCTGTTCTTCAACTGCACCCACTCAGGACATTTTCATGCTGGCACGTCTGCAGTGCTGAAAGTTTTTTTTCATCATGCACCCACTAATTTCTAGCACATTTGTTAACTTTATTTGCAAACGACGTAAACAGTTGGGATTTGTACTTGTACTTCATCTTGATGCTCATTTCTGGCTTTTCTCTTTTGCGTTTTACTGTAGTACGCTGCTGTGCACTTTCCTTATCTAGAATGAGCTTTGAAAAATATCTGGGGGTTTAGAAAGTAGCACCTTTCATGGCAGCATTTTAGCAAACAGGCAGACTGCAACAACTTACATGAAGGCAGCATGAGCACGAAGAATGGAACAGAAGTGCTGACAGCGAAGGGGGCATTGCCAGTGCCTTTCTCAAGTCAATTGTGTTGTGATGTAAGCACGTCACAATACTCTCTTGCCAGTTTTACATACTTTATTTCTTTTCAATGCAAAGCTTGTCGTGAAAAGAAAGGTTCCTGTGCGGGCAGTTGCAGTGCTCATTACAGGAAATGCCATGTCTGTGGTGGTAGAGCCCGAGAACACTTGGGCAGTTTTTCATTGTTTTGTAGTGCAGGATAGCAATGTGAAGTCAAACGAAATGACAAGACTGCAAAGTATGTGGAACTAATGAGTTCATTGCATAATAGAAACTTGGATTCATCTTATTTCACATCTCCCTTTGTTTACTACAGATGACTTGCGGGAAGATGCCAGCCACGCAGGCCAATCACAGCCACCAGCTGCTACTGCCAATGAAAATGGAGCACCTGCACCAGCTCCAGAAGGAAATGAAGAAATCACCTCGCCAATTGTGCAGCCCTTTTCCTCCACCTGCAACATAGCTCCACTTGCTTCTAGAGTTGCAACGTGGTGCATCCCTGCTGCTGCATTAGCCAGTGGTGACAGCTCCAAGGCTCCAAAGGGGCGGATGGCCCTTTTGGAAAAGACGCTAGATGATGAGAACGAGGTGCGCGCGGGGCTTCTGAGGGAGGAGCACACACTCCGTCTAAAACTCCTCCAGGAAGACCATGACAGCCTATTGCATGAACGAGCCACAAAACACAAGTTTCTTGAGCAAGTTCAAGCGCTTGAGCTCCAGAAGCTAAAAAATGAACTTTTAAAACAAGAAGCAGAGCTAGCAATCCTCCAAATCGAAAAAAAATTAAAGAGCAGCAGCTTTGCAAGGCGCTATGCAGCAAGACACCGCAGGGCTGAATAAATAGAAATTCTGAGTGTATAGCAGGCGTCCTGTATATCCTGCTTGATTCAAATAAACATTACTTATTGTTAAATGTGACAAGTCTGAATGTGATGCTATGACACCACTCAATTGCATGTATGCATGCATGAGTTGTTCAAAGTGCATGGCTGGGTCAATGAAAGAATGCTTTGCTGCCGTAAGAGAAACTCCTGCATCCTCAGCTTGACAGGCGTATTGGCTCCAAAGTGCTGACTATTTAACTATTCAGTAGTGGCATTTGGCTCAAGCACTGCGACTACTAGTGAGCACAACTACCTGCAGATTACGAAGCCGTAGCAGTGGGGACACAATAGTACCTCCGCGATTTGCTTCTTGGCACCTAGCATTACATGGTAGAGTGCAGCGACTTGCAAAAGGTGGTCCAATGATTGCGTTGAAAAGATGCATGATACAAGTGAACTCTTAATACAGCCTGTTTGAGGAATATATCCTAACAAGCACTCCAGAAAAAAATAGAGAAAAAATTAACTTTATTAATATAGAGTAATTCCACGGGTGATGCGGCTATGTGGAGCATACAGCTCACTGTGTTCAAATAGCACTGTTCTCATAAAAATTAGCTTCCAAAACCAGGCTGTAGGTAACACCACACGTCACATAGCCAAAAGTGGGCATCACAGCTAAAAAATTCAGGGGTCCACTTTGTTGACCTAAAGTGCGGTGAGGCGAAAGCCTTTAGCGCGGTGTTGCTGCCTGTGTCACTAATGTATGGTTAACATGATAATCAAGTACACAGTTGTTTGTGAATCTTAAATGCTGGAGACACTAGAGGGCGTCTGAGAAGCATCCATCTCATTCGACGCCCTTCTGCAACCACTCTCCAGCATCCTAGACAAAGAGAACTACATGTGCGTTGGCAGGAAGTAGCGTAGTCATTACCACGCTTGGCTGTGGAACGCAAGGATGGTGGTTCGAATCCCATCGTGCACAAAGAGTTTTTTCTTATCGAGTTGGAGTGTAACGGATGGAAGGATAGACGCGAGCATGAGCCATTAAAGGCTTTTGCCTTAATAAGTGAAGGCACGTGGCAGGGAACACTGCGCAAATGCACGAAAACATTTCTTGCATGCTATGAATGCGCACAAGTAAGGCAGTTCCAAATCAACGTAAATGTTGCATCACCTTTCCATCAAACCCAGGGCCTGCAGCTAGCACTTCATATATAACTAGGAAAGTTCATTCTGTGCTTGTTACTCTGTGGGTCCATCTCTGTAGTATGTCCAACATTAGGCCCAAATGTTATACGATGTCGAAGTGATTGAATCCCTGCGAACACAGCCAGTGCATTTCAACAACAACCCGCACCAGACATTGGCAGACTCTAAATAAGTATACAACGTGCTTGTTGACGGCACCCATGCTCCGTTACTCTTATCCGCCAAAGCCTGCACAATTTAAACAGCTGGTAGTTCCTGTAGAGTGGAATGCACGAAGGCAGACTGAAAGGCAAAACCTGTGCTTTAGTACCTGATAGCCAACCATTACCAATACCTGCAGGCACAACTCGCAAGAACAGCTAGTCGAAGTGTTGTGCTTGCACATGGAAAATATGAAAGAAGTAACTATCTAGTTGGATCGCAAACCACTGAATGGCCTACAGAAGAAAATTGCATCCCTACTCCAGAGTGTGGTGGTATATCAGGACTGATCTATGTTCGAGGAAAACCGGCAGTCGCACTGCCTCTCATGACACCAAGAGAGCTCAACAAAATCTAACTATACAGTCACAATCCTGCACTGCACAGAATGCTCCTAAAAGGGAGAAGAAAAGTTCTAAAAAAAACGTATTTTGGTGATGTGGATGGGACTCGTGCGCTATAATCGTGAGGCGTTGTCGCAAACTTTTGGGAACGACGACTCTGTCACCTCGATACAATACATCCCGCAGGATGGACAACCCCGTGGGTGGGAGATAGTATCGCTTGAAATTATGTGGCAGGGATTTCTTGTCAGGCCATGTTGCAGATGGATTCCCTTTGTTGCACCAACAAAATGTGTTTTTTTTTCACTGTATTGATGCACTGTATGTACTATATTATATTCTAATAATCAGCACATAAATAACCCATTAGATAATATTATATGTCTAGGAGCCATCATTTCTGTATTACTAATTTCTTTGCAGCTTTGTATGTTGTTTTTATTTTTGTAACCACTCCCCTCTGTAATGCCTCTGGCCCTGAGGGTAAACGAAAAAAAAAGAAATTGCATGGCCTGTGCAACAATCTTATCGATGGTTGCCTCTTGTAGCTCTTGTGAAGTCACAGCATGGGGATAGCAGGCAGACGAAATCGTCATCACCTGCGTCAAACGGATTTGACCCACTGCATGATGTGGTCGGAGCTTGCAAGCCACATGAAGAATGGAGTCCTGAGTGACTTTCCGCACATGTCCGCGGGCTACTCCGAGTTCCTTGGTGAAGAGATGCTTGAAGCTCGAACGTAGCTCAGGAGGTATCAGTGGCGTATCAGGTGTCATGGAAAGACACTCTAGTGATGCACCTTTTATCCTCATTTGTAAGGCCGCAATAGCATCTAGACCAAGCAGCGTTGTCCCTCCACATTACCATAATCCTGCCGCTCACATTTCAAGCTTGCAACAAGCAACTCAAAATGGGCTTCATATGGCAAAAAGATGTCAAGAGATATAACTCTTCAAAAGAGTGAACAACTCCACCGTCTCACCTAAGAGCGCCGCAACTAGCTACGGCTATGTAACAAAATGTACTTCTCAACCCCGAATAAACAGTTCCTTTACTGCTCTCGAATGAGCGGGTCTGCACCTTGAGTTTCTCCAACACAGTGCCCAAACATAACAATAATGATAGCATTTAAGGACTGCAGACACCCAATTAGAGTTGCCATGGTGGCTCAGTGGTTACAGTGCTCGGCTGCTGAGCTGAAAGACGTGGGTTCGATGCTTTCTAGGATGGTCGAATTCCAATGGAAGCTAGATGTTTGACTCATGTATAGTGCGATGTCAACGCACACTGAAGAATCCCAGTTGGCCGAAATTATGTGGAGCCCTCCACTACGACATCCCCGTAACCTGAGTCGCTTTGGGATGTTACAAATCTCGCAAGAAAAACAAACCCAATTTTAGTTTCATGCTTTCTTCTTTCAAATGATGCATTAGACATTAAAATACGTACGTGGCTCATCACGTGGTATTTGCCTATGACAGCTAAATAATATATAATTGAACTTCTCTTGCTGTCTTGGTTCATCAACGGAACGATGGCTGTGACGTGTAGTGGACCTTCAGGTCACGTGAGGCACAAAAAAACCTGCAATATAAATCACTACAACACTCAAACCACCCTGCTTCAATACCTGGAACGAGAATAAATTATGTATCAGCAGTTACGTTCTTATATGACGAATATTTAAGGCGAAAGCCTTTAATGGCTCATACTTGCGTCTATCCTTTCGTCCGTTACACTCCAACTCGATAAGAAAAAAAATCTTCGTGCACAATGGGATCCAAACCACCATCCTTCCGGTCTACAGCCAAGCGTGGTAACGACTACGCTATTTCCTGCCAATGCATATGTAATTTTCCTTGTCTAGGATGCTGGAGAGTGTTTGCAGAAATTCGTCGAATCAGATAGATGCTTCCCAAAGGCCTTCTAGTGTCTCCAGCATTTAGGATTCACAAACAATTGTGTACTTAATTAACAGCTTAGCCGCACATCAGTGACACAAGCATCAACACCGCACTAAAGGCTTTCGCCTCACCGCACTTTAGGTCAACAAAAGTCCCCCTGAACTTTTTTCTGTGCCACGTGACCTAAAGGTCAACTACACGTCACAGCCATCGTTCAGTTGATAAAACCAAATCAGCCTTAAGAAGAAATTATAAATTATTTAGCAGTCACAGGCGAACATCATGAGGTGATCATGTATAATAACGTATCACTTGAAAGAAGAAAACATGCCAGCAAAACTGTTGTCTATAGGCCTTTAAAATGGCAACTACAAAAACAAAACAGAATGACAGGAACACATATTTCCGCAATGGGCACTCTGACACTGCCCAAAGTACTGGTTCACAAAGATGAAAAAATGGTCCGGTTGTCGCTCTAGCAGTGGCAATTAGTTATGGAGCTCCCATAGTGCAGACGGCTGTTCTGAGGAATTTGGCCTTCTGTGCAAGCAGTATGCTTGTACTCGCCTCCTGCAAGGTCAATGCAACACTCTTGAATGATGGCACACCAGAAAATTGGACATTCTGTCACCAAATGCAGGAACACAAGCAAGGAAAAATAGCTTTGTAAAGTGGGACAAGCTCAAAACTCAAGATCCTCACAACCTGAGAGAAAATCTCAACGCTTTCTTAATCATTGCAGAACGAAATTTATGATGTAGGTAGTACACGTAGGTGCACTTTGCAAGGATGTTTGACTCCAGATGCACGAAACAACATGGAGAATTCTGTATTTTTTACCTATGTGAAGCTCTTTTGGATCAGCAGCCGCCGTGCCTGCATGCCCGATGCGCTGTCGATGAGGTCGTCAACACGTGGCAGGTACAGTGGCCTCCTTGCAGCTGCCGTGGTGGTAGTGTTAAGTGCAGCTGTGGTGACAGGGGGCTGTGGCTCCTTCATCAAGCAGCCAAAGTTATGAAGTGCAGCACAGGCTGTTATTATGCAGGCCGCCTTCTCTGGCTTATGCTGCAGCCCCATGTCCAGGCAAGGGAAGCGGCGCTTCCACACTCCAAATGCCTTTTCGACACTGTTCCTTGTCTTGATGTGGGCTTTCTGGTACCTGTGTGAATAAATGAATATTACGCTCTGCCCTGTACGGTTGTACCTCGTTAAAATGGACACTTTGGTTAGCAAGGAAAATTGTTGATAAAGCGAATTGTCTAAAAAAATCAGTCATGAATAAAATAACCAAAAAAATATAGAAGATTATGGACTGCTTCTATGCATAGTGGCGGGCACTGAAGTAAAAATATGGCAATCTTGGAAGCTGAACACCATTATCTTTAAAATTATGCGATGCAGGTATAAGCATGTTAGACGCGCCTAGTGGTCAATGAGATGTATCTTGTACTACAGGTTCGCATTCCAAACAAAAACTCGCAACTCCTTATACTGACAGCTGCTGATTGTGGTTTTTCAGTGTGCGCATGGAGGTAATTTTTTTTATCACAGCCATTCATGCAATGTGGGGGATAGTAAAGCTAGTTGACTGCCAGTATATACCATTACACAGCCCACATACACACAAACACTA
Organism: Amblyomma americanum; assembly: GCF_052857255.1. Taxonomy (NCBI): domain Eukaryota; kingdom Metazoa; phylum Arthropoda; class Arachnida; order Ixodida; family Ixodidae; genus Amblyomma; species Amblyomma americanum. The sequence goes on along the minus strand of NC_135500.1, from coordinate 3,218,391 downwards.
AACAAGAAAAATCCAGGAAAAATATACATAATTCGAGTCGTCCAAATTAACAGGGAAAAACTGCATTTGTTACGAATCGATACCACACATCAAACGTGTGGTCAAAGCTTGTGCCCCGCAATGTCACTGCCAACTTACCTTCCTTCTGGTGTGTTTGCCGGGCCAGGGTCCGAGAGCGGCGTCATCAAGAATGGCTGGCACCCATATCCAGCGTCTCCCAGCAGCACACCAGGCACCCGGCTTTCCTCATACATCACCCGCACGCGGGAATTATCAAAAATTCGACTGTCGTGCACAGAACCTGGCCAGCTGGCAACGACATCGAAAAACTGGAGCTGTGGTCCAGTGACAGCCTGCATTAAACCAGCAATATACCAGTCAGCACGACCAGGGCCGCGTACGGCGCCTATTATTTCCTGGGCTCTGGCTAAACTACCCCTGCAGTACGGACGCTGTTGACACGGTACTGCTTTATTCAGAAAATCCAGACCACTTGCAAAAACCACTTTCCAGGGCCACAAGCAAAAAAAAACGAACGCATTACAGCGCTTGACCGGTGGTCTGATTGGTTAACAAAGCTAGATTCTCAAGCAGTCACTGCGTTTAAAAGAAAAAGCTGGACCTCGAGCGCAGCACTGTACTATCGCGCTCAGTATGAGCAGCAGTGCGCTAGCGCTTGACCGGTCGCTCGCGCGGTGTAGGCGTAGCTCATTGAGCGCGATAGTACACAGTGACATATTTCGCAATATTTCATCCACCAGCGCACTAGACAAGCAAGATCACGGTTGCACGTTCGAGGCGACCCCCCCCCCCCCCCCCAAAAAAAAAAAAGGGGGACAGCAAGCGCGTTGCAAGAAAAAGCTGAAAATGTTCATTGCTTACCTGCACGTTGATAGAGAAATAGCCCTTCCGGTTACGGAACACTTCTGCGTCTTCACCACCGGGGCTTTTAATTCGAACGTGCGTACAGTCTATGCACGCGGTGACTCCCGGAAACTCTGCCAGCTCGTAAAAGTCCCGCATCACACTGGCAAACTCGGACGCTTGGGGGAAGTGGACGAGCATCGGGCGCAGGTGTTTGGCAATTAGCAGAGTCATTTTGCCAACTGCGCGGCACACTGTTGACTGCGGAATGCGCACCAGGTCTCCTGTCACTGTCTGGAAAGTTCCAGCAGCATAAAACCGCAGTGCCATAAGTAGCTGCAGCATGGGAGGCACAGGCTGTCCCCTGTTGTCGGCGCACTCTTGCACAGGCAGCATGGAGAGCAACTTGCGCACGGCGATCTTTGAAAATCTGTACCGGGCGAGGAACTGGTCTTCACTGTACAGTTCCATGGGGTTGCCCCGATCGCGCAAGGCTGGTCGCAGAACTTTCGGCAACGGGTGTGCCTCCGAAAAAGCTACATCCATTGCGTAGCACGCGAATTCGAAGGAAGAAATCCTGCGTGCGACGTCGTTCCTGCGGGCTGCCATGTTGGAAATGACGCAGAAACTCGGCCAAGTCGGTTCCAAGCCACCCCGGACGCAGACTTGAAATATGACCGCCTTCGGTCAAGCCAAGTAAGAGCGGAGGTCGCCTTCCAAGTCGAGTAAGATTTATGGCACACGATGAAGCCGTGTTGAGAACAGCGCAAGTCAAGTACGAGTCAAGTTACATTTCTGCATTCGGGGGTTAGTAAGTACCTCAGTAGAGGGGTCCACTGTGTTGGAGACTGCTGGCGGGTGCACCTGGGAGGAGCGCTCCTTGGGCCCCCGTGCTCGCTTGGTGATGCGCGGGTTGGGTGGGGCGGTCGTCTTCAAGAACTGTGCCCGAGACCGCGTTAGAGCAGGAGAGGTGTGCGCCGTGGCAGCCTTGCGGGATGCCTTGGAGGAGGTGGTAGAGGGGACGGCCTTCTGCTCGGAAGCACTGGGTAGAGGCAGTGGGGGAGCCGTTAGTGAGCTCAGGAGGTCCTCGCCTCGTTGGTATGAAGCCAGGAGGAGCTGGACGCGGAGGCGGAGGTGGCGCAGGAAGAGGGCAGGGTCGCAATCCAGGCTGGTGGCCCGGCGGTGGCTTTGGACCCTCAGGATGCTGCGCCCACGGGGGCCCTGTTTCTCTGGACAAGCAGGGTGGGGGCAGGTACTGCGGGAGGCCCCGGAGGTGCCAGGGAGTTGATGGCTGCAGCTGTAGCTGAAACCTCCATGGCTAGAGGAGGGGGTAGTCAGCCACAACAAGGGAGTGGCGGTAGGCAAGGATGCCCACGTGGGTGCCCCTCGTGACGGGGGCAGTTAGGGCAAAAGGGGCAGGCGACTTGCGGGAGTCCCACGTGGCAGCGGGAGGCACGGCGATAGGACCGGATGTCACGCGGGAGCACCACGTGGCAGCGGGGGGGCAGGACCGGACAGCTCGAAGGAGTACCACGTGGCAGCAGGCGGCTTGCGGGGGCACCACGTGGCAGCGGGTGGCTCGGCGATAGGACCGGACAGCTTGCAGGAGTACCACGTGGCAGCGGGCGGCTCAACGATAAGGCGGGACGGCTAGCGGGAGCACCACGTGGCCGCGGGCGGCTCGGCGACAGGACCGGACAGCTCGCAGGAGCACCACGTGGCAGCGGGGGGGGGGGGGGGGGTCGGCGAAAGGACCGGACAGCTCGCAGGAGTACCACGTGGCAGCGGTCGGCTCGATGACAAAGCCGGTCGGCTTGCGGGAGCACTGCGTGGCCGCGGGCGGCTCGGCGACAGGACCGGACAGCTCGCAGGAGCACCACGTGGCAGCGGGTGGCTCGGCGATAGGACCGGACAGCTCGCAGGAGCACCACGTGGCAGCGGGGGGGGGGGGGGGTCGGCGAAAGGACCGGACAGCTCGCAGGAGTACCACGTGGCAGCGGTCGGCTCGATGACAAAGCCGGTCGGCTTGCGGGAGCACTGCGTGGCCGCGGGCGGCTCGGCGACAGGACCGGACAGCTCGCAGGAGCACCACGTGGCAGCGGGGGGGTTGGCGAAAGGACCGGACAGCTCGCAGGAGTACCACGTTTCAGCGGGCGGTTCGTTAGGAGGGAGCCGGACGGCTGGCGGGCGCAGATCTCGCGGCCCAGAGTTTGTAGCAGGGGCTTGGAGCACAGCACAATCACGTACTCAATCAAGGAAGCCTAGGAAGGGCCAAGTACTACCTTGCGGGTGCGCCACGTGGTAGCGAATGACTCGACGAGAAGGACCGGGCGGCCGGCAGGAGCAGCAGGGCTCGTGGACCGGTGTTTCGTGCAGAGGTCACAGCAGGAGTAGTGCGCGTACACCACGTTGCCGCGGGTAGCTCTGGATGGCTGGGCAGCGCAGTACGTCGACTGATGATCGAAGGGGCCACGCGTAGCGCAGGAAGCGGTGCGCTCGGACTCGTGGGAGCGACCGCGAAGCGTGTGCGCTCGGACTAGGCAGATCGAGCGGGCTCAGTTTCCGCCGGGGAAGGCAGCGCAAGCGGGCGCGCGCTTACCCAGTAGGGCGAGCCGCGCGCACGGAAGGGCGATCAACGCGAACACGGCAGGCGCCCGGCCCGGCGCCTGGCTCTTCTTCTTCTTGTGGCTATGTGGGGGGAATGTGCTCGATTTCTGCCACCCATATCGCGGGGGCACAGCTTGGAGCGGGGATGGGGAAAGGGGATGTGGGGAGGGGATGTCCGCTTGCAACGCGCGCTGGTGGTCCGTGGTGTCCAGGAAGGCAGGTCCCAGCAGCAGCAGTAGCCACAACTGGGGAGGGTGAACGGCACGCACTGGGAGTGGCGCGTGCACGTCGGGGGTTTGCAGGAGGCAGGCAGCCCATTTCCCCGGTCCGGCCGAAAGGCTGGGCGGAGGTGGGCGATGACTACAGCTCAGCCGGGTTGGCTGCAGGAGGCCACCATGTGGCAGCCGATGAGGACCACGGGGTAAACTGCTACAGGGTAGCAGCGCGGCGGGGTGCGCTAAGGAAAACCGCCGTTTCCGGCGGCGCGCAGGAGCTGTGGTTACAGCTGGGGCGCCAGCGGGCTGGGGCGCCAGCGGGCTGGCGCACAAGGGACCGGCGGCCGTGTCCAGGAGCACGGGATGCGGGCCTGGTCGTACCGCCGGGGGGCTGCTTAAGGACAGCAGCAGGGGGAGGGAAAAAAAAACGCTGGATACCGCCATGGGAGACCAGTGCGCGCGGGGAGGGCCCGGCGCCTGGCCCGGCCCAGTTGGAAGGAGCATGCACACGCTACCGCGTCGGCTTATCGCCTCCTCTCTTGTCTGGCGGCGCTGCGCAAGCCTGGACGCTCCTCCTCCTCTTCTAGCATACGCGCGTGGTTTGCTTGCTCGACGCTAGGGGTAGCGGCGATCTCTGCCCGACAGAAAACGGGTTCATACAAACGCGATCGCGTCGGGCTAGTAAGCCCGACATCTGGCGCGCCCCTACTCGACCCGCCGCTGTCGGGCTCATGTAAACAAGGCTATAATGGTATAGGGCCGCCTCCGCGGGCTCTGCGGTACCAACACAGCGGTCTGCGCGTTCTGCAATGCCCGCTCACTACGACGGGCGCAGCCATCCGATCACAGTTAATTGTCATTAGCACGACACTGACGCCGGCAGAGTGCGATCCAAGCTGAGCAAGCCACTATTCGAGCCTCGGAGAATAACAATCCGAGGATATGGTATTTGAGTCATTCCATGAGGAGGCATTTTTTAGGAGCGCCCATGTTTGCCCTCCTCTGAAACGTGATCTCTCAGGTATACTCGACCGCTCCAGTGTCCACGGCGGCAAGTAAGCGGGCATGACACCGCCAGTCACAGGATGCTCACCAACCTGCTAACTTTCCAGGTCCTGACGTTCTGGATCCCGGAAAGTGCCCTCCCTTCAGCCTTCTACAAACCACCTACCGGATTCTTCCGCTCACAAGAAGCGAACGCCCCTTCAACCAGATATTTCCCGCCTCAAGTGAACACCACCAGTGATCCGCCACCCACAGTGCATTTCCGGCTCTCTGCCCGGCAACCATGGCATTCACCGACGTCATCAATCACGGGACCTGATCGCTGGCTACTTAACCGTCAGCAACCTGCCAGCTGCTTGGGGCATGACACCGCCAGTCACAGGATGCTTACCAACCTGCTAACTTTCCAGGTCCTGACGTTCTGGATCCCGGAAAGTGCCTTCCCTTCGGCCTTCTACAAACCACCTACCGGATTCTTCCGCTCACAAGAAGCGAACGCCCCTTCAACCAGATATTTCCCGCCTCAAGTGAACACCACCAGTGATCCGCCACCCACAGTGCATTTCCGGTTCTCTGCCCGGCAACCATGGCATTCACCAACGTCATCAATCACGGGACCTGATCGCTGGCTACTTAACCGTCAGCAACCTGCCGGCTGCTTGGGGCATGACACCGCCAGTCACAGGATGCTCACCAACCTGCTAACTTTCCAGGTTCGTTACCTCACATTTTGCAAAGAATTAAGGAGTGATGATAGATTCCTTGTTGCGGTGTCGTGCCCCTACGACTTGAAGCGCTTTTTTGTCAGTCTTCTCCATATTTGCTGTACCACGTTTGCCTTTGATTTGCTATGCCAGCTTATGTTATTGCTGTCCGGCGATGTCGAAGAGAACCCTGGACCTCCCTCTAATAGCGACGACATTGAAATCCAGGAAGCCATCAAGCGCTTAGAAATCAGCCTAACAGCGATACACGCTGAGCTTGAGCAAATTAAATCGATTCAAAATGCACAAGAGAAGCGGATATCTGACTTTTTAAATAGCACAAATAATTTTGATGCAGATAAACAAAGTGTCTCGGGCAATGTATTCAACGCAGGAGTGTCACATAACCTGGAACGTGAAATAGCCGCCTTGAAAGCAGCAAGCGTTGATACCAGCAGTCGAATGCGCCGGGCAAATCTTTTGTTCTTTGGGATCAACGATTCCTTCAATGAGCAATGGAAAGATTCCGAGGAAAAAGTTCTGTCGCTTTGCGAAAACAATCTAGACCTAAAACTTGATCATTCATGCATAGAGCGTGCACACCGTCTTGGTAACTTTTCATCATCAAAAAAGCGCCCTATAATCGTAAAATTCGCTCATTTCAAGACGAAAGAAACCATACTGAGTTGCGGACGTAAGCTCAAAGACACAGATTTTGCAATTAGAGAGGACTTCGCTGCTCCCACGCGGTTTGCACGCTCAAAACTGTTGGCTTTCATCCGGCCGCTGAAATGTGCCTTTAAGCTCAGCTTTGACAAACTGTACGTGGGAAGCAAGTGCTACTTTTATGACCCCGCATCTGATAGTGTCAAAGAACACACCATGCCTCGCCCCACACGTCACAACGCCGCACCACCTGATAGCATCTATGAAAATGGTAATTGACGCACTGCCACACAACCCACCCGGGCTCCCTTCAGCACTCGGCCGCGCTCTTTTCTGGATTTAAACATCACATTTACTAACATACGAAGTGTAATGCCAAAACGTGAAGAACTTCTCTGCTTTATCGAGGACAGCAATACAGACATCATTCTACTCACTGAAACGTGGCTACACCAGGACATATACGACCACGAAATTTTTCCCTCCAACGCTAACTTAACACTATATCGTCGCGACAGACTGGGCAAAAGAGGAGGAGGAGTACTTCTAGCCGTGAAAAGCACCGTATCATCATCGCTCATTAGCCACGATGATATCATAGAACTGACGTGGGTCGGCGTACAATGTACAGGTATAAAAACAGTTTTCGGTATCTGCTACCGTCCTCCTGGAAATAGCCCATCATTCTGCAATTCCCTTCGCCTTTCACTGACATCAATTCGGAGCAAGCTACCCAACGCGCCTATCTTTCTATTTGGTGACTTCAACTACCCGACTATCAACTGGCCTCTGCTATCAGAACCTCACAAATCACAATCAAACGAAGCAAAACAGTTCCTTGATTTAGTTCTAGATTTCAACTTACATCATGTAATAACATGCCCAACAAGAGGCGACAATACACTGGATCTTTTACTGACATGTAATCCAGACGACATTAAAAGCATAAACATATTACCGGGCTTCAGCGATCATAGCCTCCTTCATATATGCATCTCATTACCTATCAAAAAGAGATCCCCTACCCAAAAGCTTATCACTGATTATAAGAGAGCGGACTTTGAAGCAATTAACCGGGAACTTGAACAGTTTTATGAACACTTTAGTACTATATACTCATCTCGCTCTGTCAACTCGAATTGGGAATTATATAAAAACATGATACTTAATTTACAAGCTTCTTACATTCCCACCGTCCTTATAAAGACTGATTTAAACAACCAATGGCTCAACAACCGTCTTAAAAGCCTCCTTAACAAGAAAAAACGGCACTACAGGCTCGCGAAACTAGTTAATAGCTGCACGGCATGGGAGCGATACCGTCTTAGTGCAAATAATTATGTTAAAGAATTGAAGGCGTCTAAAAAGAAATTTTTTTCTTCTGATCTGCTATCAATATTACAGACAAACCCAAGTAAATTCTGGCGAATTCTCTCCCCCAAAAGCCATACTAAGCAGTTCGAACTCTCAGGAGATGATGACCAACCGGTCGAGTTAGATCAATGCGCGACGGCTCTTAACAAGTATTTTTCATCAGTGTTTTCTTCCACTAACGCTATTGTTCCTTCCATGCATGACTTTCCAGTGACTTCAATGCCAGAAATAGAAATTAATGCCGATGGAATAGCCAACTTAATTAACCCTCTCAAACTATCGTCGTCAGCTGGATGTGACCAAATTAGCACCAAAATGTTAAAGAATACTACCGCAATATCAAGTAAAATACTATACCTGTTGTTCTCACAGTCCCTAAGTACCGGCGAAGTTCCTCACGATTGGAAAAAAAGCAAAAATAATTCCTATTTACAAATCAGGAGATCGGTCAAAACCAAACAACTATCGACCAATTTCGCTCACCAGCATCCCGTCCAGACTCCTTGAGCACGTAATAGCATCAAATTTAATCGCTCATCTTGAATCACTAAATTACTTTTACCCGCACCAACATGGCTTTCGAAAACTACTATCATGCGAAACACAGCTCGCCAAATTCACTCACGACATCCTTCAGTACATGGACAATCGCCTACAAATTGATGCCATCTTTCTCGACTTTTCCAAGGAATTCGACCGTGTTCCGCATAATCATCTGCTAGCTAAACTTGCTTTACTTGGAATCCCGCAAACATTACTTATCTGGCTCGAGCACTTTCTTAAAGGGCGCGTGCAATTTACATTCGCCAACTGTTGGAGCTCATCGCATACTGACGTCACATCAGGTGTCCCTCAGGGCGCAGGGTTATCACCGTTGTTATTCTTAATCTACAAAAATGATCTCCCATCTAACACAATAAGCAACCTTCGACTTTTTTCGGATGACTGCGTTGTTTATAACATCATCCATGCCCCTGAAGACACCATTAAGCTACAAAATGATATAGACACAATTGCATCATTGTGTGAAAAATGGCACATGCCACTTAACCTAGACAAATGCCAACTCATGTCCTTTTCTCGTAAACAAATCTCTATTAACTGCACATACCATATTAATTCAACTCCCATTGCCCGAACTTCCTTTTACAAATACCTTGGCGTTCACCTGACATCATCCTTATCATGGGTCACTCATATTAATTCAATATGCTCCCAGGCCTCACGCACTCTTGGTTATCTGCGACGGAACCTAACATCAGCACCACCTGAAATCAGACAACTAGCTTATCAGACATACGTACGCCCAAAGCTTGAATACGCCTCATCCATCTGGAACCCTTCACAAGCATACCTTACAAATGAATTAGAAGCCGTTCAAAATCGAGCTGCACGGTTCATCATGTCACAGTACTCGCGTGATAGTAGTGTCACTGCACTAAAACGAGCCCTTTCCCTCCCAAGTCTCCAATCTCGTCGCATCGTATCACGCCTATGCCTCCTTCATTCCTTTTTCTACCGCCCTATTAACAGGCATCCTTTGCTGCAGCCGCCATCAAGAATATCCCCTCGCCTAAACCACACTCATCCCATAGCTCCCATTAAAGGCCGCACATCAGCTATGAATGTTTCATTCTTCCCAGATGCAATAGCCCGATGGAATGCCCTGCCTGATAATATTGCTTCTTGCACAGATCGAGCAATTTTCCGCACTGAATTAGCGAATCACCTGTGTCTTACGTGATGTATTCGGCTTCATCAAATAATCTGATCCTGTGTTACTATCTCCTTTAATGTTTTTAATTTTAATGTTTTAATTTTAATGTTTTGCTTTGTTTCATTTCATTGCTTTTTGTTTTTGTTTTTGTTGAGCTGGTACCATATGTTGTACACACTGTTCTTGCCCCCGCCTTATGTAATGCCCACGGGCCCTTAAGGCTTCAATAAATGAAATGAAATGAAATGGCAGGTGATGTCAACTTCACACTGGGCGGCGACTAGGCTATAAATTTTCTGCCACGGGTGCTAAGCTGTGTCGAAAAGACTCCTCCTCGTTTTCGAGACCGATATCACGCCGGTCAGTTTTTGCAACAGAAGCGTGGGGAGAGGATGGATCGGCGATGGCGACCACTGATGGAAGATACATTGCTGCGTTAATGCGGGCGCCTCGTATATCTTGGACTACCGCACAGCTCCCTATTCAATTTGAATGCCAAGAATTTACCTTCATAGCATGCATTACTTGATAATCCCCATTAAACTCTGCTTTCTTTCCACTGGTTGATGTTGCGCCTTGTTGCATAGCCACGGCCTGCGGCCCGGACAGTTACGAGGCACAGACAGCTCGAACATAGAAGACGTTTATTTGGGGCGTGTTATGACTTTTATCCCCTGAAGTGGAAAGGGAAGCGGGAGCGGAAAGAAGGAATGGAAGTGTTTGGCGCACGCGCAGCACTCTAGCATGACGAAGACCCAACACGCCTATTGCATCCCTTTTATTTATTAATTTATTTCAGATGATGATGATGGATTTTAATGGCGCAAGGGCCTCTATTGCCAAAGAGCGCCATGGCACAAGGTATTTTTCGATTGCTCAAGGTGGGGTCTGGGACCCATTTCCCAAGCATTTCAGCCCTTATACCGCATTTACATGGGCGACCTTAACCACAGTTAAGGTAACTACGGTTCCCTGTAACTATAGTTAGCCGCGCTCACACGGCAGACGAAACTGCTGTTACGCCACCTAACCACAGTTACCCAAGCCGAGCTTGCTGACCTCCTTTTGCTACCTTAATCGGCAAGATGGCGGCGCCCGTAGCAGCAGCAACATCGAACGACTCGTCCTCCTAGATTTGTGTCATCTGGCTTGAATCAACAACCGTGGCCCTGATACGCATCTGATACGGATCTGATACGGTAACACGCGCAATGCTTGGATATATGCTGCGATTGTAGCGGTACTGAACGCCGGGCTGCCGCCGGGACAAAGCCCATACACCAGCAAACAAATGAAGCTGAAAGAAAATGGAAAACCTCAACAAGAAATACGGTAAGTGCGACCTTTACCGAACGATGCTCGTGCCATCGGGTTCTTGGCGCTGTTTTCATAGTGCAGCTGAACTGCTTAAGTCAGCCTCGCATGTGCGACGGTAGCATGTGTTGTCGCTGGAGCAACGCGTCGATTCTCTTCGCCGTCGTCGCACAGTTCTGGAGTGTCGAAAACGATCTTGAGAATGCATTGTTGAGGTATTAAGGACTAGAGAGTAATGTCCTCGGGCAGGAGCAGCATACGCAGCACTTAGAATCTTCGCTCGTGCACGCGTGCACGGCGCTGCATGCAAACTTCGTCTTCCTCGTTACACACGTGTTGTTCGTCGTTTTTATTTTCAAATTTCGAGCTGCAGCGCTGACAGCATTGCTTTACACGTCGCTGTTTCTGGCCACCTGCTAGAGCAGCAATGTAGTTAATTGAATTTCTAGGCTTATTTCATATTTCTTTACCAGGCTTCACTGTGTGCTAGCAGCCTTTGTGTAGTAGTATACACAGTGAAGCCTGGAAAAGATATATGAAAGAAATAAATCTAGAAATTAACCGAGTAAGATATTGCTAAAGTGACAATAGTTGAACCATAATGCACAGTCGTGGCTTCAATTCCAAAGCAGCAACTAGCAGGATGTAGTTTAGCCACATTGCAAATGTTAATTGCATGCATTAATTTCACCAGTACCTGCGCATATGCATTAGACATTTATCTATGAAATTTTATTCTTGCATTGAGAATGTGTACAGTGAAGTTTAATCCACTGAGAGCAATGCTGTGATGACAACCTTGAAATGTTTTTTAGGAACACATTCAATAGCTCACATCATTTTTATTTGTCCAGGCAGCTGAGACGGACAGGAACTTCAACTAGGTCGCCTGGTGTCTCATGGATCTTCTACTGGCAGCTCCAGTTTCCTTGGCTGCCTTCCCATCAACGATAATGCGCGAGTCGAGGAATGTTCAGAGGTAATTTGTGATTTATACCATTGCGTGTAATCTGTCGTTCAGATCACTTCAGAATTCAATTGCTGCTCATTTCTCAGTGCGGAACTTATGCTCGTTATTAAATGCTGGCCAACGATAGATAATAAAGAACAGACTCAAGCAGTAGTGTAAACCACTCCCACAAACATGGGCACTGGCCTCCACGTCTACATTTTTGCCAAGCAACTCCCACTGCTGGTCCATAAATCCTTGTTTTTCTTTCTAGCAATTCTACATATCGGTAGTTAGCTGGTTGTTTCCCCATATACTTAATGTTACCATGCCAGAGCAAAGACCGCTTTGTTGTACAGGGAGTTCAATGTGCATCGCTGGTTTAGGCTACGTCCTTTTTTTTTCATGTGGGAATCATATGTCAAAAGGCACACACTGCGTATGGATACGACTTAAGTCTCTAGTAAGATGAAGTTATGGTACGCACCAGAATTTCGGCGCATTTATTTGCGTGATATATTAATATTGCTAATGCTGTGTGACAATTCATCTTTCACACCTGCGCACATGCAACTTCACCTTCATCTTACGACTTAAGTCTCTAGTAAGATGAAGTTATGGTACGCACCAGAATTTCGGCGCATTTATTTGCGTGATATATTAATATTGCTAATGCTGTGTGACAATTCATCTTTCACACCTGCGCACATGCAACTTCACCTTCATCCTTGTTGTTTCCCCATATACTTAATGTTACCATGCCAGAGCAAAGACCGCTTTGTTGTACAGGGAGTTCAATGTGCATCGCTGGTTTAGGCTACGTCCTTTTTTTTCATGTGGGAATCATATGTCAAAAGGCACACACTGCGGATGGATACGACTTAAGTCTCTAGTAAGATGAAGTTATGGTACGCACCAGAATTTCGGCGCATTTATTTGCGTGATATATTAATATTGCTAATGCTGTGTGACAATTCATCTTTCACACCTGCGCACATGCAACTTCACCTTCATCCTTCTCTCTTGTAGATACTCATCTTCGTCCATTGATTCTATTAGCAACTGGGCTTGAATACAGTGGAATAATACAGCAACCTGTGGATCATAAGCTGTTATTGCGAACTGTTGTTTCTCTACAGGGACACTGAAGGGAAGTAGCAAAGTAGATAATAAATTTCTATGTGATATCTGTAATGTCCAAGTAATTCAATAAAACAAAGTGGTGGGCTAGTTGGTGATTCATACTTGGAATGAACGACAGCGTAAAAAAGGACAACCACATAAGAGAAGCGTTCTTTGTGTCGTTTCCTCTTCTGTGGTTGTCCTTTTTTTGCGCTGTCTTCGTTCGAAGTATATAAGTAATATCTGTATTGTATTGCGTTTTTGTCTATAAGCTCTTTGTGTGTGCTTTCTGTATTTATTGCCATTTCACATAAAATACACTCAATTGCAGGTTCAGTGCTGTCTATCCCTTCTTTCTATATCATCCCATTTTTCGTGCTGTTTTTAAGCCTTGAATGATGAACCAACTGACCCAGCAATCCTTCCTTTGGAACCATTGGTCAGACTGGGGGGGGGGGGGGGGGGTTGATAGAGTAAGCTGCTCCCACAACCATGGGCATTAATGGCAGTGGGGAGCGGAAATGGCACTTGCGTCTTCAAATCGCCGCGCCTTGTCGTGCCAGAGTTCGCACCTCACCTTCCATGTACTTCTGTTCAACTCAACCCCGTCAGCTGGGTTTACCTTTGGTCAACCATGCCCCACATGCTTGCAGATGTTTAACATATTGCTTGTTATTGACTTTGATCAGCTTGGTATACTGTCTTGTTCAGCTGTTCATTCATTTATTTATATCTACATACTGCGAGCCATGACTTTGGCCGAAGCAGGAGGGCGCACAATTATAAAAGCCATAAAGCCATTAGCCGCAACAGCCACAAGTCATTTAAAGGACATAAAATTCAACATTAGTCACGACACCAACACTAGGAGCCATAAAAAAATCCTCCAACTCCTTCACAAAATATTTCGAGTCACATAAACCTAAAGGAAGGCGACTGCACTCCGCAACAGTATTCAGGAAAAAACAACTGAACCCATTGGTCCATGTGAAAGTTGGGGCTAGGGAATGCTGATGTGCATGTCTGGTTCTTCATATATCTTTTTAGGTATGTTCAGGAAAACAAAAATTTGAACCGCTGACTTCTTTCCAGTTTGGCCATCACAAGTTTGTGTTTTTGTAATATATTGTGTAAGCGGATTATTGCATTACATTAGGACACATTTAAACTCTTTTCTGAGATGACAACATGTTGTCTTGTATGTTTCATCATGTGCAGCTGCCAGTTGTCAATAAGGCACTAGACGGCTTAGAAGTGCTCCTGTCATGGGAGGACAGCCTGCCTGAAGGAAGCAGAAGAGACGACCTCTCACAACTTGCGGCCAGCTCCCCCATTTGCAGTGCCAGTGCTGCAGTACCTGTACTGCAAAGCACAGGCAACAGCAGCGGCGACACAAGCAGAGCCAGTGCTGGCGTAAGCAGCAGTGCCACAGCAGGGGCAAGCAGCAGTGCCGGTGCTGGTACAAGCGCAAGAAGGGAACCCCAAAAGAGCCGCCACAAGCGACAAGGATCTGCTATAGAGCAGCTAGTTGCCGTCCATAAAGGAGAAAGCGAGGCAGCAGCAAAGGCCGACCGCAAAGCACACAAAATGCGCAAGATAATGGTGCGCCTCCAGAAGGAAGCGAATGCCATAAATGCAAGCATGGTGCAACTGCTTGCAAAATTTCTAGACAACAAAGAAAATAATGACTCGCTCAATAAACAGTGATCAAAACAGCTGGAAGTTATTTGATATTACAGCATGTGATGAGATGAAAGATCTTTTACTGCTGAAAGTTTTGTACTGTGTTTTAAACAGTGAATTGTATTGTGTGGGCTGGCTATCGTGGTAGCTTGCAGTATTAGTTATTAACAGAGCCCATGCTTACACTGCAGGGGTGCACAAGTGCAATAATCAAACAAGTCTTACAAGTACATTGCTGCTGCTCTCGCAGTAACACTCCACCTGGTTCTCCACTCAGAACCAATGGCTGTTGCATGTTCACCAGGAACTGTTTGCTACAAGGCTGATATTTTTCTTGCAACATAACTTGGGGGCGGGGGGGGGGGCAAGTTAAAGAACAGTAGGGAATTTTGACAACAGCAAAATAGTAATGACATGAAATTGTTCACAGAAAGCGTATTGGGATGGGAATGTAATGAATTTTATCACACTGTAAGTCGTTCAAAGCTCTCACCCATTGGGTCACAATTACGTCACAGTTTTGTGTTTGCTTTGTGTGTGGATGATGTGTGCAGAAATATGAATCTTCCACCTGCGACCGACATGATTTCGTTACCTTCGTGAGCAAAAGGAAAAAAATTCTCGCAAGTATTGCTAAATCTTCGACTAGATATAAAATGTTCACTGTAATATGATTGTAAGTACCAACAGCTTTTTTGGTCAGGTATCCGCTTCCATTGGGCTAGCATCAGGTGCATGCAACAGCCTAGCGAAAAGATATGGTGATACCCAGGGGGCCCTTATTGGAAAGGTCTATATAGTGAATGCATTTCATTCACTATACTGCTTTCAGAATAAAGTTAAATGGCGCAACGGAACAAACACAGGAAGACACAGACAGAAAAAGCGCCACTGCTGTGTCTTCCTGTGTTTGTTCCTTTGTGCCATTCAACTTTATGATGAACCAACTAACGCCTCCAGCAAGTACTTCTGCTTTCAGAAGGAGTGCAATACTAAAAGCTTGTACTGCTTGACAAGGTACCAACAAGTTGCTGATTGGCAATGTGGCAAGACGATAGCTAGTTATACACGAAAATATAAGCAAACAGCAAGTGATAGAATAGCTGACAATACGCAGACCATGTGGCACAAACACAACAATGAAAAAGGTAGTACAATGGCAATGAAACAGCAACATAAACAGCAGTGCTCAACAGGAATGAATCATATAAAAATGGAAAGCTCATGCTGGCATTTTACTATCGTGTGTGAGCAGAACTGAAGAAAGAGATTTGTTTACAGGAAGTAATGAAATCTTCATTATTGGTTCATTAGATATGGTTGCATTTAGGTGAAGGTTTGTTTGACATAAGGAGTACAAGTAGTTGATACGAAGCATTTCGTTTTGTAGTTTAACAAGAACCAATAATTAACATTAGCTATATAATGCAAGACTGTTTTCTGAAAGCCTGGACACGACGGCCGCTTTTCAATGGAGGTGCAAAGCAAGACACTCGTGCACTGTGCAATGTCAGTGCATGTTAATGAACCCCATGTTGTCGAAAATTCTGCAGCCCTTCACTACGGCATCACTCATAGCCCAAGCCGCTTTGGAACGTTAAACTCCATAAACCAAACCTATTTTATGAAAAACATGTAGGTTACGAAAATTACACTAGTTGTAACCCTCATAACCTTCACCCCAGTAGGGAGTATGCATTATGTGCGTGCAATGGTAGCCATTTAAGGTGAGCCGAACCCATTGTCTGCTACTTCAATAATGTGTGTGTAGCTCTGTTCAGGGCTGTTCCCTCTTGGTAGAGGTGCCCTTCTGAGCTGCTCTTGAGTTTCCCACGGACTGGGTTCTAGCTCAAGGCAAGGTGCTTGGCCAGGGTGCCCCGATGGCTACACCTGACGTCTCTTCCCGGTTGCTTGTGCACAATGGCTGAGTCCGCCTTTCATCAGCGCTCTGCACCACACCAAACTAGCTTGAATCACAGCGGCCACTGAGCTGCTCACAAATGTTGTACAGCACACAAGCAGCACGGATCACATAACTGACATTGTGGATGTCACACTCAAGGCCTTCAGCACCATTCTAAAGCGTGCCTTGACGCGTCGAAAAGCATTTTCGACAGCACGTCTGGCACTCGGCAGCCAGTAGTTAAAGGTCTGTGAGGGGGACCCAGAGGCACCTGGAAGCGGTACAGCTTCATCAGGTGCGTCTGCAATGGGAAAGCTTGATCACCAAGAATAATTGTGCCAACTCCCACACCTTCAATGAGCTATGTTTCTTTTCGGAACAGCTCACTAGCCAGAGTAGCTGGCAGTCGAGGCTTCTGAAACAGTGCCGGGTCATTGTTCCTACCAGGGCTCCCAACATTCGTGCATAGGAACCTGTATGTGTGGTCGACGACAGCAAGTAGAGCGACACTGTACCACCCCTTATGATTGTATTATTCAGCAGCTTCTTGCTTTGGGGGGGCACACCTCATTATGATAGCCATCCACTGCACCAACACCTTGACTGAGAGAAACCACAGTCTGCTGTGAATTTACACATGTGCTCGTAAAGCTCAGCTGGTGTTGGGAAATGCTCAAATCGTGCTTCCAACTACTCCACTACCACGCCGCAAAATTCGTGAAATATTAAATTAACGCAGTGACTGCTGCGAATTTACACATGTGCTCATGAAGCTCAGCTGGGGTTGGGAAATGCTCAAATCGTGCTTCCAACTACTCCACTACCACGCCGCAAAATTAGTGAAATATTCAATTAACGCAGTGACTGCTGTGAATTTACACATGTGATCGTGAAGATCAGTTGGTGTTGGGAAAGGCACAAATCGTGCTCCCAACTGCTCCACAACCACGCTGCAAAATTCGTGAAATATTAAATTAACTGCCCCAGTGCTCACGCCAAACAAGTTGGCAGCAGTTGCCAAAAAAGTGTTGGCAGCAGTCCGCTCTTCTGCTGATCTTGCGAGGTGGTACAAGCCGATCGCCACGCGTTTCTCCGGCGGAATCGCTTTCCGCATGTTGGTATCTTGCCGGCTAATGCTTCCACAAACAGCCACCATGTACCGGAATGTGCCGCGGTTGATCCGAAAGTTTTCTCGGAGTCCGCTGTCCGGAATGTGCGGAAGCGTGGTATCGTACCACGAGTCTGGGAGCGGGTACGCCGACAGATTTTGCTCACGGACGGACAGGTGCACCGCCGCCAACAAAAAGAGCTTCGGCCGACCCCGGTGTCGCTTCCTCATCTCTTCAAGCATGGCAATTTTAGCGCTCAGCGCCAGCATCTGTACGCGCAGGCGTTGTAGCGCTACCTGATGCGCCACGAACGCAGCCCAAAATTGAGCGTCGCCCTCGTTCACGACAGGCCTGCTAAGGGCCAACATAGGCTTGACACACAAGACGTCCAAATGATCTGAACTACACAAGCACAGCACGCACTGTGAAAGAAAAGCCACGAAAATAAAGAACGATAGCAGTGAGCAGTGATGCGTCGCAGCGAGCAGACACGGGTAAAAGAGGCCGGCGTTATTTCGACCAGGTGAAAATAACGGAAAGCCAAGCCAAATCGTTATTCCGACGTGGTCGTAAAACGAAAGCGTTATTTTCACCCATGGATTATAGATTGGCTTGGCGTCATTTGTGATTTGTGGATCGCGGTCGTGCGGGCGCGGGCGTTTTGCATCGCTTGCTTGTTTGGTCGGCCTCTGGATGCTCAGGACGTGTGGTGTAGCACATTCGTTGTGAAAGGACGCTTGTGTGGTTTGTGTGCTCGTACTTGTGTAGTGCCTGCGCCTTCGAAGGCGCTCCAGAAAAATGAGTCTTTTCGAAGCTTTCTCAGGAAAATCTTGTCGTAATTGACGGTATGAAAATACGCTTTCATTTCGCGTAATTTATGGGTTGTTCGAGTGGTCATATGTGCGCTCATCCGTTCCGACCTTTCGTCCTGATTTGCGCAGAGTATAGGCAAGTTAGTAATGTGAATTTTTTACAATGTGTGGCAATGGTCAGAAATACGATCAGGCACGGTGATTCTGCAGTCCCCGAGGCATCCTTCGGTCGAAGCGAGCAGCGGTCCCATGCGTACGGGGTCGTCCACCCTGAACACGCGAGTGCGTGGCTGCACTCTCTGGAGGGCCACTGCGTCCGACACGGCCACTCATCGCAGTCGAGTGGCGCAGAAGTTGGACCTGGGCGTGGCGCTTCCCGTCATCTGCCACTTCGCTTCGATGCGCAGCCGTGTCGGACGCAGTGGCCCTCCACAGAGCGCAACCATGCACTCGCGTTACGACTAGAGAAGAAGGTTGCTAGTGGCACGTCGACAGGACCAGAGGTATTCCGATTATGTTAATAAAAAGCTAGGACCAAAATCCAAGCAAACATTAATAGATTTAGTGAACAAAATGATAGTGGATGAATAGCGATCAAGTAGAATGAACATGATATATAGGGGAAAGGGGGGCAATGCTGACATAAGCAAATACCGTCCCATAACAGTGAGGTGTGTGGTTTATAGGGTGGCGATGCAGATTATAAAGGACAGACTGCAGGCTTTGGTGGAAAACGAGGGTGTGCTAGGGGAGCTACACAATGGGTTCCGGAAACAAAGGAGGTTGGAGCTTTAGACAATCTGTTTTCATTGACGCATTATGTAGAGATTGCTGAAAAGAAACACAGGCCTCTATGGCTACCATTTCTGGATATCAGGCGAGCCTACGGCAACGTTATTCAAGAGGATTTGCGGGACATACTAGGCACATTGGATGTGCCCCGTATGGCACATCCAATGGCGATCAAGTAGAATGAACACGATATATAAGGGAAAGGGGGACAAAACTGACATAATCAAATACCGTCCTTCAGAAACGCACTGCGATGAGTCTCGGTTGGCCTGAGCAGCTGTCTGTGGAAGGTATTTAGCAATGAAGAGGGAGCATACCTGGAGCGTGCGAAGATGCGGTACGCGTGCGCTTCTTCGCTGTTATCGCAGTGGCCGCATTAATCCCATAGAATAAGCGCTATATTGGAATCTAGAAATTGTTTATTTTAAGGTGCAGACGACAAGAATAAAGCGGATGGCAGAAACAAAACGGTCGGAGTGAACCCACGCAAGCGCATTTCGTACAGCGCTGTTTGTGCCGTCTGCCGCGGCATAGTTTCGTTTTTGTGCGGTCCTTCGCGCTAGCGTGGCAGCGTCGGTGTAACTGTGCCAACAGACGCACAAAAAATCACATGGTCTGTAAGTATGTTGGCGTTGGCCTGAGTGCTTCCAGACGTCGCCGAACGCAGCGGCGAAGAAGTGCCTATATAGAGTACGTGTATAGTATCGCTTTTTCTGGCCGGCGTCGCCATTACGCGCGCATTGAACGAATTCCGGGACGGTGTAAACTACCATCGTGAGAGGAATTTCGCGACGTACGACAAGGGGATTATGCAACAATTTCATTATGTAACAGATATGGGCGATCGAGTTTCAGTTGTAGGGGCTTCTGTGGCAGCTGGACTATCTGGCTCATATGAAAAAAAAAGACGAACCGGGAAAAACGCAGCAACCGCGAAAGTAACAGCGGGTTCTACTAGATGTTTGTTTTGCAAAGGAAAAAATTAATCCTGCCTCTTTTCATTGCGAGGGCTAGAAGCGCCAGATGCGGAATTCCATTTTATATTGATATCACCGTTTCGCTGTGCCGCATGCAAGCACTATGATCAGTGCGTTTAGTGGTAAAACCTTTTATGCGCGATCCTTCCTCAAACACACGATCACACAGTGAATTCTCGTTGTTTCGTGCTCACTTTTACAGCTCAAACTTTCGGTCATCCTATTGGAACTGAATTAAGAGCGCCAAGAGTGAACGCGTGTGTGCGGCGGTGGTTTTGTAGTCGTGCTCCCTTTGAGCAGTATCATATATAAACTTGTCGCTATAATAAACTTTTGAGATTTTCGACAGGCCTTTTGAAGATGAAGACAATATATCCAACGGTCATTACGTTTAGGGACAAATTGTGCGCGCGACATGGGTGGGAAATATATATATGGCCACGTACCAATGGTCAGGCATTCGACGCCTCGATACTTCAAGTATTAAGTGACCGAAAATTTGTTCACACTATGCCGATTAGAAACAAAGGGTAAGGGGACCGAAAAATTGTTCTTTACTCATAGTTCAGAATAAAGAGAGCCCGACCACAGGGATTGGTACGGGTATTTTCATTCTTATGCGACCGCTCATCAGCACTGTCAGCGGCGCCTCACAGATTCCACGCGATAGGCCCCGCATACGGTAAAATAAACTGGTCCCACGTCGTGGCAGGAACAGGAGCGCAGCTGGGGAGAAACTGCACTTCGAAAGCACCGTGTGACAGGGGTAGTAGACGAGTGGTTCTCCACGATGGCCACATGCAGCGTGCTGCATTGCCATGCTTCATCGGTCAGGACAGGTAAGCTGTACGGCCGTTGCGTGGGCTTATATTACCGGCAGCTTTGTCGCACTGAAATACGCGATTTTGACGGGAGCGAAGTGCCACTTTGTAAATACCGTCGGTTTGAATTAAGCAATTTTCCTGTCTACAGTACACACCTTACATACCCCTCTGGCAATAATGGCCCTCAGCAGCTGAGAAAAGAAAAAATAATCTGACATTAACAGGTGATGCGAATTCACTCAGCCACCATTCTGCTTGAGGAAAGATAGATCACCAGTAAGAGAAGACTATAAATCAAATTTTGCGAATATTTAGGGTCTCTTGTTAGCAGTTAAAGCCTGATATTACCCAGTTTGTGCACCAAAAACATAAATCACGAAAACCAGGGTAAACCCAATTCCTGCTCAAAAAGTGCCTTCAAGAGAAATGTAATTTTCCAGTGCAACAGTCTCAAGCTACTGTATAGAAACTGGCAGATGTGTTGAACCTGGAGGCAATGGATAAACTGGCCATGTGATGGTTTTCATGTCATGTTGCATGGCATGAATTACCGAGGAAGACACCGTTTTCTTTATGCTCTTTTACAGTGCAGTTTCGGGCAATGTGAATTTCAAAAACTGCCAGCAAGAGCCCAGTGCTACAGAATCCGCCTCGTTTGCAGGGAGTTGCAATCCCAGTGGCACTGCTAGGACTGTTATCTTGCCTTTGTAAAATACCTACAAAGAACATTCAATTCAAAGGGCCTCAATTACAATGTTCAGTGGGCTTCAGCACCCGTTTAGCAGCTGTCTCAAAGCAGTATGTTGCCGAAATTTTTTTTTCATTAGCTTTGTGAAGCCTTTTCTGCTGCAATGGCATAAACAGGAAGGCAATATGCGGTTCTGCAGCAACACTTCAGGCTGTGATGCGACACACGGCAAGCACTTACCTCAAAGATGAGTAAGTTGCTCAGAGGAAACAATGTGGTGGCTGGGTATGGCCTTAAAAAAAACTGATTCGTAACACGGTTTTTCTATACGGCAAACGAAGTTGTTACTCATTTGTTCATACGTTTCATCAATTACTGACAAGGCGGGTCGGTAGGAAAACTTTATTTGGCAAGGAAGTCCTGGCCGACGTGAGCCTAATGCGACTCTGCCTGTAAGCCAAGGTGCAGACTTGTAAGCACAATCTTGAGCCAGTAGCCTGGAACGGGGAATAGGTGCCTTGGACCAGAGAATGCGACGCCATGCAAGGTCGGCTGCTGCAGTCCCTCCACTAGTGTCAGGCATACACAGGGTTGGATGCCATGAAAAGAGAAAAAAGTATGCAAGCTCTGAACAATAAAATGCAACTAATAAAGCCCTGAGAGAAACCCACAAACAAACACACAAAAAACGGAATGCATATCAGGGAAAAAAATAAGGACATCTCCCAACAGGCTACAGCAGCAGCCTACGCACTCCTGTAGTGGCTTTGCGTATGCACATTAGAAAGATCCTTAAAAAAAAGAATAAAAGGAACATTGTTCAAGATGTGCCAGAGAAACCACACACAAAAAGAAGTGTGTACAAGGCAGACACCAAGAATGAATAAAAACAGTCAAGACAAACAACGAAAGGGTCTCTGAAAGGCTTCTGACGCTGGCACACAGGAGGTCACAAGCTCCATATGCTAAACCCAAAACCTTAAAGGGGCGGGGACATCAAATTTTTGGTGGGAGTGTTCTTAGTTTCAAACATTGCATACTCCCACACGGTGCGTGATACGAGCTCCGCAATTTAAATATGAAAATTAAGTATTACCGCATTATTTATACTGAGCGATTTCGGTTTCTGAGTATCGGGGTGCATTATGACGTCACTCCCGAGGAAGAGCAGCAACCCTGGTCATGTGGGATCCAAAAGTAGTGACACAGGGACCGCTGCATCGTCTGCTCTCGTACACATGCTGTGCATATCAGGGCCTTTCGAAATGCCGGCCAGTACTGCGATATGCTTTAATTTCGAGTAGTTCAAATTATAAAACATTTGAAATTACAATACAAACATGTTTCCACAAAATGCAGTGATGAAAAGAAATATTTCACACAAATATTTCATTCCTCTTCATAATTTACCGCATCCTAAAGCTTATTGAGCGTCTCAATGAATGAGGGAAAATCATGTAGAATGGTACAATTAGCCTGAGCCAAAACTGTGTTCAGGAAAAAAAACATGACAGCTCGACTTTGTAAGCTGCCGAACGACAATCTTTCGGCTTTTCATTTCTCGGTCTTTCGCCGAAGATCATAGCACCGAAGCGCGACCTTGTGGTAGAGCATCCACCTCACATTCGGGAGGTGCTGTGTTCGATTCCCAGTGCCGCCGGGTACCCACCGGTTTTAAGGTTTCCCCGCCATGGTGCTCGGCTCATCTAGGGTGAGATCCTTGGGAGAAGAGTCTTCGACAAACCGTTGCCTTGATGGACCAGAGATAAGTTCCGCCGTTAAGCAACCTCAAATCCACCTCGTGCGGTAGAAGCCCATCTTTTTTTTTAACCCGTCATGCACACCTGCTGATGCGTGTGAGCCAGCCACAACGGTAGCAATCAAATACCGCCGCACTTTGCTCGAAGGGGGTTTGTGAGCGGAGAGTGCTTATGGCACATCTATCTTGAGGCTAGAGAAGTGAACGTTGTAAGTTTTGTAGCTGGCACAAGGTGAGAGTTTTGGGCTGCGGTTTTGTGCCCGCATTTGACGGGAATTTTGAGGCGCAGGCTATCCTTCCCACGCAGTGTAGCCCTGGAGAGCCGAGCACTAGGTCAGGGACCGCCTGTTCCTATTGGATTAATTAGCTGGTGGACCGGAGGCCGCGGGAATCGTACCCACGAGCTCCCGTAGCCGAGGCGAGCACTCAAGCACGAGGC
Organism: Amblyomma americanum; assembly: GCF_052857255.1. NCBI lineage: Eukaryota > Metazoa > Arthropoda > Arachnida > Ixodida > Ixodidae > Amblyomma > Amblyomma americanum. The sequence goes on along the minus strand of NC_135500.1, from coordinate 3,194,868 downwards.
CACGGCTGCGGTGGAGATGCTCTTGTCACAGTTCAGACACTGAAAAGGCGTATGACGTGATGTGGCATTGTTGAGAAACATTAATGACACAAAAAATCGATGAACAGCTGCTTAAGCTACAACAAGAATGAGAGTATTAACAAGACGACCTCTTCCACACTTTATTGTGACACCTCCAGCTGTGGAATGCTGCCCCAGATGCAGCATTCTTGACGGGAAATAGCCCACTTAACTCTTGTGTATGTGTTTCACCACACTGGAATCCCTGGCCGTAACGGACCCACAGATGCTGGCACATTTCAACTAGGAATCTGCGCTGAAATTTCAGCAGCTGTTTTCCTTCTCACTGGACGAAAAGTGCCTGACTGATCCAGACTCTTAGATTTGGAAGTTTGTTAAAATTATGCTCACAAGTTTTTGCTTTCTTTTAATGGTTCATAAGAGTGGTGGCCATATGTGCTGACATTACATGTGCTTTCACAAAAGAAACAAAACTCTACTTTGAGAAAATTCTGGAAAATTTCTAAACGGAACACCCTGCATGCTTTCAGGGACTCCATACACTGTTCATTGTACTGCAAAAGAATATTTCCGGCTTTCAAGAAGGAACCCTTGAACAAGAGGGCTGACAAAGGTTGGTTTGCTCATCACTGAGAAGCACTGCCTATTACTGCCTTTCCAATGAAGGCACACACTGGCATCCCTTTCGATAGCAGCAATGCCACAGGACAAGCACCAAGCATTTCCACAAAAGGAACAGCTTTTTACGACCTCGTCATCACAGCTTGAACCGCAGAGAAACTAGCCTCTGTTTGTTTCTGCAATAGCCTACAAGATTGACGAGGCCTGAGAGCAAGATTTACAGATCGATTTTGGCGCCACACTGGGGTCGCGTGGCACCTCGCATCAGCATACTAAATGCACATGAATTCTGCACATTCCTATCACTACGGCTTATTCCACAAAAAATACTTTTGAACGTAGCTGTGTCTATTCATATGCACCAGACCAAACTTAATGAGGAGTGTGGCAACCTGTACAGAACCAACTAGTATATACAATGCTCACTTCATTGAAGACAAGAAAAAGACAGCTAAAACAGACAGGCTGCCATGCCTAATACTCATTAGAAGCAAAACTATGTCATGCCAATAATAACGGACCGTGTGCTGGACACTCACAGTATCGTTAAAACTCGCAGCAGACCGCTGCGTTAATTTCAGTCCTTCATTTTCCGAGACTTCACCACTCCAAGATTTTTCAAGGTAAACGAAATTCCTCTTGACAATTCTAGGTTGCTAGACACCCTTTAAAACCGTCACAGCCCTTCAAAGAAATACAGTAGAACCTTGCTGTTCTGTTCTTGGTTCCTGTAATCTGCAGTATCACAAAACGAAAAATTATGCGTGTTGTGCTATTTTTATTCACAATACAAATCCTGGATAACTTTTTGAAATGATTCCCTGGTATACATGTCCATAATTTTGCCAAATTCTGACCATATAATGCATTCAGAGACCAAGAGAAAATGCCAGCCAAGCTAGCCATCATTTTGGATGCTTTGCCCATATACAACTGAGCATTACGGAGAAGACGCCGCTGCTGCCCTGCACAAAGACGGGGACACAAAACATCTTAAGAGCAGCTGCGGCTCTTCCACAATGCACAAGTGTAGCGGGACAAAGTATCTGAGAACGGTAAGAAATAGTTGACGGACTGGACATGCCATGAAACTTCACCCCCATGGGAAACAAAAAATATGGAAACAACTTGCAAGCGCTAGCAAAGGAATTTTCAAAATTTGTGCCAGCACATTCACAAAAGTTTTATTGAAGTGAAAGTGCCAATAAATGCCAGGGACTAGGAAATGGCGCAAAACCTGGACATAGAGACAGTCCCGTGCAGACCAGGAAAAAAAAATTCATAGGGGCTAATTCAAGCTTGTTGCTAAAACATTGTATTCATAACATAAAAAAAAACATATGAAGGGGGAAAGGGGGGGAGACAAAAAATAATAGGTAAGGGGCACGAACCTTTGCCTTAAAAATGCAAAAGGCGTTGTTTCGTACCATTTGGAAAAGATATCATGTCAGGATTTCGCATTCATTGAAAAGCAGTGTGCAATCACCTTGAAATCAGTGTGCGGCAGATTAGCCAGCAATTAAATTACTGTAATAAAGTTACAGTAATTAAATCACTTTTCTGGGTAATTTTTATTGTAATTCATTACTTTTGTGGCCTGGCAATTTAGTAATGTAATGAACTACCTTCAAGCAGTAAGTTCACGAAAAAGTAATTAATTACTAGCGATATTACTTTTGCTGCATACCGAGTCCATGCTTTTCCTCGTATCTTCCATGCTTTGGCCTCGCGTTTGTGGAGATGAGCATATACAAAGAAAAGATAGGGTTTATGGGGGTTTAATGTTCCAGAGCAATCGACTCGGGCTGTAAGGGATGCCATAATGAAGGGCTCCGGGAATTTTGACCACCTGGGGTTCTTTGAGGTGCACTGACATCGCACAGTACAGGGGCCTATAGCATTACACCTCCACCGAAATGAGACTGCTGCAGCCGGGATCAAACCAGAGTCTTTCGGGTCAGCAGCCGAGCACCATTTAACCAATGAGCCACCTCGGCGACTCCCAAAACAAGAATAAATTACGGAGGGCACTAGAGACTAGTTCCATGCTTTGAAGGCGAAAAACATTCACTTTTTAATTTATATTGTTTCCTTCCTTTCTAGTGACACACCTTCTCATTAGCATACAGTCATAGGGCAACACATACATTAAATGAATCATTACTTGCCACGAAGCAATGCGGTTTTGTGGCCCATGGGTTGCGCGATCACCTCACAATATTGTAACGTGAAGATGTGCACACCAAAAGGGAAAAATATATTTACAGGGAAACAGCTTACAGCCACGCAGCCGAACAACCGGGCACGCGAAGCCCAGCCGCAGAAACGCACTTCGTCCTCTTCGCGTTCCAAGCGCGAGCGCACCAAGCACGAGCGTTCCAAGCACAAGCACAACCGTAGCATAACTCCCGGCGGCAAAAGCACCGTCCCGGTGCTAAGTGGATGATGTAGCAGGCGTGTGGTACGGTTTGAGACGGACTACATGAACGACGTCAGTCAAAGGGCTAGTGGACGACGTCGGAGCATGAAGAGGTGTAATCTCGTAGGTCACGTCGATCACCTGACGGAGAACTCGATAAGGGCCACTGTACTGACGTAGAAGTTTCTCAGAGAGACCTACACGCGAGAAGGAGACCAAAGGAGGACGAGTGAGCCCGGCGGATAGTGTACTGGGCGATGCCGGCGGTCGTAAACTGACTTCTGGTAGGTCTGAGATGCGGTGAGCCGGTCTCGGGCGATTTCACGGGCCATAGTTGCTCGGGAGATGGCGTCACGTGCATACTCTGAGGTCGAGGCAGTAGAACTCGGTAGTAATGTATCCAATGGCAGCGCAGGATGCCGACCAAACAGAAGGTAGAAAGGAGAATAGCCGGTGGTATCATGCCGCGACGAATTATAAGCAAATGTTACATAAGGCAAGGCAACGTCCCAATCGCGGTGGTCGGGCGAGACATACATGGATAGCATATCGGACAGAGTCCTGTTGAGGCGCTCGGTAAGCCCGTTCGTCTGGGGATGGTAAGCTGTAGTGAGCTTATGCTGCGTGCCACAGGACCGGAGGATATCGTCAACTACTCGGGACAAAAAGTAGCGGCCGCGGTCCGTCAGCAATTGGTGTGGAGCGCCGTGGTGAAGGATTACGTTCTGCAATAGGAAGTCGGCGACATCGGTTGCGCAACTTGTTGGTAACGCACGCGTGATAGCGTACCGGGTCGCATAGTCGGTCGCGACAGCAATCCAACGGTTGCCGGAGCAGGACGTCGGAAAAGGTCCGAGAAGGTCGAGTCCAACACGGTAGAATGGTTCGAGAGGTACGTCAATAGGCTGTAGAAGGCCAGCAGGCAACGTTGATGGTCGCTTCCTGCGTTGACAGAGGTCGCAGGAGGCAACGTAACGCCGAACAGAGCGGTACAGACCAGGCCAAAAGAAGCGGCGTCGGACCCGATCGTATGTGCGGGAGACGCCGAGGTGGCCTGCGGTCGGTAGGTCGTGTAGTTCCGCTAGGACAGATGAACGGAGACGCTGGGGAACGACTAGCAGGAGCGGAGGTCCGTCAGGACGAAGGTTGCGGCGGTATAGGACGCCATCCTGAATGACGAACAGTTGCAATGAAGGATCTCGGCTGGCACAGTTGAGGCGATCAATGAGAATACGCAAGGAAGAGTCTTGTCGCTGCTCGTCCGCGATGTTAACCAGATCGGAGATAGCGAAGAGGCACGGGCCGAGGTCGTTGTCTCCAGGATCAGGCGGCTCTACAGGGTGCCGAGACAGGCAGTCGGCGTCTTGATGGAGACGCCCTGACTTGTAATGAACAGTGTAAGAATACTCTTGGAGGCGCAACGTCCAACGTCCGAGCCGGCCTGTGGGGTCTTTCAGTGAAGACAGCCAACAAAGGGCGTGGTGATCGGTCACTACGGAGAATGGACGGCCAAACAGGTACGGTCGGAACTTAGCTACAGCCCAAACAAGAGCTAGACACTCGCGCTCTGTAATTGAGTAATTTCGCTCAGCTGTAGAAAGGAGGCGGCTGGCATATGCAATAACGCGTTCTTGCCCTTGGTGACGTTGGGCTAGCACGGCGCCAATCCCATAACCGCAGGCGTCTGTGCGAACTTCAGTCGGAGCCGACGGATCAAAATGGGCCAGAATAGGTGGGGAGGTGAGTAAGTCGACTAGCGAAGAAAAGGCCTCCTCTTGGGCAGGGCCCCAGGTAAAAGGGGTGTCTTTCTTTAGAAGGTCGGTCAGGGGGCGAGCGGTGCCGGCAAAATTTTTGATGAAACGGCGGAAGTACGAGCAGAGGCCGACGAAGCTGCGCACATCCGTAGACGACTGGGGAATAGGGAAGTCCTTGACGGCTTTAACTTTACCAGGATCCGGGCGGACACCAGAAGCGTCGACTAGATGTCCGAGAATGGTGAGTTGGCGGCGACCGAATTGACATTTCGACGAATTGAGCTGTAGCCCGGCTCTACGGAAGACAGAAAGAATGCTCGCCAGTCGTTTGAGGTGCGTGGTAAACGTGGGCGAAAAAACCACAACATCGTCGAGGTAACATAGACATGTGGACCATTTAAAGCCGCGAAGCAAGGAGTCCATCATTCTTTCGAAGGTAGCTGGCGCATTACAGAGACCGAATGGCATAACTTTAAACTGATATAAGCCGTCCGGTGTGACGAATGCCGTCTTTTCGCGGTCATTGTCATCAACAGAGATTTGCCAATACCCGGACCGAAGGTCAATTGAAGAGAAAAATTTGGCTCCGTGAAGGCAGTCCAAAGCATCGTCTATTCGTGGGAGTGGATAGACGTCTTTTTTGTTATGTTGTTTAGGTGCCGGTAATCAACACAAAAGCGCCAGCTGCCGTCCTTCTTTTTAACCAGCACAACTGGTGAGGCCCAAGGGCTCGACGAGGGCTCTATGATGTCTTTACTGAGCATCTTGTCCACCTCTTGCTGTATGATGGTGCGTTCTGTACTGGACACTCTGTAGGGGCGTCTGTGAATAGGAGCTGCGTCACCGGTGTTGATGCGATGCGTGACCACAGATGTTCGAGCCAAAGGGCGGTCATCGAAGTCAAAGATGTCGCGAAAAGACGACAGAAGATACCGAAGGTCGTGAGCTTGCCCTGGTAAGAGGTCAGCAGCAATCATTTTTGCATATTCATCAGGTGGTGGGACGTCAGAGTCGCGGCAGTTCGACGAGGGTGGGACGCTTCTCACCGCCGATACGACGCATTCGGCAGCAGGGCACAGCGTGGCGAGCGACATACCTTGTGGGAGCGGCTGAACGTAAGAGGCAAAGTTGAGAACCGGAAGGGACGCTTGATTTGCCGACATGGTGACAACTGTATGCGCAAGGGCAACACTGCGTGTAAAGGGCACATCAGGAACCGGAGTAATGATGTAGTCACCATCGGGAACTGGCGGGACAGAGGAGAAACGGACATAAGTGGCGGCATCGGGGTCCAGGCGGACAAAGTCGGCGGTGCACAGTCGGTGAACAATTGGATCCGGTGGCTCTGAAGGAACAGGTAGAGCGAGTTGAACGATGCTTGTGGCGCAATCTATAAGGGCGGAATGGTCGGTGAGAAAGTCAAGGCCGAGAATGATGTCATGAGGGCAGTGTTCGAGGACAGTGAAGAGCACAGAAGTATGGCGGCCGGCTATTGAAACACGAGCAGTACACATTCCGACGACAATAGACATACCGCCATCTGCAACACGGACCACAGTTGAGGGGGCAGGAGTGAGCACTTTCCTTAGGCGACGGCGAAGACGAGCATTCATGACTGAGACGTGCGCTCCAGTGTCGATCAGAGCGGTAACAGGGACCCCGTCCACGTCGACGTTAAGGATGCTCCGATGAGCATGAAGAGTTAAAGGAGGGTTTTCTGGTCGGGTCGTCGGAGCAGCATCACCCCCAGACGTTGCAGCCATCAGTTTTCCGACCGGGAGCGGGCATATGGGGCCGGCGACGAAGGGCGGCGAGGTCGGGGCGATGGAGATCGACGGCGCTGAGGTGACGACGAACGGTTGGTAAGCGGGGTCTGAGCGTTGTGGCCAGAAGAGGTCGTTTCCGAGGGCGAGGGAGAGCGGCGGGAATATGCAGAACCCGGCGGGTAGCGGCTGTAGGTCGAGGACGGACGGCTTCGGCAGTGTCGAGATATGTGGCCAACTCGGGAGCAGTCAAAGCAGATGGGCCTGTCATCAGGTGTTCTCCATTCATCTGGATTGCGGCTGCGTCGAGGGTAGTATGCACGTTCAGAACCGAGCTCCGGGGACATGCGGCGAGCATATGGGGCACTAACTGAGCAAACAGGCTGAATCCCAAGATTGGCAAATTCTTTGCGAACGACAGCCTGTATAAGGGATACTGCTGGAGTACTGTCTGTTGCGGGTGGATGAAACGCAACGGGGAACATTGCCTCTACTTCTTGGCGCACAAGTCGTGTCAGGCTCTCAGATGTCGGCAGACGGCTCGGTGGAGTCGAGTCTACACAGGACGACGTCGCAGTCGTATTCGGCAACCGCGTGAACTGCGGAGAAATTCGGCGGCTCTTCGCTTGTTCGAACCGGCGGCATTCCTTGATGATTGCGTCAACCGTTCCGCAGTCCTTGTATACAAGAAGGTTAAAGGCGTCATCTGCGATGCCTTTGAGCACGTGACCTACTTTGTCGCACTCTGACATAGTGGCGTCGACTTTCATGCAGAGAGCTAATATGTCCTGAATGTATGATACATAGGACTCTGTGGACATTTGTGCACGGCATGCGAGCTCCTTCTTCGCAGCGAGCTGACGCCCGAATGGCTTACCAAACAGGTCACAAAGCTTGCGCTTGCAGAGATCCCAGCTGGTGAGTTCATCCTCGTGGGTCTCGAACCATACCCTGGCAGTGCCCGTCAGGTAGAAGATGACGTTGGCCAACTTTAGGGTCGGGTCCCACCTGTTGTGTGTGCTCACGCGCTCGTACATTGCGAGCCAGTCCTCCACGTCGACGCCGTCCGTTCCGTCGAAGGTCCCAGGATCTGTCGGATGGGCAATGATGAACGCCGGGTTGGCGGACGCCGACGGAGCGGCCCCTTCGCTGGTCATGGTTGAAGAGCCGGCGAGCTGACGACCGCTGCGGAGTTCCGTGCTTGCTGTGGCTGTACCCCGCACCTCACACCAATAATGTAACGTGAAGATGTGCACACCAAAAGGGAAAAATATATTTACAGGGAAACAGCTTACAGCCACGCAGCCGAACAACCGGGCACGCGAAGCCCAGCCGCAGAAACGCACTTCGTCCTCTTCGCGTTCCAAGCGCGAGCGCACCAAGCACGAGCGTTCCAAGCACAAGCACAACCGTAGCAATATGAAGGCTCTTGGTTCAATTCTCTGCACCCTCGAAAGAAATTTTTCTCTTTGCTGATGATGTCAGTGGGGGTTGTGAACCACTTTTCCTGGACATCGACAACATAGCCGGGTATCGACGTTAATGTGCCACTTAAGGCTCTTGCCTGAAAAGCGTGCAACCACTAATAGCCAGCAACCCAGGGAATCGACGTACGCGTACGATAGGTGATGTGCGCGCAGGCGCCAGCACTGCTTTTGTGAAGAGCCTGCATATCAGTCACAGGACTGCTACGCATCTTCCTGCACTGCATACGGTTTCATACACAAAGGCACTGCATGGCCACCAGAAAAGCTCCATGACCAAGAAAAGCTCCAAAACAGGACAAGCGCTTGTCCTGTGTTTTTTACCTTTGAATTCCCGGTCTTCCGTGCTGTTAATTTTTTAAATATGTATCGCCAACTCGTCCACGCTTGTCCTGCGTTTTATACCCTTGAAGTCCCCGGTTTCCGCGCTGCTAATTTTTTAAATATGTATCACCATCTCGCCCGCCTTGCTATCGTGTATTCACTCCTACTATTCATCCACAACTATTCATCCACATCATTGAGGTTTTTTTGCTCCCATAATTCCTACTGCACTAGAAGCCGTGTGTTGGTGCTTGAATCTGAATGCCACACACCCATATGCATGCAGCACACATCCTTTTACCAGCATAGCACCACGTAAGATCATGTCAATGCCCCATTTGGGGACAAGGGGGTGCAAGCGTACAGAACAGTAGGAACAGAACACAAACACTAATGTTGTTTGAGTCAGTGCTGTGCTCTGTCTTTTGGGCTGCATGTCTCAAGATGAACAACCCCCTTCCCATTTTCCTTAAAAAGTGAAACTACAACAAACATCTACTCCTAATTTGTGAAAACAAAGCGACAAACAGAGAACATAGGTCGTCTGTGACTTCTCGCCTCTCACTACTGATTGTCTCTAGGGGCACAAACGTTGCCAGTTTCACAGCAGTGGGCCCACTTTCAAAATTATAATTTGCTAGATCCGTGACAGCCTAGTTGCTTTGTTCAGTATACAGGCAGGCTTTGTTCATTTGGGGTCTGCAGGTGAAAGCTGTTGTTTTTTTCTTCTTTTTATGTAATGGCTAGGACAAAAACTGTCGCCCACCCAATGCAAATGAAGAAGCCACATAATCATAAGGTCTCTTCCGTTTGGCTGCACTTTCTGCACTAGTTCAAGAAGTGCAGCACGAGTTCTAGGCTGGCTTGCACTCACCGAAATGGAAGCGCAACTGCGGTGCAGTAATATGGCGGTGCCCATTTGTAGGTTGAAGAAGCGGAGAAGGTATGGCACTAGTTATTTAAAGAAATGATGAGAGTTCTTTGTTGAAAGGTTTATGGCTTATGGGGGTTTAACGTCCCAAAGTGACTCAGGCTATGAGGGACGTCATAGTGAAGGGCTCTGGAAATTTCGACCACCTGGGGTTCTTTACCATGCACTGACATCACAGTACACGGGCCTCTAGAATTTTGATGGAGGCAAAATTCTAGGGGTCCGCGTACTGTGCCATGTCAGTGCACGTTAAGGGAGCATAGAGACCTAATTTTGGTGGCATATTTTCTTCTTTATAACGAAGTGGAAGACACTACAATGCATGAATAACGATGTGGTATTCGCCTACGACCGCTAAATAATTTATAATCGAATGTTTCTGTCATGCTGTTTCAGTTTAAACAGGCGAATGAGAGCTGTGACGACAAAGAGAGGTTTTAGGTCATTAGAGGCATATAAAAACTGCGATATAATTGCTGCTTTATTGTTTTAATTTACTGCACTGCTGAAACCAGCCTTCCTCAAGAGGAGGAACGACAACAAATGTAGAAGCACCAATTATATTTCAGTTTTTCACACCTCACATGAGCTACAACCTCTCTTTAAGGTCACAATCATCGTTCAGCTGTTGAAACTGAAACAGCACGAGAAAGAAATTCAGTTATAAATTATTCAGCAGCCGTAGGAACATACCACTAGTAATCCGTGTATAATAATGCCTTACACCTCATTACGAAAAAGATTGGTGTGGTTTACGGGGGTTTAACATCCCAAAGTGACTCAGGCTATGAGGAACACTGTAGTGAAGGGCTCCGGAAATTTCGACCACCTGGGGTTCATTAACGTGCACTGACATTGTACAGTACACGGGCCTCTAGAATTTTGCCTCCATCAAAATTCGACCCCCGTGGCCGGGATCGAGCCCATGTCCTTCGTGTCAGCAGCTTCCTTAAAGAACACCAGGTGGTCAAAATTTCCGGAGCCCTTCACTACGGCATCCCTCATAGCCTGAGTCGCTTTAGGACGCTAAGCCCCCATAAACCATAACCTTTCAGCAAATAACTGTCATCATTTCATTAAATAACATGCCATACCTTCTCTGCTTCTTCGGCCTACACATGGAGGAGTTGAGTGACTGTTTGAGGCGTCATAATGAAAACCTAAGCGGTCAGGTCGAGTCGCATGGGCAGCATTTCAGTGCTAATTCGTAAGTCGCCTGTGTGTATACATGCGCCGACTATTTTTCCTCGGTGAAATGACGATTTCCTAGCGCAGGTTCATGGTAAGATTTCTTTGCAATTTGCTGCTTGAAAATTTTTTCAAGTGTTTCAGGATTTTGGTGGTCGTTGGTGTCGGAGGCATGTAGTTGGCTGCACTTTCATGACGACAGCAAGGCTATCAGACAACCAGGCCTGCACTCGACCATTCGTTTTGGAAGCGGCCAGTGCCAAGCTGCATTTGAACTGTCTGAACCGACGCTGCACGCTGCCGGCACCACCGCAAAACTTGTCAGAACTAGTGCAGAGAGTGCAGCCAAATCAAGGAAACCTAGCATGACCACAATCTTAACAATTTGGTAGTTTGGGCTGGTTGGTATGGGATATTAGAAGACAGCGCAGCACAACAGGACAAAGAAAAGGAGCACACAGGGCGAGCGCTTATCCTGTGTGCTCCTTTTCTCTGTCCCATTGTGCTGTACTATGTCTTCTAATATCACCACAATTACCTGTAACACAATGCAACAGTGCCTTGTGAGCTTTATGCAGCTCACAAGCTTCCAAACAGTCATAGGGCATCATGCACATTGTTGACAGTGTTCATCCCTTTAAGGCCTCTTTACAGCATCAGCTGTAAAAATGTCGTAAGATTAGAGGCCTTAAAAGAACGCTTGCTTTTCCAGTTGCCTCATGCGCTCCATGCTAGTTGGCCACCTAAGTCCAAACACCTTCCCCACGTAAAACTGATGTTCGGTGCAGGTCGCACAGCACTCATTTTAAAATTATCACCGAAGGTGGAGGGCTCGCCTTGTGGCGCCTTAAAACCTTCGCTGCCTCAGCATTTTAACGCCCCATTTGTTCAGCCTCTGCGCCAGCAAGTGAACGCCGGACTCAAAGCAGGAATTGGGAAGGCCCGTGCATACAAGAAAACTGCATGCCAGTTTTTCAAGTGCTGTTTTCTGAAATAAACATGAATTTAAAAGAACATGTTTCGCTCCGCAGACACCAAAGCGTAATCGCTTATCTCGCCGCAATTTTTGCGCCTGTTTTAGAAAGCGAATTGTAACAGGAGCACACAATTGTGAAGTGCAATTAAGTCAACACTCAACAGACTTGCCCAGCCGCGGGGCCACAAAAAATCGGACCGCGTACAAAACTCATCGCACAAACGGTTAGTTCAACTCCCGACCGGCTTTATTAGTAATAAAGACGGTCGTGGTTTGACTGGACTGTTGTCAAAAGTTTCCTGCCTTTTTTCGGGAGCACGCAAAATCTGGTAATTATGCGTGTTTTACATGACCACGAGTTACGTTGGGCTGGGTTGACAAAAATATAAAAACACGCTCAGGGCTTGCTCTTTTCCGTAGACCTGCACAGAGCTTTTGAGCAGAACTTACGATAAAACAGATGAGTCTTTCCCTCCGGGCCTTTGGGTCCACTGGCGGGCAAGCGGGCTCCGTGCTAGCCCTGGGTTATCTGCTAACACAAAATATTCGGGCGCAAGGAAGTTGACAACGGAATGCCGAGTGTCAGATAACAGGCAATCGCTCAGTATGTGCATACCAAAAGATAGAAAGAACAAATTACTCACGTGCAACACGATGGCACGCTCCGCACGCCGACCGGCCATAGTGCTACTGAAAGCAATGCTCGGCTCGGCTCAAACATGGCTCAAATAGCAAAAAAATTGCCGGACGTGACGTCTTTTCTTCAAACCGGATGCGACGTCATGGGTTGAAATAACGCTTGCGTTATTTCGACCTCTGGGGGCACCTTCTTTCCTCCATGTCTGGGGGCCTATTCTCGATACGCATGGCCGCCGTTCGGCGCCATGTTGTCTCTCTGATTGGCTCATAGGGCGATCACGTGAGTGTCACGAGTTTCAAATTTTTGGCGCGAAACCGTCGGGCTTCGAAATCGCCTTCTGCTGTGACGTCAAAATGACGTATCCTTGAAGCCTGATTTTTAGCACAGTTATACTTGGTGCCAGGTTGGTAAATTTAAGTGTTTGTGGAGGGGAAACGAAGCTACAGCTGGCAGAAAAGAAAGCACTTGGCTCGTTTTAGCAATTTTGAGAAAAAAAAGTTCGTACTGTGAGGGTTGCTTCCTAGAATGTGATTGGCTGGAGGAATGTCACGTGATTCATGTGATACGCAAGCATAATTCAGTGAGGTCAAAATGACGTTTAGTGACGCAAAGGAAATGCTGCCATTGCTGAAAAATGCCCCATTTGGCCGCCGTAATTTGAGACGGCCGCAAGATGGTCGAATTATGGTGGACATAGTCGAATTATGACCACACTAATTTATACGGCATTTAGCTCACCGTAGTTTGGTAGGCGCTTATTTGAAGTAATAAACTGTTCAGAAACATGGCTGTTTTGAATGTAGAAGCATTGAAACGGCGTTATAATGGTACCTCTTAATTAAGCAGCATTTTAGAGCCTTAATTATCAGAGCGTAATTTTACACCCGTGTGAGGACTCTAGCTGCGCTCCCGTTTCAAACGCTTCTCTCATGCTAAGAAATGATCGGTCCGCGCGGTCGTGGTTGCTACAGCGCGGATATGGCGGCGTCCGTAGCTGCCGTTTGTTGTCAAGGGCTGCGAGAAGCGAAGCATTCGTGAGTGCGCCTCATTGTTTTCGAAGGACTGCCCGGTTCGTGAGTGTGACTGCCTGGCCAGCGATATATGGTTTGGTGGCTGTTCAAGAAGATTTGCGGAAAGAGGCAGCGCGTGAGCACACTGGTCTGCCTTAAACATGGTATTGCAGGTGCTCCGGCCGTTACTCTGATCCTGTGTTTCAAGGCGCGGTCGGTAGCTGTGAACGTCTGGACACCAATTAGTTCAGTGTTTGCTTCTATTTACACGCTGTCGCTGACCTGATATTCAACTGCGTGAGTGATGAGAGGGTGGCATAAGGAGTTGTCTGCCGGCTGAGCAACATGCTTCCAGAATGTGTTAGGCTTGTCGGCGGGACTGTGCTCATCAGTGCATCATCTATGTGCATAATTTCTGTGCATCAGTGTCTGTGTGCATAAGGGCAGTTTCTGAGGACAGCGGTGTCAGCAAGGCAGCGTACATGTGCCGGGTACATCGTCTCGAGCATCGATGAGGTAAGGGAAACAGCAACGAAAAATTGCTGTTTACTTTCTTCAGATGGCTGCATGCAAGGTTATTCATATTGATGGCTGGTGGCTTTCTTCGGGTGTGTCATAACAAGTCCCTTATGTTCCTACCCTTTTTTGGTCACATGCAAACAGCTATGAAACGCATGGCACATTTATTTGTAGCTTATTAAGCGAGGATGCCTTGTGCAAATAAAAACAGCATTTCAAAATAGTCTTGTCTGTAAAGTAAAACACACGAGTTTTCAGACTACTACAATATGCGGATGTGGGTGACTCGTAGGGCGTCTGCATGTCTATGGTTTTCTTTCGTTCCAGACAAACATAATGGCTTGGCATCTGAATTTTGATAAATGCAGTTGCAAAAGCATTCGTGTAGTGAGATTTTATTGCAGTTAAACGTTCTGAGGTAAAGTTAACCTTGGGCCTTCCTCTACCATGTACCTTGTAGCAGTTGCCTTCACTGCAACACAATAAAAATAAATATGTAATAATTATTTATACCCATCAGTCTGGCTGTAGTCGAGCTGTTTTCACTGATCTGTTTTACTTCCTCCATCATTTTGATAGAGATGACCAATAAAATATAACTGTTACAAAAGCAGTTTATTTGAGTAGTAGTTACAGTCATACGTGAAACTTTAGTTTGATAATTACAGCCCTGTGATGCCACGTATTTGAAAGTCTTTTCTCTTGTGTGTGTGAAACTTGCATTGCACTCGAGCTCACGCACTAAAGACAGTGTTGATTGCCTTCCAGGTGACATGTGTATATTGTGCCTCTTCGATGCATCACTGCTATTCTAGGAAGTTATGTGCTGATGAATGCTGCTGCAAGGTTCAACATCGTTCACCTCTCAGCTAGAGTGCTTCTCAAGCAAAGAATCGTTCTTTGGAAGGGTTGCATTGAATGTCTTCACAGGTGTCATATGGAACAGGATTCTTTTCAATGGCGATCACAACTTGCACTGTGCGACACATTGCATGCATCCGCACTTAGCTGCAGGACTCACTGCCATAGTTTTCACCTGTAGTCATGCTATGATCAGTCTATGTAAACATTTTTTATGCTTCAAGTTTCATTGCACACAGCAAGAAAGCTGTTCAAGTCTGTGATTTTTGTGCTGCTCTTTAAACAGGACGAAATTTTACTTTCAGTTTGTCACTAGAGTGTGTAATGACAGGTGTGTTTGATGTGTAGACTAGGCTTTTCTCTAGTAGGAGGTCCCCAATGTGTCATCTGTGTGTGCTCACAGAGAAAAGCAAGCTTTGTCTCCTGACATTTCTTTGCCTCTGTGCCTGTTTTCTACTGTTGCTTTTAAATGCTATGTGTAGTGATACAGCAATCCACTAGTTTTCATCTGAGCAAAAAGTGAGGCAACTCTTTCATGTTTGCCATCTGCCAAGCTTGTATGAATGCAAAAAAAAGGCAGCTGTCTGCTAGTTCGACCAGTTTCGCTGTGTAAGGTCCTGCTTTTACCAACCTTGTTGCTGGTACTTTGCTTCTTGGTTGCTGCTAATGCTGTTAGGCGAATTTGACAAAAAATCCAATCTGTTCAACCTATGTTTCTTTGGTATCACTGGGGCATCAATGGACGCATTGCTATTTTTTGACTGAACACAAGAATCTACTGGATTTGGCACTTCGTGAAATGGGCATTATCAATGCGCTCATATACCGCATCACACTTCTTTCACACATTGCAACTTGTCTTGTTACCGGAGAAATCTGCCTCTGTGACCCTGATGTGTGCGGCATTTTACCACTTTTGCTGTGTAGCAGCAGCAATCGGCTCAGTACTGTCATTGCCATCACATGTCCTACAGCAGTCATGAAATTTTTTTTGTGTATCAAAAACAAATGTGCTTGCTGTGATACTTTGCAGAAAGGAAGTTTGTTCTACAGCTGACTTGCTCCGAAATTTGGCTTGAGCTTCAAGAGAAAATTGGAAGCAAAGCAATTATTTTTTTAAACAAGGTAATAATTCAGGGGGCTCAAATTTTGTGCAATATATCTTCCAGTGCACTCAATTTTCACTAACATACTGCAGTTTTCTCTGCTTTTGTATTACAGCTGATTTGTTTTGTCAATAAAATGCACCAGTTTCACTTACATCTATCCTGATCACCAGTTTATCGTCTACTTTACCGAGTACTCAGGCCTTCTCTTGCGATTAACTGTGTCAGTGCCCCCAATGTCTAATCCCACCTCTGTGTAAAATTATCTGTGCATGCGTGGCTATGCTGATGTTCGGCAAAAAGAAAAGATGCAAATGACTAAATGCATGAGGAAATTGCATTCAACCCTTTAGGGCATTTTGTACACAACTGCGTACATTGCGAACTATTTTTTCTCAGGGTTTGCTTTAGTTGTCACTGATTTATTCATTTCAATACCATTTAGCATCAATTTTCCTCTAAATAGGGTGCTTTTTATAGTTGCAGCACATATTTTTCTGGCAGAATACAACAGCATAGCAACTGCTCCAGTATGTATGTTTGTAAACTACACCTAGATCAACCTAGATCAAAAATTGGAATGTTTGTTCTGCTTCGTATTTGGCATTTCTGTTTCGGTTTTTAATGGTGCGCCAGCTGTCTTCAGTTGTAATGAATTGCAGGGTTGTAGTCAAGTCTTCAGGCCACATGGTCTGCTTTTGATCCCCGAAGTGCAACACTCAGTGTTCTTGAAGCTTTAAGGGCCTTGAAAGGCTAAAAAAGGGTTTTCCTCACCGTGCAGAAGTTTATAGCATGATGGGTGCCTTTAATACTCCACTACACAGCTAAAAAGTGAAACCTGTGGCGTGAAGTCTTCACGTAGGGGTGTATACATGCATCGTATCTTTGCAATTCTTACTGCTGACTTCTCCTTTTAGCTGTGTATTGTATGGGGCAGTGAGGATAATTTATTTCGTGTTCATTAATTATCATGAATACATACTACGTGGTGCACACATTAAAAAACCTACCGAAAGCCAGTGGCTATCGTGCTGGCTAGATTGCTTTTTGTGCGTCCTGGAGACTTTTATCTTAATAGTACTCTAACCAGAACACTATCGCTGTCTGTATTGGTGCGTCCCATGTGTTGTCCTGTGGGCGACATCAACATTGAATGTCTTGCGTTTTTTTCTGTCTAATCTTATGCTTTTGTTTTTCCTGCCATGTTCCTGCCTCTATTGCTGCAATATCTGGCTGTATTAAATTCGAAAAAGCGGTTACCAATTTTATGTGTTCCTCCACTCTTCTTTGTATGCCTCCAGGCCTCCAGAGTACAAAAATAAATTAATTTCCTCCTTGTCTGTAGTGCTCTTAAGTTTACTGTCATGTTTTTGTTCTCCTTCAGCTCTTTGGCTCATGGTGCCACTTAGTTGTCTCTTTAAACACTGCGTGCAAGACCAACTGGAATGCTTGGCCCCAAAACACATGTTCGGGCTTTGTGTGACGTGCACTAGGCAATGAGTGTGCATACATGAAGATTAATTTAAGTTTCTTGCATCACGCAAATAAAGCTGCCACGGTGGCTCAGTGGTTATGGTGGTTGGCTGCTGACCCAAAGACGCAGGCTCAATCCCGGCCGCAGAGGTAGAGGCCCGTGTACTGTGCGATGCCAGTTCACGGCAAAGAACCCGACGGGGTCGAAATTATCGAGAGCTCTCTACTACAGCATCTCTCATAGCTGGAGTCGCTTTGGGATCATAAACACCATAAAACAAAGCAAATAAAGCAAGTATCTTGCACATTGCTTGTGTCTTACTGTAATATGGTGTCACCACCGATATTTACTCTCTACCTCTATGTTCCTCTCCTGCCCCTTTGTGGAATAACAGGTTAAGGAACTTTTCCTTATCCGACCTCTCCACCTTTTCTGGCATATATCTTTCTCTCTTACACGGAAGCTTGCAGTACTGTACTTGATCAGGCATCTAAAGGAGCTGCTTGATATTATGGTAGGTGCATAACTGTTATTCTACAACGAAGAAACTTCAAGACGCTGCCTGACTCGTGTTGCTTGTGTGGACAGCAAGAGAGGTGAAGCGGCCTGTAAGTGCTCAAGAAAATAATTTTGCCCCACCTCACAGAATGTTGTGCTTACTAGCATCGCACATATAGTGTAGCTGCTTCTGTGTGGTGGTCGTAAGTGTTACGCATTCACTTGAACAAGTTGAAAAAATTTATGCCTTCCTAGGAAGGGAAAAACAAGCAAAATTGCTAACAGCATTTGTAATTTTTATGAAGTACTATATGTGCCACTTACATCACAAAAGTGCATGCGTGCAGGCTTACGAAGCAAAATATGAGTACATCACTGAATTTTGTGAGGGTACGCTCTATTCAAATTATGTTGTGTGTGTGTGTGCGGGGGGGGGGGGGGGCGGAGTTCTCGCTTTGTTTCATGTTGTTTTTTATTGATGCCAGAAAATAATTTTTTTCCCGGCTTTGCACATTTAAGTTGATAATAAGGGATGCGCACTCGGTGCGTTCTCCTTGACGAGATTTACTCCGATATTCCGCGCTTTGCACTTTCGTTTCGTGCGCGGGTGCATGCAAACATGACTAACAACAGAGTCTGGTGCAACGCGTTGCCTAAAATGTGCACATCGGCTTGCCTTGCCAAGCATGCATTTCAGCACTCAACACATCTTGGAGGCCTTCCAAGCGCACACAGATACAACTCCGCTGCACCCCGCTCTCTGTTAAAGCCGATTCGTAGCGATTAAAAGCTTTAGCACCCTTGCTGACCTGACGGTAGCTGACGCGGCGCCTAGGAAACAGTGGGTTTCCGCAGAGTTTACAACGCTAAGAAGTATGCGAACATTGTCCTCGGGCAGGGACTGCTGCCCTGCGCGGATTTAGGCGCCGCTTCGGGCGCCTTTTCAGCAGTGGCGGCACTGGGACGAACCAGTTTCTTAAAATGGCCCTGGGTCCACACTGGGCATGAGGAGATTGATGCACAGACTCCAAAATGATTTTGAAGTTATTTAATTAAAGCGTCTGTCTGGATGCCGCTTACGGGACAGAAGCTGGGCTCGTCGTCGCCGGGGCTGAGTCAGCGTGGTGTGGCACGGGCTCGATGAATGGCTGGTTGTCTGCAGTGGCCGGGCTGGGAGTTAATTCCTCGTGGCTGTGCTGCCCTCGTTCTCGGCTGGTCGTTGGATGAGCTGCCAGGCGTGGAGGCGCGTTGGCGAAGGTCGAACGTTAGCGACGGCTAGACCCCGGGCTCAGGTCAATGCGCAGCCCCAGTCTTCTGCCTCGCTCCGTCTCCGGCCCTCTCGTCCACTCGCCCCGATCGCTCTCCCCCTTCCTCCCCTCGGCTTCCGCTTTTAAAGCCTTTGCTTCTTTCTTTAGCCGTGGCCGCGCCTTTGTCCACTCCCCCGTGGCTCTCGAGGGGTGCATAATGACGGGGACACTCAAGCGTCGTTCGACAGGGCCGTCGACGGTTACCATATATGGTCATGTTTCTCCGCCACAACCAAATATGGTCATGTCTCTCAGCTGCGACCCGACGCCAGGACGGCGCGGCCAACCGTCTCCAGGAAAAGTCACTGACCGGCTCGCCGTGGCACCGGTGCATGTGCACGAATCGTCACATCCGCTCCTTCTTAAAAGGAATGTTCATTGAACATTAGGAATTCGTCATACACACACACGCGCACACACACACGCCGCGCTGTTCGGGCCAGTATCCCGCACAAGTCGCTCCTTTCTTCCCCACGAGCACCGAGCCAGAGCGGAGTTTCAGAACAATTCTTCACCGTAGATACCACTCGAGTGCACAATATAAGACCATAATTAACTGTATGTACAACATCTCAAACAAGAGAACGAACAAAAAATGAAACTAAACGAAGCGCACTTGTAATGTACAAAACAAGGAAATGTAGTCTTAGCGAGGTACCTCCCTGTCCACTACTCGGTTACGGAGGTAGTACCTAGCGGCTGGAATACGTCTGCCAGATTGGAATGCCTCCTCTTCGAGAAGGGCGCCTCCGAGCTGCGACTGCATGAAGTGTTCCAGTTCATCACATGGACTGAAATTTTTGTGCCGGCCGCTCTGACCGTTTTTCTGCAATGCAGGGTTATTTACAATGGCGGGCTCCGTGCGAAGGTTATCCTCCCCCTCCTGTTCCATTGAGGCAGCCGTTTCAGAAAGAGGCGAGCATGTTGGTGCTTGCTTTAACCGGTTAGCATGCACCACAGCGGTTGAGGCCCCTGCGATCTCCCGAATCCGAAAATTAACCGGCGATAGCTGCTCTACTATGCGGTAAGGTCCTTTCCATTTGGGCGTTAACTTACGGGCAAGCCCTGCCTTGACCTGCACACACTCAAGGTATACGCGGTCTCCCACCCTGAAAGGAACCGCCCTTGCCCTAGTGTCGAACCGCCTTTTTCTTTTGTCGGCTGCTTCCCGTAATGCTTCGGCTGTTACGTCATGGGCCACTTGCAATCGAGACGTCAGTTCGGCTCGATAATCATCTAGTGACCCGTATGGCACCCGTCTCTGTCCATCAACCACCGCATTCGGTGTGTCTGGGTCGCGACCGTACAAGAGGTAGAAAGGGGAGTCACCGGAGCTCTCGTGCACCGCCGTGTTGTAAGAAAAAACAGCAAACGGTATCCAGAGGTCCCAATCCTGTTGTTCTCGCGAAACATAATGGGATAACAGTTTGCTTGCTGTTTGATTAAGCCTCTCCACAGCACCGTTACAAGCCGGGTGGTAAGGGGTGGTCTGTCTTTTGTCAATTCCCAGAAGGTTATACACATCTTTCATCAACCTCGACACAAAGTTTGACCCTTGATCCGTTAACAACTGCCGCGGAACGCCGTGCCGCAGAACCACTGTTTCTACAAAGGCACGTGCCACAGTTTCTGCTTTTTGGTCGGGCAGTGCTGTTATCTCAGCATACTTCGTTAGGTGGTCAACGCACACCAGTACATATTTGTTTCCTGTTGTCGTAGTCGGAAGTGGGCCTAGGATATCCATGCCAACCCTCTCAAAAGGCGTCGAGACTTCCTCGAATTCCTGAAGGGGGGCCGGCCTGCGGTTTTTCGGAGTTTTTCTTTCCAGGCAAGAACGGCAGTTAGCTCAGTACTCTTAAACATCTGAACGCATGCCCTGCCAATAGCAGTAGCGCTCCAACCTCTTTTGCGTCTTCATTACTCTAAAATGGCCCGCGTATGGGGCATCGTGAAAAACCCTCAAGACGTGCGGCACCATTGACTTTGGTACCACCACTCTTTCTCACACCTGGCTAGCCTTCCTTCCTGACCGCGTAGGCCGGGTGCGCTTTCGTAGGGTTCCTTCGTTGTCAACAAATTAACAATTGTCGGGATCCCGGGCGATCCCCCCAGAAATGGCATGAAATGTTTTCTCTAGCCCTTTGTCCTTTCGCTGCTCGGTGCGGAGATCGTTTGTATCTATGGCCGGACAAAACTCATTCACGGTGCGTACCAGGTTAGCTCGACTTAATGCGTCCGCGTTAATGTGCACCTTGCCTGGCTTCTGTTCTATCTCGAAATCATATTCCTGAAGTTGCAGATTCCAGCGCGCGAGGCGCGAGCTCGGATCCTTCACGTTTAGAAGCCACTTAAGGGGTTGGCAGTCGGTCACTAGCCTGAATCTGTGGCCATAGAGGTAGCACCGAAAGTGCCGCACGGCCCAAACCACTGCAAGACACTCCCGCTCAGCGGCACTGTACCGCTGCTCGACTGGACTGAATTGCCGGCTCGCGAACGCGATAGGGTGCTCCTTGCCGTCAAAATTCTGAGACAGCACTGCACCCGCTGCAAACTTCGAGGCGTCAGTCGCTACAATGAAAGGCTGGCTGAAGTTTGGATATCCTAGCAAGGGAGCGGTTATTAATTTTTCCTTTAGTTCTTCGAACGCCACCTCTGCCTCCTCCGACCATACGAACTCTATGTTTTTTGCTGTTAGTGCAGTCAGTGGCTTTGCGATACGGGCGAAATCTCGCACATGCCTTCGGTAGTATCCGACTAAGCCAAGAAACTCGCGAACGCCTCGAACTCCAGTTGGTCTAGGGAAGTCGCGGACGCTACTTAACTTTCCCGCTTCAGGTTCTACGCCGTCTGCGGAAACGATATGGCCAAGGTATTTGACCTGCCGCTGTAGAAGTTGGCACTTTGAAGGTTTCAATTTTAAGCCAGCAGCTCGCAATCTGACCAGCACTTCCTCAAAGGCCTCCAAGTGTTCGGCAAAGGTGCTGCTGTAAATTATTATATCGTCCATGTAGACGAAGCACCTCTTTCCCAGCAAACCGGCCAAGATTACGTCCGCAGTTCTCTGCCAGACTGCAGGGCTGTTAATAAGTCCCATCGGCATGCGTCTCCACTGAAAGTGGCCAGACGGGGTGTTAAATGCGGTTTTGTCGACATCGTTTGGATCCATTTCGATCTGCCAGAACCCCGATGCGAGGTCGACAACTGTAAAATACTTGGCTGACCCGAGCTGCGCGAGGGTTTCCTGCACCTGTGGCAGCGGGTAGGGATCTATCCTTGTAATGGAATTCAATCGCCGGTAGTCTATTACCAGTCGAAATGAACCATCGGATTTCTCAACTAGAAGTGCCGGTGCTCCACACGGCGACTTGGAATGCTCAACAATGCCTTTGTCGATTAGCTCTTGGACCTGCCTATCCATTTCCTCTCTTAGTGAGTAGGGAATTCTATAGGCCCGTTGGTGCACTGGTGGCGAGTCGCCAGTCGTAATGCAGTGTTTAATCACTCCGCACTTTCCCAGGTCTAGCTTCGATGCAGCGAACACATCTGAGTAGCGCTGTAGGAGACCCTCAACTCTTCCTCGCTCTTTGCGGTCGATGTGAGAGAGGTCAAACTGCAGGTTCCCTTCTTTTCCTTTCCTTTCATTGACGAGGCCCGTAGAGCAAATCGGGGTACCCTGCTCATCTACCTCAGCCGTGGAGAATGTAGCTATGTTTTTGTTTTTCGGCAGGTGAAGCTCTTGTTGCGAGTAGTTACATAAGCGGACGGGAACCCTTTTCTTTGAGTCAACCGTGACCAAACAGCCCGCCACACTCAGTCCTATTGCGAGCCCCTCTATAGGTTCAACGACTCCTATGTGTCCCTCATCAATCTGAGCTGACATCGCTCCCACACAGATTATCTCTGACCGAGGCGGCACCACTATTTCTCTCGTTGTCCTAACACTAACGCCCGCGTGTGTTAGCGAGCCCTGTTTCGCGCTCTGTTCCCCATAGTCCACTCGTGCAACGTACTCGGCCTCTCGATTTGCTAATGGGACCAAAGCCCCGCGACAGGAAAGGCAGTTCTGGCTTAATATGAGATCGATGCCATGCTGCCGTAACAGGTCCTGACCTACGAGGCCCGATATACCATCCGGCAACGACACAGCATCGGAACAAATGTAGCTGGGATGGTCAAAACTTTCGTTCCCGATTGTGAAGCGCAAAAGGTACAGTCCTCCAGTGCCGAGGTCAGCTCCTGTGATGCCCACGAATCTTACTTTCGGAGATTCTCGGGCCTCATGCACCTGCCTGTCTCCCTTCCTTGTCAGCAGATCAAAAAACTTTTGCTTAAGGAGCGTTATGCGGGAGCCAGTGTCAACCAACAGATTGCAAGTGACCCCGTTTACCACGAATTTGGCAATCGGGCAGGATTCTCCAAAAACGCTTACAATAGCACAGCTATTACTGCTCTTCCCCCCAACCGGCTCGGCTGCGGGGGACTCTACGCGTTTTTTGGCACAATATATCTTTGTTCCATCCCCGTGTTGGTCGGCGCGCGCTGCTGCCCATTTGGCGTACCAGATTCGCAGTTTAGCTCGGGACAGTATCTGGCAACGTGTCCGTACCCTCTGCAAGCATAACAGCGAACCTGCCTCCTTTCACGGTTCCGGAAATTGCCCCTGTTATTTAACTGTAGGCCTTCCGCGAGGAGCGCCTCCAGCCGGTCTAGCCTATCGGTCAACTGAGTAACATTCGCGTCGGCGCTTGCACTTTAATTTTTTTTTATTTATTGATACTGCTATCTTTTACAAGACCTTCGCAGGGCTCTGTTACAAGCCGCACCTTCTCCTCACTGGAGACAAGCAACTCAATACGCTCCTCGTCTACAGCTGCCTCTACCGCTCCTTCAAAAGTAGACGGCGCCTTAGACAGAACAAACCTGCGCACCGGATCCCTCAAGCCAGTGATGAACTGGGACGTCATCTGCTCCAGAAGCAGCTCTCTGGCGTGCTTCTGCTTCGAACTATCAGGCCCCGGTTCTCGCGCTAGAGTTTCGTTCCCAAGGAAGCGAAGGCGGGAGGCAAACGCGCGTGCGTCTTCCCCCGGCTTCTGCCGAGCGTCGAGGAACCACCTGAGCTTTACGCTAGAAGGTTCCCTGTCAAAATATTTAAATGCTAGCTTTTTAAATTCAGCCAACGTGCCCGCCTTCCTGACTCCCTCATCTCTCCAGGCAAAATAATGTGCTGCCCCTGACATGCGACATTTCGCCATTCCCAGCTGTTGTGCATCCGTTAACCCGCCCATTTTCCACAGCTGCTCCAACATGTCAAAAAATTCAACACTAGACGGCCCCTGACCGTCGCCAGTGAATCTCTCCACCATGTTTGCTAATGCAAGTACGCTTGCCCCAAAGGGCTGTGCACTCGAGTGGGCTTCTTCCATATTAGACCAAATATAGTCAGTGCCTCAAGCTCCTCTCGCCGGGGGTGCAGTCCAGCTTTTGCCCAATGATTTAAGTGTGGACCCCACTTCTGACACCAATGTGACGAACCAGTTTCTTAAAATGGCCCTGGGTCCACACTGTGCATGAGGAGATTGATGCACAGACTCCAAAAGGATTTTGAAGTGATTTAATTAAAGAATCTGGCTCGATGCCGCTTACGGGACAGAAGCTGGGCTCGTCGTCGCCGGGGCTGAGTCAGCGTGGTGTGGCACGGGCTCAATGAATGGCTGGTTGTCTGCAGCGGCCGGGCTGGGAGTTCCTCGTGGCTGTGCTGCCCTCGTTCTCGGCTGGTCGTTGGATGAGCTGCCAGGCGTGGAGGCGCGTTGGCGAAGGTCGAACGTTAGCGACGGCTAGACCCCGGGCTCAGGTCAATGCGCAGCCCCAGTCTTCTGCCTCGCTCCGTCTCCGGCCCTCTCGTCCACTCGCCCCGATCGCTCTCCCCCTTCCTCCCCTCGGCTTCCGCTTTTAAAGCCTTTGCTTCTTTCTTCAGCCGTGGCCGCACCTTTGTCCACTCCCCCGTGGCTCTCGAGGGGTGCATAATGACGGGGACACTCAAGCGTCGTTCGACAGGGCCGTCGACGGTTACCATATATGGTCATGTCTCTCCGCTGCGACCCGACGCCAGGACGGCGCGGCCAACCGTCTCCAGGAAAAGTCACTGACCGGCTCGCCGTGGCACCGGTGCATGTGCACGAATCGTCACAGCACCACTCTAAAAATATAGCTCTCGTTGCTTCCTTTCCTGTCCCGGACGAGATGACTTTTCCCCCAGAAAACTGCCTTAGTCTCAGTTCCTGCATTCAACTGTGGCGGGTAAGCGAATGTGCGAAGCTGTCGTCGATCGTTATGAGGAGCAATGCCACAAAGGCATCATGCCGGCCAAAGCTTTCACTTTCCGCTCCCATTCGGCACGTACGCCATTACGAATACCCTGGCCCCGTTCCTGATGTTCGCCAGCTTCTCTGCGCAACAGTACGCACGCGTGTGACGCCGCTCGTGACTCGCGGGTACGCCATCACTTCACCTCGACTGAAAAGTCGTCTAGGCTGCGCCCTCGCTCGCACCGCCGCATCGAACTCGATGAATCCTTTCACAACCGACGTGCGAGTCTTTCGCGCTGAGTAGCCTAAGTCTGCCCTTAGCTGCTGCCGGACATCCGACATTATACGCAAGAGGCCGCAACATATTTCACTCCTTCGCACTGCCCCTCGACGCGTATGCACCGAAGATTGCAACGCAGAGCTCAGCGCAAGCTCTCGGATTGGCGTTCTGTTCCGTACTTGGCGCCATTAGTAGCAGACGACGGTATTTATTTCTAGATCGGTTTTTACTTTTTTTTCTTCACGTAATCAGATTCTGTGGGTACGTAACCTGACACCGCCTTGATGGTTACGTCACGCCTACGTCACAATTTGAACAAAATGGCGAATTGTCGAGAATAGGCCCCAAGGGGGCTTTGTAGCAGTCACTATATATCTTGTAGCAGTCACTGCCGGGAAAAGAGGCAAATTAGCCAAAGTAGAACGCGCAGTCGGCTACGAAGTCGACTGTGATCATTGTTTAGAACTTGTTTTTAGATGTCGGCTAACGACAGCCACAAGCACAAAGAAAAAAGTTTTTAAGCAGGCCTTAACACAAACAACAACGTTTTTCCTCTTATGTGTTCTTTTCAACGTAGCCCTGTTTAATAATACGCCTCGGTGGGCGACGTTTTAACTTCAATGAGGCGAGTATCACATAATCTGTTTCGTCACACTAACCGAGATGGCTAAACTGTGTGTAAGCGCGGCTAACTGCAGATAACTCTAACCGCGGTTAAACGCCTGAACTGCAGTTAAGCTTAACCACGGTTAAGGCTGCCCGTGTAAAGAGGGTATTACTAGCCGAGCACCAGGCCAGGGGAGCTTGTACCCATTGTATCACCGGTGGGTACCCGGTGGCACTGGGGATCGAACCCCGCACCTCCCGCATGCGAGGCGGATGCTCAGCCACTCGGCCACCGCTGCAGTAATTTATTTCAGAATACTGCAGACCACTGCTTGGCTTAAGCAAGAATGAATTAACATTGTTACATAACTAAAATAATAAAATTATACAATAATAGCAGCACACGGATACCAAAAGAATAAAATTATACAATATTAGCACCACACGGTTACAAAACATACATATAAACAATATTAGCAGGTAAGTAGACGATGTAACGCGTCAGAAAAATTTTGTGAGGAAGAAACAGATGCCGGTAACGAATTCCAATCTTCCACTGTTCTAGGAAAAAACTATATTCAAAACATTTAGCTTTGGCGAAAAGGGGAGCAAGTGAATGCTCATGAACGCTCCGAGTCCTTCTCACTAGAGGAGGCTTAATGCACTCTGGAAGCTTGAGTTTATTTCTTTCTGTTAAACTATTAAACATGAATATCAATCTATTAATCTTTCTGCGGGTTTCTAGTGTATGAATGTTATTTGAGACCATTAACTGCGAGGGGAGTCCTCCCCGTTTGTATTTTCCGTATATAAACCTAACCGCTTTCCTATTGACTTTTTCAAGGATCATTATATAGCGATGTAGCGATAGCTGCGTTACGGTAGCATTTCGAGCCTTCAGCGTGGCGTCGCCGCCACCCTGTGGCTGCGCCGACACGCTGTCACGTGGTTGGTCACGTGGTGCGGAGCAGCTGCCGGCGGCGCGGCGCCGTGGCTGATCACGTGGTTCGTCACGTGGTTGGTTACGTGACCAAGTTCCACTCGGCCAGTTGTAGCTATCGCGTTCCTGCAGGTTTAGCCAAAGCTAAACCACCGGCAATTTTTTTTAATATCTTGCTGCACTGCCGGCTTCTTTGCAAGCCTTTCGTTATTCCGCAAGTTTGAGGCCCTTACGCTGGCCTCATTTTTACGTGGGCCTCATGCGACGTGTGCTCCGAAATATACCGAGCTTTTAATATCGCGCGCCTACCGGCAGAGGGAGCTCGCTGCGAATACTTAGCGCACTTTAAAGAGGTAGGTTTAGATAACAAACTGCCATTTGCCGCTCTGACCGTTCCTTGTCGAGCTACAGCCGCTGGAATGAGTATGTGCACAAGCTATACGTCGGAAGTGACAAGGAAAAAGCTCGAAGAACAACGTGTGTGTGTGTGTGTGTGAAATTTCGCTGCAGACTTTGCAAAATATTCACAGCGAGATTTGACTTTCTTAGCCAAGCGCACGGTGAGGACTGTATGAGTCGCACGCAGTGCAATGAGTGGCTTAAGCGTTTTGAACACGGCAGAAATTTCAGCGCTGGATTAAGGGGGGGGGGGGGGCAAAGAGGGCTGCAGCCCAGGGCCTCACCTCGGAGAGTAGGAGACGGGGGCCCATTTATTCTAACCTGCTTAGTATATGGAACCATGGGCAACGGAACTTCGAGCGACATCTATGAAGCGAGAAAACCAGAACGACCCGCCTAATTTAACAGCTAGCGTTTAGCCTGATAATTTGGGGAGAGCTTGTCGAGCTGCAAAAACAGGAATCCCCCGCCACCCCTGCGGGGCCCTCTTTCTTACGAAGCGAAGTACGTTTGCTTGGAAGAGTTTTCGCAGTTTCCTGTCAGCTCCGTCTGTCCAGTGCTGTCTGGAGAGGAGGGGCAAGGGAGAAACGCCTATCAATCAATCAACTTTATTCAGCATTTTTTGTCCTGAAGAACAGAAACAGAAAAAAAATGCTAGGGTAGGAGCAAAAAGCCACAAACTCAGTAGCTTGACGAGGCTCCCACCCCTAATTGACAAGGCCAACAGACTGTCACGTTATTACACACACACACACACACACACACACACACACACACACACACACACACACACACACACACACACACACACACACACACACACACACACACACACACACACACACACACACACACACACACACACACACACACACACACACACACACACACACACACACACACACACACACACACACACACACACACACACACACACACACACACACACACACACACACACACACACACACACACACACACACACACACACACACACACACACACACACACACACACACACACACACACACACACACACACACACACACACACACACACACACACACACACACACACACACACACACACACACACACACACACACACACACACACACACACACACACACACACACACACACACACACACACACACACACACACACACACACACACACACACACACACACACACACACACACACACACACACACACACACACACACACACACACACACACACACACACACACACACACACACACACACACACACACACACACACACACACACACAGACAGACACACACACACACACACACACACACACACACACACACACACACACACACACACACACATATATATATATATATATATATATATATATATATATATATATATATATATATATATATATATATATATATATATATATATATATATATATACACATGCAGGACTTAGAACCAGCGAGAAAAAAAAAGTATGCAATGGAATGTGCAGTAAGATATATCTGAAATAGTTTTGATGTGAGAAATGAACATGTATCTGTGTTAACTCGTCGCAGACTATTTATACATATGAAGATTACAATTCAACGCACAGAAAATGAAAGAAACATATCTAGCAGGAAAACAAAAAAAAATCGCGTCAACAGCTCCAAAGGGTCAAATATAATCGGGTGTACACAAGTTCACATAATAGAAGCAGGAAAATAGACGATGATAAAAAGATACAATACATCCGCAATACAAAAGCAGTTTGTGTCGGAGAAACATAATTAAACTCATATGTCTTCAAGAATAAGGTATTTCTGCCACTTGTATTTGCTAAGGTTATGTATATCTATATTTTTATTTTGTAGGAAATTCAAATATGTAGGCATGTGGTACTGCAGCATGTGCCGACCCTGATTAGTGCGGGAAGAAGGTATAGACCAGTGTTCTCTGTTTCTGAATATGTAGGGCAGTTCTAAAGGTCGATGTAAATTACATAAGTTGAGGAAAGTTTCGTTGTTAGTTTGAACACTGTGTTTGTACTTCATAATGAGGTAAGTTTATGTATGTGGTGTATGGGGAGTAAATTAAACGAAGCAAAAAGTTCTCTTGTATGGGCGTCATATGAGGCATTTGCTACATGACGAATTGCTTTCTTTTGTAATAGCATCAATTTGGTAAGGTTGGATTGAGTTGTGTCCGTCCATACAAGACTGCAGTAGTTAATATTGGGAGCGAAAATTGAATTATAAAGGATTAACTTAATTTTAGTCGGAAGCATCGTTCTAAACTTACACAGTACGCCACAAGCTCTTGCCAGGTTTCCCGCCACGCGTTCCACGTGGGCATTCCAGTTTAGATGTTGATTGAACGTCACACCCAATGTTTTTATTTCTTTAACGACTTTTATTTGTTCGGAACCGAGTTTTATGTCGATATCCCGACTGATAACCTTTTGTACAGGAGTAAATAATATGGCTCTTGTTTTAGCAACGTTAATTTGTAAACTATTTATTTGAGTCTATTGAGAGAATTTTTCAAGTGTAACATTTGCGAAATCAGTGAGTTCTTCAATACTGGCTGACTGGAAAAAAATGCTTGTGTCGTCTGCATAAATGATGTAAGATGCAAGTGTGCTGGTGTTTACTATATCATTTATGTAAATATTAAATAAAACCGGTCCGAGTATACTGCCTTGCGGCACACCTGAAGTGACATTTAATAGGGAAGAGTGAGCTTTGTTAATCACGACGCATTGTTTACGGTGGTTTAAATATGACTTGAGAAGGTTACCAGAAACTCCTCGAAATCCATAATGCTCTAACTTTGTAGATAAAATTTTGTGGTCAATTCTGTCAAATGCTTTCGAGAAATCGATCAGAATACCTAGGGTCATTTTGTTATTTTCAAACCCTCTAAGTATTAATTCCTTCTGCGTCAACAAAGCTAATTCAGTGGACATACCTCGACGGAACCCGAATTGCTGTGGAGATAAAAGCTTGTGCTTATCACAGAAACTGGTGACTCGCTTGCATATTATTTTTTCTAGACCTTTGGAAAAAACGGGTAACACTGAGATCGGTCGATAATTTGAAAAGTTATTTTGATCGCCTGATTTATATATCACTCCTACTCTTGCACACTGCATAATATCTGGAAAGGTACCAGTATGTAAACACGTATTGTAAATGTGACAAAGAGCTGGAGTCAGCAGGTCTAAGACGTATTTAACAGGTTTAATTTCAAGATCATCAATGTCCCGGGCTTTACTATTCTTTAAGGACATAAAGGTAGAGTCAATTTCTTCATCAGTAGTCGGTTCAAAAAAGGCAGATTTAGGATTGGGTGCACCTAAATATTTTTTAATTTCAGCGCTGTCTTGTATAAGTGTTCCCGAGGAAAGATTTGTAAAGTATTTGTTAAACTCGTCCGCTAGGTCCTTCCCTTCTAGTGTTTTAGCATTTACTGTTAGTTGAAGTACTTGATTGTTGCGTGTGCCAGTATTCAATATTTTGTTAAGTTCGCGCCATAGAACATCAGTCTGACTAGTTGAATTGTTAAATAAGTTTTCAAAATACGCATTTTCCGTTTTACGCAAAGTGGCTGTGACAAAATTTCTGTATTTTTTGAAAGCTGAGAGGTCATCTAAGCTCCTTGTCTTCACGAACTTTGCGTATAGTTGTTCCTTTCTCTTAATCATTTTAAAGCACTCATCTGTCATCCAAGGCTTCCGTAACTTTTTAGATTTGTTTACAGTTTTCAGCCTAAAACATGTGTGATAGCATGACTTAAATAATGAGAGAAATATTTCATATGCTTGCTGAGCATTTTGGCACGCAAAAACCGGACTCCATTTTATACTGCTTATTTCATTCCTAAACACCTCTAGGGTCCTGGAACTTATATCTCTGACAGTGTACGAATCGGAGTGGCTAATCTTTCTCTTAAGAAATGTATTACATTTTTAGATCATGTATATAGGAAAGTGATCACTTAGTCCCGTAATTATTCGGCCCGACTTAACACAGTCACTCATATTATTAGTCACAAATACATCTAAAAGGCTCTCTGAATGATCGGTGATTCGTGTTGGCTCTGTTACGACATTGCCACAAGATAAAGAAGTAAGCAAAATTTGAAATTCACGCGAGGCAGCAGTGTTACCCAACAGATTAATGTTACAGTCACCACCTATAATGATTTGCAGCTTATTTGTAATTGTGAAATTCAAGAGCGTTTCTAAAAACTTAAAAAAGCGGTTTATGTTCCCATTAGGTGGTCGATAAATGACAGCAAACAACTTATTTTCACTTTGAGTTGTTATAACCTCGTAATCAGCATTAATTTCAGAAAAGTCTGGCTGTACAACACATGCGAACTGTTTTGATACCAGCTGTAGTACACCGCCACCGCGTCGGTGGGACCTATTCAGAAAAAAAACTCTCGTATCCCGGGAGATTCAAAACATCAGCTGTAGAAGAATACCACGTTTCGGTAACCATAATAACTTGAAACTTGAAACGGAATTCGGCAAGAAAAACAACCAGTTCGTCGTTTTTCTTTCGCGCACTTTGGGCGTTGCAATGCAGAACACTGATATAACTGTTGCCAGAAGGGCAGGTAACATCGTTAGGAGCAGCCATCAAAAATAATCAGACAAGTACAAAAAGAGCAGGCCGTAGGCACTCAGGGAGAGGCGGTTGCATTGGGAGAGGCGGTTGCGCTGCGCATCTTATCCAGGTCGGACTCACAATCAATTCGGATAACTCGGGACGTTTCCGTTTTCCGTGCGTAAACCCTGCCGTTCTTTACCCATGCGTAACGCCAGCCCACCTCCCGTTTCCTGCCAAATGTCATCCCAAGAAACTTTTTCATTTTTGGGCACAGATGCTCATTGACAAAGACAGACTGTTTCTCTGAGAAACCTAGTTCATCTGCACCGAACCGAATTCTCCGTGCTTTCTGAAGAATGGCATCGCGCTTAGCGCGGTTGTTGAATGCTACTACAATGTTGTTGTTTCTATTCGTGTTTTGCTGCGGCCTTTCTTCGACAGTATCGTCGTCGCCGTCTTTCTGGTCAGCGGCAGTGCTTCGCACAGGTACCCGGTGGCAGATTTCAACATCTTCTTGCGTTATAGATTCGCCAAGTGCGTCACCAAGCCTGCCAAGAACATCAATCAAATTTTCGTTTTTGTTCTCAGGAATGCCTTTATTCTCAAGGTTTTTTTTCCTCGAGTACTGATCCTGTGCGGTGATCCGCACCGAGTTTTCATTTGCCATCTTTTTTAGTTGTTCAAGTTCTTTGATCAGCTCCTGATTTGTCACTTTCAGAGCAGCATTCTCTTTTTTCAGATCAGCACAGTCTCTACGAAAGTCCTCGACATCTTTGTTCATGTGCTCTAGACTAGCCTTAAGTTCCCTTATTTCTTTGCGCATTTCACGCTTGAAATCAGCTATCTCAGTTCCCATGATGAACAACAAACACGTTTACACTGGTCGTAGGTAATAGCAACTGGCAATAGCAACTGGCAGCAGAAGCAACGGGAAAGACTTAGAAATAGTAATGCAACAAAGTTGCGAGAATTCCAACCTGCGAAACAAGCAGAAAATGAGCGTGTGCTCGGTCCGCTGCGTCCGCTGCCAAGTGTCTCTCGAAGCCGCTGCGTCGTCCTTTTCACAGCCTCGGGTGAAGACGATGGTCACGTGGTCAGACGTAGGGGGCGTCTCCGGCGTCCAGTAATGTGTAATGTGTAATGAGGACCTAGATATCCATTGCCCCCCGTCACCACCACGCCACCCTCCACCTCTCAAATAGTTCCACCCTTGTCCTATAGAAAGGATGTGCTGCAGTACCCAACAGTGCCTCCCATTCGAATTTTATTTACAGTAATGGTAATTTGGGCGGGGGAGGATGAGTCCGATAGCAGGTGATGATGAGTCTGATGGCAGAGCCTAGGCGGGAAAGGAAAGAAGACGTCACACGTGCTTTTGTTCGCGGCCGTGGGGCATGGAACTTTCACTGTTCGGGCTAGGGTTGTGGAAGAGTGAAGGGGAAGTTGGAGAGCTGGACACAAAGGCCTGTCTCCAGGGCCCATTCCTGCCTAGTGGCTGCGCATCCTCGTGCGCGCTCGGCGGAAGAAGTAGGTCAAACCGGCCGCCGAACTTACCAGAGAGAAGTAGAAAAGTTGACTCAGAAGCGACGGAGGGCGCGTAACTACGGCCGCGCTAGGAGTCGCCCTCTCCCCTTCGTTCTCGCGCTCGGCGTCGACGGGGCGAAAGAAAAATCGAGAACCTCCCAGAACAGACGATTGCTCCTAGCCAATAGAAGACGAGACCGGAACAGGAGTCGGAGTGAGTTGGTACGGAGAAGGAGGGAATTTGTACAAGGAACTCTATGCGTATGTGAACGCCTGCTTTGGCGCTAGTAACAGACAGACGCGGCGCGCGTGTATGATAGGAAGTTGATCGCGGGCTGCGATTCAGCCCCCAGCCGCCGGTTAAGCTTGCATAAGCCCGCCCGCTGAGGAGCTCCCAGGGGACGCACCACTCTAGGCCAGCCACAGACCATCCAGGCAGCGTGCACCAGTCATCGGGACGGCCACCGTTGGACACCTGCTCTCACGTCGGACTGAAGAAATTCCCGGTGCGGTGAACAATTAGCATCTATTCATGCGAAAATGCTCGGTCGGAAGCATGAAAGTGGTGCGTCTAAACGAAAGGCGAAGTTAGAAAGAGAAGAGTGTGAAAAGAAGCTACCAAAGATGACAAAGTACTTACTGAATGCAGCTTCCGCGGAGCAGTATGATCCGAGTCAAACTCAGAGTAGTACCGACTGTGCTTTTGTGGAGGACTTGCCAACTCCATCACCACGGTTTCCTGGCAAGAAGCAAGGTTTGACTCATCTTAGTTGTCTAGATCCTGTGAAAACGGTGCCAACCTCGGTCGTCCATATTTCTGAGCAACCGACGCTAACCGAGCCCTGTCCTGTTCCTGAGTCAGCAACATCTATGCTACTCGGCCGGGCTCCTGCCACAGAGCTCCAAGTGTCCGGTCCGCCACGCCCGATTTCTACTACTGCTGGTCAACAGGTGCCAAACCTCCCCGATGGGCCTCCTTCTACTGACGAGCGCCAGGAAACAACACTCCAAGAACCGACTCACCTGTTTCTTTTCCGTTTGGCTTCAAATAATCGTGTTCCCACCAAGAAAGTGTGCATGGAAAGGAAGAATGCAACGGCTTCTCCTTGCCGCAAGAGGGAGGTACAGACACCCCCGCAGCAAGAGGAACGTTGGGAGATTCTCCGAAGTGACCCTGCTAAGTGGTCGGACGTTATTATTGACAGCTTTCGGAGTGTATGCCTTGAGAAAAGGCCATTGTATTTTCAAAATCGGGCAGAACATTCTCCGTCTTCCGAAAGGCAATGCAAACCCCAGAAACTCTATATGTCCCCTTATCTTTTCGTGCGAAAGGCTGTAAATGGGGAGGCGTACGAGCGACACTGGTCAATGTACTCGGAGTCCAAAGGTTCCGTTTACTGTTTCACGTGCAAACTATTTTCGATTTCAAGCAACCCCAGTGCTTTCACAACGCACGGCTTTTCTGATTGGAAAAGAGCAGAAGAAAAGGTTTGCGCACAAGAAAATAGCGTCAAGCACTGGAACTGCGTGGCAGCATGGCTCGCCCGCTCTAACTCGAGCAGCAAAATTGACAAGGAGCTGGTTAAGCATCTTCTCACTAAGAGCGCTTACTGGACAGAGGTGTTGAAGCGCGTAGTCGTTGTAGTTAAGCTTCTAGCTGAGCGCAGCCTAGCGTTTAGGGGCAGTGAGGAGATTTTTGGTTCACTGAGCAATGGCAATTATATGGGATTGCTTGAGGCCATTGCCAAGTTTGATTCCTTTCTAGAGGAGCACGTAAAACGCTATGGGAACAAAGGGTAAGGTCACATATCGTACCTGTCAAAAACGATTTGTGAAGGAACGTCTCGTTGACGAAGAGAAACGCGCAAAATACTTCCCTTCAATTGTTGATTCGACTCGAGACCTTACTCACGTTGATCAGCTGTCAGTTGTTTTACGACGCTATTTAAATGGGAAAGTCTACAAACGCTTTCCTGGATTTGTTCCAATCGAATCGCATACCGGCTTGTATCTTTTCGATACCGTGATGTCCCTTTTGACGACCAATGGCATCGCAATTGATGATTGTAGGGGCCAAGCTTATGATAATGCGAGTAATATGTCATCAAAATACTAAGGACTGCAAGCTCAAATCAGACACCTGAACTAATTGGCAGTCTACATCCCGTGTGCTGGTTATTCGCTGAACTTAGTTGGCGCGTGTAGCGTTGGTAGTTGCCTTGAGGCAGTCAAAATATTTTTACAGTTATTCAGAGACTGTATGTGTTCTTTGCTGCCTCACCTAAGCGATGGAGGTATATTTTGGACAGCATGGGCGGAACTGGCCAGCAGCTTGTTTTGAAAAGTCTCTCTGAGACCAGGGGATCAAGACACGTTGAATTATGTAAGGCTATTGTGAAAAATTTCAATGCAGTCTTGTGTTGCCTTGAAGCTATATCAAAGAACGAGGAAGAAAACGGTGACACTAGGAACGAAGCGCACTCTCTCCAAGAAAATGACAAAACTAGAAACTGCATTCATGCCGATTTTCTCGAGTGAAATTTCGGAGCGGTTTGACGAAATGACCGTAGCACTTCAGAAGCCAGGCCTAGACATTTCAACTGGTGTAGACCTGCTGAGCTCTCTAGAAGGCTTTGTTAATGATTTGCGACCTCTCTTTGATACCTTCGAAGAGAGAGCACGCACGCTAGGTACTAATCAATGTTATGAGGGTGAGGGCAAACGCATCGATTTGAGTAAGCACCCGGACGGAAAAAGCGGCAGTGCGCTACAAGGTAGAAAAAAATTATCATAGAGACCTACAATGTTGTTCTTGACAGTCTAGGCTCTGATTTGCGAGTGCAAAAGATGCCTACACTGAACTATGAGAAAGGTTCGGATTCTTAAAATTTCTGACAGAAGTTGGGAGTGAGACCTCTCTTGCACAGAAGGCTGAGAAGCTGGTGAAAACCTACAAAAATGATTTGGAGCCAGCATTTTCCACTGAAATCGTTCAGTTTGCGAAATTTGTGCACAACTTTGTGTGTCAGGACACAATTCCTCAGGGAATAATGAAGTTGCTGCACGAAATAAAGGTTATGGATGTGTTTCCTAACCTTTTTATTGCTTTGCGAATGTACTTAAGCATACCCGTGGCAAACTGTGAGACCGAACGATCGTTTTCCAAGTCGTCGCTGATAAAAAATCGCCTTCGTTCGAGCCTCTTTGACGATAAGGTGAACTCGCTTGCTATGATGTCCATTGAAACTGACTTCCTCCGCGATCTATCCTTCGAACGGACATAATATGATTTCGCCAAAGCGAAGGCGCGAAAGATGCCATTTTAAAAGAGGACTGGTTGCGGTATACATGAATAGTTCCAATAAGTGTGTTGTGTCGCCTCCCAGCATCCACGTTGCCAATGAAACGCTGCGCAGTGTAATTAAAGATATGCAAATCTTCGTTTTTCGTCTCTTGTTTGTTCTTCTTGTGATATTTAGCGTGCTTATAGAACTGTGTATTTGTTGTTTTTGATAATCCCCCTTTATTTGGTGTCGTACTTGCTTGTCTTACCTTTGACGAAAATATTTTCACATTATGTTTTGTAATTACGTTTCCTAATTTTCATCTGTATTCTAGCGCATTTTAGTTGTGTTTGTATTGCCTTAAATATTGCAAATATCTATTACATATTTACAGAGTAACGTGCATAACGATTACTGCAGTCTGATGCTTGAATTTTAATAATGTTTTGGATACAACCATGCGTCTCCTCACGGGATTAAACTTCGTGACGCAAACAAAGCCCAGCTTCAGAAGGATTGGCATCTGAGCTGTGTTGTCTTTTCTAGGTTCTTGTTCGTCTTGAGTGGACTAAACGTTTCCTTAAAACCTAGCTTTCGCTGAAAACAGAATGCAGATTAACCACAAAATGAACATATGTGTTCGTGTTCACAACAGCACGCTTTTCAAGCAAGTTTATTTGTTTTCCTTATAAGAATAACAATAATAATAACCCTGTTGATCGCACTTCGTTCTTTTTAATTTGGTGGAATTAAAATGAAACATGGCATATTTCCAGTAGCGCCGCAGGCTACATGCGGGGGGAGGGGGGTTCAGTATAGAGAAAGGGGGCCTGCATGCGCATTAGCCCAGGGCCCCCATTTTTCTTAATTCGGCCCTGGGCAGAATGTCGGTCGGTGTCGGTCTGAAGCCTGGACGACTTTCTACATGAGCCGATGATGACCACGTCGAAGTAGTTCGTGCTGTGATCCAAGAAAATTGTCGTTAACTGTTAGAGGGTCATGCGTAGGGTCATGCCATCAGCTTTTCAGTGCCGAACTGTAACGTCCGGTCGGTAAATATCTGTGCCGCATTGCCGACTTACGATCAGAAACAGACCTTGAAATCGGGCAGGAACCGCTTGCCACTGCAGTGACAATGAAAACTTACTTAACAACATCAGAACAGGCGATGAGACGTGGGTTTATTGCTGTGATATCTAAAAGAAGGTGCAGTTGTCGCAGTGGGTGGGCAAATAATCTCCTTGTCTGAAAACAGCACGCATGAGTCGGTCGCAGATCAAGGTGATGCTAGTTGTGTTTATTGGCTGCAAAGGCGTTGTCTATTAGGAATTTGTATCACGTGGTGAAATGGTAAACAAGGAAGTCGAGAATTCTAGCGCGTTTGAGGGACGCCGTGCACAGGAAGAGGCCTGAATTGTGGAAAACCGGACTGACTTGGATATCGCATCAAGACATGACTCCTTCTCCGCAGCTATCTAGCAAAACATGACACTCCTGTTGTGCCCCATCCACCGTATAGTCCGCACTAGCCTCAGCATAATTTTTCCTGCATATCAAACTTAACAGCACGCTGTAAGGACGCCGTTTCCAAATTACAGATCCAGGAGAATGCGAGAAGAGAGTTCACTTAGTAAAACACGTTGCGGGGCTAGTTGGTTATGCATATTCTTTCGTTAAAATTTAAGCAGCGCTAACTTTTAGGACGAATACACAGAAGACATGACAGGACAGGACATGACAGCGCCCGTCCTGTCATGTCTTCTGTGTGTTCGTCCTAAAAGTTAGCGCTGCTTAAATTTTAACGAAAGAATATGCGAGAAGAGATCTGCGCGCAATCCCAGAAAGTACGTCCCAGGAGAGTTTCCAGAAATGAAAGACGCATTCGGAACATTGTATTGCGAGTAGAATGAAATACATTAGAGGGGAATTTGCTTGAAATGTAGCAAAATAGGCAGCAAAATTTCATAGCAAGAGTTCGGTTTCTTTTCGGAACAAGCGGCGCTGTTCTACGTGAACCTGATTGCCCTATCGACATGCCAGTCCCGAGTCGGCGCGCCTTGTCTGCGCTTAAGTGTGCCTTTCGAGCCGTTCTCTTTGCGCAATTTTACTCGTTCTTTTGAAATCAACCAACTAGCCCGCCAGAGCATCCCACATTTTGAACACACCTCGCATTTGCATTACAAGGGGCATATACGTTTCTGTCAAAATGTTCCGTCAATGATTTGGGATTATCCGCCAAGATTGGCCATTTTCATGCTGTGTCCAAATTCTCGGTTTTTGGTTTCCGTCTCAACCCTCTTCTGTTGCGAAGCCACTGTGCATTATTAAGTGAGGACCTATAGAGAGTCTGCCTGTGCAGCAGCGCGGAATCTATTGAAGCCGCACGGAAAACGCATAGTCAGGAGTTGATTGCGCCCGTGCTTCCAGTCTTGTGTGCTATTTCTTGCCTTCGTTATTGTCGCACAGTGGTTTCTGTCACTTAATATGCGCCCACTCAAAATCCTTATCGTCATAAAAGAACTGATCCTTACATTACAGTTGCATGCATCATAAGGGAAGCATGACATCCGAAGCGGGAACGGGGATCGCACTGACTTTCGGCGAAGTCCAGCGGAGGTGGCAGGCCATTTCTCAGATGGAGCACGCAGAGAAGAACAATGGTCACTCTTTTCACGCTGGGATGGCGAAGCCGCTGCTATAGCCGAGCCATATGAAAAGCATTGCCGCCCCGAAAGGCACGCGGCATCTTAATTATTAGCCCACTAACTGTCAGAAAGCTGTGCTCATGCTTCCTACAATTTTTCTTTTGTCCTTTGCTTCTGCTGCGCGCTCGTCGCTACCGACCTGCAGGCTCGAGTTCCGAGTCTTGTTGCTCCGAGGTCGTGCCTGACATTGCTGCTCCGAGGTCAAACGCTGTTCATTTGGACTGATGCTGGTCGTCGGCACAAGATTCAATCAAGTCAGCAGAATGCGGAGAAAAAAGAGGATTGTTCGTCGAAACAGCTTAAGTAAGGCGAACAGTCCATGAAGATTTAGAAAATACACCGCAGACATATTATCGTACAAAGGGAAACGCGAAGGGCAGGTTAGTGCCATATCAGTGCACGAGGGCACATTTTATAGCCCGAAAATTTGAGATATGTACATTTCACAAAGAAAAAATGAAATGATGATGGGCTAGATAATTACGTAAAAGTGACACCTCTCGACAATTCTGGTAACTGCGTGGGCTCTTAAATGAATTCTTTGCCTGCCGCGATTAATTCATTGCTTTCATCTGAAACAATATATCGAAGCACGCCGTCAGTCACGTCGCAGAGAAATGTGCATAGCTCTCATCACAGCCTTCAAAAATTACCAGAAAGCATTTGCTTAAGTGGAAACAAGACCAGTCAAGCATGCTTTGCCTAACCATGATATATGGGGAGAGGCGTGCACAAAGGTTCCAAAGAGATGAGAACTGCCATTCCAAGCCCGGTAACATTCAAGCCACTTCAAGCAGGTAGCTTTCATCAGTAACGTCGGGCGTTCCTCAAGGATCTGTTCTAGGGCCTCTCCTTTTCCTAATCTATATTAATGATCTTCCTGATCTCATAACATCTTCTTTCACGCTGTTCGCTGACGACTGTGTAATATACAGCGAAATTTCCAACTCATCTGATAGCTTAGTTCTTCAATCTGACATTAATAACAATTGTGCTTGGGGCGACACTTGGCTAATGAAGCTTAATGCATCTAAATGTAAAGCAATGAAAGTAACACGAATGCCTTCCAAAGCTAACCCGCATTCATATATTCTAAATGGCTCTCCCTTAGCTTTTGTTTCTGCATATAAGTATCTTGGCGTATGCATTACCAATGACCTCTCAAGGCAAACGCATATCGATCACGTAAGTAACAACGCTAATCGCGTGCTTGGTTTCCTTCGACGTAACTTCTTACTTGCTCCGGTTAGTTTAATACTACTTCTGTACAAAACGGCCTTCCGATCTAAGATAGAATATGCGCATTCCGTATGGAACCCTCACATCAAGTCACTGATTAATGCCTTAGAATCTGTTCAGAATCGTTCAGCCCGTTTTATCTTGTCGGACCACTCTCGTTCGTTTTGCGTCACACTCATGAAGTGAACTCTATACGTTCCAGATCTTTTACTGCGGCGTCATCTTTCTAGACTTTTCCCTTTCCACAAAATATATTGCACAAATGAATCGTTGAAACAAAGTCTTTTCACTGCTCTATGTTATGTATCATCCCGTATTGATAACCGATACAAAGTGAGTGTTCCCAGTTGCAGATCTAACCAGTACTTTCATTCTTTCCTGCCCAAGACCAGATCGGACTGGAACCACCTGTCCTCCTGCATCGTCTGCATTGTCTGCATCCCAGAAATAGAAGCATTCAAATCTGCGCTTCTTCACCATCTATGTTAATACCTCTCCTTTTGTATTTGATTTTGTTTAATCACTTCTCCCTCCAATTCGTAATAACTCCACGGCCTTGATAGTAGCGAAATAAATCAATAAATAAATGGGTTTTTTCTGCACTCACTGTTCCTGCAGATCGTATCAAAAATGTTCCACTGTTCGAAAGTGACCCATTTCTATGAATTAATGTTTAGTTTATGCGATATATTTGTTCTCTCAACTCTGCTACTCCATTGTTTTGCATTCAATCACAAGAGGCTTTTGCCCCTTTTTAACCCTTTGATAGCAGTACACAAAAGAACAACCTGTGTCCCATTTTCTTTCCTTCGTTCTAGTCACTAATTTGCAACAAGGTTTGCATTCTTTCTGGCTTTCTGATTTCAGTCATTCACAGAGTAGTTCTAGTCACAGTTGAGCAAAATTCTGCCGAAGTATATGCTGAAATGACTGCCTGAGCTTACCTTCTCAGTACATTGTCATCCTTAGTGTCTGAAATGTGCGTAGTCTGCAGACTATGTCGAGATAATTATTGAAAAACCTTCGCAGCTAGGCACTGTGTACCATCAAGCAAGTGTTGTTGTTGGGCTAGTTCGTGAAATTCTTCATTCGCTATAACAAATTTTTTGCGCAAAAAAGACGACACACAGACAAGAGGACAGGACGAACACAAACTAGCTGGTTTATTTAGTGGTTTAGACCTACAGACATACGACAAATTTCGATGATGACATTAAGATTCTTTGGAGAGGCAGATATGCTGAGGCGCGGGAATTAATGTAAGCCTTTCTGATAGGTTTTGCATAAGCGCGTAAGTGGGACATCTTTAGGCTGGTACAATAACGAGTCAGCTTTATTGTAGTGTGGTGATGCAGATTTATAAGTTATGCCATGAAAGTACCTGATGTACATGTGACGTAATTTGTCTTATATTTGTAGGCGGGAACCTCTGAATGAAACAGTTGTTGATTTGTGCTCGTCCTGTCGTCTTCTCTGTGTGTCGTCGCTGCCCACGGTGGCGATACAGTATATGTAAACGTGGTTTTGACCATATGAAGGGGAACATAAGCTTTATGCAAGCTGTAAGTGCTTAGGTTAACATGAAGAAATCACATGCAGTTTGTTTACTCTTTTTATAATTTAGTACTTCACCTGGCCATTTGGCCCTGCAGTCGCTAGCAGTTGCTTGCTAAGCGCGAAGTGAACGCTACGAACGATCCTCAGCGCTCTTTGTTCCGCCTCACGCTGCTGTTTGCGGTTTCCCCGCGACATGTCCTTTATGCCAGGATGTGGTGTCAAGAGATCGTATGGTTACATTTCATGACATAACCATGCACTACCGCTTAGGTGGACTTCTATATCCCCCCGCACATATTTCTCTCGCCAAACCCCAAGAGGGGTTTTGCTCTCGGGAAAGCGACACCTTCCCCAACCCCGCTATATATCAGATTAAAACTGCGCGAAGAAGACAGGACAACAAGAAGAGGCAAGAACAGGAATACACAAACCGCAGGGCATATATGCCCGCATATACCCTGGGGTCTACTCCCCTTCCTGTAAA
The DNA here is from genome assembly GCF_052857255.1 of Amblyomma americanum. NCBI lineage: Eukaryota > Metazoa > Arthropoda > Arachnida > Ixodida > Ixodidae > Amblyomma > Amblyomma americanum. The sequence goes on along the minus strand of NC_135500.1, from coordinate 3,152,040 downwards.
CTATGCGGCCAACATGCCACTCTATATGACATACTCTGGACTTGCTCTCGGGACTCCCCTCCGTGAGATTTGCAGCTCTCGAATTCGAAAATAAAGTTTATCCTCCTCCTCCTTAGTGTCAGGACTGCGCTGAGATTTGAACCTGGTTTTCCGACAAAGTAAGTCACCTTTCATTTCTCTTCTCTGGCTTAGCTGCCTCACTGCGGCTGAGTGGCTAACGCGTCTGATTGAACCGTCGGCTAGTGTGCCGCTTCCTCGGTGTGGAAATCACAAAGCGAGCATTTTGCATACCAAAGTGCAGCGTTTAATATATTAAAACAGGACGTCTGCATGTGCTTGAGCTTTCGATAAGTGGGTACAGCTGGCTTGCTCTCGCATGCGACCTGCTTTCCTTACGAAGGCGGTCAAAATATCCATTAAAATCCGGTCATAATTTGTGCTGGCAACGTGACCAAGCTGGAAAGTTTTTTCTCTACACTTTGACTGAAGTCGATTGCATTGTATTCTTGCCAAGAGCTATCTTGCGGCCACCTCAGTGCTCTAGTGCACCTCGCTGTGATTGATATAAGTGACACTCACGTTAAAAAGGCTTTGGTTATCTTAGAATTGTGGAACAGAATCGGCAGTGTTCATTATCATGAAGTAATCATGAAACCCGTCGCTATGGCTATCAGGTATTGGCGTTCGGCTGCTGATACCAACGTTTCGGGTTTTTCGGTGCCGGCTGCGGCAGCCGTTTTTCGGTGGAGTCGAAATACAAAAACGCCCGTGTGTTCTGCGAAGCAGCGTGTCTTAAAGAAACCTTGATAGTCCAAATTAACCAGCAAACCTCCATTGCAGCGTTCCTCAGCGTCAACGTGTCTCTTCATAACGTTAAGTCACACAATTTGCAAGTGATCATGAAGCGGAAGTTGTATTGGCTTCACGAAGTTCAATGACTACATGCGTAAGTAAACCAAGCAAGCCACTCAAGCAATATATAGTTGCTGACTTGTATTGTTGCTGATCATGATGGAACTATGGAAGAATACTTTGTAGAATAAATGTGATTGCCTGAGTTTAGTTCATTTTTGAGGGGTTGCCCTCAGCTATTTCATCTGCTGTGTGGCATTTTATATTTTGAAGAACTTTTTGCTTGGCTACATGGTGCATGTTTTAATAAAGGAACTATAGCGCAACCAAGACGAACACAGGAAGGGTTGCTGCGTCGGGGTGGTATACGAAATGCCGCTGTCATGCAGAAAGGCCTATGTGGGACAAACAGGGCGATGCGTCAATGAAAGGGCAGGTGAGCATGCGCGGTCATTAAAAGACGTAAGTGGTGCGCATCTTTCTCAGCACTGCGTTGAGTGTTATGACGGCCCTCGAGCGTCAGAAAATTTGCCAATGCAAGTACTGCAGAAAGTGTCAACCACGGCTTCATGAGATAAAGATTTTAAGTAAAAGCAAAGACACAAGGGCAAGGGAACTATTGAAATAATTTCAAGTAAGGAAGATAGGTGTATTTTGTGTTTGCGATAAGTCTGTGAGCCTCTTCAAATCGGAGATGGCATATCTTGAATGGTTCTGTCAATAGTAATGTGTGTGAACTGGTGTCTGCGCATGTCCTAGTTTTTTCTTATATTTGCTGCGCTGTCAGTGAATAAAGTTAGATGAAGTTTAGCCCCAGTCCTGTGTGGTCCTGTTTGTGTTCGTCTTGGCTGCGCTATAGTTCTTTTGTTACTGCATTTTATATGCCTAGCTGGTAAAGCTTGTGCGAGCTTTGCTATTTTCCTGAGGTCTGCAGCTGGGTATTCAAACATAGGATAAAAAATAACAATGAATATTAACAATCCGGGTGTGTTACTGCATTGACTTGTCAAGCTCTTGTTTCATTACGATTAAGAGCCCCGCCACTGAGGTAGTCTGCTCAGTGGGACAGCGCTGTATGTCCGCTGGTTTTTTGAGAGTGTAAAAAGTGGGTCCTTAGCAGTCATGGCTGCTTGAATTTTTCAGTAAAACATTGCACCATGTACAGCTGGCGTTGTGCCTGCCTCACTCTATACATTTATATTGCACAGGGGCGGTTCAATTCAGTTCAATTTTATTTCGCATTTTCACAAGGATACAAAAATGCAAGGGCAAGCAACAAAAAGTTGCTGATTAGCATATTGGCGAAGGTTGCTGCCCCTATATTTGACAGGTAGAAGAGCGTTAACATATAGATTTTTCAAGAAAGAATTACAGATGTATGAATGAAAAACAGATAAAATCATTTATACATACGTTGTAGACACTATCATTGGACGCAATCAAGCTTACTATTATTCATAGTGGTACAAGGATACATATTACAAGAAATAAGACATAACTAATAACACGATTGGACATAAATTGGTGCATATGCTACACACTGCAGTGCTACCCATGCACTTCATATGCGTTGTTATAATAATAGACATCATAAAAAACGCACCATGTTCACTATGCTCTAACCTGACGGCAGAGAGGTTAAAAAACAGTTACGTAAGACTCCAAAAAGTTAAATGTAAAAAAACCATATAAAGCCACCATTCGATGCAGGACACGGAAATTATCAATACAACCGCAACAAATGTTCATTGAGGACCGGAAGTTAGTTACACTACCAAGCTAAGTTGCAAGATCTGTGCTAAAGATAAGATATTTTTCCAGTCCTTTCTAAGCATATTCTTTATATCTAGATTTGCATCCTCTAAATTATTTAACAGTTTTGGAAGACAATTTACTACCCTCTTGTACACTTGGTTCGATCTAGAAAATGGCAGCGTGCAACTCTTTCTGTGGATTATGTCGTATGGAAGTTGCGAAGTTTTTGTCAACTCACACAGACAAACTAGTTGTGGGAATATTTCAAGCTCTGTCGGTATTTTAGCAAAAGGTTGGCTTTAATATATATAGTGGAAGCAGTCACGGTTGCTCAACGGGCCAGTGAAAACTTGCACAAGTGAAAAGGTCACAACTGGTTCGATTATCTGTTTATTCACCAACAGTTTCAGACGGTGGACCGTCCTTCATCAGGGTTAAGTCGAACTTTAATATATATATATATATATATATATATATATATATATATATATATATATATATATATATATATATATATATATATATATATATATATATATATATATATATATATATATATATATATATATATATATATATATATATATATATATAGTTCGCTTGTGTGAGCGTCGTACGAAACATTTGCGATACGGCGGATAGCTCTCATTTGTATAAGAAATAGTTTCTGAGATCTTGTTGTGCTCCATACAAGGCTGCAGTAATTTATATGGGGAGAGAATAGGGCGTTATGCAGTAAAATCTTAATCTGTGGAGGAGTCGTGTAGTGAAGTCGATATAATCGATATAATATACCGCAAGTCTTCTTTGACAGTCTTATTGTGAACAAGGGTCCCGTACCGGACCCGAAACGTCATTTTCGTTTGTTTCCAAACTTCACCCTGTTATTAAGGTATAAGTTTATGTCAAAGTTTACAGGCTTTTGTGATGGTGCAAATAAAACGACCTTTGTTTTTGATGTGTTTATTTTTAGCGAGTAAGTCGTACTCCAATCAGACGACAAAGTGAGCGCAGTATTAACTAAACGCTAAAGTTCTATGACATTACCTGAGCGTAGAAAGATACTTGTGTCACTGCGTAAACCATGAAATGTGGTTATCACTGATGCTAATTATATGGTTTAAATATAAGCTGAATAATACCGGCCCTAAATGCTACTTTGCGAGACTCCGCTGTTAAGCTTTACAGAGAGAAAAGTTCTACACCAGTGGCAACACTGTTTTTCAAAAGTGTCAGAAGGGCGCCGCGATATCCATAGTGTGGAGTGGGCAATACTATCGAAAGCTTTCTAAAAGTCTACAAATAAGCCTAGGGTTAATTTCGTCTCTTCAAACCCATTCAATCTTAATTCATTTTGAGAGAGGAGAGCCAACTCAGTTGGCATACCTTTACGGAATCCCAACTGCTGTGCTGATAAAACGGAATATTTTTCGCAGACCGCTGTAACGCACTTCCAAATAATTTTTCTAGTCTAGAGCCGAGAGGGGCGACAGTTTGAAAGCTCAAGGCTTGGCTATTGGCTAGTGACGCCGTCGGAGGGGGGCGCTTTTTTTGGAGCTCCAGCGACTTCGTCCGAAGCTAAGTATTTGTTTTTGTGCATACTGCAGGGGCGGTAGTTTTAAACCGGGATAGGGGTAGGAAGGCTAGCGGAGATGTGTGTGCCGTAGGTCTTTGTGTGGATATTTTGGCGGGCTTTTACGTTACGCAGTCGGCTGGACGATGGGTCGGCAAGCTAGGGAAGTCAAGGTGGACGGGGAGTTAGTGCAGTGCCAGCAGTGCGAGCGTCGGTGCTGTTTGCATGAGGCGGAACTCGGGAGCTTAGCTGATGCATAGGGGGCTAGCTTCGCGTGCAAGATATGTAAGTGTATTGAGGAGGCCGTTCGGACGTTGAAAGGGAAATGGGCAGCTAGGATTAAGGAACTCAAAGGGTACCTGAAGATGGAACAAGAGGAACGGATTAAGCTAGAAGCTCAGGTCGCCGAGTCCCTTAAGAGGGAGGGGCCTAAAGCCGACCTGTTGGAGCGAATTGTGGGCGAGCTGAAAGAGTGGGAAAAACGGGCCCCGCTAGAAGAGCAGGTGGAAGCGCTCAAGTCGCGTCCGGTAGGTCACCATGGTTCGGAGCAGTTTCAGGTTGTGTATGAGGACAACGTGGTGCACCTAAAGGCCGCTGGCCCCCAGGCGGAACTAGTTTAGAAGAACTTCTTGTTGGGCTAGTTGGTGCAGTGCTTTGAGGAACCACGTTGCACATTCAAAAGGGACAAACACAGGAAAAGGCCAAGGAGACGGAAAGAGCACAAACTATCAAATGAGTTTATTTGTGTGAAGTTGCCTTATATATGCAGAATCACAGCAAAAAGAACAAGGGGAATGAGAAAGGGGGTAAAGCCGGTCATCTCCTGGTCAACAACAGGTGCGCACAAAATTCTTCCACTTCTTGTACAATTTGACTGAAGTGTCGTTTATACATTTACCGCCGTTTTCTTTGATGTGGTAGGCCTCCAAAAGCTTACGCGCTGTTTTTTTGTTTTTAATTTTCCTGGAATTTTTCTCTTCATAACCAGAGGCTCGCATCCACTGCAAGCAAAGCAATGAGCCGGCAGATTCGCTTCTTCCTTATTTCAAATTGATCGGGCATGTTCTCCTGCGCGCCCAATTGTGCAACGGCTTGTTTGTCCCAAGTAGGTGCCTCCACACTTGAGCAGGATTTCATAAACCACACCCTGGGCACATTTCACAAACGTTTCAGCATGTTTTATGCCGCATCCAGTGCCTCTAGCTCCTTGGTTACCGATTCTCGGGCACAAGCCTGCGAGTTTTTGTGGGGCAGAAAATACGACAGAGACACCATGCCTCTTGGCCAGTTTTTTTACATTGTGCGCCACTTTGTGTATATATGGCACCATCACGATCTTCTTTTTTGGCTGCGGCTCATTCGTGCTACCTTGATTTATTCTTTTTATCTTACTAAGAAGATTCTAGTCCAGAGCTTTTATGACGTCAAAGGGTAAGCCGGCTGAAAGCAACCTTTCAATTTGATTATTAAAGCTAATATGCATTGCATGCGGGCATGACTTGGTAAGAGCAGATTCCAGGCACGAGCTTGCAATTGCTCTCTGACTACCTTCGAATGCGCGGAATCATACAGCAGTAGCTCTTTCTTTGCTCGTGGAGCGTAGTGCCAGAAGGCATGTTGTAAGCCGAAGTTCAGGTTAATATATAAAAACTGCAACGTCCCATTAGAAGGAAGTTCATGCATAAAGGTCACGCCTCGCCCATGCTGTCTAAAGAAAGTAAAAATCCTACTACTGAATCAGTGCGCGTCAATGTTATTTGTTTAGATAAAACAATCAAAAAATCGTCAACATATCTAAAACACTTCAGTACCCCCCGATTAGCAAACTCGTCATTTAGGGAGCGGTCAATGGCGGCAAAAAATATGTTACTAAGAAAATGGGTGACGCAAGACCCGATACAAACTCCTTGTCGTTGAATGTAAAATTTGTCTTTAAAAGATATGAAGGTCGCTCTCAAAGAAAATTCGAGCAGAGACATTACGCCGTGTGCTGATACCCCAGTTGAGTTTTAAAAGCCTATTAACCCACTTCTTTCAATGCAATCTCTGACAGCTACCAATAACCCTTGATGCGGCAATGAATGTTAGAGCTTCTGTGGGGCAGAAAATACGACAGGGACACCATGCCTCTTGGCCACTTTTTTTACATAGTGCCGTTTTTTACGATGCGTTTTTCATGGTGCGTTTTTTATGATGTGTATTATTATAACATGACATATTAAGTGCATTGGTAGCACTGCAGTGTGTAACATATGCACTAATTTATGTTGAATCGGGTTATTAGTTATGTCTTATTTCATGTAATATGTATCATTGTACCGCTATGAATAATATTAACCTTGATTGCGTCCAATGATAGTGTCTACAACGTATGTATAAATGATTTTATCTGCTTTTCGTTCATACATCTGTAATTCTTTCTTGAAAATGCTCTATGTTAACGCTCTTCTACCTGTCAAATATAGGGACAGCAACCTTTGCCAATATGCTAATCAGCCGCTTTTTGTTGCTTGCCCTAGCATTTTTGTATCCTTGCGAAAATGCGAAATAAAATTGAATTGAATTGAACCGCCTCTGCGCAATATTAATGTATAGAGTGAGGCAGGCACAACGCCAGCTGTACACCGTACAATGGTTTACCAAAAAATTCAAGCAACCATGCCTGCGAAGGGCCCACTTTTTACACTCTCAAACAACCAGCGCACATACAGAGCTGTCCCACTGAGAAGAATACCTCAGTGGCGGGGCTCTTAATCGTAATGAAACAGAAGCTTGACAAGTCAATGCAGTAACACACCCGGATTGTTAATATTCTTTGTTCTTTTTTATCCTACGTGTGAATAACCAGCTGCAGACCTCAGGAAAATAGCAAAGCTTGCACAAGCTTTACCAGCTAGGCATATAAAATGCAGTAACAAAAGAACTATAGCGCAGCCAAGACGAACACAAACAGGACCACACAGGACTGGGGCTAAACTTCAACTAACTTTATTCACTGACAGCGCAGCAAATATAAGAAAAAACTAGGACATGCGCAGACACCAGTTCACACACATTACTATTGACAGAACCATTCAAGATATGCCATCTCCGATTTGAAGAGGCTCACAGACTTATCGCTAACACAAAATACACCTATCTTCGTTATTTGAAATGGATTCAATAGTTCCCTTGCCCTTGTATCTTTGCTTTTACTTAAAATCTTTATCTCATGAAACCGTGGTTGACACTTTCTGCAGTACTTGCATTGGCAAATTTTCTGACTCTCGAGGGCAGTCATAACACTCAACGCAGTGCTGAGAAAGATGCGCACCACTTACGTCTTTTAATGACCGCGCATGCTCACCTACCCTTTCATTGACGCATCGCCCTGTTTGTCCCACATAGGCCTTTCTGCATGACAGCGGAATTTCGTATACCACCCCGACGCAGCAACCCTTCCTGTGTTATCTAATAATTATCTCGACATAGTCTGCAGACTACGCACATTTCAGACACTAAGGATGACAATGTACTGAGAAGGTAAGCTCAGGCAGTCATTTCAGCATATACTTCGGCAGAATTTTGCTCAACTGTGACTAGAACTACTCTGTGAATGACTGAAATCAGAAAGCCAGAAAGAATGCAAACCTTGTTGCAGATTAGTGACTAGAACGAAGGAAAGAAAATGGGACACAGGTTGTTCTTTTGTGTACTGCTATCAAAGGGTTAAAAAGGGCAAAAGCCTCTCGTGATTGAATGCAAAACAATGGAGTAGCAGAGTTGAGAGAACAAATATATCGCTTAAACTAAACATTAATTCATAGAAATGGGTCACTTTCGAACAGTGGAACATTTTGGATACGATCTGCAGAAACAGTGAGTGCAGAAAAAACCCATTTATTTATTGATTGATTTCGTTACTATCAGTGCCGTGGAGTTGTTACAAATCGGAGGGATAAGTGATTAAACAAAATCAAATACAAAAGGAGAGGTATTAACATAGATGATGAAGAAGCGCAGATTTGAATGCTTCTGTTTCTGGGATCCAGACAAAGCAGACGATGCAGGCGGACAGGTGGTTCCCGTCCGAGCTGGTCTTGGGTAGGAAAGAATGAAAGTACTGGCTAGATCTGCAACTTGGAACACTCACTTTGTATCGGTTATCAATACGGGATGATACATAACATGGAGCAGTGAAAAGACTGTTTCAACGATTCATTTGTGCAATATATTTTGCGGAAAGTGAAAAGTCTAGAAAGATGACGCCGCAGTGAAAGACCTGGAACGTCTAGAGCTCACTTCCTGAGTGTGACGCTAGATGAACGAGAGTAGTCCGACAAGATAAAACGGGCTAAACGATTCTGAACAGATTCTAAGGCATTTCCTCGGCTGCGGCGGGATCTGGCTTCGATGCGGCTGCATCCTGTGAAACCGCTTCTGCTCCGGAACCGCCATTCCTCTCAACTGGCTTCGTGGCCATACGCCCCCTGAAGATCCACCACTGCGCAGCAGGAACATCAACGTCATCACACTCGGAACGTATAAAACCAGGCATCGAGTGCTCACTTGTCAGTGGGCGCGGAGGCACGTTGAAGAAAAGAATCAATGACTTACGCACCTTCTTCGTTCTACAGCTCATCGCAGTGCTGGCGGCTGGGACGACAGCAGAGGGCCACCGGCAGGAGACTTCTTCGGCTGCGGCGGGACCTGGCTACGATGCGGCTGCAGCCTGTGAAGCCGCTTCTGCTCCGAAACCGCCATTCCTCTCAACTGGCTTCGTGGCCATACGCCCCCTGGGGGTCCACCACTGCGCAGCAGCAACATCAACGTCATCACACTCGGAACGTATAAAACCAGGCATCGAGTGCTCACTTGTCAGTGGGCGCGGAGGCACGATGAAGAAAAGCATCAATGACTTACGCACCTTCTTCGTTCTACAGCTCATCGCAGTGCTGGCGGCTGGGACGACAGCAGATGGCCACCGGCAGGAGACTTCTTCGGCTGCGGCGGGACCTGGCTACGATGCGGCTGCATCCTGTGAAGCCGCTTCTGCTCCGGAACCGCCATTCCTCTCAACTGGCTTTGTGGCCATACGCCCCCTGGGGATCCACCACTGCGCAGCAGCAACATCAACGTCATCACACTCGGAACGTATAAAACCAGGCATCGAGTGCTCACTTGTCAGTGGGCGCGGAGGCAGGATGAAGAAAAGCATCAATGACTTACGCACCTTCATCGCAGTGCTGGCGGCTGGGACGACAGCAGAGGGCCATCGGCAGGAGACTTCTTCGGCTGCGGCGGGACCTGGCTACGATGCGGCTGCATCCTGTGAAGCCGCTTCTGCTCCGGAACCGCCATTCCTCTCAACTGGCTTCGTGGCCATACGCCCCCTGGGGATCCACCACTGCGCAGCAGCAACATCAACGTCATCACACTCGGAACGTATAAAACCAGGCATCGAGTGCTCACTTGGCAGTGGACGCGGAGGCACGATGAAGAAAAGCATCAATGACTTACGCACCTTCTTCGTTCTACAGCTCATCGCAGTGCTGGCGGCTGGGACGACAGCAGATGGCCACCGGCAGGAGACTTCTTCGGCTGCGGCGGGATCTGGCTACGATGCGGCTGCATCCTGTGAAGCCGCTTCTGCTCCGGAACCGCCATTCCTCTCAACTGGCTTCGTGGCCATACGCCCCCTTGGGATCCACCACTGCGCAGCAGCAACATCAACGTCATCACACTCGGAACGTATAAAACCAGGCATCGAGTGCTCACTTGTCAGTGGGCGCGGAGGCAGGATGGAGAAAAGCATCAATGACTTACGCACCTTCATCGCAGTGCTGGCGGCTGGGACGACAGCAGAGGGCCATCGGCAGGAGACTTCTTCGGCTGCGGCGGGACCTGGCTACGATGCGGCTGCATCCTGTGAAGCCGCTTCTGCTCCGGAACCGCCATTCCTCTCAACTGGCTTCGTGGCCATACGCCCCCTGAAGATCCACCACTGCGCAGCAGGAACATCAACGTCATCACACTCGGAACGTATAAAACCAGGCATCGAGTGCTCACTTGTCAGTGGGCGCGGAGGCACGATGAAGAAAAGCATCAATGACTTACGTACCTTCTTCGTTCTACAGGTTGGTTATATTTCCAAATTACCGTTTCCTTGCTTCAAATCGGATAACCGCTTTATCGTCGTGCTTCCGTGCCCAGAAGCAGTAATTGCGCCTTTCTGTTCATTGTTATTGCTCTTATGCGGCGACATCGAAAGCAATCCGGGTCCTGAAGATCTTGCGCACATCTTGCGAACCATGAAAGACATGAACGAACGCTCCAAAAGAATTGAATTAGCGCAAAAAACTATGTTGGAAAGCATGTCAGAACTGAAACAACAGCAGCAGTCTGCTTCACAGGCGATGACGGAAATAAAGGAAGGATTGAAAAAAGTAGAAAATCAAACTTCGGTTTTCGAGCACTGGCAGCAGGACATGAAAGAGTTGCATGCCACAGTAGAGCGCCTTGAGAAAGACAATATTGCGCTTCGATCCCGTCTTGATGACGCAGAGGACCGATCTAGACGCAACGATTTGGTCTTTTATGGCATCACTGACAGTGCAGATGAAACATCGTCCGAATCAGAGCAAGAAATTCTCGAACTAATAAAGAACACTATGAAAATTGATATCTGTAGTTCAGATATTTCCCGTGCACATAGAATTGGGCGTTTCGTCAATGACAAAACACGACCACTTATAGCAAGATTTGAGAACTATAAAACAAAAGAACTAGTCATGTCAAAACGGGAGTCGTTGAAGAATACCGTGAAAGGAATTGCTGGAGACTTCTGCCCAGCCACGCGTAATATCAGAAAAAAATTATTAGAGTTTGGCGAATCCAAAGGCGGCATATTTCATTTCATTTCATTTCATTTTGCATTTATTTCAGTCATGTACAATGGCTGAGGAGAAAGGAAAAAAAGCCGCGCACGCGGCTTGACAAAGCTCCCATCTCCCGTAGCGGCTTGGCACGGCGATGACAGGCAGCAGTAAAAAAATAACAAGAGAATGCATGAAATAACAAATATGTACAATATCTTCATAACAGATCACCAGAATAGTCTCGGTACTGTTACACACACGCAAATGATAGTTTAATCACAGCACATGGATACTTAGTTTATTTTACCGTTGGATATGATTCATTGTTTTGTAAGAACATATTTCTGACAGCGTTATATGAAACGGAAAGAATGGATTGATTAGTGAAAGCATTTCTATTAAGGAAAGATGGCAACACATACCTGAGTGTTTGAAAACCGTAATTTGTGCGTGGACAAGGTACATACCAATATTCGTAGTGTCTTGTGTTGTGAACAGCGGTATTTTCCCGTAGATTCGCAAGGTCAGAAAAAAATGTGCTGTCACTATGTACCTGAGATTTGTACTGCTGAATTACACGGTACTGATGAATAACCCTTGCATCCATAATGCGGTATTTTGCAAATAGAGCACTCGTATGTGCTAAGTATGTGGTATCATAAGTATCATGGTATCATAAGTATAAGTAAGTATCACATCACATCACTTTATTTTCCTTAAAGACCCCTTGCGGGGTGTTACATAAGGGGTGGGTTTTTATGAAGTACAGGTGTTCAATGCAGTCATGAATGTTTCAGGGCAGGTGATGGCAGCGATATCGTGGGGAGGGCCGTTCCAGTCAGCTGCTACTCGGCAAAAAAATGAATTAGAGAAAACAGTGGTACGGGCACGTGGGCGCAAAACTTGAAGAGGGTGACTGATGCGATGGGATCTGCGCGGCGGGGGTGCGCAGATGTAGGGTTCTTGTCTGAGTGGCGAATAAAAAAACTTGTGAAATAAGACGAGACTGGCAGTGCGACGGCGAGCAGAAAGATTAGATAGACCTGATTGCAATTTTAGAGATGATATGCTAACGTCGTATGAATACGAGGAATGAATGAATCTGGTGGCCCTGTTCTGCACAGCTTCGAGGGCGTTTGTTAGATATGCTTGGTGAGGGTTCCAGATGGTCGATGCGAATTCCAGTTTAGTTCTGATGAGTGAAATGTATGCTTGTAGTCTTACATGTTGAGGGGCATCCCGCAGGTGACGTTTCAAGAAGCCAAGTGTTTTATTAGGTGATGATATCAGGTTAGTCACATGCAGACGCCAGGATAAATGATTAGAAATGGTGATACCTAAGTATTTGTACGACTGGACGAGGTCGACAGAGGAGTTAGAAATTGTGTACTGGAAAACAAAAGGATTTCGGCGGCGGTGAAAAGACATATACTTACATTTGTTAGGGTTGAGTGTCATCAGCTGCTGCAAACACCAGTTTTGCACATGGTTTAGGTCAGCCTGTAGTGATTCTTGGTCAGAAGGGTTAGTGACTGAACGATAAATAACGCAGTCATCAGCAAACAGACGGATATGACAAGATACATGCTGGGGTAGGTCGTTAATGTAAATAAGGAATAACAAAGGACCGAGAACGGAACCCTGCGGGACGCCGGAGGTTACTGGAAGCGGGTGGGAGGGCTGATTATTAATGAAGACAGACTGAGAACGATGCGTGAGGAATTCTTTAATCCACGCGATGATGTTTGGATCTAGGTTCAGCTGAGAGAGTTTGAGAAGCAAGCGTTGATGAGGTACTTTGTAGAAAGCCTTAGCAAAGTCTAGGAATATGGCATCAGTTTGTAGGTTAGTGTCAAGGTTGGCGTGAATGTCATGAAGAAAAATGGCTAGCTGAGTTTCGCAGCAAAAACCTTTCCGAAATCCATGCTGGGACGGATGGAAGAAGTGATTGGAATCTAGGAATTGTATGATTTGGCTGTAAATGACATGTTCCATTAATTTGCAGGGTACACTTGTTAATTAAATAGGGCGATAATTAAGAGGTGAATCAGTAGTACCTGTTTTGTGGATGGGAACGACCTTCCCCACTTTCCAGTCGTCAGGTATGGTTCCTTCAGACAATGATTGCGTAAACAGTGCACAAAGGATACTGGAGCAAGCTAGTTTAGCGTTCTTTAAAATTTTTGAGTTTATGTCATCTATGCCGGTAGCGGATGAGTTCTTTATTTTATCAATTATGCATGAAATTCCGCTACTGTTGAAAGTTATGGGTTCCATGGCTGTGGTGATAACAAGTGGTAGTGTAGAACAGGGCAATTCGGATTCGTCAGTAAAAACGTACGAAAAAGCAGTGTTAAATGCGTTTGCACATTCGGTATCAGTCATTGTAACACCGGCATTGTTAGTGAGGGTGATAGCGCGCCTTTCTTTTGGGTTTATCACTTTCCAGAATTTTTTGGGGTTATCGATTATCATTTTTGGTAGGTCGACTTCGTAGAAGGAGCGCTTAGCTTTAACAATCGCGGCCAAGTACAAGTGTTCCACTTCATGGTATTTTACCCACGCATTTGGGTTTCCTTGTCGCTTCGCTGTACGAAATGCGCGTTTTTTCTTATTTTCGAGTCTTTTTAGTGTTTTGGTGAACCACGGCTTCTGATTACGCTTCCTAAAACTGCACGTCGGGATATATTTATTGGTTACGTCAGCTATTTTATGTTTGAAGAGTGTCCAGTTTTCATTTACACTTCTGCTATGAAAGGATGTTTCAAACATTGACAAGAAGTTATTTAATTCATTGCTGATTGCTTCGTAGTTTCCCTTGTCGTAGAGCATAATAGTTTTCCGGGAAGGTTCTTTTAACACAGGTGTAAAGCTGAAAGTGGCATGAATTACTTTATGGTCGCTGATTTCGCGGAGGTACGTAAGGGATTCTAAGCTATCTGGATGAGTGGTCAGAATGAGGTCTAGAGTGTTAGCTGCTTCTCCTGCGACACGTGTTGGTTCAGATACTAATTGGGTCAAATTAAAATTAAGACAGACATCAAGGAATTCTCTCGACTCTTCCTGACTGACCATGGGCTGAGGTTGACTATTCCAGTCGATATTGGGGTAGTTGAAATCCCCAATTAGGAGGATATGTGCCTTAGGGTGCTTTGAAACCAGTTGATTTAGGATATTGTGAAGCTTGCGAGGAAAGTCGGGACTACTTCGAGGTGGTCTATAGCACACCCCAATTAGAAGTGACAGGGGTGAAGCACGGCACATGAGCCATAGTATTTCCAAGTCCGAGCAGACATTGATGACCGAGCATGATAACTTGGCTATAAGAAAATTTTTATCGAAGGAAAGTGCTACGGCTACAACGAAAGCGAAGGCGTCATTTACGAAATTAGCAATTCCTCTGAAACTGCGTCTGAAAATGCTCCTGAAAATCCCACTGAAAACGCGAGTGCAACTCAAAGCAGAACTCTCCGCTAAGGTCGCTGGAAGTCGACTAGGTAGGATCATGAGAGGGGAGGTGTTTCGAAAATTCTCCGCTGTTAAGCTCTGTACACAAACATACGTAGTCTTTACCAAAAAAAAAAGATGAATTATGCGCGATGATCGAAGACTGTAATGCTGATATTATTGTACTAACCGAAACGTGGCTAAACAGCAAAATAACGGATAGTGAACTGTTTCATTGTAAAAATAAATATGTTGTCTTCCGGAGTGACCGAACTGGCAGAGTTGATGGCGGTGTCCTAATTGCTAATAATGAATGCATTGTTTTGTTAATTTGTTAATAAATAATTCAGAGCTATTATGGTGCTGCCTAAATCTTAACTTTAAAAAATTAATAGTAGGCGTATGTTATCGATCCCCTTCGGCCGACACATCATTCTGCGATAACCTAGACGATTCTATAAATCAGATTGTCACGCGTTTCCCTGGTGCTGAACGTTTACTTCTAGGTGACTTCAATTTTCCGAATATCGTCTGGTCACATGATCACCCCTTTTCTAATCCCTCGTCCGCTGAATCCAATCAATTTCTTTCCGTTTGTTCAGACTTCACCTTATCACAGATCGTTAGTTCTCCTACACGTGTAACACCAAATACATCATCAATTCTCGACCTTATTCTTTCGACAGTAACAGACAACTTATCGACTGTTTCGCACCTGCCTGGGCTGAGCGATCATGATGTCTTACATTTCACGCTAACGGTGACTCAAACAAAAACGAGCAGACAAAAAAGATAATTTCGTGATTTTAACAAAGCTGACTACCCCGCCATCAACAGCGAACTCTGCTCACTTCTAGATGTGTTTCTGCCTTCATATCTTGATCGGTCCATAGAAGCTAACTGGGGTATGTTCAAAAATAAAATTTTTAGTTAATCATCCGATACGTCTCCCTTAGAACCACCTACACTAGCAACAAAGCACCTTGGTATAACACTCATCTAAGCAGGTTATCGAACAAAAAAAACGTTTATTTCGTTCAGCTAAACACTCCTCAAAATTACCTCGTTGGTTAGAGTACAAAAAGCGGCCAAATCGTATGTCACGTCTTTAAGGTCAGCTAACTTTTCATTTTTAAACACTACTCTTCCACAGTTACTAAAAACTAATCCAAAGCAATTTTGGAATGTCATTCAAAAAACACTAATAAGAGTGTCTTATCACTGCTCACCACTTCTGGGGACTTAGTGCCGGCTCATCTCTGTTCAAATGTGCTTAACAACACATTTATTATGTCATTTTCATCCCCAGTACTCACCATTCCGATGCCAGTTTTGAATGATACCAATTATCAGATCATGGACCCCATAATATTTCAGTCAACAGGTATCAAAGCTGTAATAAATAACTTAAAACCCAAATTATCTTGCGGAGTGGACGAGATCGATAATAAATTTTTTCAAAATACGGTGGAATACAGTTCAATAATACTAGAGTGCATTTTCTCACAATCGTACAACTCTGGCACTATACCTCTTGACTGGAAATTTGGAAAAGTAATCCCCATCCACAAGTCAGGTCCAACACATGATCCCCTCAACTACAGGCCCATTTCCCTTACATCTGTACCATGTAAAATCATAGAGCCTATTATATACACACATATTGTTAACTTTCTTGAAAATAACTCTTTCTCAAGTGCCCAGCATGGATTCCGTAAACATTTCTCTTGCGAAACTCAGCTTGTCTCCTTCACTAATGATTTGCATGCCTATCTAGACTCTTGTTTTTCACTTGACTGTATATTTCTTGATTTCTCTAAAGCTTTTGACAAGGTAAACCATGCGCTACTTCTTCATAAACTAAGCGTCTTAAGCATTGACCCTGCAGTAATTGATTGGATTCGCGCTTTCCTCCCGTCCCGCGTTCAGTTTGTAACTACATATGAAATTAACTCACCTTCGGCCCCAGTCCACTCCGGCGTTCCGCAAGGGTCGGTTCTGGGTCCTCTCTTATTCTTGATTTACATAAACGACTTGTCTTCTTGCGTTTCTTCCAAAATTTGCCTATTTGCTGATTACTGTGTTCTGTACCGTAAACTTACTTGTAATTCCGATGTCCTATTAGTTCAGAATGACCTTAATAATATTAACGAATGGTGCAGTACATGGTGCATGCAAATAAATATTTACAAATGTAAATCAATGAGGGTATCTCGCACTAACTTATCAGATCCCACGTATACGCTTAATAACGTCTTATTAGAGTCTGTGACATCATACCGCTACCTTACCTTGGTGTAACCATTACAAATGATCTCTCTTGGAAATCACATGTCAGTTCCATCATCGCCAAAGCCAGTCGTACTCTTGGATACATTCGTCGTAATTTCTCTGTTGTACCATCATCCTTAAAATAATTAATGTAAAAACCTACATTCGTCCACAACTCGAATACGCATAATCTGTTCGGGATCCCGGCAAAGTAACTCTCATACAGTCCCTTGAGGCAGTACAAAATCACTCAGCCCGGTTCATCTTAAATAACTATCAAAAGACAGCCAGTGTTACTAATATGAAAGCATACTTGCATCTTCCACCCTCATCAACTCGAAGAAAGCTATCTCGCCTCACACTTTTTGATAAAATGTACCACTATAACTCAACATTGCGCTCCTTGTGGCTTCAACCCCCATCATACATTTCATATCGCCGTAACCACAGGTCTACATTCCACACACAAACACGGTTGCCCATTCTAACTCGTTTCTTCCCAGGACTTGTAATGATTGGAATAACCTATCCGCATCACTAACAAGTATAACTGGAGAAGAAAACTTTAAATCCGCGTTGCAAAGCTTCTTTCTTGCATAGTGTTAAACCATTTTTTCATTTGTCTATCTTCATTGTATACTGTGTTCCTTGTTACATTTTTATTATATTTTTGACACCACTGCCGCATTAGAAATTATATTTTGTACCTTGTTGTTCTATTTTCTTTTGTTTTATTGTTTTATTCATGTGCTGACTTTACTTTGTATATGTATCCGCCCCTCCCCTCTGTAACGTACATCTGTACCCTGAGGGTATCTTGAATAAATAAATAAATAAAGAAAGAAAGAAATAATTAATCAGTGACTTGATGTTAGGGTTTCATACGGAATGCGCATATTCTATTTTAGATCGGACGACCATATTGAACACAAGTAGTTTTAAACTAACCGGAGCAAGTGAAAAGTTACGGCGAAGGAAACTAAGCATGCGATTAGCATTGTTACCTACGTGCTCGATATGCGTTTTCCATGAGTGGTCATTGGTAATGTATACGCCAAGATACTTATATGCAGAAACAAAAGCTAAGGGGGAGCCATTTACAATATATGGATGCGGGTTAGCTTTTTAAGGCATTTGTGTTACTTTCATTGCTTTACATTTAGATGCATTAGGCTTCATTAGACAAGTGCCGCCCCAAGCAGAAGTGTCATTAATGTCAGATTGAAGAACTAAGGTATCAGATGGGTTGGAAATTTCTCTGTAAATTACGCAGTCGTCAGCGAACAGCGTGATAGATGATGTTATGAGATCAGGAAGATCATTAATATAGATTAGGAAAAGCAGAGGCCCTAGAACAGATCCTCGAGGAACGCCTGACGTTACTGAAGAAAGTTACCTGCTTGAACTGGCTTGAATGTTACCGGGCTTGAATTGGAAGTTCTCATCTCTTTGGAACCTTTGTGCATGCCTCTCCCCATATATCATGGTTAGGCAACGCATGCTTGACTGCTCATGTTTCCACTTAAGCAAATGCTTTCTGGTAATTTTTGAAGGCTGTGATGAGAGCTGGCAGCAATCTGCACATTTCTCTGCGACGTGACTGACGGCGTGCTTCGATATATTGTTTCAGATGAAAGCAATGAACTAATCGCGGCCGGCAAAGAATTCATATAAGAGCCCACGCAGTTACCGGAATTGTCGAGAGGTGTCGCTTTTACGTAATTATCTAGCCCACCATCGTTTCTTTTTTGTTTGTGAAATGTGCATATCTGAAATTTTCGGGCTATAAAATGTGCCCTCGTGCACTGATATGGCTCTAACCTGTCCTTCGCATTTCCCTTTGTACGATAATATGCCTGCGGTGTAGTTTCTATATCTTCAAGGACTGTTCTCCTTACTTAAGCTGTTTCGACGAACAATCCTCTTTTTTCTCCTCCGGATTCTGCTGACTTGATTGAATCTTGTGCCGACGACCAGCATCAGTCCAAATGAACAGCGTTTGACCTCGGAGCAGCAATGGCAGGCACGACCTCGGAGCAACAAGACTGGGAATTCGAGCCTGCAGGGCCGGTAGCGACGAGCGCGCAGCAGAAGCAAAGGACAAAAGAAAAATTGTAGGAAGCATGAGCACAGCTTTCTGACAGTGAGTGGGCTAATAATTAAGATGCCGCGTGCCTTTCGGGGCGGCAATGCTTTTCATATGGCTCGGCTATAGCAGCGGCTTCGCCATCCCAGCGTGAAAAGAGTGACCATTGTTCTTCTCTGCGTGCTCCCTCTGAGAAATGGCCTGCCACCTCCGCTGGACTTCGCCGAACGGTCAGTGCTATCCACGTTCCCGCTTCGGATGCCATGCTTCCCTTATGATGCATGCAACTATAATGTAAGGATCAGTTCTTTTATGACGATAAGGATTTTGAGTGGGCGCATATTAAGTGACGGAAACCACTGTGCAAAAATAACGAAGGCAAGAAATAGCACACAAGGCAGGAAGGACGGGCGCAATTCACTCCTGACTGTGCGTTTTTCCGTGCGGCTTCAATAGATTCCGCGCTGCTGCACAGGCCGACTCTCTATAGGTCCCCACTTAATAATGCACAGTGGCTTCGCAACAGAAGAGGGTTGAGACAAAAACCAAAAACCGAGAATTTGGACACAGCATGAAAATGGCCAATCTTGGAGGATAATCCCAAATCATTGACGGAACATTTTGACAGAAACGTATAAGCCCCTTGGAATGCAAATGCGAGGTGTGTTCAAAATGTGGGATGCTCTGGCGGGCTAGTTGGTTGATTTCAAAAGAACGAGTAAAACTGCGCAAAGAGAACGGCTCGAAAGGCACACTTAAGCGCAGACAAGGCGCAGACTCGGGACTGACATGTTGATAGGGCAATCAGGTTCAGTAGAACAGCGCCGCTTGTTCCGAAAAGAAACCGAACTCTTGCTATGACATTTTTGCTGCCTATTTTGCTACATTTTAAGCAAATTCCCCCCTAAGTAGTCCATTCTACTCGCAATACAATGTTCCGAATGCGTCTTCCATTTCTGGAAACCCTCCTGGGACGTGCTTTCTGGGATTGCGCGCAGGTCTCTTCTCGCATTCTCCTGGATCTGTAATTTGGAAACGGCGTCCTTACAGCGTGGTGTTAAGTTTGGGATGCAGGAAAAATTATGCTGAGGCTAGTGCGGACTATACGGTGGATGCGGCACAACAGGAGTGTCATGTTTTGCTAGACAGCTGTGGAAAAGGAGTCATGCCTTGATGCGATATCCAAGTCAGTCCGGTTTTCCACAATTCAGGCCTCTTCCTGTGCACGGCGTCCCTCAAACGCGTTAGAAGTCTCGACTTCCTTGTTTACCATTCCACCACGCGGTACAAATTCCTGATAGACAACGCCTTTGCAGCCAAAAAACACAACTAGCATCACCTTGATCGGCGACCGACTCATGCGTGCTGTTTTCAGACAAGGAGATTATTTGCCCACCCACTGCGACAACTGCACCTTCGTTTAGATATCACAGCAATAAACCCACGTCTCATCGCCTGCTATGATGTTGTTAAGTAAGTTTTCTTGTCGCTGGCAGTGGCAAGCAATTCCTGGTCGATTTCAACGCGGGTCTGTTTCTGATCGTAAGTCAGCAATGAGCACAAATTTTTACCGACGGGATGTTCAAGTTTGGCACAGAAAAGCAGATGGCATGACCCTACGCTGCTGCCCACTTCGTCGGAAACTTCTCTAACAGTTAACGACAATTTTCACGAATCACAGCATCCCAAGGCAGCATTCTAAGGCCGCTATTATTTAATATCTACATTAATGATATATTTTCAGCTCCTCTTCCTGCACACATAATAGCGTATGCAGACGACCTCACAATGCTTGCCTCAAGTAATACAGTAACGAACCTATTAGCACTCGGCAATCAGTTCTTAGAATTCCTGCGTCAATGGTCCTTTGAGAATTCCCCCCTATCCCCCATCCCCAGTGTAGGGTAGCAAACCGGAGACTCACATCTGGTTAACCTCCCTACCTTTCCTTTTCATTCTCTCTCTCTCCTAAAAGTAAAGATTACCAAGACGCAAACAATATTATTCCTAGCTAAAAACAGAATGGTGCGTGTAAATCTCGACCTTTGGTTAGCAAAAAAAAAAAATTGAGGTCGTGCCAACTGTGAATTCTCTTGGCGTTGATTTGACCGAGTCTCTTAATTGGGATAAACATATTGAGAAAATGTGCACAAAAACAAACAGGATTAATGACATACTATGTCGCCATAGGCACGCACTTCCCACTAAAGTGAAGATATTAATTTACAATGCATTTATATTGCCACATATAACTTATTGTCTCATGGTCTGGGGAAAAACCACCAAGCGAAATCAAATAAATATTCTAATTGCTCAAAAACGAGCAATAAGACTAATAGCTAATGTGCCGTGGTGTACTCATACGGGTACCTACTTGTCAAGGTTTAATATCATGACAATCTCAAAGTTATTCCCATTCAAGTTAATCTCTATGTACAGAAACGCTGTTTCCACTAATAATGAGTTCCTTTTATTAAGTTTCAACCTGACTCGATCGATTCCATCCTACAATGCACGGAACAAAATGTCATGGTGCGTACCTTTCTGCCGCAGCACAAACGGTAAGCAGTCACTGACATATAGTTTATCCCATTACCTCAATACTCAATATTCTGCAAAAGAACAACATAATACTTTAAGGGACTTCACGGCGTAAATTAGTGACACTTTTTCCTATGTTTGAATGTACATAGCTCGTGATCAGGACATATATATATATATATATATATATATATATATATATATATATATATATATATATATATATATATATATATATATATATATATATTATATATATATTATATATATATATATTATATATATATATATATATATATTATATATATATATTATATATATATATTATATATATATATATATATATTATATATATATATATATATATATATATATATATATATATATATATATATATATATAGTTTTGTGTACCTTCAATTTACTTGCATTGTATCTCGGGTGATTGTAAATGTTCCCTGTACATAGAAATGTGCACTAGTTTTTGTGAATTAACGTCCAATGATATTAGAGGCGTAACTTCATGCAAATGTCAGGTGTAGATACTTTATGGCTGTATTTCTATTGTGTTTGTGAGTGCGCTCTTCCACTGTTGTTGTGATCAGCTGCTGGGCTATACACCCCGGCGGAGGGCGCAGGGTGGCTCTCAAGCTGCGACAACGCTGCTTTTTGACTTGCGTCCTCTCTCCTTTGTTGCTGATGTAACCTCGAGAGAGTTATTAATATATATATATATATATTGTGAGCCACCGCTTGCACAGGCGTCTTTTATTCGGGTACAGCCGGGCACACAGCATGCCCTCCCCGGAGCCCAGGCAAGCGACGATGATGATGATGGGGATATACAGACGAAAGAGGTGAAATTTCGCGCAAAGCGCTCACACAAATAGTTCCCCGGCAGGAAAGCGGCCATCCTGGCCGCGGATTAAATAGAAGAGGGGCGACGGGTGTAGAGTTTCACCCGCGATACATGAACCACTTCTTGAGAGCGGCGACGGCGGTCGATGACGGGGTGCGAGGGAACAACGGCGTAGTTGACCGGAGATGTTTGCTGGACGACAAGAGAAGGTCCGATAAAGCGCGGGAGAAACTTTGCGCACAGTCCAGGCGTGCGGACGGGTGTCCAGAGGAGGACCTCATCTCCGGGTCGGAAAAAGACCGTACGGTGCTGCAGGTCATAGCGGTGTTTGCGGTCTTGCTTTGTGGCTTCGGTGTTGACGCGGGCGAGGTGGCGACAATATGCCATCCGAGAAGCGAACTCTTCGCCCAGGACTTGGGCCAGCATGAACTTTGGGACACAAACGAAGAGAGACACGTGGAACACGGAACACACTGCTGACTAACAACTTTAATGAAAAGGCGCGGAACGCGCAGAAATATATACAGTGGTAAAGGTGGAGAGAAGGATGGAGAGAAGGTCAAAGGTAAACCTCAAGAAGGTAAACCTCAAGAAGGTAAACCTCAAGAAGGTCAAAGAAGCAAAAAGGAAAGCCCTCTCCATTCTAGACATGGAAGGCCTCAGCAGTTTGTGCGCGAAAATCAAAGGAACAAAGAATTCAGAGCTTGCGGTTTTTTTTTCACTGCAAAATCACACAAGGCCTGCGTTCCTTTTCGTGCCATAATTTCTGAGAGGACCACATGGCAGATCAATCTATCTGATTTCCTGGCAAAGCAGGTGAAACGTCTGCGGCTCGATGATCCTTACAGGATCCCAAACTCGCTCGCCTTGACCGCCTTTCTTAAAGAAAAAAGCAGTCAGATATCGTACAGCTTTTCCATCGACATCCAAGAAATGTACTATGCCATTCCTCATCGGGAACTCATGTCGGTTTTGCGATCCACCATCGAAGAAGACGGTGCTGTTTCCTTTCAAAATTCAGCCGGCATTTCAACGGACAGCATCCTTGAACTGTTGACGGTGTACCTTGATTCGACAGTTGTAGCCCACAATCAAAAACACTGCGTACAGAAGAGCGGTATCTGCATTGGATCGAAAGTGGCACCATACCTTTCCGAACTCTACCTTGCATCTTGTGATAGAAAAATCGACAGCATCGTACGCGGCTATCCGGGGACCACAATCTTTCGGTACGCGGACGACTTTCTAATCTCTTGCTCAATAAGTGCTCATGAAGCCGCCGAGTGCAACTTTGTAGGACGAATGCTAACGCTATTTCAAGAAAGCATGCCCGAATTCCCTTTCACCCATGAACTCCCCGAGGGGAACAAAATTAGGTTTTTGGATCTCCGGCTTCTGCTCGAAGAAGGACATGCGTGCTGGCGCTATGAACCTCGCAGCAACAAAGGTTTCCTTCCCCATGAGTCAACTCATTCTAAGACCGTCAAGAGGGCAATTGCGAAAGGGGCACTGAGGTCAGCGCTTGAAAAATCATGCCCGCACCAAATGGGCCCCAGCTTTTCGAAGCAGATCACTAGATTAAGGGCAGCTGGTTACCCCCAAGAAATGCTGATCACGGTAAGCGAGGCGCTGCTTCACCGCTTGCCTCGCAAGGAATCTGCAACCACGGGGGAAGAAACGTGGACCAGCAAGAACATCGTTGTTGTACCCTACGTCCACGGCTTTACTCACAACCTCAAAAAGATCGCCGCAAAACAAGCTGTCAAGGGGGATTGCTCTGCACCCAACAAAGCATACAAGATGTGCCGCCAAGTTAACAACGAAGAGCGAAGGATGAGGTGCGCAGTAAACCACCAGACAAGATACGCAGATTGCGACGAAGTTGCAATTTATCATTTACCGGTCGCATGCGGTAAATGTTATATTTGACAGACAGGCAGGTGCGTCAATGAAAGAGCTAGAGAACACGCAAATTCATTAGAAGCAACTGCCACATCAGGTTTCCTGGCTCTTCATTGCCGCCAGCCTAAGCACCCATGCACGGCCAACCTCGACAACATCTCGATCCTTGGAAGAAAAAAAGATAGGCTGGCCAGGGAAATCATCGAAGCTGTAGCCATCCACAAGAAAGGGAAGGACTGCGTAAGCCCCCCGTCAATTGCACTTTCAACCAAAGGAAAAACGTTCCTCCATGATGTTTGCCCTGTCCCATGAACCGGCCAAATTATACGCCCGTCCTGTTCGGCACCGTGTTTGTGCTTTTTGTTTTTTATCTCCCACATCATATTTGAGGTTTTCAGCCCTGTTTAAGTCGTGTTACTGTTGGCATTTTGGTTTTAATTCAACTTCAGGTTTTTAGCTCTGTTTTAGCCGTGTTAGTGTTGGCATTTTTTGGTTTTTATTCAACTCTCGTCTCACCTGTAGGCGAAGGAGCTTTCATGATTTCGCAGCCTCATGTCCATCTTCATGTTAAACTTCTAGCTTTGTTTTGGCGTGATTTCTTGCGGGTTTTTCATTCATATATTCTTTCAGTTGTTTCGTGTTTTGTTTTTATGACGCGGCTTTTGCTCTTTCACTGTCTTTGTTGTGGCCTAGATCTTATCCTGTGACTACTCTTAGAACTGATTCTCGATCATGCTTTGGTTCCCATCCCGTGCGCACAGTTTTGCAACGCGGCCTAAGATTGTGGGGGGCTCAGTGATTTCGCTTTCCCGGTAACGGCTGTTTCGTCATTTTTTCTAAGGATTGTTGTTACATTTGCTTTTGGTGCGGCCTTCTTTCGCCATGCCCTTTGCCTTCTCTCCATCCTTCTCTCCA
Organism: Amblyomma americanum; assembly: GCF_052857255.1. NCBI lineage: Eukaryota > Metazoa > Arthropoda > Arachnida > Ixodida > Ixodidae > Amblyomma > Amblyomma americanum. The sequence goes on along the minus strand of NC_135500.1, from coordinate 3,126,983 downwards.
CCTTTACCACTGTATATATTTCCGCGCGTTCCGCGCCTTTTCATTAAAGTTGTTAGTCAGCTGTGTGTTCCATGTTCCACGTGTCACTCTTCGTTTGTGTCCCAAAGTTCATGCTGGCCAAAAACATGGATTCATACCAACTGGCCCAGAAAAATGCCATTTTGCAGTATCTTCGCCCAGAGACGCAGACGGAGATGCGGGAGCAGAAAAGAAAGCGGTATCGAACAATGAGGATGGAACACGGTCATAAACCAAGAAGAAAGGGCTGTAGCCAGTGGTGCGTTGAACTGCAGAATTGTAGGCAAAGGTGACAAAGGGCAAAATGTTGTCCCAGTTCTTGTGGTTAGGCCGATTGTACATAGATATCATTTCAGACAGGGTACGGTGGAAGCGCTCGATGAGACCGTTGGTTTGAGGATGGTAGCTATAGAACATGTCTTGTGGACAGTGTTGGTGGCGCGGAGGACCTCTTCAAGCACATGGGACTAAAATGTCTTCCCACGGTCGCTGATCAGGACGCGAGGAGCACCATGGCGCAACACTATCGCATGCAAGAAAAAGTCGGCGACTTCAGAAGCGGCACCGGAGTGAAGCGGGGCTGTTTCAGGATACCGCGTCAGGTAGTCAATGGCGGTGACAATCCAACGGTGGCAAGCTGGCGTAAGGGGAAAGGGACCAAACAAGTCGATGGCGACGGTGTCGAAAGGCACGGATGGGCAAGGAAGAGGCTGTAGGAGGCCGGCAGGAACGGATGTTGACCGCTTGCGACGCTGGCAAGACACACAGGAGGATATGTATTTGGCGACGCTAGTTGAGAGCCCAGGCCAGAAGTATCGGCTCTTGATACGGTCATACGTCTTCAGGTGACCCAAATGACCGGCTGAGGCGTCGTCGTGGTAAGCCTGCAAAACTTGAAGACGAAGGGAGCGAAGCACAACGGGAACCCACCGGTGACCCGTAGGGTGGTAGGTGTAGCGGTAGAGTGATCAACGTGAGTAAGGTCTGGAGTCGAATCAACAATTGAAGAAAAGTATTTTGCGCGTTTCACTTCGTCATTGAGACGTTCCTTGAAGCCTTTGCCATATGCTCGATAAATTTATCACAAATGGTTTTCGACAGATACGATGTGTGACCTTTTTCTTTGGTCCCGTCGCGTGGTGTGCTCCTCTAGAAAGGGGTAAAATTTGGCAACGGCCTCAAGCACTCCCAGATAATTGCCATTTCTCAGTGAACCGAAAATCTCCTCACTGCCCCTAAACGCTAGATTGCGCTCAGCTAGAAGCTTAACTACAACGACTACGCGCTTCAACACCTCTGTCCAGTAAGCGGTCTCAGTGACAAGATGCTTAACCAGCTCCTTGTCAATTGTGCTGCTCGAGTTAGAGCGGACGAGCCATGCTGCCACGCAGTTCCTGTGCTCGACGATATTTTCATGCGCCCAAACCTTTTCTTCTGCTCTTTTCTAATCAGAAAAGCAGTGCGTGATGAAAGCACTGGCGTTGCTTGAAATCGAAAATTGTTTGCACATGAAACAGCAAACGGAACCTGTGGACTCCGAGTACATTAACCAGTGCCGCTCGTACGCCTCCCCATTTACAGCCTTTCGCACGAAAAGATGACGTGATGCGTATATCGTTTCTGAGTTTTTTATTGCCTTTCAGAAGACGAAAAATGTTCTGCCCGATTTTGAAAATACAATAGCCCTTTCTCAAGGCATACACTCTGAAAGCTGTCAGTAATAACGTCCGGCCACTTAGTAGGGTCACTTCTGAGAATCTCGCAACGTTCCTCTTGCGGGGGGGGAGGGGGGGGGGGAGGGGGGGGTTGTGCTTCTCTTTTACCGCAAGGAGAAACCGTTGCATTCGTCCTTTCGAGGCACACTTTGTGGGTGGGAACATGATTATTTGAAGCCAAACGGACATGAAACAAGTGAGTCGGTTCTTGGAGTTGTTTCCTGGCGCTCGTCAGTAGAAGGAGGCTCATCGGGGAGGTTTGGCACCTGTTGATCAGCAGTAGTAGAAATCGGGCGCGGCGGACCGGACACCTGAAGCTCTGTGGCAGGGACCCGGCCAATTGTGGAAATTGCGTAGCAAACGTACCTATGCCATCGGCTGCACCACCCCTAAACTGGCCGAAGATTGAAGAACGTTGGTCTCGGATCCATATCGACTTCGCAGGACCCGTAACCGGGAAGATGATTATGGTTGTAGTGGACGCGCACTTCAATTAAATCGAAGCGTTTCCTATGAAGCATGCACACGTGGAAAGCACAATAACGGCTCTGAGGAGCATGTTTGCCAGTTTTGGTATGCCACGTACGATAATAGTATCTGACAACGTCACACAGTTCACGAGGAAGGAATTTGCCACATTTACAGCAAAAAGCAACATTACGCATCTGTGCACGGCACTTTTTCACCCATAGTCAAACGGAGCTGCTGAAAGGGTGGTGCGAATTATAAAGGAGGGTATTCAGAAAATAAAGGGCGGCGATCTCGACGAGAAATTGGTACGGCTGCTGTTCAATTATTGACAAACACCTGTAGAGACTTGGAAATCACCTTCAGAGATGCTCCTCGGGTATCAAATAAGATTGCGTCTAGACACCTGCCTCCCTGTGAATGTTGCAGGTCCAACTGAGGGGAGCCACGACTGGACACTGCCGCCAGAGAGCAGCGTGTACGTCCGCAATTACGGACAGGGGGAGAAGTGGATCCCCGGTCGTGTCGAATCGGTGACAGGAGCACGGATGATAGCCGTAGCGACTCCCACTTCCATCGTCAAGCGGCACGTCGATCAGGTGCGCCGCCGCTCGGATTCGTCACCAAGGTTTTTGGTCACCGATACGACTGCTCGTGGTCTAGGGTCCAAAATGACGCCATGTCCCAGCACGGCCGCAATGCAACCAGTCCCTCGGAAGCGGCCGCCCCAGATGATTCTCCTGATACAGCCCAAATTGCGGGCAACAACATTCAACCTCGCACCCCTCCTCTCCCACCTACCTTGAGTCCGGCCGAAGCTTCGCAGCAAGTCCTGCGCCGGTCAACGGGGCAGTGCAAGCCAGTGCAACGGTTCTATTTTTGAGGAGAGGGCAGTGTTGTGTCTTCGTCATGCTAGAGGGCTGCGCGTGCGCCGAACACTTCCATTCCTTCTTTCCGCTCCCACTTCCCTTTCCACTTCAGGGGATAAAAGTAATAACACGCCCCAAATAAACGTCTTCTATGTTCGAGCTGCCTGTGCCTCGTAACTGTCCGGGCCGCAGGCCGTGGCTATGCAACAAGGCGCAACATCAACCAGTGGAAACAAAGCAGAGTTTAATGGGGATTATCAAGTAATGCTTGAAGAACTTGGGCTTTGCTCCGGCCGTGATGTGCAGTCGGGCCTTTCATGAGACCAGCGCCCTCAGTGAAAAGATCGGAGTTTTGCCGGAGCAGCGTTGGCACGTCCTCCCAGGCTTGTTTTGACACAGGAGCCATCGAATACACGCTCAGCACCTGAATGCGTTCGTTTGTTAATTTTTTCAGCAGGCCCCGACTGCAAAGACTGGGGTCATTGCAGTCTAAAACAGTCAGACTGCACTGCACTGTTGTACCTTCATAAGAAACTGGCATTGTTAGTGCGCCGAGGAGCGGCGACTTTCCGAGATAGCAAGAAAGCTGTACATCCGCCTTTTGTAGCTGCGGCCATCGATGAGAGTGGAACTTGTAAATGCTCTTGGCAATGACACAACCAGGGGAGCCGGTATCAATGTCCATAATTATTTTGATGCCATTCCACGCAAAAGATTTTCTGATGGGCGGTATGAGAGAGCGCGTGGTGGTCAAGGACCAGATTTGTGACGCGCTGCTATCACTCTCTACGGTTTCCGTCGCCTGAGCCGTTACTGCTAACATTCTGCTTGTTTCATTTGCCGCACACATTCAAGCTTAATGCACTGGCCGTGCACACTTGTAACATTTGCGCTTTATGAGTCGACAAGCCTTGGTCTTATGACCATGCTTACCGCAACATTTGCATTGTTGCACGCCCTGCGACTTTGCGCGCGATTCGTATCGACCAGAGAGCTTTAGCACTCTCGCTTGTTCTTGTTCCGTAACAATAGTTTGCGAATCGCGTTCAGCGCTCTCTGCGGCCAAGGCAAGAGCCTCCGCTTCTTGAAGATTCAGATCTTTCTTCGCTACCAGCTGCTTCTGCACATTCTTCGATCTGACGCCGCACACAATACGGTCCCTTATCATTCTGTCCAGCATCGTTCCAAAATTGCAATTGTGTGCCATCTGCCGTATTGCCACTATGAATGCATGTACACATTCACCTTATTGATGGCAGAGATGAAAGAACTTGAAACTTTCAGAAATTTCATTCGGTACCGGGTTGTAGTTGCTGTGTAACGTCTGCACAACTTCTTTTTAGGTCAGGGCGTTAGGCTTTCGCGGTTCTACCTTTCCTTTCATAATTTCTATTTTCCTTGTTTCAAGCGCAGCTACCAGCACGGCTCTTTTCTTAGCATCGTCCTTCACATCATTAGCTTCAAAATAGGCTTCAACCTTGATTAAGTACGCCTGCCACTTATCCTTTTCGTCTTCAAATTCCGGTAGCCTGTGTGCCATGACCGGTGGTGGGCTCCCTCTGCTTGGCTGTCATGTTTGGGCATATATCTGGTTTCCTTGCTGCAGCAGAATCCTCGCCGCCTCTGTTACATTCTACCGGCCAAAGGCCGGCAGCTACGCGATGAAAACCAGACCGATTCGCAGAGCAAAGAGACGACGCTCTATTTCCAGCTCGGAAATATATATAGAGGAGAAAAAAGAGAAAGGAGCAAAGAGAAACCATCGACTCATGCGCGGAGAAGCGCACAAGGCCCGGATTTGGTTATCTGCAGCGACTCCCAGTGCCGATTTCGTCAGCATCCCTGTTTTCCACAGAGCCCTCTTTGTTTCTTTGATTTTTTTCTTAACCGATAATTGCTGATTTGCCCCACTACTGCTGTCCAGATATTTGCTCGTCAATTTTCTAGTTTGCTTTCTCCATTTCGTGTCAACATTCCTTATGTACAGGTATCTGAATACTTTCCTAGCCCACTGCTTTTCCACCATTTTTCTCAATCGCTCCTCAAATGCTATCTTTCTGCTAGCTTCTCTGCTCTCGAACGACGCCCATCCCATATCACCCTGTATCCCCTGCATTGGTGTATTGCCATGTGCTCCCAAAGCTAGCCTCCCCACGCCACGTTGTTTAATTTCTAACCTTGCTTGAACATTGGTCTCATGCACAGGACCGCATTGCCGAAAATTAGACTAGGAACCATCACCCCTTTCCAGATCGCTCTTACCACTTCATACCTATTGTAATTCCACAGTGGGCTATTTTTCATGACAACTGCATTCCTACTAGCTTTATTCATTACATATGTTTTATCCTCTATCAGATACTTAGCATTGTTATTTATCCACACCCCATGATACTTGTACTCATCCACTACTTCTCGCGTGAACTCCTGTATTCTATGCTCGCCACCCTCATCATTAAATATCATGACTGCGGATTTTTCCTTACTAAACTTAAAAACTACTCTATCTCCCCCTGTACCACAAATGTCTATCAACTTCTGCAAATTTTCTTTGTTTTCAGCCATTACCACTATATCATCCTCGTATATTAGTCCCGGTAATAACTGTTTAATCCTTTCGCCTTGCTTGAAGAAAGAAAGGTTGAAGCCTAGTCCGCTTCTCTCTAGCTTGGTCTCCAACCCTTGCAGGTACAACATGAACAACAAAGGAGACAGAGGACATCCTTGCCTATACATTTTTTCTCATTTTATAAGCACCCTGTTACGTTTATATATATATATATATATATATATATATATATATATATATATATATATATATATATATATATATATATATATATATATATATATATATATATATCTTTTAAAAGATTAATTACTCCAACTTACACACCCAATGTGCCCAGTACGTCCCACAAATCGTCTTGAATAACGTTGTTGCAGGCTCCCTTAGTATCCAAAAATGCAGGCAATAGGGGCCTGTGTCCCTTTTCACCAATCTCTATGCATTGCGTCAATGAAAAGAGATTGTCCTCCAATCTCCTTTGTTTCCGTTACCAACTTTGCAGCTCCCCTAGCACCCCCTCGTTCTCCACCCAAGCCTGCAGTCTGTCCTTTACAATCTGCATCACCACCGTGTAAGCTACAGATGTAACTGTTATAGGACGATAGTTACTTATGTCAGCGTTGTCTCCCTTTCCCTTATATATCCTGTTCATGTAACTTAGTCGCCAATAATCGGGGGCTTTGCCATTCACTATCATTTTGCTCAGTGCCTGTATTAATGTTTGCTTAGATTTTGGTCTGAGTTTCTTTATTAACATAATCGGAATACCATCCGGACCTGTCGACGTGCCACTGAGAACCATCTTTTTACCCCTTTCCCACTCTCTTTCCTCAAGTGAAGCAATTGCAGTAACCGGTCAATCCTCGTTCGATAAATTATGTGAAACATTACTTTCATTAAACTTTTCTGTCATCCTTGTTCCTATTAGTTTCATTGCTTCATCCACTACTAGTCGAATACCCTGATCTGCAACAATAGCCCTTTGTTCTAGCCTAGTCTTATTACTCCTTGTATTTTTAGATGTTTCCAGAATTTTTGTGCTGCTTTTCCATTCTTTTTATTTACTTTTGACATCCATTGGGCACCCTTTCTTCTAATTTTCTCATTAATCAAATAAGATGCTTCCCTTCTACACTTTATGAAGGTATCCCATTTTCTGTCTACTTCAGCTTCTGGTTCCCCCCTTTTCTTGGAATATGTGTGTTGGACGCTTCCTGGCGTTTTTCTATCGCCTTCTTGACTTCCTCATCCCACCAACTCTTGGGTTTGCGTCTTTCCCCTTTTCGGCTTGACTGGCACCTTACTTAGCTCTAGCTGAAGTAATCCAGCTAAGTTGGTATAAGGCCATTCTGTTCATTATCCTCAAAAAATACTTTCTCAATTTGTTTCGCTGCTGCTTCCAATTTCTTTTCTGAGTAAAAATTCCGCTCTAAATGTTCATCTCGCTTCTGTCCTACATTGTTTTCTCTTCTCTAACTCATCTTGACACGTTTGTGGTCACTACCTAGACTTCCGTAACCATGTTCATCTCTGCTCATTACCCTTAATCTTTTGTACATCCTATGTGACATTAGTGCATAATCTATCGTCGAGTGCAGACTAACTGCCTCCCATGGTATGAGCCCTTCACACTACTCGGTACTGTTGCATACAACTAAATCATGTCTGTCACATATATCCAGCAGCATGCTTCCTGTCGAATCTGTGTACTCATCTAGGTCCTCTATGTGTGCATTCATGGTGCCTAATTTTATTATCTCGCCTTGTCCTCCTAGCTCATCAATGTCGCAATGTCGCTTGCAATACATTCTACCCTTTTCCTGTTTTCCTCTCTTGAATTAGCTCCTGTCTACAGGTATACAAAGCCAAGCAGCGTTCTCTCTCCTGCCGCTTTTCCTTTTAGCCATAAATGTTTCTTGCATCCCAGTTCAACCCTTTGAAAATTCAAACATTCACGAATGGATGCCCGAACTACGCCTCCCTCTCTGCTGCCGTCTTTATGTATGTCAATATTACCATGCGCAGTCTGGGTTACAGGGTGGTTCCTCCATGTCTCTAAAATGCGTTTCCACTAAACCATAGACTATTATTCTTCCTGCCTTAACTGTTCTATATCCTCCAATTTCAACATATTCCTGCCCCTTCCATATTAATGTAACCTATATCTGAATTAACTTCGCCCTGGCACTTGTGTCTATTTCCTCTCCTATGGTTCCATCGTGTCTTTGACCTAGGTTCTTCCTTGTCTACACTGCTTCCCTCTGAGCTCTGGGTCCCCCCAAAAAGCTGTTGCCTCTTGACCTATCCTACTACCCACCCATTGCCAGTGGCACCACCGTAGTGAACGCCATCCTGCGCAAAATGGTGGGAGCCGACCTCGTACACGTCCCTGTTAACTTCCATTACCCGGTATCCTAGTCGTCGACTCATTAACCTTATTACACGGTTAGCCTCAGCGACCCTCCTTTCCGTTCAGCTAGACCACCTTTGGACCTCTGGGATTTTGCATATGGTCACATGCACGCTCTCAAAAACTCCATCACAACGCCATTTTCAGAGGACGCCTGGGTTGAGACAGCTGATGTTGAACCCTTTCTAATCTGGAGGCATGACGGGAATATCCAGAATCACACAGGAAACTTAGCAAGAAGGAGGAAGCAGCATGGAAACAGTTGCAGGTGGGCACCTTTCCGAGCAGAGCCACACTCAGTAGGTTCCTGCCAGGCCTAAACAACGGCAAATGCAGGGCCTGCGGAGAAGGGGCGACCCTAGCCCATTTGATGTGGGCATGCGTCTAATTCACCACATTAGTGGAAAGTAAGGAGTCATGGGAGCTTCAATACGAAGCCAGGACCTTTAAGAGCTGAAGACTATCATCAGACAGGCCTTCGCAGTCCCCAGGTCCCGATGATCTCGACCATCTGACAACGACAGGTAGTCAAGTCCGCCCTCTTGACACTTGATCTGAACTCAATAAGGTTTTCCCTGCTATGCTATGCTATGGTATGCTGTTTGAATCCTTACATAGCAACGTACCGCAGCTCGTCAAAGTGCTGAGCGCAGCAGCAGTAGTGGCGGTCCAGGGGGCCCATCTCATTTCTTTGTTTTTTTTTTGCATCCTGAAATCGTGATATCATGAGCGCAGGCCGGCGCATTCTGTGCGCTCGCACGCAAAACCTGCATGCGGAATCAGGTGATCTCTTGAAAGATATTCGTGATAAACCATAATCACCTGTATGATTACAATCTCGGCTTAACCGGCTCAACATAGAGATGCCTTAAATCTAAAAGAACGTTATACCAATGATGTTCGCGCCATGTCAGCCACGAGCACCCGATCTTTAGTTATCAGCCTGGCGATTTGATCGACTCTCCTCTCACCTCTCTCCTCTCCACTCTTCTCTCAGGCAATAGCATCTAGTATGGCATCACCTGATATTAAGCCTTCCTTGACAACAAGCCGTCTCCCGTTAACTGGATGGATGGATGGATGGATGGATGGATGGATGGATGGATGGATGGATCGATGCATGGACGGACGGACGGGTGGATGGATGGATGGATGGGTGGGTGGGTGGGTGGGTGGGTGGATGGATGGATGGATGGATGGACGGACGGACAGACGGACGCACGGACGGATGAATGGACGGACGGACGGATGGACGGATGGATGGATGGATGGAGTTTCTTACTATTAACTAGAGGGAAAGCTGCCGCCCGCCTATAGGAGTTTGCATGGAGCTTCCCCGAGACCACCATGGGCGCTCTATGCATCATGGGGCGGAGAGCCACCGACTGCAGAACCACAATTTTTGGCCAAAAAATAATCATTGTTCGATAATCAAGAACGCCCTAACATTCACTATCATGTATATAAGTTGCAACAAACGAGCAGAAAGGCATGTAAATATAAAGTTTGCCCAAAATAGGCGATGGTTCGCTCTCCTATTGGCCAAGAATTGCAAACAACAAAAGCCGTCATTTCGTACTTAACAGGCGTTTTTTTTTAAATATGTTTTTGAAAACAAATTTTCTCGCTTCAACACGTTAAGAGGCTTTTTAATGGCACTTGGGAAACCAAAAGCTTTTTATTGGAGTCATGTGCTGTTGCGTTTTCGCTACTATGGCTTTTGCGCACTACGTTTGCGCCAAAGTCGTCGGCGCCGTGGACGGAACGGGACATCTTATTAACTCCCCTCTCTGTTTCTGAAAAAAAAAAAACCGACTGTCCCGCACCAAGCAGCTCATCGCCCCTTGATGCTTTGAGCGCCTATGGTGGATCAGGTGCAGCGTCGCCAGCTGTCCCTCTCGTTGATAGTAAGAAACTCTATGGATGGATGGATGGACGGACGGATGGACGGACGGACGGATGGACGGACGGACGGACGCACGGACGGACGGACGGATGAATGGATGGATGGATGGATGATGGATGGATGGTTGGACGGATGGACGGACGGACGGACGGACAGATGAATGGAAGGACGGATGGACGGATGGATGGATGGAAGGACGGACGGACGGATGAATGGACGGACGGACGAATGAATGGACGGATGGATAGACGGGTGGGTGGGTGGGTAGGTGGACGGATGGATGGATGGGTGGATGGATGGATGGATGGACGGACGGACGGATGAATGGACGGACGGATGGACGGTTGGATGGATGGGCGGATGGATAGATGGACGGACAGATGGACGGATGATAGATAGATGGAGCGAGGCTGAAAACGTAAACCTGCAAGCTGTGCTACAGCGTTTCCGCGAGAACGGTATCAAGCCTCGTTCCGACAAGTGCAAGTTTGGTGAAAAATCAGTGAGATGTCTTGGCCATCGTATCGATGCTGAAGGACTACACCGGCTCGAGAAGCACGTGAATGCTATCAGGCTAGCTCCTTCACCGCGAAATTTTGCCGAGTTGCGATCCTTTGTGGGAATGGTTACATTTTACGATAAGTTTTTGCCAAACCTTTCGACTATGTTGTAAACCAGGAAGCGCGAAATACCGGACGACGGACAGAGTAAGGGACACAAAAAACAGGTTGTGTCCCTTACTCTGTCCGTCCTCCGGTATTTTGCGCTTCCTAGTTTACAACATGCATCACCAACTAGCCCGGCAGCTTTCTTTCCACTATGTTTGAATCCTTGCACAGCGTTCTTGACAAAGGTGCGAAATGGGGTTTGCACGGAAAAGAAGACGCGGCATTTCAGAAGGCCAAGGATGCTTTGTGTTCAGCCCCAGTGCTGACGTACTTTAATCCGCAGCTGGAGATGATGTTGGAGTGCGACGCTTCGCCTTAGGGTGTCGGTGCTGCCCTTTTCCACCGAATAAATGGTGAAGATAGGCCAATTGGTTCCCGATCACGAACGCTCACCTCAACAGAGAGAAAATACTCCCAAATTGAGCGCGAAGCATTACCCTTGGTATTTAGCGTGACACGGTTCCGCGATCACCTGTTGGGACGGGAGTTCACGCATGTAATGGACCATCGCCTCTTGTTGGGCCTTCCCAGACAGGATCGTGAAACTTTTCTCATGGCTGCCGCCCGAATTCAGCGCTGAGCGCTTTTGCTCGCGCATACCAGTACAAGCTTATCTGTCAACATGGCAAACAGATCCTAATTTCTGACGCTCTAAACCGTTTGCCTCAATCGCTGCAGGAGCCGCAAGCGGAAACCGAAGATCTGTCGGAAATGGTGCTTATCATGGATGAATGGGACCAGCCAGCAGTTTCCCACCAAGAGATTCAAGCACTAGCAGCAGCTGTCGGTTTTTTGCAAACGATATGCAGGTATGTGACTGACGGATGGCCCTCCATCGTAGAAGGTGACAGCCGGGAAATGGCAGAATTTCGGAAAAGGCGACACGAGTTGTCTGTGGAGAAGGGGCTGTTGTACTGGGGCCAGCGTGTCGTGATACCAAGTGAGGCGCGCGAGAAACTGTTGAAGATGCTGCACGAGTCTCATCAGGGTGCGTCTACCATGAAGACAAGGGCGAGGGTTAGATTTTGGTGGCCAGGTCTAGATCAAGACATTTGTAGAATGGTCTCAGATTGTCGAAGCAGTGTGCAGGCTCTGCCCATGCCACCTGCACGGAACCCCGTCAGCTGGCCGATTTCGCGAGAGAGGTGGTCACGGCTGCATGCCGACTACGCAGGGACTGTTGCAAACAAGAAGCTGTTGGTAATCTTCGGCGCTCACAGTCATTGGATAGAAGCCATTCCAGTATCTCGAGCAACCGCTAATACCACTGCCGATTGTATGCGAACCTTGTTTAGCATGTTTCGATTGCCCCGCAGTATAATTACGGATAACGGTACACCCTTTACCGCTTCAGTGTTTGCTGCATTTTTAGAGAAAAATGGAATCGAGCATAATCGTACCCCGCCTTATCACCCTCAAAGCAATGGTATCGCAGAACGGGCCGTGAGAACTATCAAGGAGGGCTTGCAGAGAATGCCTGGTGTGGAGTTGGAAACTGCTTAGGCGAGAATTTTTCGTAACTACAGACATTCGCAAAAGGCTTCAGGGTTTTCACTGTCTGAACTTCTTGCTGGGTACTGTTTGCTTGCACGACTATATATGTGTTCTCTTCCCAGGAGCCACGAAAAGCCCAAGAATCCAGCGGCTGATTCTGCCAGTTGGTACTTCGTCTCTTGAGATGCCGTCTTTGTGCTCAACTACGGTGAAGGAAAAAAGTGGACACCAGGCAAAGTGAAATCGACGAGTGGTGCCCGTTTAGTGACTGTGGCTACTGAGGACGGTGTCGTTCGACGCCATGTCGACCAGATTCTTATACGTTCATCAGACACAGACGGAAGCATAGAAGTCTCAAGTCCTGAGGAATCGCCCCCTACGACATTAGGGGCACCGAAATACGAGGCCCACGACCTTACCGAAGGGCCTGTGTCTGACCTACATCGGTCGACAAGAACCAGAAAGCCAGTGGAGCGCTACGGCTACTAGAGGAAAGAAATGCTGCAGACAACCAAATAGGGGCCATGTGTGCCTCTCCGCGCATGCGTCGATGGTCCCTCTTTCCTTCTTTCTCTCTTTTCTCTTCTATATATATATTTCCGAGCTGGAAATAAAACGTCGTCTTTTGGCTCTGCGAATCGTCCTGGTTTTCATCGCGTAGCTGCCGGCCTTTGACTGGTAGAACATAACAGGAACATACAGGATCTTTAAGCAGAAAATTTCCAAAGAAAATATCTATGATTATTGTAGGGGAAGCTCTTTTGTTTGAGGCCAGGACGGGAGGTTTGCGGACTAAGACATATAGAGTCAGGTATCACGAGATGAACACGTTGTCCGTTGCGTGTGGAGAGGAGGAGGAAACGGCTGAACACGTGATACTTTTCTGTAAAGGGCTTCACCCTACAGTGAAAAGCAGCGGGGCTGATTTATCCAAAGCATTGGGGTTTAAGGACAGTGAAGGGAAAGTAGATTTTTGAGCGGGTAGAAGTAACCAAGCGAAGGTCATCTGATGGGTGGCTAAAATAAAGACAAGAGTAAAATTCCACGAGTCAGGGCTAGGTGGCTTGAACCACCGCCCGATTTAAAGGGTTCATCCTTATCCTTATCCGTCCGTCCGTCCGTCCGTCCGTCCGTCCGTCCGCCGTATCGACGCTTCGATTGTGGCTCTTATACATAGGTATTTCCGAAACCGATACTGCTATGCTAGCGTTAATGGACAGACATCTTTCAGGTACAAAACAACCCGTGGTGTGCCTTAGGGTTACGTTCTGGGTCCCATTCTTTTTTTCTCTTTTTATAAATGATGTTACTTTGACACAGAACTGTGCATTTTTTGCTGTATGCCACTGACAAATTTATTTAAGGAGGTGCGCGAGTTTGGGGACTGCAACGCTCACCGCGCAGACATTGCATCATTCTATCGGTAGTGGCTCAGTAACAGCATAACTTTGAATGCGGCGAAAACGAAAGCTGCTGAGCCGCAGACGATTTTCTGTGCAGCAAAACAGCAAATCTTGTATCCCTACAAGACTGGAAGCGCAACTCTGCCGAGGGCTGCCGTAACGCGCGAGTTGGGAATACTTTTTGATAATTCTCTGACGCTTTCGCCCTATGCCTTGCAGATTATTCGGAGTGATCTTGGGTTCCTTGTTGCAGCTTGCGGCTTTTCTTGAGATTCCCGATGTCCCCTTCCCTCCTTGAAGCTGCATACACCTCTCTGTGTACTGCTTATCGAATAGAATTGAGCTGTTTGGAATGAAACGTGCTAGTCCAAGAGTGACCATATTGAGACGGTTGAAAATAAGTTCTTGTCTAAGTGCAAGCATCGTTTCCGTAATCTGAAGGGAGACACGACCACGGACACGTTTTTCCTGGCAAGACTCTTTGGAGTCGCCTGTTACGGGCAGATCTCTTTCAAACCTGTAGACGGTGACATTTTGTGTGATCTACTGAGGCTTGTCACCATTCGCCTACCGAACAAAATCCTCCAATCACATCGCCCCTCCATGACTGATGCCTAGCATAGCCGTCACTTTCCCACTGCTAAGTTACAGACTTCCAATAATGCATACTTCGAATGCCTCGACATTTTAGAGTTTTTGGCGTTGTTTTCAAACTAACTGAGGAGTGTATTTTTAACTGCCTTTAATATGTGCTTATTTTTTTTTGCTCATTTGTGTATTTGTCTAATATAGGTGTTTTCATTTTGCGCTCTTTTCGTTGATTCCATGTTCTCGGATTTAGTGCGAAAGCAATCCTTAACGGAGTCCAACTCAAGCCAAAAAAATTCTCTGAAGCTTTACCTTGAGGGCGACCCACACTACCGGAGCTGGTTAATGGGCATACTGGTAGATGGCGCCACGGGACGCGTGTCGCCAATGCGCTGATTACGTAGTGACGGCAGCGTTCGCGGCGTTGTCGCCTCGCTCAGCATGTGCCACTAGGACTGCGCGTGCACCTCTTGGGCTTCCTTCGCGCCGTGCGCTAGTTTCTCACATAACGGGACTCCGAAAAGGCTGTTGTTTACTCATGCGATGCTCTGGTGATAGCGCGGCTGCAAGAATTCTTGCTCAAATCGTTTCGATACCAGTATAAACAAATATTTCCGCACGTCTACTCCGCTTAACTACCACACACACTCAGCAGCAGTAGTGCCGAATGTTCCTGGGGTACGTCTAAGCCAGACCTTCATCGTTCATATGTTACAGGTTTCATCCCGTTACTTGCACGTGCCCTGTCCTTTCCGGAAGCCATGGAAAGTGAGAGTAGCGCAAAACGGGACAAAGGGACAGAGAAAGACAGACACAACACAACGCCTGTGTTGTGTCTGTCTTTCTCTGTCCCTTTGTCCCGTTTTGCGCTACTCTCACTTTCCATGGATCACCGTTACCGACTCGCCCAAATTTCTACCCTCCGGAAGCCAGCTCCAGTTGACCACCAGCAAACAACGCCTCTGGGCCGTTGATTGCCGCGTCACCGCTACATTACCGCAACGTCATCTCAAGACCACTACAAAAGGCATGCACATAGAAAGCAGTTTTTAACACACACTCGGCAACAGCGGTGCGGAATGTTCCTGGCGTTCGTCTAAACCAGACCTTCATCATTCATATGTTACATGTTTCATCCCGTCACCTGCACGTTCCCTGTACTTTCCGCAAGCCAGCTCTAGTTGATCACCAGCAGACAACGCCTCTGCGCCGTTCATCACCGCGTCACGACTACATCACCGGTACGTCACCTCAAGACCACAACAAAAGGCACGCACATCAAGAGCACTTTTCCACACACACTCAGCAGCAGCAGTGCCGAATATTCCTGGTGTTCGTCTAAGCCAGACCGTCATCGTTCACACGTTACAGGTTGGTTCTTTTTAACTTGCATTTATCGGCTGTGTGGCCACCGCTGCTGCTGAGCGATCGTGTTCTTTAGAATTATGTCTGACTGCCTTGTCTGCGGCAACTCGGTTACAGACGGCGAAATGCAGTTATCGTGTTTAGAATGCCAATTCAGCTATGTGGGCACCTGTTCTGGGGTAACGCTAAATGCGCACCGAAAAAATTCAGAGGCTGCCCTAAAATCCTGGAAATGTGTCACTTTCAAAACAGCCAAAGGCCCGAAGTGGTCAAAATTCCACAACCGATAATGACACTGCTGAACATCGCCTTCCGGATGAAATATGAGAGATTCACCGTAAGCTTGCCAGTATGCTAGAAATTAAAGTTAAGTTAGCTCTGGAAGAAACCAAAGGAACAGTGGCAAACGTTGAACAGTCCATGCAAGAAATTTAGAAGGACTTTGGTGTAGGCCAGTTGGTATGACATCGTAAAGAGCAAAACCGCAAAACAGGACGGGACTGAGGCAGGCAACAACACAGGGCGGTACTGACAACTGAGCATTTATTGAAACACAGCAGCGCTTATAAGGATCAGTCGCGCGTGTGATCTGGAAAGCAATCATAAATCATAAAAAGAAGATGAAGCATGTAGAAACACTTCAATGGCAACCATGACGAAAACATTCAGTGAGGCGAAAGGAATGAAACTGAGCAAGAATGATACAACTAACCTGCGCAAAACCAAGCAATAAACAACCTAGTGAAATGCTGACAAAAAAGCTAACTCTTTCTGAAAAAAATAGACACAGAAGGCGTGCTGGCACACTTATCTAGGCTCCGATTCCAGGATGGCAACAGCCTCGACAATTTCCCTATCCAACTGCCCCTTTCTTCTTCCTATGATCTCTGTACAATTAAGCTTAGGATAGCAGCCCTTACAACTGCGACAATGAACGGGCAGGGCAGGTCCTCCGGGTCTACTCAAGGAGCGCGCATGCTCTTTCAGACGAATGTTTAAACATCTGCCAGTTTGTCCGATATAAAATCGACCACAGCTGAGGGGAATCTTATAAACCACCCCCGTCGCGCATGAGACATACTTCTTCGAATGCCTCATGCCGTAAACTAGATGCGTTGAAGTCTGCATCCTCACCAAATTAAAAAGTTTTGAGAGCTTGCAGGGCGCAGACATGACCACGTCAACGCCATATCTGCCTGAGATCTTCTTAAGATTGTGGGAAATACTGTGAAGATTTGGTAAGACAGCACACTTATTTCGACTAGGTGGCTCATGGGAAAAGTTGTCTTCTTTTGCCGTCTGGCGAAGCTTTTTGAGCAGCGATTCGGCCACAGATCTTGAAAGGGAGCTTGGAAAACCCGCCTTTTCGACTCGCTCATGTTGAAGAAGAAAACTGAGCTGCACTTTGTGATGGCATGATTTCAAAAGCGCAGACGTAAAACAAGAAGAAGCCAAGGCCCGTTTAACGAGCTTTGAATGGGATGAGTCGAACGGCAATAAAGCTTTCTTCGATCTCGGCTGAAAAGCCCAGCATACATAGTCATGTTGATTAAAATCTAATTTTAAGTCTAAAAACTGGATATATCCATCTTGCGGAAGCTCAAGGGTAAAATTTAGAGAATGTGAACATCCAGAGAACACAGCCAAAAGCTCATCTGTTACGACATAATTAGGTGAAAGCTTTAAAAAAAGAAGAAAATCATCCACGTATCTAAAAACGCTAGAAATGAAGGCATGGGTCAACTTGCGTTTCAGCACTCGATCTAAATTGGCCAGAAAGATTTCGCACGACAGTGGGGCAACGCTCGAACCAATACAGATTCCTTTCTTTTGAACATAGTGTTTACCATCAAAAGAGACAATGGTTGAAGTTAAATAGAACCTGAGCAGCTCCATGAAGGAATCCACAGACACACCACAGGAGTTCTGGATGTCAACCACGTCACCAGCTTCGATGAGCTCCCTTACAACCCTGAAAAGTTCTCCATGCGGAACAGAATAAAATAACTCTTCGAAATCAACGGACACCGCACAATTAGCACCAGGTACGGCTGTTTTTAGAAATTCAACCGAATGATGAGATCCGTCAATCTTGAAAGGGTCTTCAGGCTTTAGGTTTTTAAGATGTGTTTGCAGAAACCTGCTGACTTCGCCCTGCCAACTTCCTCTCTCTGTAACAATCGCCCTGAACGGACAGGCATTCTTATGGGTCTTTGCCGTAAAAAAGATGTTCAGGACATCAGACTTGCTAACCAAGACCTGCTTTTTCAGCATCTGCAGGTTCAGTCCATATAAAAGAGCAATTGCCTTGCTCTTGAACTTAGATGGCTTCTGACTGACGGCCTGGAAGTTCTTGGTCACTGCGTTTTATGCTTTTTCCTTGAAAAGAGTCTGCGGCAGTACTGTAATCCCCCCCCCCCCCCCCCCCCCCTCCTTGTCCGACTGAACAAGAGCGAGATCGTGCTCACTAAAATAACCGGCCACTTCATCTAGCACTTTGGAGCTGTCAGACTTCTTGCTAAAATTCTTTTGCAAGCTTCCAACACTCTCAAGGAGGCAGCATCGTCTCTCTTCAGCTGGTGCCTTGTCAGCAATCCTGTGTACGGAGGCTAGCTTTGCTGTGTTTCAATAAATGCTCATTTGTCAGTACCGCCCTGTGTTGTCGCCTGCCTCAGCCCAGTCCTGTTTTGCGGTTTTGCTCTTCACCATGCAAGAAATGTCTTTAAAATATGATGAGTTCGTCATTAAGGCGAACCAAAAAAACGCAGAAATTGCAGGTCTACGCAAACGTGTGGAGAAGCTGGAAGTCAACTTAAGTGATCATGAAATTGAAGAGCTTCGGCAGCAAGTTAACGACCCTGATCAACACGGGAGGCGACTTAATCTAGATGTGAATGAAGTGCCCCTACATGAAAATGAAAACCTGCTAGAAAAGCTTAACCGCCTTGCCGACGATCTGCAGCTTCCGAATCTCTCTGCACAAGACATTGAAGCTGCCCACCGCCTTCCTTTGAAATCATGAGCTGAAACCACAGACGTCGAAACCGAAAATGCAAATACAGGTAAGAATGCAAAGTTTCCGCCAGCCCTTGTTCGGTTTACGTCCCGTACAGCAAGAGATGCATAGGTTGAGAAAAAAGCTGAACTGAAAGAATTAAGGAAAACATTTATCTGAATGAAAATCTCACAGTGCAGAACAAAAAGCTTTTCTGGCATATGAAATCACGAGCTGATGAAAAAGGGTACCAGTTTGCGTGGCACAAGGATGGCAAACTGTTTGTACGCCGTGCTCCCAGCTCTCGTGTTATAAGAATTGTCACGATGAAAGAACTTGATAAAATAAGGTAAACGCGTTCGACACCGTTAGTTTTTTGTTTGCTCACCCGTGAAAATGACAGCTCCTTTCCACAGATGTAAGTTCTAACATAAGCATTCATTTAAAGAAATCACAACCTTACTTCACAACACCCGGTTTTCTTTGTTCCATTTGAACACCCAAAGTTTAAAAAGTAAACAAGAGTCCGTCTGCATGCTCCTAGATGAATTAGACCACAAATTTGATATTTTGGCTTTTTCGAGGCATGGTTTCGGGACAATTCTGATATGGTACACTTCCTAGGATACAGATGCGCCTCACTATCTCGGAAAAATAAAAAGAAGGTGTAGGTATAACCTTTTATGTTAAATGCGACTTCTACTTTGATGCCATTCAAGATTTCTCTCTTATGCATGACCACTATGAATCTCTCATGATTGAATGTGCTAGCACTAATATCACCTGGTTTATTTATGGCCCTGCGCAGAGGCATTCTTGGGTGTGTGTTTTTTTCTTTGGCTATGAAAATGTTATTATTGTTCCGACCAGAATGACGAATGCATCCGAAAGCCTGCTTAATCTGTGCTTGACGGTGCAAACAACTTGTCTAGAATCAGGTGCCCTGATATCCGATAGTGATCATATGCCAATATCTGTATTATTTACACCTGAAACAAAAATGCGCAGAGTATTTAACGTGATGCGCGACCGCCATAAAGAGTGATAAATAAGAACACGATTTCAGATTTTGTAAGATCAGTAAGCAAAATAGGCTAGTCTTTCATCTACAACTTGACAGATCCTGTAAAGGCGTTCGGCCATTTTGCTGCAATAATCAAAAAGCTTTGTAACGAAGCATTTCCTTTAAGACAGACTAAACGCAATAAGAAATGTAGGAAGCAATGGGTCGACAACGAGCTGTTAAGAAAGATTAAAGAAAGAGAAAGACTGTTTGGCACTTTTACAAAAACAAGACAACCGGAGCACTTAATAAAATTAAAAAAAAGTGATGAAAAGACAGAGCCGAGATTTAAAGTTAGCACGCGAAAGGTATCAGAATAAATTCACGAATATTCTTAATGACAAAAAAAAGCCTGCAATGCATTAAATGAAGTGCTTCCGGACATTAAAGAAAGTTCTGTTTCTGAGATAAGTGATAACGGAACAATATACACAGGAGATTCACTCGCGAATAAGTTTAATCAACCTTTTCTAAAAACCGGATCATCAAGTGCTTTGGACACTTGCAACCCAACTTATAGATCTTATATTTTCACTAGTATAAGCAGGTCTTTATTTCTCGCACCTGCAAATGACGCTGAGATATGTAGCAACTGCCCAATTTAAAGAACTCAGCAGCCTGTGGTGTCGATGGCATTACAGCAGAGCCTATAGAAACAGTCGCCATGTACATAAGCAAACCACTGTCACACATCTGCTATCTCATATTGTCTACTGGTATTTTCCCTGATGAATTAAAAATTGCAAAGGTATCGGTAATATTTAAAGGGAGTGACAGGAATGACATGAACAGCTACAGACCGACTTCAATCCAGCCAGTGTTTTCAAAAGTAGTTTAACAAGTGATTAATGAACGTATCCTGAATTTATGCGCTGTAAATAATATTATAACAGAAAAATAATATGGGTTTCGAGGACAACAGTGTGCGAAAACGGCGCTGCTACACATTAAAGAAAAAATAGTACGTAATTTTGAGAATAAACTGTATACAATAGGAATATTTCTTGAGTTTAAAAATGCGTTTGGCTCCATCAAGTATGACATCTTATTGCCAAAGGTAAATGAGTATGGGATAAGGGGAATTGCTCTTAACTTAGTTCGAAGTTATTTAACAAAGAGACTACAGTACACAGAAATACTTAGTTCGGTATCTGTACTAGGAGAAATCAAATTTGGTGTAAAACAAGTGCCTGTTCTCGGTCCCCTTTTTTGCTTTTACACATGAACATTATCATTAACGTGCCTCTTACTACAGACATAATCTTATATGCCGATGACACTAACGTTTTTTTTTTCTCTGGTGAATTCTACCTATTCCCCTACAACATTAATGAATGTTAATGGCATACAGACACTGGAAACTCGAAGACAGCTTTGGGACTAAAATTTCTCGTTTTTTGCTGAAAAAGGAGCAAGTTATCAATAAGCCCGGACCCTTACTTAAATCCCATAGTGACGCGATTAAGGAGACATCGTCACGCCCAGTCCTTAACACCATATCGTGCCGGAACAAACTTGTACAAATATTCTTATTTTCCCCGAACCGTAACTGAGTGGAACCAGCTTCCTCTGAGTGGACTAATGAGCACTGAGAGCATTGCCAATTTTTTACAAATACTTTCGAACGTTGTATGTCCTGTTCTGGCGGAAAAAAAGTTGTCTTCAATTTACCTATTTTCTGTTCGACTCATGCAAGTTTTGTCTTTGGTATGCTTATCTTTTAAATTGTGTGCTAAATGTTACCCTTGTATCTCGTTGTATTGCCCCTAATGCTAGGGCCTACCAAGGCTGGCAGTATTGAATTAATGAAATGAAATGAAAACATATATGCGCTGTTCAACGAGAAACTAATATCTGGGTAAGGAAAGTTTATGAGTGGCTCAGAATAAAAAAGATTAGAATTAAAAGAAAACGAAATACATTATTTTTCGTCCTCGCGGTAGGCATATCGATGACACCATAGTATTAAAGTACAATGATGAAGTCATCCAGCGCTGCACATTTCATAGATTTCTTGGAGTTGTGTTTGAAGAAATTTTTGAACTGGTAAAATCATATCGACAACATAAAAACTAGTATTGAGATCCATCGGTATTATAAATAAGCGTAGTAATCTGTTACCTCCATAATTAACGAAACAGCTATATTATAGTCTTGTGCATTCACGCCTTCAATACTGCTTATGCGTTTGGGGAACGACGACAAAAACCGATACAGATAAGTTATTTGTTTTACAGAAACGTATATTACGCATTATTGATAACGCTCCCTTCCCGCGTCATTCCGCTCCGCTCTTCAAGAAGGAAAATGTATTAACAATCGGAAACCTCATTAACAGGAAAACAGAAATTACAGTTTTCCACGCAATCAAGCTTAATAAAAGACAATTTTTTCGAAAATACCTCCCGAACGAACACGAATATAACACAAGGTACACAACTTACAACAAGGGTAAAATACGAACTAATTACGGCATGCAATAGCAATCATTTGTCATACCAAATTTTTTAAATCGCCACACTGCCATTATGACTTTAGTAAATCAATCACGTTCGTTAGCAGTCTTCAGAAAAAAGTTCAATGCATGCTTGCTGTCACATTAGAAGGAATTTGACCTCTTAAATTAATCCGGTTGCTTTGAATGCCTGCATAATATTTTTTATCCCTCCAATGCCGCTCTGTGTAAATGCCTGTATTATTTTTACCGCTTTTTTTCTGCTCTTCAGTGCATGCAAAGGATGCATTTTGCATGCTAGCACATGGATGGATTTCTGAAATAAACCATTGTTGGAAGTAAGCGCCGTGTGTTGTCCGTCTTTCTGTGTCCTCGTTTCTTTGCGCTACGTTTTTCACCTTGATGCATTTTTCTTCTCACCCTGTGCTGAGGTGCTGTGTGCATTGAGAGACTGACACTCGTCAGGCATCCGTGCCTTTTTTCTGCCTCTTAGACAGACGTGTACTTTTTTGTGCCTTGTCTGCCTGAAATAAACATTAAAATCTTAAAACCCTACTACTTTTCTCGTTATCTTTCTGTTTGCTGTCAGGCGTCTGTCTTAAGCAGAGGCTGTGTCCAGTTTTTTTTTCTAACGCCTTGACTTTTGCACTATTTGTCCTGATTATTGTTCTCTGTGACAATGATTGTATTTTTTGGTTTGTATGTATAGTGTACCAGCACAAAGACCTTGCGGTTGTTCCTTGGCAGCGGAAATAAAGATTTACTGGCTCGTTGATTGATACCGCAATAAGCGATTAGTACCTTATATCTCGATAAAGGGAGGAGAAGAAGGGTATGTGACTACCGAACAGCGACTTGTAGCTGGGGCACAAATAGGCCGACTAGATGGAAAGCTGTTCTGCTTTCTCCATCGCCGTCGAAGCGCACCCAACAGCGGGCCGCCACTGTTCATTAGAAATGGAAGACCGGAGCCGTCCAATTGCGCGTGCACAGGCAAAGCCTTCCCAGTGTCACATCCGCTGTTCTTATTTGATGAAGTAGAAAGAACCTCAATCCTTGCCGAAAATCTTAAGGTATGAGGCAGATTGAAGCGGATACAAGCAGAAAATGAGTGGTATATTTCAAAACGACGTTAAGGCTTTGTACGGGGATAGTTGGTCGTACATACTGAGACTGGGCTGCAACATGCGGTTGTTGTTGAGCTGCACACCACTGTTTCCCGAGCATCCGCACAGACATCCCCGCAGGGGTATGATGATGAGCAGTGCGTCACCCTAGCAGACGTGCTTAGATGTGCGTGGCATCACTGTGTCCGGGGAAAGGGGGATCCTGGTGGCTGAGCCGATGCCGAGCGTTTGGACCTTTAAGGCCCCTCGGCGGAGGCAACACACCACTTTGACCTCAGCTTCCAGTATACGGCACCTCCCGCCTGATCCGATCGGGGGAAATCGGCAGTCGCCGTTTCTTATCCTTCCCTCTATCTTTCAGTTCCCTATCGCTTTCATACAACTCTCCTGTCTTCTATTGCCTTCTTGGATTTTCCTTTTTTTTCTGGTGCCTTGTGTAACGAGCTAACCGCATTTCTCCATATTTCGTTATAGTGGAGGTGCACAGCAGACGCGGGCAGGACTTGCTTACAAGTTCCTGTTCCGTCCCCTCGTTGGGCTCCGTGGTGTGCGGATGGCACCGTGGCCGAACAATACGCTAATTTTTCGGCTCTCGATTTGGAAGAGAATGATCGCCCTCACAAAAGAAGAGTGCGCACCGATGTGCCTTCTCAGTACTTCCAGAAATAGAAGGAAACATTCCCAAAAGTACATGTTTTGCACAGCGAGGAGGCAGAAATATCTGCCCGAACAATATCCCCATTCTCGGTGGCAAAAAACCTGACTGATGCCTTGGGCACGGACAAGTAAAAAGTGCCTAGGGGCGTGCTTCTTCTAGAGCTGAAAGACAATGGCATATATTCAAACTGTCCATCATAGTCTTAATGGGGATACCCTTGTCTCAATAGCTGCGCACAAAGATCTCTGAACACCGTCCGGGGAGTAATCTCTCAAAATGGCTTTCTCAAACTGACCAAAGATGAAATACTGGGGGGTCTCAAGAGCCAAAATGTCATCAGCGTTTATCGCATCACAGTAAGGAAGGAAAAAGAAATGCCAAAAAAATCCTGTCCTTGTCAACTTGTCCCCTTCAACTCAAGCAAACTAATTCATATTTGAACAGCGCAATAAAACAACGGAAAACAACGAAGAATGGGCACCACAATATGAATCAGTAACAACTCGCCCACATCGCAGCTTTAATCAAGCAAACTACCCGAAGCAATACAAGTTAATTACATGAAAATAAGTGCCCGCCACTACATACCGAACCCGCGACGGTGTTTCAACTGCCAGTGATACGGTCATAGCTCTCGGAGTCGCCGTGGCCGCAAAACAAGCGCGGAAAGCGCCTCACATGACCACGTTTCAGAGAACTATAAAGCAGCACTGTGCTGCGCTGAATGTAAAGGAGATCACCCCGGTTATTCAAGGTCTTGCCCAATATGAAAAATTGAGAAGAAATAATTACTCTGAAAACAAAGGAAAACATTTCATTCAGAGAAGCACGTCAATGACTCTCACATGCCACTGGCACGTTCTCCTTCAGTGCAAAAACAAAATTCCCCGATGTGGTGCGATGGTGCGGGGCGCCACACCGGGCTTCGGCACTTGTCCAGGCCACACACAGTGTTCCTGCGGCAGGGCCATCTGCGGCCTCGGCAGACGCGCGAAAGCCGCCCTGCCATTAATAGAAAAGAGCCTGCCAACCTTTGATTTGGCAGCCCGAAAGACTTCCCCCCATCAAGGCAGGTGTGCATCCGGCACATCCGCAGTTTCTCCGCGGAACTCCTTCGCGTTCAGTGAGGCAATGCGCGCAGTCCACAGCACATACACAATGCAGGGGTGGCAGAGCTAACTTGAGCGTGCCAAGAAGCCAAAAAAAAATCACCACAGGCCCCAAGAAACCGGGAGGCTATGTTTTGGACCGCATTCCCCCAGAATCAGTAAAAATGGAATTATTAATACATCGAAGTTGCCGAAAACTATTGAACAACTGTTGCGATCTAAAGGACCTCCTAAAATCAGGTTCTCCTGTGGCGCTATGCTTACAGGAAACAAACTTAGCACCTCAACATAAGAACGGTTTAAAGATATATGTGTTCCGCTGTGACAGAGGGCACTGAAGTGGGCTCTTTGCAGGTGTCGCTATTATAGTACAGAGTGGTGTTACAACTCACGAAGTCAAGCTTAAAACTACTTACGCAGCTGTTACAGTCGCAGTCCTACATCATAAAACAAACGCAGTTTGCCCTGTAATCCTCGAGCCATACTCAACAATAACACTCCATGATCTAGAAGCCGTTTTTAAACAGCTACCGAAGCCATATCTTGTAGATGAGAATTTTAATGATCCGTGCGGTTTTTAGGTAAGTGTGACGTGTTTTACGGGGCGTATCTGTAAGTAATCCAAGTCGCATGATTTGCTGTTGTTGAAGGTAAGAAACGTGTGCAAATTTCTTCAGAGTTAGTTGGTTTTAAAAATGCGCTGTCACGGGAGGAACATCTAATGCTTTTTAAGCTCCGTGAATTATGGGAATCCGTCACCAGGGTGGCGAAGAATTCGTCGAATGCGTTAGCCAGTGATAATACTGATGTTGGTGTCCCATTTAACACCAAGCCTACAGGTTCTGTGAATTTCTACCGCCGCGTACAAGAACCATATTAAGTCCTCGCCATGCATTTCACTACGTTTCATAACTTCAGTGTTAAAAAGATTGTGCAGATAATTTCTTTTGCGTTGTCTTAAAAAGTTTGTCACTTTGTTTCTGAAAGCCTTAAAAGCGCGCAGGTCTTCAGGATCTTTTGTTTCAATAAAACGTTTGAAAAGAGCATCCTTTTGTTTAGTTAGTTTTAAAGAATGGTTTGTCATCCATGGTTTACGAGTCTTTTTATTGTTTGTTGCCTTGCTGTAAAAATTTTGTATAAGCTAACTTAAATAATGACAGGAAAGTGTTGTAAGCAGTGTCCGGGTGCGATTCGTTGTACTCTTCTTCCCACCTAATTTGAGATATTTCATTGCGAAACTGTTCCGGAGTAAATGGGTTGATATCCTGATATGTCATGTCACGCGTTGCCTGGAATGATGATTGTGTTAATTTGTGGTCGGTAATGAGAAATATTGGCAAGTGATCACTGATGTGGGCGCCAATGGGGCCAGAATGTTGTTTCCCATTGTGTATTTGTTAAAAATACATCTAATAATGTTACAGTATCGTCATGAATTTGGGTGGGCCTGTTAATGGTGTTAATACAGGTGTTGGCATTGAGTATTGTAATGAGGTCTGATCGAGCTTTTGAGGCAATAAGCATATTAATATAATATCGCCTCCTAATACAAGGTTGTAACCGTTGTAGTTAACCCATTCCAAAAATTTATCCAAAAATGAAAGAAAGTTTGGTATATTGCCAGATGGTGGGCGGTACAGAACGTTAAAGATGTTTGTGGATGAAATAAACGTCAAGATTTCGAAATATTGAGGTGTTTGTGTGTATTTTTCAATTATTTTTGTTGATAAGTCCTTTTTGTGATGAGCAGTACACCGCCTCTACTAGAAGGACGGCTAAGATAATGGCTGTCATACTCTGACAACTTAAAAACTTCATTTTTATATCGGTACCAAGTTTCAGAAAGCATAATAACATAAAAAACCAAAGGAAGCGAACAAAGCATACAAATCGTCCTCCTTATTGCGAGCGGATCGAGCGTTAAGGTGAAAAAATGATAATTTTTAAAAATATTTTTCCGATGGATTTTTGTTACGTCATCTGGTGTTAAGAAGCAGCTAGGCATAACTGTCAAACAACAAAAGTGGCTGAGGGGCGTCTTTCAGCTTTATTGAATCTTTTCTAAATCGTAGGCACAGGTTAAACGAAGGACACGAGATGTATCCGTCTTCCTGGCAAGAATTTCTCCGTCTTTTGTCGACGCGTATTTCCACCCCTTTGCATTTTTTCGAGCTACAGTACTGCTGAGCAGTTCTTTCAGAGCCCTACACAAGTGTTCATTGATATAGACCAGAGAATCACCAGCGAACCCAAGGTCTGAATGGCTGACCGGAGTCTTCTGAGCTTTCTCAAGACCGTGTTTCGCTTTCCACGTGTGTGAAATTGCACTGCACAACAACATTCGGACAGCGGCAATCCTTCTTGGGTTCACGATGGCAAACTTCTATGTCATCCTCACTGATTGGCTCCTGGATGACGTCTCCCAGCTGCTTTAACACATATGGGAGGCTTTCGTCCTCCACCTGCGGAATACCTTCGAGGTCAAGGTTGCGGTTCGTCGAGTACTGCTCCAGATTTGTAAGCCTTTGCTCTGAATCCATAGCTAATTTTCTAAGCTGACTGCACTCCTCAGACAAAGCGGCGTTTTCCTTTTTTAGTGACATATTTTCTTAATCATTCGAACAGAGCTTGGCCATTGCATCAAATTGCTCACTGAAAAAGCCGATTGACGACTTCAGATCTTGGAACTCCTTTCTTAGTTTCTTCTCGATTGTACTTTTCATGTCGCGCATTTCTTGCCTAAACTCTTTTAGCGCTTTTCCGATATCCGGCGACATATCAGCAGTGGACTGAAACACTTGGCAGTAGCATCCGCACCAGACTACAACTTGGCGTAGTCACCAGCAAAAAGCGTATTCACCAACCTGGGTTTAGAAGTCATTTTCTTACAGCCCCTGGTGCACAAACGAACATAGAGGGACAGGCAGACATCCTTAATGAACATATGTCAAGTGTTTCCATTTCTTCAAACCGCTGAGAATAATTTGTAAAGCACAGCTGAGAAAAATACATTTGCAAAAAGTGATTGCAGAAACGATCTATACAACAGATTATTTACAATCCAAGAAATGCGCCCTTTTGTCTTCCGGAGAGCAGACTGCTCCCGGCTCTGAAATACATTACGAAAGGCTGGCACATTTTTTTCTATTCTTGTGTAGAAGCAGATTTGAAAATTTTTAACAAATTTCGGGGAACTTGGAAAAAAAGCCATTATAATGCCATTCCTGAAACCTGCAATGCAGCCAACATCCCCTGGTAGTTATAGACGAATAGCTCTTACCAGCTAGTTAACTTTCGTGGTGGAATCTCGTGAACTCCTTCACATTCATTAGTGTGGTTTTAGAAAGGCATCTTCGACTGCAGACAATTTAGTTCACCTCGATAATAGTGTGCGAGAGGCTTTCATGCACAGACAGCACTGTCTTGCCGTCGTCTTCGATCACGAAAAGGCGTACGCCGCAACTTGGATGTTGGGCATACTCTGCGATTTAGAAGAGCTTGGCATCCGCAGAAGGCAGCTGCACTGCCTAATTGACTTTCTATCCAACCGTTTCATTTATGCACGGCTAGGTTCAACCTTCTCAAAGACCTTTGTTCAGGAGGATGGCGTAACACAGGGATGTATTTCAAGTACAGCACTCTTCTTCGTGAAAATAAATTATTTAGGCCAAATAATCCTAAAATCAGTTATGTACTCAGTTTATGCTTACGATCTCCAGATAGCTTGCACGATTTAGAAGAACTTTTTGTTGCGCTAGATGGTGCATACTGTAACAAAAGAAGTCTAGCGCGACCAAGACGAACACAAGACAGAGGCACACAGGACTAGCGCTAGTCTTGTGTGCCTCTGTCTTGTGTTCGTCTTGGTCGCGCTACAGTTCTTTTGTTACAGCTTGCACGACAACCAACATATCAACACGCGAGAGACAAGTTCAACTGCCAACAATCAGAAACATCGGAAGACAGAAATGGATTCAAGTCCTCTTACCAGGAAACAGTAGCTGTCATGCTTTCTCTCAAACAAGAGTTACAGAACAATCCCGCCATAGACGTAAGGAAAATCGAATTACCACCAGCAAAAGAAGAACGCAAATTTCTAGGTATAACTTTCGACAAAAAGGTCATATTGCTTCCACATGTAAACCCCCTGAAGAAACAATCTTCCATATCCTTAAATGTACTAAAGGTGCTCAGGAAAACGGTAGGGGTCTGATAGGACATACCTTTTGCAGGATTATTGTGCTCTACTATGATGGCCTAGATTACGGATGCATAGTGTACGGTTCCGCTAGGCCGTCCTACTTAAAAAGGTTGGACCCAACTGAGGACTGCGGCTTTCAAGTGGAGCATACAGAACATCACAAATAAATATTCTGTGCGTAGAATGCAATGAACCAACGCTCACAAATAGAAAACCCATGCTGACATGCAAATTTGACCTTAAAAACTGTTCACTAACAAAACATCTCTGCTACTCCATAGTTGAAAAGTACCTATCCAAACAACAGTTTAACAACAAACCCCAAGCAATCAGACGACTCCTCCTCCGCTTTGAAGAAAAATGAGAAGAATTAGGTATACTGAAAACAATGCCCAATATTGTCGTTTGACTCCACTCACTGCCAACTTGGTACACCTTCCTTTCTGTAAGCAATCTTACGTTGACGCACATCCCAAAAAAAAGGAAACTCCACAACAGCGTATACTGCAGGAGTTTTTGGCAGGGAAGGAAAGCTGCCACAATTACACAAATTTTGTACACAGACCACCCTAAATTGGCACACTATGTTTAAGGTGCGGTAATACATGGGAAAGAAGAAAAAATATGCTACCTGAGTGCGCATCAGTTTTCACGACAGAATGTTACGCCATTGTTGTGGCGGTTAAGATAATAAAGAAAACAGAAAAAAAGTCTTAGCAACACCAACTACTTCAGCGTAACTGCAGCGCTGAACACCAGAATTTCAGTTCAGTCCATAATGGGAGACATAATACATAACCTAGTAAAAGCTGATACACAAGGACAAATAATAAAGTTTTGCTGGGTCCCTATAGTCACGTGGGAATGAGTGGGAGCGGGAGCACCGCACGTGCCCATAATGTACAGATAAAATAAGTAGATGTACCTCATAAAGACTGCATGAACTTTCCAAAAAATTGAACCGAGGAAAATGGCAGGCTTCATGGGACAACGAAACCTTCCTCCAGACAACGAAGCGCCGCACTCCACCAAAGAAGTCTGAAGATGGGCGCACCACGCTCAACCCTAGAGTTATGCCGTATGTCCACAGAGTGTCGACCAATCTAAAGAAAGTCGCGAACAGGCACAATGTACCTTTGGTGTTTTCAGCTCCGAATAGGCTGTTGAAATTGATACCTCGGATCTGAGGCGCGGAAGTGCCCGGCTGCAAGACAAAACATAAAACAACCTACGTCCACTGCGTTGTACGAGTGGCCTATGAGATCCCCCTGAGTTGTAGAATTTCCTATATAGGACGAACAGGGCGATGCATTAATGACGGCTTTAGGGGGAACGGCAGAAACGTAAAAAATGGGTAAAAATAAGCTAATTTGGTCCAGCACATCGGCACGTGTAAGTGCGAGGCACGACTCGAGGGAGCGAGGATTCTACGCAGGAGGCGTTTCACATCAAGAAAAAAGCTGATATGTGCGTAAGAGATCCGTCAACTACCTGTATATGGTAGAATTTGGTGGAATTTGATTTTCTGTGCCATCACGCTAGTGAGGTTCGATAAGTGGCGACTTGTGATAAGCACCGCAAAAAGTAAATGTGGGCGGTTCTTCACAGTATAATTGCAGGCACCTCGTTGTCCGAATGAACTTGCAATTAATTTTGTTTTATTCACACGTGCGAAACTAGGATAAGCAGGGGAAAAGTACTTCACTCAATTTTAGAATGAATGCATTCCTTTTCACCAACGCTGATCTTAAGTGACAAAGCAATTGTTGGCATGTCCAGTGTTTTTGCTTTTTAAGAGAAGCAAATTTTTTCGGGAGACTATAAATTATGATCTGTTGCCATGCTTCACTTTTTTTATACACCTCAGCTGCCTTCTCACTCCTGAGGAGAATGCTAAGGTCTTTATTTGATTGGTTGGGAGCCTCGGGATCCTTGCCCAGCCAAGGATGACCGCTGAGGTTACTCGACCTTCTTTAGGGGTTTTAATGCTGGACATTTATAAAATTTTTTTCCTATCATTACGAGGTAGTAGGATTAGGCCCTTTAAACACCGATGTTTTCGAGGTTTTGTAAAATTCCACACAAAACAATTTTCTTACATC
This sequence comes from Amblyomma americanum, assembly GCF_052857255.1. NCBI lineage: Eukaryota > Metazoa > Arthropoda > Arachnida > Ixodida > Ixodidae > Amblyomma > Amblyomma americanum. Next base: position 3,095,800 of record NC_135500.1, on the reverse strand, counting down.
TTGAGCTTGGCACATGATGGCCTCAAGTGCTTATACGCCGCTAAACCCAACACACGAACACTCATAACTGCAATTTACTTCATAGCAAGTCGAATTGTTTTTGCAGTTGCATACATAAATGCGTAATTGTGATACCAATGTTCGTCAACAATAGCAGAAAAATTGTAGTAATTTATTTATTGCGGTTAATTTCACAGCTAGACATGTTAGAAATCAGGGTACAAATGTTCATTAAAAATCTTGAACAGGAAATAAGTTAAAATTGTTCGCGTAAAAAGGAATGGCAAAAACGTTTGTTTTGAGAAGTACGGCGAAGATTGGGAATAGCTACAAATATCATAAATCCATGCGCAAGAGGGTTAAGTCCACCATTATTGTGGCTCAGCTCCTTCTTACTCTTGCTTTTCTTGCTTATTGCTGGTGTAACTGTAAATTTTATCGTCGTGTTTTTCTCGGAATCAGTAGACCGACAGGAAGAAGTCGATGGTTTATGGCTTATGGGGGTTTAAGATCCCAAAGAGGGAGCCGCCGCGATGACTGAGTGGGTATGGCGCTTGGCTCCGGGCCTGAAAGACGCGGGCTCGATCCCGGCCGCTGCGGTCAAATTTCGATAGAGGCGAAATTCTAGAGGCTCATGTGCTGTACGATGTCAGTGCACGTTAAAGATCTCCAGGTGGTCGAAATTTCCGGAGCCCTTCATTAACTCGTCTCTCATAGCCTGAGTCGCTTTGGGACGTTAAACCCCCATAATCCATAAAACAAAAGGTTCCAGAGCGACTCAGGTTTGGAAGATTTCGAGAGAGACTGTTTGTCTCCTGTCAGGCAAGCTTTCGTTGTGTACTAACTTTAGGAACGCTAGCAAGCAAAATTTGCTACAACAAAGTTACCATTCACAAAACAACCTATGACTATTGCGCAGCCACTGATAGCGTCTCCGAAATTATCCACCTCGTCATGTACCAGCGGCCAATATTGGGTCTGCACTCACCAAGCAAAAAAAAAAAAAATCTTCATAGCTATCTGCTGTGCGCCAAGAAGCGCCAAGAAGCTATCAATACTTTACACTACTGCATGAAGGAGAACTCTAGTTTGGGCTACTCGGTTCTTGATTCACAAAGAAAATGGTGCGAAATCCGGGGACAAAAGAGAAACAAACAGGACAGGACCAGCGCCAACTTACAATTGAATTTTATTTCCGTGAAACCTGCCTTTTTGTAAGCTAACACGCCGTAACATCCGCGCAATCTTGCATTCGCAGTCAGGTAGCCAACACACAGTACAGCAATTCACTGAAAGAGATCTAACAGATGAAGCACGATAAGTAACCAGGTAACGTATTTTATCATGGCCATCCGGAAGAAAACACCCTAACAACGTTAAGAAAAAGATAACTGCTCTACATCAGTATGAAAATAAAAAAGTGAAAAAAGTGAAAAACGGCTCGGACCGAATCCTGTCTCAAAGGCATAAAATGCGAACAGAAATCCGCGCAAGCAACGGCACATCGTCAGAAAGAATAGCACCCAATGCCGAAGTGAAAACACGAAAAAAAGAAGACCCTACAAAAATCCTTCTAGCGAAGTGAACTACTCATTGCTAAGCGTAATCGATGGCTTGTGGACGCATCTGCTCCCTTTTTCCTGATATAATAGGCTTCCACCACCTCTGTCTCGAATCTGTCCTTTCCACTCCACAAGAAAATAGTTTTTTCCAACTCAGCACGGCAATTCCTGCAATCTTTGTAGAGATCCACTAGGAAGCTTCCTTCATTATTTCGCAGATTTTGGCAGTGCTCACTAGCACGCTCATTGAAACATCGACCTGTTTGGCCAATATAGATGAGCCCGCAGCTTAAGGGATTCTGGTAAACAACCCGAGTCTGAACTAGCCGAACTTGTTTGATATTTCGCAGTACAAGCCGGTTGTTTTTCTCGGTTATTCATTGCGCAAAACCTAGAAAGTTTGCATGGGGCTGAGAATGCAACCGGAACGTTATGACTGCCTGCTACTTTCTTAAGGTTGTGCGAAACCTTGTGGATATACGGTACAACCGCCACACGGTTGCGCGAAACCGTATCTGCTTTGAGGACCTGCTTTCAGTTGTAAGTTGGCGCTGGTCCTGTCGGTTTGTTTCTTTTTTGTCCCCGTATTTCGCGCTGTTTTCTTTGTGAATTAATGCATGTAGTGTATTCAACAAACGCGTATTTCTGTAGTCTGCCATTGATTCCTTTTTGGCTCATATTGTTATCATCACGGAAACGTAGCTTTCCGCAAAAAAAAAAAATCAGTGAAACACTGGATTGTGACAACACTTATAGCTCACACCGATATCGCGACGTTCAATCAGAAGGAGGAGTCCGTATCACTTTGAAAGATGCACTCATATGTCACACATCATTCCTCTTGTATCAACATTAGAACTTAAGTGTGTACGAGAGGCCATTGCCAACCATGAGTTTATTTTCATTGCCGGTTACAGGCCGCCTGCCGCTTCTATGTCGTGTTCTCACGAACTTGATGATGTAATAATAACCTTGTAATTATACCCTACATCACCCTTGTTTATTCTAGGGGACTTCAATTTTCCCAGTGTTGTTTGGTCGAATGATTCTGCCAGTGTGAAATAACGTTCTCCACAAATTTCTGAATTTTAAACGTGTGCCACGATTTTGACCTTATTCAATTGTGCTCTACCCCACGCGCACTACACAGACTTCTGGTAATATCTTATATCTCATTCTTATGGTAATATCTTATATCTCATTCTTACCTCTGCACCTAACTCGATCTCAGCTCTAACGTTCTTGCCGGGAATTAGTGACCATGTAATGATCCACTTCACTCTTATTGCGCATGTTCTCACTAGAAATGCTTTAAAATTATACTAGACTACGGTCTACAAGAATATTTATACTAGAATTATTCTGGACTAGTCTTTCATTTCAGACTATTGGTTCACTTTTCAGAAAGAACAATAGATGAAAACTGTCATTGTATAGAAACAAACTTCTTTCGTTAAATGAACCTTACGTGCCTAAAAGAAGGGTAATCCCCGTTCACCGTGGTTCAACAATTCGCTAAAGCGCCTGCGCAAAAAGGCAGGTGTTTCGTCGTGCTAAAGCTACAAATAATCCTGATCACTGGTTACCTTATCACCGCATTGCCGGTGAATTTTGTTCAGCAATTGCTGAAGCCAAAAAGACATTTTTGAATAACACCCTTCCATCGTTCCCGGCTTCTAACCCACGAAAGTTTTTGTCTGTTTCAAAGGTGCTAAAGAAATGTTCTGCAGTTAATTTATTCTGTTGTGCCAGTGCCACCTCTCAGATTTTGTACCTATGAATCCTTACTGGATTCATAGTAGTTTTTGGCTGGATTGGCGTTGGCAAACTTATCAGCAATCTAAAAACTTCCTCGTCCTGTGGTTTCTACTTCATTAACTGAAAAATGGTTAAGTGTACTGAATTGTTTTCGGTTGTGGTTCGGGTTCATAAATCAGGTGACACCCATTCCTCTTATAATTATCAACCATTTCTTTAACATGCATTGCAAATAAAATTATAGAACACGTAATTTACTCACACATCATTAATGTCAACGAGATGAATTGTTTCTTTAAAACGCACAGCATGGTTTTAGAAAATTATTTTCCTGCAAAACTCAGCTCCTTTCTTGCCCTTGTTCATTAATGCAGATCAACGAGTTGATACTGACAGTATATTTCTGGATTCCTCGCGAGCTTTCGGTTCTGTTTCTCATGATTTACTGATTTTCAAACGTCCCCTTCTTAATATTGACCCAAAGGTATTAGCATGAATTAAGGATTTTCTCTTTAACAGGACGCAGTCAGTAACCGCTGCTAAATTTACGTCAAGACCTTGTTCCGTTACATCCGGCATACCCCAAAGATCGGTACTGGGTCCCCTACTTTTCCTCATTTACATTATTGACCTTCCTGACTGTATCTTTAATTCTAAAATTAGGCTGTTCGCGGATGACTGCGCTATCTATCACAAAATAACTAAACCCAATGATTCCACTGAGCTTCAAGATGATCTCGACAGTATGCCGAATTGGTGTAGCAAATGCTTAATGCAGCTTAACGCTAACAAATATAAGCGTATGCCTGCTTCCTTCCGGTCTAGCCCTCCTAATATGCCCTCATATTCTATTAATGGTACTATCCTGTCGGTTGCTGACTGCCATAAGTATCGTGGCCTACATATTATTAGCAATCTTTCATAGAACATACATGTTTAATATGTCACTTTCACTGCTAACCGAACTTTAGGCTATCAAAAACGAAACTTTAAAGCAGCACCCAATTCACTAAAAGTTATTCTGGACAAAACACTCGTCCCTGCAAAATTAGAATACGCCTGCGCCATATGTGATCCTGTTCATTCTAATCTCATCGCATCCATGAAATCATCCAGAATCGCGCCGCACGTTTAATCCTCTCTAATTATTCACATAATTCCAGCGTCACGTCCATGAAAAATACGCTTATTCTGCCTGACCTCTCACTACGTCGGATGTCCTTTCGCCTATGTCTTTTTCATAAAATCTCCAGTTTAATCCACTCCTCAAAGAAAATATTTTCACCACACCCAGTTACATCTCATCTCGCATCGACCATCAAAAAAAAGCTGAAGTGCCAACTTGCTGAACTAATTCGTGCCAATCTTCCATCTTGCCAAGAACAGCTACCGAATGGAACCGTCTTCCCGCCTCTACAGTCTCCATCTGTGATGCAATTCACTTCAATATCGTGGTTGAAAGTGCCTTATTGTATCTCTTTTTTGTTATGTTTTGTTCTCCAACTAACGTTGCGAACTCACCACTCCTTTCTGTAGTGCCTATGTGCCTTGAAAGCATGCATAATAAATAAATAAAAATAAATAAATAAAGAAAAAAACAATCAATAAATAAAAACAGACGACTTGCGATCCCAGTGTGCTTCAAACTATCCTACACCCCTGTGCTGCCATTCTTTAAATACAAATTATACAAATAAATAAAAATCATAAAAAACAAATTTCAGCGTTGGTAGGCTCCCATACCCGTCCAGTGTGTTCCAAATTCTTTGCGTACTTGCTGATGACATTGCTTTGCTGAGTCACTCAGGAGATGAACTGCAAAGGATGATCAATGAGTTAGACAGGCAGAGCAGAACGATAGGCTCAAAAATTTACAGGCCGAATACCAAGCCAATGCTCAACATTCTCGCCAGGCAACAGCAGGTCACAATTGGTAGCGAGGTGCTTGAAGTGGTAAGGGAATGCGTCTACTTAGGGGAGATAGTGATGGCTGATCCGGATCATGAGATGGAAATAACTAGAATAAGAATATAGTGGTGCACATTTGTAGGTTCTCTACTACCATGAATGGTAGCTTACCAATATTCGTCAAGAGAAAAATACACAAGAGCTGTAACTTACCATTATACTCACCTATGGGGTAGCAAGGCGGAGGCGAACGAAAAGGGTTCCGCTTAAGTTAAGGACAACGCGGCGAGCTAAGTAAAGAAAAATGATAGGTGTAACATTAAAGAGACAGGTTAAGCAAAAAATCTAAAAAAAGATCACTTTTTTCTATATCTACAAGTAAATTCTTTTCTTCATCTTTTGAAGTATCACACTTCATCCTGTTTAATTTACAAGAAACAAAAAAGGCGATCTGGAAGTAAAGCGGTCAGCGACACGCCCTTTTTTTACGGACGGTGTGGTTTCGCAGATTTTTCCGCATAAATCTAGAAAAACACAAAATGTTCCCCCACCTGTCTTAGAGGCCCTAAAACTCATTAATTGTCAGCTTTCACAGCCAGAGTTTCCATCAAAGTGCCTGCACGGACGAACCCAGAACCCAAAGGAGTCCTTCAAAATCATCGTTTGGGAGCCGGCCTGCTCCGGAAAATGTCTTTGTGGGCCTACATGCATTGAAGAATGCTACATTAGATGCTGTTGTGACCTTGCAATGAAGGTAACATTGCAAGAACCAAGTTTCTTGAGGAATGCGGAGAAAGTCCGGGTAATAACACTGCCCGCTAGCTGAAGCAAGTCGACCGGCGTCAAGTTTACTTCGCTGACCGAGCTACGCAGCAAGTAACAAAAGATGCCGGGAAGCTAAACGGCAGGAAAAGACGCGCCAAACTGAAGAACTCCAGAATGGTCTAGTTTGGTAACACTTCATAATGATTCAACAGCGCAAACAAACAGGACAGAGCCGTTCTGGGTGTGGTTTCTTGTACTCTGTCCTGTTCGTTAGCGCCAAGCTGACCGAGATGATGAGAGTGCAGCTGGTGCCTACTGAATAAATCGGCAAAAATGAACTGGGAAGTCAAAATGTTAGGATTGTTTATTTTGTGTACTTTAAGCTCAGTTTTCTTAAAACATATATATATATATATATATAAATATATATATTCTGCTGCTTTATAAGTAATTTTCTTTAAACCGATTGATTGGCACTACAAAAAAAAGATTAAAAAACATTCCCATATTATATATATATATATATATATATATATATATATATAGGACGACGACGACAACAACAACAACAACAACAAGTGCACCACTATCAGCGGCAGCGTAACGGCCAGGAAGCTTGGAAACGACATTCCGCGCGAGGGAATAAGATTACGATGTGTGGGGCTGGGGAAGAGGAAAAGTCTGCGCCAGCATCCCCGGAGAGGAGTTCGGCGCCAGCTCGCTGCGTCTGTGCGCGACACAACCGTCGGTCCGCTTAATCTCGCGGCCGCTTCCACTGCACAAGAGAAGTGAAGAAAAAAAAAGGGGGGATGGCAGCTCATCTTAATTATTCCATACGAAGGCGTTCAATTGGAGCAATAGGAGCAGCAAACGGAGGAGGCGACTGCGCGGCGATGTCCGATGTCCTCAGAGAGCCCAGTACCAAAATCGAAGCAGTTCCTCACGAGGCAGTGGCGCAACAAATGCTGGCTACATCGAGTCAAAATACATGCGCTGTCTAGAAGCTCGCAGGCGAAGCAATCTCGAGTGCAACTTAACCCGTCGAGACAGCCAAGCGAGCGTCGAAATAGCGCCGAGGGTAACCGCGTTTCAGAAATTAAAAAAAAAAACTGATATGGGTATTACGTACGGTGGCTATTATGTACCGCTGAGTAATTAATGAGCCTAACAGTAACAGTTAAAAGTTAACTTTTCAATATTAATTAACCAGCGTGCTACTTAGCACGTCGAAGCTGTATTTTGATGTAATACACCACTGACAATGTTATGCTAAAAGAAGAAAGCGCTCTTGTCACTCGAAAAGACTATTTTTAAAAAAATTGTATAAATTCTTAGGTTAAACACCCTGTTATCACATGTGTCGTGAGTAGTGATTTTCCTTACTTTGTGGTTCCGGGCACTCCCACAACATGTGCGGTACTAATGGGCGGGAACCTCTGTTGCACTTTCTATACGTGACTTTTGCCGCTTAATCGTGATTATCACGTGCGAGAAGCAGTTCTCAGGGAACTACCATTTTACAATCACGTTGATAGTGGGTGTAGGTTGACATTGGGTAAGGCAGCTGGATCATCGATCACGACTGGAAAGCCCCCCCATCAGAAACAGCACCTAATGAACCATGTATAAAACAGCAGCAATTCTCAGCCGAACCACGTGGGCTCGATGGCTGCACCACAATTCGGTGAAATATTCCACTCGTCTTCACCATGCAGGTGCTCAGGCCCTTGATCGCCTGTGCATTGATACCAGCAGCTTTTTGCGCTCCCTGGTCGACCGTGTCCACTCGCGTTCACTTGCGCAGCGTGGATTCTAGCGTGACCATCTGCGCAGCAGCTATGAGCTCGCAGTTTTCTGGAATGCCTACACAAAACAGCTGTATCATCGTTCACGACTGGAAAGCCCCACCATCAGCAACAGCCCATAATGAACGATGTATTAAACGGCAGTATTCGTCGGTGGAACACTTTGGGTACAAAGGCTGCACCACAATTCAGTCAAATAGTCTTTTCGACTTCGCCATGCGGGTGTTCACGCTCTTGAGCACCTGCATCTTGCTACCAGAAGCTTTTTGCGCTCCCTGGTCGACCGTGACTGCTCGCGTTAGATTGCAGAGCGTGGAATATTGCGTGACCATCTGCGCAGCAGCTATGAGCGCGCAGTTATCAGGAATGTCTACTGAAGACAGCTGGATCATTCATCACGACTTGAAAGTCCCACCATCAGTAGCAGTACCTTATGAACCTTGTATAAAACAGCAGCAATTGTCGGCGGCACCCTGTGAGCTCGATGGCTGCGCCGCAATAGGCCTTTTCTTGTTGAGAGTTCTAGCCTCGCTCCCAGCAGTCGCTAGGGCGCGTCCGCCATTTTGGAGGGCAGAGCGTTCATGCGCATGGAAAGCACTGCGTTTATCCGTGTGAGCACTGCGTTCCTCAAACGTCGGCTGAACAATTCCCAACACATGTGCGGCTCTAGGCGGCACTAACCATCACGGCAAGGAAGGTGTGAGGTTTTTTCGCTTTCCTTCGGAGCGGTACTACTCGCAGCGGAGGAAAAGGTGGGTCGTTGCTGTGCATGGGGTTGCCGCAGATGGCTCACCATGGGAGCCGTCAGAACATGACCGCATCTGCAGCGATCATTTCTATGCAGGTGTGGAAACACGCTTCTCGTATTTCCGCGCAGCCAGTTAAAATATCACACACTGCGACTGTGTTAGGCTAGGTTACGGTATTTTCTCGGCACACAAGGCGTTACTTGACGGCACTCACGCGTTGCTCTTCGCGCCGAGAAAACGGCGTTTGACGATCCACGCCGATGCTGTATTAGGCTTTTTTTAGATTATTCGAGTTTTTGCTTTTCGCGTGTTCTGGACATGTAGCCCTTGTGACCAACAATAGATGCTGCTCATTTTTAGGGAAGCCGGTCCGATCGCTTTCCCACCCAGACTACGTGCCATCCGTCTTCACGCATCGGCCCGCTCGCGAAGGCACCCTGCGCAGGCATCAGCGTGCCGCGGAAAGGAGAGGTATTTACGTCGTCTATCCTCAGCCGTTACTACATGCATGCCGGTGTTATGCAGAGTAGCCCGTTTATTGTAGTTGTTCAAATTCAGGGCATTCTGAATGTTATCTTATTTGCGAGGCGCTCCTCGATGAAACGAGCCATCGTCGGATATGATCGCGCACGACGCAGCAGGTAATGAGCTTTTGCTGAAAGTCTAAAATTGGTGAAATATTGCGTAACATCCACCTAATCAGAAATTATTGAAAATCACTGTCACATCAGGCCATTTTGCTGCATATGAACTAATAAAGTCTCCTAACCGTTAGATACTACTTCAGAGAAGAAACTAGTCATGCATTTGTTTTGTACAAATTAATTATGAGCACTGCATAACAGGTTCCGACAACACACCACTTGTGAACGGCCAAGGTTCTGATGACAAGTGTGGTATTGATTTGCCACTTCCGTGCAAAAATTTAGTAAAAATGTTACTTTTCTGATATGTAATTATGACCGCTTCATACCTGAAAATCCTAAGAAACATTCTGTAGTTTAGTTGCAGTATTCACTTGCGCCGAAAAGTACTCCTAATGTTTAAAACCCCCCATATTTTGAACTGATGTCCGCACCTTTGTGTTCCGGACATTAGTGTGTTCATATTCTTTTTGCATAAACAGCTGATTTGCATTCTGTTCTAGAGATAACAAAGTGTCTGCGATGTGGACTTTTCAGAAGCCTTAGACGTTGAAAATGCCGGGGCAGCACCTACTTCAGCAGATGATGCCGCGGAGGCTGCAGACCCTTGTATGACACATTGTGAGTGAAGTGGTGCCATGTGATCATCATTTTCAACACCTAACAATTCCTATTTTTTCACTCCAGGCGCACATGCCTTGCGCTGCACTACAGAAGTAGGTGAGTCGTTTGTCTTTGCTAGCTGTAAACTTGCAACTCAATATTACACCATGAAACAGACCTGGTGCAAGACATCGACTTTTTGATGAGCATCGGCACAAACTTTACAGTGGATGAGATCACAAAAGCAGACAAGTGCGACCTCGTAAATGTGGGCTGTAAATTTAGGCATTTGTCTAAAAATCATGATAAATGCCTAAATATGGCATTTTGTAACTTCCTTGCCTTTTTTCGGCCTCGGTGCAGCATACTGCAATTTTGGCGGATTACTAGAAAATATCTTGTCCCAATTGAAGTTTTAATAACCTAGTTTTCATTTGATGGATCGGCCTCTTGTTCACCTCTGTATAAGAGATGTGGTTGTCAAGATTGTGTTGTGCTGATGGAGGTATTCTGGAAGAAGGCTTGTGCAACGGCAGCTGGTAGCGAGAAACAGTTAGACCGGTAATGTAATTAATATCCGATGGTGTACTCTTTTTAGGCTATCAGGAGGGCGTATGTTTTTAGCGGAGAAGTTGTTCATAACTGCAACAATGACTCACCTGGGCTCACTCATTTCAATTCATGACCCGCTCGGACTCAACTCATTTCGATTCGCGACTCATCTTCTCTCACTCATTCGGGCTCACTTGCACATTTCAACTCAAGAATCACCCAGGCTCACATTGACTCAGGACTGCGATAAGCTCACACATAGGACAGCTCAGCCGTTTTAATGCCGAACGGCACAAGTTATGTGTCTAAAATGGCGAAAAAGGTGTTAAAAATGCATTGGCGAGATGAGCTCTCAACTGTAGCTAGCTTGTAGGCAGGCCCTGCTAAGATGCTTGTAGTTGCTCGCGGGACGTAAAGATCAAAGGCCGCTGCACAAATAAAAAAAATATCAAGGGAGAACTAGAGGAACCGCTTAAAGCAAGCCATAGCTAATATCTGACGAAACCAAACCATCATTAGTCTTTTAGTAAAGTTCTTGAGGGCAGCAATCAAGATAATTATATACCATGAAACGATGAAATGTCAGCTCGGGCTCATAACTCGGATCATGATTTGAAATGAGCCCGAGGGAGTTTGCCGACCTATGCACGTCAACGCATTCATTGTTTCTTGTCCGGTTGATTCATTGTTTTTGTTGAGACTGTCACAAATAGCTCTTAGTAGTAGACAATTTATGTGCACAGGTGGCGAAATTAAGCAGTGGTAGCCTGTGCCTCAATCGGCTTTCATAATATGCCTTGGGTTTTGTCACAGTGAAATTTTACTCCACTATGTGAGCAGAGTTCAATTGTGCGCTTACACTGCATGTCTTTTGATATTTATGAAATGTGATCTCTCTCCGTGAAGGGTTTGTAAGCAGTGGAGTGTTCTCATTGCTAGACGGTGTCCGTTTTCTTCTTTCTTTCCCAGAGGCTTCGGTGACATTGCTTCACCTTCCTGCAGCTATTGAAGCTGCAGATGTGCGTAAAGAACTGGCGGCCACAAAAGCAGCCTTTGCAGAGTCACATGGTATGGCTGCATTTTGGAAGCAGCAATACGATTGCACAAAAAAAAGGCTGCTGACCACAGGTACACTTCACCAGCCTAGTGAATGCAAAAATTATACGGGGCTACCTTCATATGAAGTTCTTAAAGGGCTCCACACGGCTCTGAACAGCGCCATGCCTCGATCATCAAAAGAGCAGCCCATGCACTAGGCAGCATCGATGATTTCTTCATGGTGCTGGTAAGGCTTCGAACAGGGATGCCCGTTAAGGAACTTGCTCGTACTTTTGGCTTCACCCAAACATACGTGAGCAAGACTTTTGCTAAATGGGTAACGTTTATGCACAAAGCCTTGCGTGCCATCGCCCGTGGGTCATCGCTAGCTGAAGTGCAGCGAAATCTTCGAAAACATTTTTGAAACTTTCGGGACACGCGCATGGTGATTGATGGCACAGAGATTGGGTTGCAGACGCTGTCATCAGTGGATGCACAGCTACAGACCATCTCGCCCTATAAGCATGGAAATACTTTTAAAGTGCTTATAGGTGCCAGACCAGACGGCTATATCTGCTTTGGTTCAGATGGTTGGGGAGGGTGAAGTTCAGACAGGCATTATGTGATACAAAGCAAACCGCTGGTTACTTTCGAATCACGTGATGCAATCATGATGGATAAAGGGTTCAAAATTTTCGACCTTCTAACTCACGGGGTAGCAGCACATTTTCCGCCATTTTATAGAACCTTACTAAGTCAGTTGAGCACTGGTGATGTTTCGAAGAACAGTAGCATTGCCAGTGCTCGTGTACGCATCAAGCGCGTCCTCAGACGGATCAAAGAATTTCACATTTTGGATGATAATATCAGAATGACTGATATTATCAATCCAATACCAAAGACATGTGCTTACTTCAGGAATTCCCAATATTCACAACTGCGGGAAGAGAATAGCTGAATTGTCAGGTGGTATACGAACGGGTGGTACGAAAGGTTTAATGTACTGATACATGGGCTTTAAGGGACACCGTAGTACAGTGCTTGGAATTTAGGCCACTGGGGGTTCTTTAATATCCACTGACATCGCACAACAGTTGTGGTTTAACATCTAAGCTGCTGTAATGGGCTCCGCAAACCTCGTAATCTTTTTAAAAAATAACAGCGCGGAAAACGGGGACTTCAATGGTAGAAAACACCGGACAAGCGCTGTACTATAGTGACATATATTGTATAAACACCCCGATAAATTGACTAGGGAAATCGTAGAAGCTTACAAAATGAGAAAGAAAGCAAGATTGTGCATCAGTAAACCATCCTGCTCCTGTGTGACAGTGAGGTTGCCTATCTTGACCCAACCTAGTGTACGTGCCTTGTGGTTTTATTGCTTGGTTGTTGCCTGTTAGCTTATATTTGCCTGTTTGTTGTGATTAAACTTTAGTTCAGAAGTGCGCTTGTCCTGTGTTTTCTGCCCGTGAAGTCCCCGTTTTCCGCGCTGTTATTTTTTAAATATGTATCACCAACTCGCCCGCTTTGCTATTGGGTTGAATTCGCAATCTCATCCACCGGCTTCACCATGTCACCAATTGTTAAGTGGTGATGGAAATGAATTTTTGTGGCCCAAGGGCAGCTTTGGCTATAAAGCACCATGGCAGAAGGTAGTTTTGCATTGCAAAAGGTGGTGTCAAAGACCCATTTCCCAAGCATTTCACCCTAAAGAAGCCGAGCACATGGCAGGGGAAAGCTTGTACACATTGTATCACCAGTGGAAACCCGGCAGCTCTGGTGATCGAACCCCGCACGCGAGGCAGATGTCAAACCACTAGGCCACCGCTGCGGTGCTAAGTCAAACTTCTCTGGGAATCCGTCTGTTACCTTCAGAGACCATCAATTGTCTTCCCTCGCATTAATTGCACTGACATGACCATTTCTCTATATGTGTGTTGATCGCATTTCACACAATCGAGAGATTCCAGCCCCCTTAGTGCGCTTTAATATTGGTTTATAAAGATTAACGTCCAAAAGCTACTCAGATTTACTGGTATTATGCGAACAGCATTCAGTGGTAACAACTGCATGGGCACATAGTGTACTGAACTGAAGCATTTAAGATGTGCGTCCTGTACATAGCCACAACAGATTATTTTTCTGCTTGTATACACGTATTATGTACTCTAAGGGACATATGTCCCTGTGATAAAATAGTGGGAAACCAAAGCGGACATCCCTGCTTTTAGCCAGGGGTCAGAGACCTCAGTTGGGGAGTTTAAAGTTTCACTCTTATGCCCTTATGTGTCGCACTGAAATGAGATAGGAGGCATGGCGCAAGTGTGTTGGTCGCCTTTCATACGGCCGTGAGATTCTTGGCCACATAGTGCATAGATGTTGCATTCAGTGTCATTGCCCTATGCGAGAGCACCGCGACAGGCTACAGGTGTTGTCTAAGCAGCATTTAATGTTTGGCAACTGCTTCAGAGCATAGTGTACTGAAATGCAGCACTGGAGACTGGTATCCACATTGCCAAATCAGATTATGGTTTTCTGTGAGTGATCCCAGTAAAGCGGTATATGTTACAACTGCACTGCAATTTTTAATGTTGCAACTGTGAACAAGAGCAGTAACATTTGTTTTCCTACGACAAGGATTAGTATAGTGCAGCCATGTCGGTTTTTGTGACACACGAACCATGATCATGCTGCAAGCGGTAGGGTTCAAGGTATTTAGCATATAGATAAAAGTAACTGTTGTGGGGCAGAGGCTACCTCGAATCCGGACTCCATTGGGTAGCGTGCTGGAGACTTCGGGCCGAGGAAAGATGGAACATGAAGTTTGGGAAACCGATAACAAGTGGGTTCATAGGCACTTTTAGTGAAACTTATTGGTGAAACTTTAGGTGAGACTTATTGGTGAAACTTTAGGTGAAACTTGACCGTCTGCGTTTTGCTACCAGGAGCTTTTTGCGCTCTCTTGTCGCCCGTGACAGCTCGCGTTTGTTTGCACAGCATGGATTACTTCGTGATTATCTGCTCAGCAGCTATGAGCGCGCAGTTATCAGGGATGCCTACTCAAGAGAGCTTGATCCACAATCACGACTGGAAATCCCCACTATCAGCAACAGCACTCAATGAACTTGTAAGAAACGGCAGCACTTGTCTATGGAATCCTTTGGGCTAAATGGTTGCAGCACAATTCACATAAATAGTCCCTTCGCCTTCGCGGTGCAGGTGTTCACTCCCTTGATCGCCTGCGCCATGATACCAGGAGCTTTTTGCGCTCCCTGGTCAACCGGGACAGCACGCGTTCGTTTGCACAGCGTGGATTACGGTGTGAGAATCTGCGCAGCAGCTATTAGCGTGCAGTTATCAGGGATGCCTACTCAAGACAGCGGGGTCATCGATCACGACTCGAAAGCCCCACCATCAGCAACAGCTCTCAATGAATCATGTATAAAAAAGCAGCAATTATCTGCGGAACCCTGTGGGCTCGATGGCTGCACCACAATAGAGTCAAGAAGTACACTCGTCTTCGCCACGCATGTGCTCACGCCTATTGATTGACTGCGCATTGATACCAGCAGCTTTTTGCGTTGCCTAGTCGACTGTGACAGCTCGCGTTCGTTTGCACAGCGTGGATTACGGCTCGACCATCTGCGCAGTAGCTCTGATTGTGGAGTTATCTGGGATGCCTCCTCAAGACAGCGGGATCATCGATAACGACTAGCAAGCCCCACCATCAGCAACAGAACTTATTGAGCCATGTACAAATCTTCAGCAATTATCTGCGTAACGCTGAGGGCTCGATGGCTGCACCACAGTTCAGTCAAATAGTATATTCGTCTTCGCCATGCAGGTGCTCATGCCCATTTATTGCCGCGCCTTGATACCAGCAGCTTTTTGCGCTTCCTTATCGACCGTGAGAGCTCGTTTTCGTTCGCACATGGTGCATTACGGCGAGACCATCTGCGCGGAAGTTATGAGAGCGCAGTTTTCTGGGATGCCTACTC
Source organism: Amblyomma americanum (assembly GCF_052857255.1). NCBI lineage: Eukaryota > Metazoa > Arthropoda > Arachnida > Ixodida > Ixodidae > Amblyomma > Amblyomma americanum. The sequence goes on along the minus strand of NC_135500.1, from coordinate 3,080,415 downwards.
AAGACAACCGGATGCTCGATCATGACAGCAAAGACCCACCATCAGCAACAGCACTTAATGAACCATGTGTAAAACAGCAGCAAATATCGGCGCAACCTTGTGGGCTTGAGGGCTGCAGCACAACTATGTCAAATAGTGCCTTCGTCTTCGCGATGCAGGTGTGCACGCCCTTGATCTCCTGCGTCTTGCTACCAGCAGCTTTTTGCGCTCCCTTGTCGCCCATGACAGCTCGCGTTTGTTTGCACAACGTGGATTACGGCGTGACCATCTGCGCAGCAGCTATGAGAAAGCAGTTATCAGGGCTGTCTTCTCAGGAGAGCTTTATCCACAATCACGACTGAAAAGCCCCACTACCAGCAACAGAACTCAATGAACATGTATAAAACGGCAGATTGTTGACGGCACCGCGGCACCGCGACGGACATGGTCAAACACTCGTCATTGTTTTTCCAGGTAGCCCTGCTGTCGACCATAGCCGCACCCTCGCGCGACGCTCATCCAAAAGAGCCACTGCTGCTTCAGCCTCACGAGCCGGTACAAACGCCGCCTTCAGCCAGCAAAAACAGACCCACAGACGGCAATCTTCCGCCATCCCTAGCCGGAACAAACTCCTTCGTCTGGCAACCTGGTGCTACCTCCTGTGCGGCCAACCCGCCGCGACTACTTCAGGCGCCACCGTTCTACGGCCAGTTGGGGCACGGCACCGCGACGAACATGGTCAAACACTCGTCATTGTTTTTCCAGGTAGCCCTGCTGTGGACCATAGCCGCACCCTCGCGCGACGCCCATCCAAAAGAGCCACTGCTGCTTCAGCCTCACGAGCCGGTACAAACGCCGCCTTCAGCCAGCAAAAACAGACCCACAGACGGCAATCTTCCGCCATCCCTAGCCGGAACAAACTCCTTCGTCTGACAACCTGGTGCTACCTCCTGTGCGGCCAACCCGCCGCGACTACTTCAGGCGCCACCGTTCTACGGCCAGTTGGGGCACGGCACCGCGACGAACATGGTCAAACACTCGTCATTGTTTTTCCAGGTTAGTTACATGGCAAACGCCACTTGTGTACGCACAAACGATCCTTTTTTGTTCGCGGTGTCGTGCCCCATTGAGCTGCGCAACTGTGTACGTAAACATATGTACCACCTACTTTGTTCCCTCTGCCAATCATACTTTGACCTTTCGTTCCTACTCATCATGTCGGGTGACGTGGAACTAAACCCCGGACCCGCAAACAGCGATACATCTACTTCTCTTGAACAAATATCGCAAACTCTGTCGCGCCTTGAGTCAACCCAGTGCACAATACTCAGTGAAATAGCATTAATTCGTGCTGCACAGAATAACATAGAAAGTCTCGTCAATGGCCTTTCCTCCCGCGTTGACACCCTCGAAAAAACAGTAGAAAAGATTCAGGCCGCAGAGCCGAATACATCCCTTAGCTCACATGGCGACGTTGCCAAGCTGACATCTGAAATCAGAACACTTACGGAAAAGTGCGAAGATGCGGAAAGTCGTCTGCGGCGATCCAATTTGCTATTCTTTGGAATTCAAGATTCCAACAATGAAACATGGGCTCAGTCTGAAACACACATTGTTACTTTTTTATCGGAGAAACTAAACATCGCCATCACAGCTGACGACATCGAAAGAGCACACAGGTTGGGCCGTTTTCAGGCATCCAAGAATCGTCCCATTATCGTAAAATTTCTGCGCTTCAAAGATAAATCCAAAATCCTTGCCGCATCATCAGAATTGAAGGACACGTCTTTTTCCATTAGAGAAGACTTATCAGCGCGAGTGCGTCTAGCTAGGAAAAAACTTTACTTATACGCATCCCAGTATGAATCCAAGTTTAAGATCCGTTATGACAAACTGGTCATGAATAACAAACAGTTCATCTACAAAGCTGAGTCTGATTCAGTCGTCGAACTGTCATAGCCATCCAAATGCGCACGTGTTTCAACTGTTTCACACGCACCTCATCACAGCCATAACCCTCAAAAAGCGCCAACTGTTAACACAGTATCTATCATGCTCTCAAACGTTCGCAGTTACATATGCAAAAAGGAAGCACTGGAAACCTTTCTTGAAGATAACGATACTGACATCGCAATAATGACTGAATCATGGCTTAGCCCAGATATTCAGGACCACGAACTTCTCAGTAATGTCGTCACTTACACCATCCATAGGCTTGACCGTGTAGGGCGTCGAGGAGGAGGCGTTTTGGTATTTATGAATCCCAGACTTGTCTGTCAGCGCATAGCAACTAACTGTCATCACGAAATCATTTGCCTTCATGTTTCACTCCCGGCTAACGAGCTAATACTTATTTCTTGCTACCGCGCACCCGACTGCGACAATTCTTTCGTTGATGAACTTCACTCAGTCATTTTAAACTTGCATTCCCGCTTTCCACGTGCGACCTACTTGTTGTCCGGCGACTTCAATTTCCCTGATATAGACTGGAATAATTTCATTGCTAAATCCACCCTATCAAAAAACTTTGTCGACCTTGCTCTCACGTTCAACTTCACTCAGATGGTCACTGTGCCAACTCGTGGTTCTAACATTTTGGATTTGATTCTCGTCTCTAATCCCGAATTAATTAAGTCTGTTCAAAGCATAAAGGGCGTAAGCGATCACAACATTCTCTTATTCGACCTCTCCATTACGTTACAACATCGCCAACCTGAAACCAAGTACATCAGGGACTACAACAAAGCCAATTTTAACAAGATAAATACAGAACTAGATGTCTTTCTTCAACATTTTAGTCCCCTCGCTAATTATAGAACAGTTGAACAAAATTGGTCCTTATTCAAACACAAAATACTGTCTCTCATCGACAGGTTCGTTCCCCTGGTGCGCATTCGAGGGGATGCCAGCAAGCCTTGGTTTTCTAATTCATTGCGAAAACTAGCCAGAAGAATAAAGCGTACTTTTCGGGAAGCTAAGCAAGCGAATTCTCCCCAGAAGTGGTCTTCCTACTTTAAGGCGCTACGTGAATACACGGGCCAATTGAAGCGCTCCAAACGAAAGTTCTTCCACCAAGACCTTCTAACTATTCTACGCGACAAACCGCAAAAATTTTGGAGCATATTAGCCCCGAAACGCTGCCCGCCACACATGTCATTGACCCATTCTGATGGCTCGCATGTACCAGTTGACCAGTGCGCTGAAGTCATGAATTCGTATTTCGCTTCTGTGTTCACTCATGAACCCACTTCCGACGTTCCCTTCCAACCGTGTTTTAACTACTCCGAAATGCAGCCGGTCACAATCACATCTGAAGGCATAGCGAAACTAATAGATAACCTTAAGATCTGTAGCAGTCCAGGCCCTGACAACATATCGCCTAAAATTCTAAAAGGTACCAAACTGGTTTCCAGTTTGATTTTACAGATAATTTTCAATCAGTCTATCGCCACAACATCAATTCCAAGTGACTGGGAAAATAGCACCGTAACCCCTGTACACAAATCTGGCAGCCGTTCTGACACTTCGAATTACCGCCCCATTTCTTTGACGTGCATCTCTTGCAAACTGCTAGAACATGTACTGTATTCAGCCATTGCATCACACCTTGACGCCAATTCTTTTTTCTTTCCGAATCAGCACGGTTTCCGTCGAGGCCTTTCATGCGAAACACAGCTATTGGAATTCACAACAGACCTTCACCTTAATCTCGACTCCGGCTTTCAAACTGACGTAATTTATCTGGACTTTTCTAAAGCATTTGACTGCGTACCCCATCGTCGCCTCATGGCCAAACTTTCGAGCCTTCATCTTGACCCGCTGGTTTTATCGTGGATCCACTGTTTCCTCTCTAACCGTTCGCAACGCACTGTAATAGACAACCACCATTCTTCAGCTACAAACGTCATTTCGGGTGTTCCTCAGGGCTCTGTGCTCGGCCCTCTTCTTTTTTTGGTATTTATTAACGACCTTCCTTGCAACATATCATCGTCAATTCGCCTATTCGCAGACGACTGCATTCTGTATCGACGCATATCATCTAACAACGATCAAGTCCTCCTCCAAAATGACCTCAACGAAATAACCAACTGGTGCACCCGAGGGCTGATGACGTTAAACGTTTCAAAATGCAAGTACATGACAGTATCACGTAAACGCAATAGCTTAAATTACCAGTATTCTTTAAGGTCAATCCCCCTAACACAAGTCGAGTCCTACCGGTACCTAGGAATAACAATCACTAGCAAACTTTCATGGTCCGAGCATATTTTAAACATAGTAGCTGAAAGTTCAAAATCGCTCAACAGACTGAGAAGGTACCTAGCCGTGTCCCCTCCATTCATCCGCAAACTCGCTTATGAAACATTCATTCGTACTAAACTAGAATATGCCTCACCCATTTGGAACCCGCACCAGTCATACCTAATTGAAGCATTAGAATCAGTACAAAGTCGTTCAGCCCGATTTATTACTTCATGTTACGATCGCAGAGCCAGTGTTTCTGGCATAAAATCATCGCTTGACATACCGCCACTGTCTTTTCGCCGTAAAATTTCCCAACTCTGCCTTTTCCACAAGTTATACTACAGTTTTCCTCAATTGCACTGCACATTTCTACTCCCTCCCAATAGAACATCTCGTCGTCTTTTTAACAGCCTGAGCCTACAGAGCTTACATGGTTCCACCAATGCCTTCCAAAAATCCTTCCTGCCATCCGCCATTGAACTGTGGAATGAGCTGCCTGATGCCGTTGTAACTGAGCGCGATGCAAATAAATTCAAAACCCTGCTTTTAACTCATCTTTTTCGTTAGCGCACTTACAGTGTAATGCCCGACAATTTTCAGTACCACCTCTGCACATGTTACATTTTTGAACCCTTGTCTGCTAATCAGTTTTCCCGTTTTCTTCCTGTATATATAGCGTGATGGCCACAGTGTACCTGTGATTGTTCCCTTTTTCATTTTTCAATGCTCTTTTAACAATTGTTTTGCCTTCTTCACTGTTATATTTCAAATGTTCCTATTGTTTGTGATTTCGTATTTTTGCTCCCCCCTTATGTAATGCCCCACCTAGGGGTCCTTAAGGGAAAATAAATGATGATGATGTTGATGATGAACCCTGTGGGTTCGATGGCTGCACTACAATTAAGTCAACTGGTTCGGTCGTCATCGTCACACAGATGTTCACGCCCTTGATCCGATCGCCTGCGCCTTGATACCAGGAGCTTTCTGCGCTCGCTGGTCAACCGTGAAAGCACGCGCTCGTTGGCACAGCGTGGATTACGACGTGACCATCTGCGCCGCAGCTATTGGCGTGCAGTTTTCTCGGATGCCTAGTCCTGACGCCTGGATCCTCGATCACGACTGGAAAGCCAAACCAGTAGCAACAACACTCAATGAACGATGTATAAACGGCAGCAATTGTCGGTGTAACCCTGTGTGCTAGATGGCTGCACCACAATTCAGTCAAATAGTACACTCGTCGTCGCCATGCAGGTGCTAACGCCCATTGATTGCCTGCGCTTTGATACCAGCCGCATTTTGCGCTCCCTTGTCGACCATGACAGCTCGCGTTTGTTGTACAGCGTGGATAACGGTGCGACCATCTGCGCAGCAGGTGTGAGCGCGCTGGTTTCTGGGATGCCTCCTCAAGACAGCTGGATCATCGATCACGACTGGAAAGCCCTCACCATCAGCAACAGCACTCAATGAACCATGTATAAAACTGTAGCAATTGGTGGCGGAACCCTGTGGGCTCGATGGCTGCACCACAAATAAGTCAAATAGTTCACTCGTTTTGCCCATGCAAATTTTAAACGCCCTTAATCGCTTCGCCTTGATACCAGGAGCTTTTTGCGCTCTCTGGTCGACCGTGACAGCAGGCGTTCGTTTGCACAGCGTGGATAACGGAGTGACCATCTGCGCAGCAGCTTTGAGCGTGTAGTTATGCATTTATACATAACTGCAGTGATGCAGTTATGCAGGCGTGCAGTTACGAGCGTGCAGTTATCAAGAGAGCTGGATCCTCGTTCACGACTGCCATGGCCAGCCTTCAGGAACAGCACTAAATGAACCATGTATAAAACAGCAGCAATTATGGACGGAACACTGCGGGCTCGATGACTGCACCACAATTCAGTCAAATATTCGACTCGCCTTCGCCATGCAGGTGTTTACGCCCTTGGTCGCCTGCGCCTTGATGCCAGAAGCTTTTTGCGTTCCTTTGTCGACCGTGATATCTCTCATTCGTTTGCACGGCGTGGATAAGGGATGACCATCTGCGAGGCAGATATTAGCGTGCAATTCTACGGAATGCCTATTTAAGATAGCTTGATCATCGATCACGACTGTAAACCCCACGAGTGGAACAGAACCGGGGATGAAATCCTGGTGACGCGCTATTCACCACCGGGTTTAAAAACAATCCGCATGTCGATGGAATTGCATAACCAGGCCTCGTGTGCGGCCTGATCTCGGTGACCAGGAACGAGAACGCCCTACCTCACCGGAGCAGTATTTGTCTACCCTGTTGTAGTACTTGGCTAAAAACCTTCTATGAACAAACTAATTATCCATTGGCCCTATGTCCCCAGGGGCAGCGGAGCAACTGACCACGGCGGCGTTCAGACCTGTGACGCAGCTTAGGTTGCTAACAATTTCTGGCTCCGGGCAGGCGGCCATTGGAATAGGAACCTGGCAACGCTTAACGCCGGAACTTTATTTAGTGAGGCTAGCGTAGCAGTGCTGCTCGAGGAACTAGCGTGATATAAATGGGATATCAAAGTGCTCAGTGAAGTTAGAAGGACATGTGAGGTGTATACAGCACTAAAGGACGGACATCATACTGTGCTATCGCGGATTGGCGGATAGACGAGAACTAGGTGTGGGATTCCTCACTAATCAGGATATAGCTGGCAACGTAGAGGAGCTCTATAGTATTAACGAGAGGGTAGCATCTATTGCAGTTAGGTTCAATAAGAGGTACGTGCTGAAAGTGGTGCAGGCCTACGCGCCGACATCCAGCCATGATGACCAGATCATTGAAAGTTTCTATGAAGGCGTGGAATCAAACAATGAATAATTTAAAATCACAGTACACAGTACTGATGGGCGACTTCAATGCGAAGGTGGGCCAGAAGCAGGCTGGCGACCACGTGGTAGGCGACTATGGTAAAGGTTCTAGAAATAGCAGGGGAGAGTTATTAGTCGAATTCGCAGATAGAAATATTTACGGATCATGAATACCTTCTTCCACATGCGAGAAAACAGGAAGTGGACCTAGAAGAGCCCCAATGGTGAGACAAAAAATGAAATCGACTTCATACCATGCGCTCTACATGGCATCGTTCTGTTTAGGATGTGGCTGTTCTCGGAAAGGTGCGCTGTAGCGACCACAGAATTGTAAGGTCTCGAATTAGCTTAGACTTGAAGAGGGGACGGAATAAGCTAGTGAAGAGGAAGTCTATTAACGTGTTAGCCGTAAAAGGGAATGTACAGAAATTAAGATAGCACAGCAAAACAGATATTCGGCCTTAACTTAGGAAGACGATCTTGATGCCCATACAATGAACGAAAATCTGACAGCCATCATTACAGAGTGCGCAGTAGAAGTAGGCGGTAGGACAGGTCGACAGGATACCGGAAAGCTATCTCAGGTGACGAAAGATCTTAGTAAGAAACGCCAAAGCATGAGGGCGTCTAACCCTTCCGACAGAATAGAACTGAAAGAACTATCGGAGGTAATAAATAAGCTCAAGGAAGCTGACATAGGAAGTTTAATATGGAGAGAGTAGAGCATGCTCTAGAGAACAGAGGTAGCCTAAACGCGGTGAAGAGGAAACTAGGCATAGTTAAAAAACAGAATTATGTGCTAAGAGACAAGAAGGACAATGTAGTTAGAAATATGAATAAGATAGTTAAAATAGCCGGAGTTATACACAAATCTGTACAGTAGCCAACGTAATCAGAGCGTTAATGAGAGAGAGAGTAGCGCACAGCAATGCGTCATCCGGCCAGTAACAAAAGAGGAAGTAAAGACAGCCTTAGGAGCAATGGAAAGGGGAAAAGCAGCTGAGGAGGATAAGGTTACAGCATATTGTTGAAGAATGGTGGGGAGATCGTGCTAGAAAAAATAATGACTCTGTATACGCATTGCGTAATGACCTCGACCGTACCATAAGTTTGGAAGAATGCAAATATTGTCTTAATTCATAACAAGGAAGATGCCAAGGACTTGAAAAATGACAGACCGATCAGCTTACTATCCGTTGCCTACAAGGTATTTACTGAGGCAATCGCTAATAGAGTCAGGGCAACCTTAGACTTCAATCAACGAAATGATCAGGCTGGCTTTCGTAAAAGATATTCCACAATAGATCATATTCACACTATCAATCAGGTGATAGAAAAATGCGCATAATATAACGAACCTCTATATACAGCCTTCATCGATTACGAGAAAGCATTCGACTCAGTGGAAACATCAGCAGTCATACAGGCATTGCGCAATCCGGGTGTAGAAGAGCCTTATGTCAAAATGCTGGAAGATATATATATATATATATACATATATGTATATCAACTGCACAGCTGCTATAGTGCTTACAAAATTCAGCAATAAAATTCCAATGAGGAATTGCGTCAGGCAAGGAGACACGATGTCGCCAATTCTATTCACAGATTCTCTACAGGAGGTATTCCAAGGACTATTTTGGGAACTGTTGGGAATAAGAGTAAATGGAGACTACCTAAACAATCCGGACAGGCCGCCATTGGAATCTGAACCTGGCAACGTTTAACGCTAGAACTTTAGCTAGTGAGGCTAGCCTAGCAGTGCTGTTCGAGGAACTAGCGGGAATTAAATGGGATGTGATAGGGCTTAGCGAAGTTAGGAGGACAGGTGAGGCGTATACAGTACTAAAGGACGGACACATACTGTGCTATCGCGGGTTAGTGGGTAGACGAGAACTAGGTGTGGGTTTCCTCATTAATAAGGATATAGCTGGCAACGTAGAGGAGTTCTACAGCATTAACGAGAGGGTAGCAGCTATAGTAATTAGGCTGAATAGGAGGTACAAGCTGAAAGTGGTGCAGGCCTACGCACCCACATCCAGCCATGATGACCAGACCGTTGAAAGCTTCTATGAGGACGTAGAATCAGCAATGAATAGAGTAAAATCGCAGTACACTGTACTGATGGGCGACTTCAATGCGAAGGTGGGCAAGAAGCAGGCTGACGACCACGCGGTAGGTGACTATGGGATAGGCTCTAGAAATAGCAGGGGAGAGTTATTAGTCGAATTCGCGGATAGAAATAATTTACGGATCATGAATACCTTCTTCCGCAAACGAGAAAACAGGAAGTGGACCTGGAAGAGCCCCAATGGTGAGATTAAAAATGAAATAGACCTCATACTATGCGCTAAACCTGGTATCATTCAGGATGTGGCCGTCCTCGGAAGGGTGCGTTGCAGCGACCATAGAATGGTAAGGTCTAGAATTAGCCTAGACTTGAAGAGGGAACGGAAGAAGCTAGCGAAGAAGAAGACCATTAACGAGTTAGCCGTAAGAGGGAAAGCACAGGAGTTTAGGATAGCGCTGCAAAACAGATACTCGGCTTTAACTGAGGAAGATGATCTTGATGTTCATTCAATGCACGATAACCTGACATCAATAATTACGCAGTGCGCAGTAGAAGTAGGCGGTAGGACAGTTCGAAAAGATACCGGGAAGCTATCTCAGGTGACGAAAGATCTGATTAAGAAGCGCCAAAACATGAAGGCATCTAACACTACCGATAGAATAGAACTAACGGAGCTATCAAAGTTAATAAATAAGCGCAAGGTAGCCGACATAAGGAAGTTTAATATGGAGAGAATCGAGCATGCTCTAAAGACTGGAGGTAGCCTAAAAACAGTGAAGAGGAAACTAGGCATAGGTAAAAACCAGATGTATGCATTAAGAGACAAGCAGGGCAATGTCATTAGCAATATGGATAAGATAGTTAACGTAGCCGAAGAGTTCTACACAGACCTGTACAGTAGCCAATGTAATCAGAACGCTAATGAGAAAGACAGCAGTGCACAGCAATGCGTCATCCCGCCAGTAACGAAAGATGAAGTAAAGAAAGCCTTAGAAGCAATGAAAAGGGGAAAAGCAGCTGGGGAGGATAAGGTAACAGCAGATCTGTTGAAGGATGGAGGGGACATCGTGCTAGAAAAATTAGCCACCCTGTATACGCAATGCCTTATGACCTCGACTGTACCAGAAGCTTGGAAGAATGCAAACATTATCTTAATTCATAAGAAGGGAGACGCCAAGGACTTGAAAAATTACAGGCCGATCAGCTTACTGTCCGTTGCCTACAAAGTATTTACTAAGGTAATCGCTAATAGAGTCAGGGCAACGTTAGACTTTAATCAACCAAATGATCAGGCAGGCTTTCGTAAGGGATATTCTACAATAGATCATATTCACACCATCAATCAGGTGATAGAGAAATGCGCAGAATATAACCAACCTCTATATATAGCTTTTATTGATTACGAGAAAGCATTCGACTCAGTGGAAACCTCAGCAGTCATACAGGCATTGCGTAATCAGGGGGTAGAAGAGCCTTATGTCAAAATACTGGAAGATATATATAGCAACTGCACAGCTACTATAGTCCTCCATAAAGTCAGCAATAAAATTCCAATAAGGAAGGGCGTCAGGCAAGGAGACACGATCTCGCCAATGCTGTTCACCGCATGTTTGCAGGAGGTATTTCGAGGCCTGAATTGGGAACAGTTGGGAATAAGAATAAATGGAGAATACCTAAATAATCTGAGATTTGCTGATGACATTGCCTTGCTGAGTCACTCAGGAGGTGAACTGCAAATCATGATCAACGAGTTAGACAGGCAGAGCAGATCGATGGGTCTAAAAATTAACATGCAGAAAACCAAGGTAATGTTCAACAGCCTAGCAAGGGAACAACAGTTCACAATTGGCAGCGAGAGCCTAGAAATTGTGCCGGAATACGTCTACTTAGGGCAGGTAGTGACAGCTGATCCGGATCATGAGAGGGAGATAACTAGAAGGATAAGAATGGGGTGGAGCGCATATGGCAAATTCTCTCAGATCATGAGTGGCAGTTTACCAATTTCCCTCAAGAGGAAAGTGTACAACAGCATAATCTTACCGGTACTCACCTACGGGGCAGAAACGTGGAGGCTAACGAAAAGAGTTCAGCTTAAGTTAAGGACAACGCAGCGAGCCATGGAAAGAAAAATGATAGGTGTAACGTTAAGAGATCGGAAGCGGGCAGAGTGGGTGAGGGAATAAACACGGGTTAATGACATCCTAGTCGAAATCAAGAGAAAGAAATGGGCTTGGGCAGGGCATGTAATGCGAAGGCAAGATAACCGCTGGTCTTTAAGGGTAACGGAGTGGGTTCCAAGAGAAAGTAAGCGTAGCAGGGGGCGGCAGAAGGTTAGATGGGCGGATGAGATTAAGAAGTTTGCAGGCAAAGGGTGGATGCAGCTGGCAAAGGATAGGGCTAATTGGAGAGACAGGGGAGAGGCCTTTGCCCTGCAGTGGGTGTAGTAGGGCTGATGATGATGATGATGATGACCTAAACAATCGGCGATTCGCTGATGACATTGCCTTGCTGAGTCACTCAAGAGATGAACTGCAAATCATGATCAATGAGTTAGACAGGCAGAGCAGAACGCTTGGTATAAACATTAACATCCAGAAAACCAAGGCAATGTTCAACAGTCTAGAAACCCGGAAGTGGTAAATGAATATATCTACTTAGGGCAGGTAGAGACCGCTGATCCGGATCATGAGAGAGGAAAAAAACTAGAAGGATAAGAATGGAGTTGAGTGCATATGGCAGGTTTTCTCAGATTATTAGTGGCTGTTTATCAATTTCCCCCAAGAGGAAAATGTAAAACAGCTGTATCTTACCGGCACTAACTTACGGGGCAGAAACGCGGAGGCTAACGAAAAGAGTTCAGCTTTAGTTAAGGACTTCAAGTAGAACTTTTTGCTGGGCTAGTTGGTGCATGTTACTAAGAAAAGAAGCGCCAACAGAGACAAGACGTAAGAAGTGACACGGACAAGCGCGTGCTGACAACTTATTTTTTATTCAGGGAAACATGCAATATATAGGCGAAGAGTACCGGTGATAATCAGAGGCGGTAAACGTCACATGGTGTATATGGCCATAAAAGCGCTAATAGAATTGCATGGTGAATATGTAAAAACGATAAAAAAGAGCAATGACATGTGGTGTACAGGCCACATGAAAAGGAAAGTACAAAAGGTTTTTAAGACCAAACATGAATTTCAATTTTTTAGGCATGCGCAGATGCCAGCTTCTTACACATGTTCCAAATTCAACCGCGGCCTTCTAGGAAAGCCAGTTTACTTTCATAGAGCAATTTTGACCGGTCACTTACGCATTCCAAGCATTTTCGTTGGATGTAAAAACGCCTCTTTTAACTCGCGAGCTAAGCTGTCTCGACTTCTGTATAAAACAACAGTATCTTCTAAGCCAGCCATGCACTTACATTTTATACAATGAATCGGAAGATTAGATCCAGTGTCCTTGTCAAGTGATCGGTCATGTTCCCTCAAACGCTCGTACAGACACCTTCCTGTTTGGCCAATGTAAACCTTGCCGCATGTGAGCGGGATCTGGTAAACCACCTTTTCCTTGCATCCGACAAACATTCGAGCATGCTTGATTTCACAAGTTTGCTTTTTTGGTTTTTGGTTATTAATCCGCGGACACAAGGAAGCCAGCTTACAAGGGGCGGAAAAAACTACAGGGACCTTGAACTTATTCGCTACCTTCTTCAAGTTATGTGCCACACGGTGCGAATACGGGACGACTACAGGTTTTACCCTCCTCAAATCCTCCGGAATGTGAGGCCTTTTGTGCCTTGTAGTTTTTGAAGCAAGGACTCAGTTACTGCCGACAAGACGGTCTGCGGGAATCCTGCCCTTTGCAGCCGTTCGATCTGGAGTTGAAAGCTCCTTTGCATACAATGTTCACATGACCTCTTAATCGAGTATTCTAATGCTGATATGGCTATGGCTCGTTTGACTGTTTTGAGTGGAATGACTTATATGACAACAGGTCTTTTTGAGAACGCGGGTGGTACATCCAGCAAATTCCATCTTGTACCAAGGTGAGTTAGAGATTCAAATACTGCAACTTTTTGCCTTCGGGATGTTCACAGGTAAATTCCAATCCATGGCTTTGCTGTCTAAATACTTCTTCAATATCATTCATGGTGGTATGTCGATGGGTCCTGTTTGTTTAAGACGACTAGAAAATCATCGACATACCTAAATACCTTCAGAACTTTCCCTTTGTCCAGAACAGTGTCCAAAACTTCATCAACGGCTGAGAGAAAAATGTTACTTATAATAGGCGCCACACAAGAACCTATGCAAATACCTTTCCTTTGAATGTAGACCCAATTTTCAAACTCGGCCACAGTGGCACTTAGGTAGAATTCCAACAACGTTAAAAATTGTCTATTGACATTCCCTCTGCATTTTGAAATGACACCACACCTTTTTTCTCGATACAAGACTGAACGGCTAGGAATGATTCTGAATTTAAAGATCTTTAACATCGACCGAGAAAACGCTGCCTATAGTTCCACCAGTCTGAAGAAAGTCTTTTACATCAGTTGACTTCTTCGTTGCAAAGGGATCCATACAACAAGTGAATTCAGATGTTTTAAGAGGAATTGCCTAATAATGCGTTGCCCAGACTCGCGCTCGCTCACAATGGAACGGAACGGTACATTTACCTTATCAGTCTTGGCAGTGACAAACATGCTTAGTCTTTTCCTTGCACTAACTTATAGCATTTGCAACCTTTCCAAATCCAGGTTCCTACAGAGGGTGACTGCTCGAGATCTCACTTTTCCCGGCTTCATTGCAATGGCGAGGCATGTTGGTACCGTCATCAGACCTCAGGGAGGGATGGTGCTCACGCACAGGGTTAATAAGAGAGACATGCAGGAGGCCTTTGCCCTGCAGTGGGCGTAGTAAGGCTGATGATGATGATGATGATGTATAAAACAGCAGCAATTATCAGGGGAACCCTGCGGGCTCGATGGCTGAACCACAATTCATTCAAATAGTCCAATCTCCTTCGCCGTGCAGGCGTTCACGCCCTTGATCGCCTGCATCTTGCTACCAGCAGCTTTTTGCGCTCCCTGGTCGACCGTGACCGCTCACGTTCGTTTGCGCAGCGTGACCTACGGCGTGACAATCCGCGGAGCAGCTATGAGCGTGCAGTTATCAGGGATGCTTACTCAAGACAGCTGGATTATGGATCACGTCTGGAAAGTCCCACCATCAATGACAGCACACAATGAACCATGTATAAAACAGCAGTAATTACCTGCGGAACCCATGGGGCTCGAAGGCTGCACCACAGTTATGAAAAATAGTCCATTCGTCTTCGCCATGCAGATGTCCATCCCCATAATCACCTGTGCCTTTATACCAGCAGCTTTTCGCGCTCCTTGGGAGACCGTGATAGCTCACGTTCGTTTGCGCATCGTAGATTACGGCGTAACCATCTGCGCAGCAGCTATGTGCGTACAGTTTTCTGGGATGCCTACTCAAGACAGCTGGATCATCGATCACGACTGGAAAGCCCAGCTTCAGCAACAGCGCTCAATGAACAGTGTATAAAACGGCAGCAATTGTTGGTGGAGCTCTGTGGGCTCAATGGCTGCAGCAGAAGTCAGTAAATTAGTCTACTCGTCTTCGCCATGCAGATTTTCACTCCCTTGATCGCCTGCACCCTGCTACCAGCAGCATTTTGCGATCCCTAGTCGAACGTGAAAGCTCGCGTTCGTTTGTACAACCTGGATTATGGCGTGACTATCTGCGCAGCAGCTATGAGCGTGCAGTTTTATGGGATGGCTACCCGAGAAAGCAGGATCATCGATCACTAAAGGAAAGTCCCAAAAGCAGCAAAAGCAGTCAGTAAACCATATATAAAATGGCAGCAATTGTCGGTGGAACGCTGTGAGTCGATGGCTGCACAACAATTCAGTAAAATAGTCCACTCGATTTGGCCATGCAGGTGTTCATGCCTTGATCACCTGCGCTGTGATACCAGCAGCTTTTTGCGTTCCCAGGTAGACCACGATAGCTCGCGTTCGTTTTCGCAGCGTGGATTACGGCGTGACCGTCTGCGCAGTAGCTATGAGCGTGCAGTTTTATTTGATGCCTAGCCGAGAAAGCTGGATCACCGATAACGTCTGGCAAGCCCCACCTATAGCAAAAGCACTCAATATGCCATGTATAAAACGGCAGCAATTGTCGGTGGAACCCTGGGGCTCGATGGCTGCAGCAGAATTCAGTGAAAATAGTCCACTCGTCTTCGCCATGCAGGTGTTCACACCCTTGATGGCCTGCATCTTGCTACCAGCAGCTTTTTGCACTCCATGGTTGACCGCGACGGCTCGAGTTCGTTTGCACGGCTTGGATTATGGCGTGACCATCTGAGCAGCAGCTATAAGCGTGCAGTTTTCTCGGATGCCTACTCAAGACAACCGTATCCTCGATCACGACTGGAAAGCACCACCATCAGCAATAGCACCTAATGAACCATGTACAAAACTGTAGCAATCATCGGCGGAACCTTGTGGGCTCGATGGAGCGCCACAATTCAGTCAAATAGTCCACTCGGCGTCGCCATGAAGGTGTTCACGCCCTTGATCGCCTGCGCCTTGGTAGCAGCAGCTTTTGCGCTCCCTGGTCGACCGTGACTGCTCGCGTTAGTTTGCAGAGCGTGGATTATGGCGTGGCCATCTGCGCAGCTGGTATGAGCTTGAAGGTTTCTGGGATTCCTACACAAAACAGGTGGATCCTCGATCACGAATTGAAAGCCCCACCATCAGCAACAGCACTTAATGAGCCATGCAAAAAAACTAACATTTGTCTGCGGAACCCTGTGGGCTCGATGGCTGCACCACAGTTCAGTCAAATAGTACACTCGTCTTCGCCGTGCAGGAGTTCACGCCCATTGATTGCCTGCGCCTTGATACCAGCAGCTTTTTGCGCTCCCTTATAGATCGTGACCGCTCGCTTTCGTTTGCACAGGGTGCCTTACGGCGTGACGAGCTTCGCGGCAGCTATGAGTGCGCAGTTTTCTGGGATGCCTACTCAAGACAACCGGATCCTCGATCACGACTGCAAAGTCCCACCATCAGCAACAGCACTTAATGAACCATGTATAAAACCGCAGCAATGGTCGGCGGAACCCTGTGGGCTCGATGGCTGCACTAATTCAGTCAAATAGTCCGGCCCTCTTCGCCATGCAGGTGTTCACGTCCTTGATCGCCTGCGCTTTGATACCAGCAGCTTTTTGTGCTCCCTGGTCGACCGTGACAGCAGGCGTTCGTTTGCACAGCGTGGATTACGGAGTGACCATCTGCGCAGCAGCTATGAGCGTGTAGTAATGCAGTTATTCATAACTGCAGTTATGGAGTTATGCAGTTATGCATGCGTGCAGTTATGAGCGTGCAGTTATCAAGAGGGCTTGATCCTCGTTCACGACTGCAAAGCCCAGAGTTCAGCAACAGCACTTAACGAGCCATGTATAAAACAGCAGCAAATATGGGCGGAACCCTGTGGGCTCAATGGCTGCACCACAATTATGTCAAATATTCGACTCGCCTTCGCCATGCAGGTGTCTACGCCCTTGATTGCCTGCGCCTTGATTCCAGAAGCTTTTCGCGCTCCTTTGTCGACCGTGACATCTCTCATTCATTTGCACAGCGTGGATCACGGCGTGTCCATCTGCACGGCAGCTATTAACGTGCAGTTGTCCGGGATGCCTACTCAAGACAGCTTGATCATCGATCACGCCTGGAAAGCCTCACCATCAGCAACAGCACTTAATGAACCATGTATAAAACAGTATAAATAAAACTGTATAAACCATGTATAAATGAACCATGTATAAAGAAGGCGTAGCAGCGATGGCGTAGAGGAAGAGCGTCCGCCTCGCGTGCAAGAGGACGGGGCTCAAATCCTGGTGCCGCGCAATTCTCCACCGGGTTTAAATGAGATCCGCGTGTCGATGGAATTGCATAACCAGGCCTGGTGGGCGGCCTGATCTCGGTGACCAAAACCGAGAACGCTCTCCCTCACCAGAACAAGATTTATCCACCCTGGCGTAGTATGTGGCCAAAAACATTCTATGAACAAACTAATTAACCATTGGCCCTCATTCCCCAGCGGCTGCGGAGCAACTGACCACGGCGGCGTTCAGACCTGTGACGCAGCGGAGGGTGCTAAGAATTTTGGCTCCGGACAGGCCGTCACAGGAATCTGAACTTGGCAACGCTCAACGCTAGAAATTTATTTAGTGAGGCTAGCGTAGCAGTGCTGTTCGAGAAACTAGCGGGAAATAAATGGTTATATCAATAGTGCTCAGTGAAGTAAGGAGGACACGTGAGGCGTATATAGCACTAAAGGACGGATATATACTGTGCTCTCGCGGATTGGCGGATAGACGAGAACTAGGTGTGGGATTCCTCATTAATCAGGATACAGCTGGCAATGTAGAGGAGCTCGATAGTGTTAACGAGAGGGAAGCATCTATAGCTTTTAGGCTCAATAAGAGGTACGTGCTGAAAGTGGGGCAGGCCTACGCGCCTACATCCAGCCATGATGACCAGATCATTGAAAAGTTACTATGAAGACGTGTAATCGACAATGAATAAAGTAAAATCACAGTACTCAGTACTAGTGGGGGACTTCAATGCGAAGGTGGGTCAGAAGCAGGCTGGCGACCACGCGGTAGGCGACTATGGTATAGGTTGTAGAAATAGCAGGGGAGAGTTATTAGTCGAATTCGCAGATAGAAATATTTACGGATCATGAATACCTTCCTCCACAATCGAGAGAACAGGAAGTGGACCTGAAAGAGCCCCAATGGTGATACAAAAAATGAAATCGTCTTCATACTGTGTGCTCAACATGGCATCGTTCCGTTCTGGATGAAGCCGTCCTCGGAAAGGTGCGCTGTGGCGACCAGAGAATTGTAAGGTCTCGAATTAGCTTAGACTTGAAGAGGGGATGGAAGAAGCTAGTGAAGAGGATGTCAATTAACGAGTTAGCCGTAAAAGGGAATGTACAGGAATTAAGATAGCGCTGCAAAAAAGATATTGGGCTTTAACTTAGGTGGACGATCTTGATGTCCATACAATGAACGAAAATCTGACAGCCATCATTACAGAGTGTGCAGTAGAAGTAGGCGGTAGGACAGTTCGACATGATACCGGAAAGCTATCTCAGGTGACGAAAGATCTCAGTAAGAAACGCCAAAGCATTAGGGCGTCTAACCTTTCCGACAAAATGTAACTGACAGAGCTATCGAAGCTAATATAGAAGCGCAAGGTCCCCGACATAGGAAGTTTAATATGGAGAGAATAGAGCATGCTCTAGAGAACAGCGGTAGCCTAAACGCGGTGAAGAGGAAACTAGGCATAGTTAAAAACCAGATTTATGCGCTAAGAGACAAGAAGGACAATGTCGTTAGAAATATGAATAAGATAGTTGAAATAAACGAAGAGTTCTACACAAATCTGTAAAGTAGTCAACATAATCAGAGCGTAAATGAGAGATACAGTCGCGCACAGCAATGCGTCATCCCGCCAGTAACAAAAGAGGAAGTAAAGACAGCCTTATAATCAATGGAAAGGGGAAAAGCAGCAGGGGAGGATAAGGTTACAGCAGATCTGTTGAAGAATGGTGGGGAGATCGTGCTAGAAAAACTAGCGACTCTGTATACGCAATGCCTAATGACCTCGACCGTATCATAAGCTTGGAAGAATGCAAACATTATCTTAATTCTTAACAAGGAAGACGCCAAGGACTTGAAAAATGACCGACCGATCAGCTTACTATCCGTTGACTACAAGGTATTTACTTAGGTAATCGCTAATAGAGTCAAGGCAACCTTAGACTTCAATCAACGAAAGGATCAGGCTGGCTTTCGTAAAAGATATTCTACAAAAGATCATATTCACACTATGATTCAGGTGATAGAAAAATGCGCAGAATATAACTAACCTCTATATACAGCCTTCATCGATTACGAGTAAGCATTCGACTCAGCGGAAACGTCAGCAGTCATACAGGCATTGCGTAATAAGGGTGTGGAAGAGTCTTAAGTCAAAATACTAGAATATTGTTACGTAGTGGCAAGCCAAAGAAAGCACGACATGATGACAGAATGAAGATATGATTTAATGGCTCAAGGGCCTAGCGCGAGCACTCCGTCCCGCGCCACTGCACTCTTCTTCGTCTTCATAACAATATATATATATATAATTCAATAATAAAATTTCAATAATTAATTTCGTCTGGCAAGGAGACACGGTATCTCCAATTCTATTCACAGCTTGTTTACAGGAGGAATTCTGAGGGCTATTTTGGGAACAGTTGGGAATAAGAGTAAATAGAGAATACCTAACTAATCTGCGATGCGCTGATGACATTGCCTTGCTGAGTCACTCAGGAGATGAAATGCAAATCATGATCAATGATTTAGACAGGCAGAGCAGAACGCTGGGTCTAAAAATTAACATCGAGAAAACCAAGGCAATGTTCAACAGTCTAGCAAGGAAACAGCTGTTCACAATTGGCTGCAAGGGCCTGGAAGTGGTAAAATAATTTATCTACTTAGGGCAGGTGGAGACCGCTGATTCGGATAATGAGAGAGAAACAACTAGAAGGATAAGAATGGAGTGGAGTGCATATGGCAGGCTCTCTCAGATCATGAGTGGCAGTTTACGAATTTCCCTGAAGAGAAAAGTGTACAACAGCTGTATCTTACCGGCACTCACCTACGGGGCAGAAAAATGGAGGCTAACGAAAAGAGTTCAGGTTTAGTTAAATACAACGCATTGAGCCATGGAAAAAATGATAGGTGTAACGTTAAGACACCGAAATTGGGCAGAGTGGGGGAGGGAACAAACGCAGGTTAATGACATCCTAGTCGAAATCAAGAGGAAGAAACGGGCTTGGGCAGGGCATGTAATGCGAAGGCAAGATAACAGCTGGTCCTTAACGGTAACGCAATGAATTCCAAGGGAACGTAAGCCTAGCAGGGGGCGCCAGAAAGTTAGGTGCGCAGGATGAGATTAAGAAGTTTGCAGGCAAAGGGTGGATGCAGCTGGTAAAGGGCAGACTTATTTGGAGAGAAATGGGAGATTGGTTTATGGTCTATGGGGGTTTAACGTCCCAAAGCGACTCAGGCTATGAGAGACGCCGTAGTGAAGGGCTCCGGAAATTTCGACCACCTGGGGTTCTTTAACGTGCACTGACATCGCACAGTACACGGGCCTCTAGAATTTCGCCTCCATCGAAATTCGACCGCCGCGGCCGGGATCGAACCCGCTTCTTTCGGGCCGGCAGCCGAGCGCCGTAACCACTCAGCCACCGCGGCGGCTAGAAATGGGAGAGGCCTTTGCCCTGCGCTGGGTGTAGTAAGGCTGATGATGATGATGTATAAAACAGCAGGAATTATCGGCGGAACCCTGTGGGCTCAATGGCTGGACAACAGTTCAGTCAGAAAGTCCACTCGTCTTCTCCGTGCAGCATTTAAAGCCCTTGATCGCCAGCGCCTTGATACCAGCAGCTATACACGCTCCCTGGTCGATCGTGACAGCTCGGGTTCATTTGCACAGCGAGGGTTACGGTGTGACTGTCTGCGCAGCAGCTATGAGCATGCAGGTTTCTGGGATCCCTACTCAAGAGACCTGGATCCTCGAATGCGACAGGAAAGCCCCATCCCCCAGCCACAACACTCAATGAACCATGTATAAAACAGTAGCAATTGTTGGTGGAACATTGTGGGCTCGATGGCTGCACCAGAATTCAGTCAAATAGTGCACACGTTTTCGCCATGCAGGCGTTCAAGCCCTTGATTGATGGCGCCTTGATTCCAGCAGATTTATACGCTCTCTGGTCGACCGTGACAGGGCGGGTTCATTAGAGCGTGGATTAGGGCATGACGATCTGCGCAGCATCTATAAGCCTGCAGTTTTCTGGGATGCCTACTCAAGAGTGCTGGATCCTCAAACACGACAGGCAAGCCCCAACCTCCAGCCACAACAATGAACCATGTATAAAATAGCAGCAATTGTCGGTGGAACCTTGTGGACTCGATGGCTGCACCGCAATTCGATCAAATAGTCCACTCGTCTTCGACATGCAGGCATTCGAGCCTTTGATCGCCTTCGCCTTGATACCAGCCGCTATATACGCTCCCTTGTCGACCGTGGCAGCTCGCGTTCACTTGCACAGCGTGGATTGCGGCGTCACCATCTGTGCAGCAGCTATGAGCGTGCTGTTTTTTTGGTTGCCTACTCAAGACAGCTGGATATTCGAATAAGACTGGAAAGCCGCACCTCCAGCCATAGCACTCAATGAACAATGTATAAAACAGCAGCAATTGTCAGTGGAACCTTGCGGTCTCAATGGCTGCACCAGCTTTCAGTCAAATAGTTCACTTGTCTTCGTCATGCTTTTATCGCCGGCGCCTTGATAACAGCAGCTATACACGCTCCGTGGTCGAACACGACAGCTCGCGTTCATTGGCACCGTGCGGATTGCGTCGTGACCATCTGTGCAGCAGGTATGATCGTGCAGTTTTCTGGTATGCCTACTCAAGACAGCTGGATACTCGAATACGACTGGAAAGCCCCACCTCCAGCCACAGCACTCAATGAACCAGGTATAAAACAGCAGCGATTGTCAGTGGAACCTTGTGGTCTCGATGGGTGCACCAGCTCTCCGTCAAATAGTTCACTAGCCTTCGTCATGCAGGCGTTCAAACCTTTTATCACCGGCGCCTTGATACGAGCAGCTATACAGGCTCCCTGGTCGACCGTGACAGCTCGCGTTCATTTATCAGCATGGATTACTACGTGGCCATCTGCGCAGCATCTATGAGCGTGAAGGTTTCTGGGATGCCTAATCAAGACAGCTGGATCGTCAACTACGACTGGAAAGCCCCACCACCAGCGACAGCACTGAATGAACCATGTATTAAACAGCGCAATTGTCGGTTTAACCTTGTGGGCTCGATGGCTGGATCGCAATTAATCAAGTAGTCCACTCGTCTTCGCCATGCAGGTGTTCAAGACTTTGATCGCCGGCGCCTTGATACCAGCAGCTATACACGCTCCCTGGTCGACCGTGACAGCTCGGGTTCATTTGTGCAGCGTGGACTACGGCGTGACCATGTGCGCAGCAGGTATGGGCATGCAGGTTTATGGGCTGCCTACTCAAAATAGCTGGATTCTCGAATACGAATGGAAAGCCCCACCGCCAGCCACAGCACTCAATGAACCATGTATAAAACAGCAGCAATTGTGGGTGGAACCTTGTGGACTCGACAGCTGTACCGCAATTCAGTCAGAGTCCACTCGTCTTAGCCATACAGTCGTTCAAACCCTTGATCGCCTGCGCTTTAATACCATCCGCTATATACGCTTTCTAGTCGACCGCGACAGCTCGCGTTCATTGGCACAGCGTGGATTACGGCGTGAACATCTGCGCAGAAGCTATGAGCGTGCAGTTTTCTATGATGCCTACTCAAGACAGCTGTATCCTCGAATACGACTGGAAAGCCCAACCTTCAGCCACAGCACTCAATGAACCATGTATAAAACAGCAGCAATTGTCGGTGGAACCTTGTGGGCTCGATGGCTGCACCGCAATTCGATCAAATAGTCCACTCGTCTTCGCCATGCAGACATTCGAGCCCTTGATCGCCTTTGCCTTGATACCATCATTTTGGCAGCAGCGGCAGCGACGGAAGGACGTGTGTTAATCTGCTGAATTTCTGCAACTTTGCAGTGTCCAAGGAACGCCGCTGTATTTTGCAAGCTCGTCTTCTGCAAACAACTGCTGCAAATCAAGCTGAGGCGGGCTACAAGCGCATACGCAAGCCTTCTGATAGCTGGGTACAGCTGCACTTGGATTCACCGCCCCCAAGCCCGACGCCTTCTGACTGAACTTTCTTCTGGTGGTGTGCCGAGTGTCTCGCATCATTTTGGCAGCAGCGGCAGCGACGGAAGGACGTGTGTTAATCTGCTGAATTTCTGCAACTTTGCAGGCTGGTCAAAACTTTCTTGCTTTTATTAGCCTTGACCACGCAGCTGTCGCTGCCTCGCTGCTGCCACTGCTCTCTGTAGTGTTGTGAAGTTCTTGATACGTTTATGTAAACATGCCCCCAAATAATGAAAAAGAATGTTTGGCTTGCCATGGCGCTCTGCCTAGCACTGGTTTCTTGAGTTGTACCGAATGTGAGAACGACTATCATGTAGGGAAATGCTCCGGTGCAACTGCAGCTTTCTTCAAAACGAAGGAAGAATCGCTTCAGACAACATGGAAATGTCCAACATGCTCAACCGCAAGGCTGAGAGGAGCTAACGGCAGAAAATTGAGTACCGACTCTGACATTCTTATAGCTCTCGCCAGCATCAGTGCAAAGCTCGATGCCTTAGGCCCACTGTCTTGAAAAGGTTGATGGAATTGAATCCTCTATTAATATGATGTCTTCAAAGTATGATGAAGTCCTTGAGGCACTGAAATGGCAAGATGAGGATATAAAGAAATTGAATAAGAGGGTTGACATGCTCGAGGAAAAAGACCACAGTGAAGAGGTGGCAAAGCTCCGCGAGGATTTAAATGAGCTAGAGTGGAGAAATAGGCGCCTCAACCTCGAAATTCATGGTCTTCCCGAGAAAGATGATGAAAACCTGCTCAATACTGTCAATGAAATTGCCCAGCAGATAAAGGTACCTGAGCTTACCGCAGAATCAATCGGGGCACTGCACCGGCTGCCCGCCAAACAAGGTAAAGCACCTGGAATAATTGTTCGTTTCCTCCGACAGAAAGACCGAGACTATTGGCTTTCACAGAGTAAAGCAGTGAAAAACACAGAAGATTCTGTGTTCATCACAGAAAAGCTGACAAAGGGGAACAGAGAACTGTTGTACAAGACGAAACAATGGGCCAAAGTCTACAACTATAAGTTTGCCTGGCATCACAACGGCAAGATTTTGCTTCGCAAGGCAGAAGGTCTTTCCGCACAGGTCATACGGAGCGTAGACGATCTCTCAGAGCTTGAGTAATTCTTTTCCTCCATTCATAAAGAGTATTTAGAGGACCCTTATGCGTCATATTTGAGCAATGTTTTAAACCAAATGACTTGTGTTCGCTTATCAAAGGAAGACCTGCATCAACCCTTACCTTCTTGCACCTGAATATGCAATCAGCCCGAAATAAGAGTGATGAATTTTGTGCATTTCTAGAACAATTTGACTTTGATTTCACAGTCATCATGATGACTGAAACGTGGTACAGTGACACCAGTGATGTGATGCATCTCAGTGGTTACAACCCATTAGTTATGAACCGTGAATGTAAGCGCGGCGGTGGTGTTTGTCTATATCTTAAATGTGGAAATGACTATGAAATTATGAGTGACTTATCACTGTCTACTGATCATTATGAAGCTATTTGTGTAAAGAGTGGTAATTTTGTGTTCTCTGTCATGTATAGGCCACCCGAAGGTGACCTAAACAAGTTCTTTAGTTATTTAGATTTGGTGTTTTCCTCTGTAAATCAGTGTAACTACACAATGGTTCTTGGTGGTGACCTTAACATCGACATTCTCTCTTGCACCGTGAAACAAAAAGAGTTTGTAATGATCCTTGAGTCGCATTCATTTTACAACGTTGTAGGAACCCCTACACGCGTTACTGCAAATAGTGCAACGGCAATTGACTTATTTATTTCTAGTATTCTTGATAATAATATACTTAGTGGTACTATAACAGCAGCAATTAGTGATCATTTACCTATATTTCTGGTTGCCGATCAGAAACTTATACCCGCAAAAAATTGCATGCAAAGTTTTATCATTCAGGATGTTACAGAAAATACACTTCAGCTGTTTCGAAACGAAATAGCTATCACACGCTGGCATGACTTGCTATGTTACTCTTCGCCCAATGACGAATATGACCATTTTATTTCACTGTTTTCTTCCATATACAAGAAGTATTTTCCATATAAAGTAGTAAAGAAACCCAAACGTGCACGAAAGTCCTGGATGACTAATAAATTACTAAAAATGATAAAAGTTAAAACAAGGATGTATCACAATTTTATTGAGAGTCGTGACCCTGAATTTCTAGAAGATTTTAGAAAATACCGGAACTTGTTATATAAGTGTTTGAAGCGTGCAAAACGCGACTATTATGCACATCTATTTGACGGAATTACGGATTCTAGACAAGCATGGAAGAAACTGAGTTCAATTCTACCTTCCAGGAATCAGACAAGAACTTTGGAATTAAAAATAGATGGCCAACAGTACGAGGGAAAAGCACTAGTAGAAAAATTCAATGATTATTTTCTCTCATTAGTCGAGAGCACTTACAACACCGACGCCCAGCGATATCTATCTGCCCCATTAGAACATTCCATTTTTTTTAATCCTACTGACGAGTGTGAAGTCCTGAATTTATTCCATGCTTTGAAGAGTAGCAAATGCGAGGATATGGATGGAATAAAAATTCAGCCGGTTAGCTTTGTCATTGACCTTATTGCCCCATACCTAACCCATATTTACAACCTAGTTTTGTATACCGGTGTATTTCCAGAGAAACTTAAGACTGCTAAAGTGACAGTAGTGTACAAAAGTGGAGAAAAAAATAACTTAGGGAATTATAGGCCAATATCAATATTACCAATATTTTCAAAACCACTCGAGAAAATCATCTTTATAAGACTCACTGGTTTCTTTGATGCTAACTCTGTTATTACATCATCGCAATATGGCTTCCGGACAGGTAGATCTACTGAGACAGCTCTACTTCACCAAAATGAATTAATTTTAGATAAAATTGAAAGGAAGCTACTAACACTAGGACTATTTGTGGATTTCTCCAAGGCTTTTGACAGAATCAATCATAATATCCTACTAGACAAACTGTCTTGCTATGGTGTTCGTGGTATTTCTTTTAATTTGTTTCAAAGTTACTTGACTAATCGACATCAAGCAATATGTATAGGAAATGAAATGTCCTCATTACAAAAAAATAAGCATGGCGTACCTCAGGGGAGTATTCTCGGCCCACTGTTTTTCAATGCTTATATCAATGACCTTGTATCTCTAGATAGCACCATAAATTATGTTATATACGCCGACGACACCAGTACATTTTTTACAGGAAGCAATGCAAATGACCTTGTCAAATCCGCCAACCTATTCTTGGACAAACTATGTAAATGGTCAAGCGCTAATAACCTAAAAATAAACTGTTCCAAAACAAAAGCCGTTCTCTTTCAAGCTAAACAAACAAATGTTCGCATTAATCCACTGAAGTTCGATAATACTGAAATAGAATTTTCTTCATCAGCAAAATCCCTGGGTGTCGTTTTTGATGAAAACATGCTATGGGATTTTCACGCCAAAAACAAACTAAACTATGCAAAGCATTAGGTATAATGAGAAAAATACATTTTTTACCTGTCCCCCAAAAACTAATGCTTTATAACACGCTTTTTGCACCTCATCTATTATATTGTCATCTTGTTTGGGGTACTGGCACCAAGAAATCACTAAATAGATTGGTTACATTACAAAAAAATGCAGTTAGAGCCATTTCAAACTGTCCATATAATGCCTACACTTCCGACCTATTCCTTAAATACAAGATTACTAAAATTTCCACGCTTTATGAGCGCCAGTTGCTGGCATCTTTGAAATCTGAAATCCATAAAATTATAAAAACATACGAGCCGTTGCAAACTTGCAGATTAACATATCATCCCGCTCCACCCGCCACCATGAACATTGGCACGTTCCGCGATCACGTACTAACTACGGTCTCCAGATGATTCGAAACAGGCTGCCTAGTACACTTAACAAATATAAGCTAACGGAAGAGCAGCTGCGGGTTCTAACGAAGAAAAAATTATTCGATATTATTAACTAACCTGTACTGTTTAGATTTGAATGTAGTTTTTAACTTATGCACTCATTCACTGTTTTTGCACTTATCTTGTTCGCATATTTTTTTCCATTTGTTCCTTGTTATTCTTTTCATCATATATATTTATGTCCTTCTAAACTGTCGTGCTTGCTGCAATGTGATTCGGGGAGACGGGGCCAGTCAAGCTGCCCTTGACGCAGCTTTTATCCCGTCACCCTCGCCACACATCGTACATGCCCTGTACTTGTTGTGGGAAATAAACTGAACTGAACTGAAATATAGGCTCCCTGGGCGACCACGACAGCTCGCGTTCATTTTCAGCATGGTTTAAGGCGTGACCATCTGCGCAGCAGCTATGAGCGTGCAGGTTTCTGGGGTGCCTGCTCAAGACAGCTCGATCCTCGAATACGGCTGGAGAGCCTCAACTCCAGCCACAACACTCAATGAACTATGTATAAAAAAGTCATTATCGGTGGATTCTTGGGGGCTCGGTGGCTGCACCACAATTCAGTCACAAAGTCCACTCCTCTTCGCCATGCAGGCGTTGAAGATCTTGATATCAGGCACCTTGATACCAGCAGCTATACACTCTCCCTGGTCGACCGTGGGAGCTCGGATTCATTTGCACAGCGTGGATTACTACGTGGCCATCTGCGCAGCAGCTCTGAGCGTGCAGGTTTCTGGGTGCCTAATCAAGACCGCTGGATCCTCGACTACGACTGGAAAGCTCCACCTCCAGCCACAGCACTGAATGAACCATCTATTAAACAGCGCAATTGTTGGTTTAACCTTGTGGGCTCGATGGCTGGATCGCAATTAAGTCAAGTAGTCCACTCGTCTTCGCCATGCAGGCGTTCAAGACCTTGATCGCCGGCGCCTTGATACCAGCAGCTATACACGCTCCCTGGTCGACCGTGACAGGTCGCGTTCATTGGCACAGCGTGGATTACGGCGTGAACATCTGCGCAGCAGCTATGGGCGTGCAGTTTTTTTGGATGCCTGCTTAAGACAGCTGGATCCTCGAATACGACTGGAAAGCCCCACCTCCAGCCACAACACTCAATGAACCTTGTCTAAAACAGCAGCAATTGTCAGTGGAACCTGGTTGGCTCAATGGCTGCACCAGATGGCAGTCAAATAGTTCACTCGTCTTTGCCATGCAGGCGTTCAAGCCTTTAATCGCCGGCGCCCTGATACCAGCAGCTATGCACGCTCCCTGGTCGACCATGACAGCTCGCGTTCATTTGTCAGAATGGATTTAGGCGTGACCATCTGCGCAGCAACTGTGAGCGTGCAGGTTTCTGGGATGTCTACTCAAGACAGCTGGATCCTCGAATGCGACTGCAAAGCCCCACCTCCAGCCACAGCAGTGAATGAACCACGTAAAAAAACAGCAGCAATTATCGGTGGATTATTGTGGGCTTGATGGCTGCACCACAATTCAATCAAAACACCACTCGTCTTCGCCAAGCAGGCGTTGAACCCCTTGATCGCCATCGCTTTGAACCAGCAGCTATACACACTCCCTGGTCGACTGCGACAGCTCGCGTTCATTGGCACAACGTGGATTACGGCGTGACCATCTGCGCAGCAGCTATGAGCGTGGAGTGTTCTGGGATGCCTACAAAAAACAGCTGGATCCTCGAATACGACTGGAAAGCCCCACCTCCGTCCACAGCCCTCAATGAACCATATATAAAACTGCAGCATTTGTCGGTGGAACCTTGTGGGCTTAATGGCTGGATCGGAATTCAGTCCAATAGTCCGCTCGTCTTCGCCATGCAGGCGTTGAAGCCCTTGATCGCCGGCGCCTTGATAGCAGCAGCTATACACGCTCCCTGGTCGACCGTGACAGCTCGCTTTCATTGGCACAGCGTGGATTACGTTGTGACCATCTGCTAAGCAGCTATGAGCGTGCAGTTTTTTGGGATGCCTGCAAAAAACAGCTGGATCCTCGAATACGACTGGAAAGCCCCACCTCCGTCCACAGCCCTCAATGAACCATATATAAAACAGCAGCATTTTTCGGTGGAACCTTGTGGGTTCAATGGCTGGATCGGAATTCAGTCCAATAGTCCACTCGTCTTCGCCATGCAGGCATTTGAGCCCTTGATCGCCTGCGCCTTGATACCATCCGCTATATACGCTCCCTGGTCGACCGCGACAGCTCGCGTTCATTGGCAAAACGTCGATTACGGCGTGAACATCTGCGCAGCAGCTATGAGCGTGCAGTTTTCTGGGATGCCTACTCAAGACAGCTGGATCCTCGAATACGACTGGAAAGCCCCACCTCCAGCCACAGCACTCAATGAGCCATGTTTAAAGCAGCAGCTATTGTCGGTGGAACCCTGTGGGCTCAATGGCTGGATCGGAATTTAGTCAAATAGTCCACTCGTCTTCGCCATGGTGGCGTTCAAGCCCTTGATTGCCGGCGCATTGATTCCAGCAGCTATACACGCTCCCTGGTCGACAGTGACAGCTCGCGTTCATTTTTCACCATGGCTTAAGACGTGACCATCTGCGCAGCAGCTATGATCCATTCTTGTTGACAGCGCGTTTAGAGCACAGGGACAGAAGAAACACAGAGGACGACGTCACAGGCGCCTATCAAGCAGCTATGAGCGTGCAGTTTTCTGGGATGCCTACTCAAGACAGCTGGATCCTCGAATGGGACTGCAAAGACCCACAGCCAGCCACAGTACTCAATTAACCATGTGCAAAACAGCAGCAATTGACGGCAGAACCTTGTGGACTCGATGGCTGCACCGCAATTCAGTCAAATAGTCCACTCGTCGTCGCCTTGCAGGCGTTCAAGCCCTTGATCGTCTGCGCCTTGATACCAGCGGCTATATACCCTCCCTGGTCGACCGCGACAGCTCGCGTTCATTTTTCAGCATATATTAAGGCGTGACCATCTACGCAGCGGCTATGAGCGTGCAGTTTTTTGGATGCCTACTCAAGGCAGCTGGATCCTCGAATACGACTGGAAAGCCCCACCTCCAGGACAGCCCTATATGAACCATGTATAAAACACCAGCAAGTGTCGGTGGAACCATGTGGGCTCAATGGCTGGATCGGAATTTAATCAAATAGTGCACTCGTCTTCGCCTTGCAGGCGTTCAAGCCCTTGATCGCCTGCGTTTTGATACCAGCCGCTATATACGCTCCCTGGTCGACCGTGACAGCTCGCGTTCATATTTCAGCATATATTAAGGCTCGACCATCTGCGCAGCTGCTATGAGCGTGCAGTTTTCGGGGATGCCTACTGAAGACAGCTGGATACTCGATTACGGCAGGAAAGCCCCATATCACCAGCCACAAAACTCAATGAAGAATGTATAAGATAGCAGCAATTGCCGGCGGAACGTTGTGGACTCGATGGCTGCACCGCAATTCAGTCAAATAGTCCACTCGTCTTCGCCTTGCAGGCGTTCAAGCCCTTGATCGCCTGCGCCTTGATACCAGCCGCTATATACGCTCCCTGGTCGACCGCGACAGCTCGCTTTCATTGGCACAGCGTGGATTACGTTGTGACCATCTGCTAAGCAGCTATGAGCGTGCAGTTTTTTGGGATGCCTGCAAAAAACAGCTGGATCCTCGAATACGACTGGAAAGCCCCACCTCCGTCCACAGCCCCCAATGAACCATATATAAAACAGCAGCATTCGTCGGTTGAACCTTGTGGGCTCAATTGCTGGATCGGAATTCAGTCCAATAGTCCACTCGTCTTCGCCATGCAGGCATTCGAGCCCTTGATCGCCTGCGCCTTGATACCATCCGCTATATACGCTCCCTGGTCGACCGCGACAGCTCGCGTTCATTGGCACAACGTCGATTACGGCGTGAACATCTGCGCAGCAGCTATGAGCGTGCAGTTTTCTGGGATGCCTACTCAAGACAGCTGGATCCTCGAATACGACTGGAAAGCCCCACCTCCAGCCACAGCACTCAATGAGCCATGTTTAAAGCAGCAGCTATTGTCGGTGGAACCCTGTGGGCTCAATGGCTGGATCGGAATTTGGTCAAATAGTCCACTCGTCTTCGCCACGGTGGCGTTCAAGCCCTTGATTGCCGGCGCATTGATTCCAGCAGCTATACACGCTCCCTGGTCGACAGCGACAGCTCGCGTTCATTTTTCACCATGGCTTAAGACGTGACCATCTGCGCAGCAGCTATGATCCATTCCTGTTGACAGCGCGTTTAGAGCACAGGGGCAGAAGAAACACAGAGGACGACGTCACAGGCGCCTATTCAAGCAGCTATGAGCGTGCAGTTTTCTGGGATGCCTACTCAAGACAGCTGGATCCTCGAATGGGACTGCAAAGACCCACAGCCAGCCACAGTACTCAATTAACCATGTGCAAAACAGCAGCAATTGACGGCAGAACCTTGTGGACTCGATGGCTGCACCGCAATTCATTCAAATAGTCCACTCGTCGTCGCCTTGCAGGCGTTCAAGCCCTTGATCGTCTGCGCCTTGATACCAGCGGCTATATACCCTCCCTGGTCGACCGCGACAGCTCGCGTTCATTTTTCAGCATATATTAAGGCGTGACCATCTGCGCAGCGGCTATGAGCGTGCAGTTTTTTGGATGCCTACTCACGGCAGCTGGATCCTCGAATACGACTGGAAAGCCCCACCTCTAGGACAGCCCTATATGAACCATGTATAAAACACCAGCAAGTGTCGGTGGAACCATGTGGGCTCAATGGCTGGATCGGAATTTAATCAAATAGTGCACTCGTCTTCGCCTTGCAGGCGTTCAAGCCCTTGATCGCCTGCGTTTTGATACCAGCCGCTATATACGCTCCCTGGTCGACCGTGACAGCTCGCGTTCATTTTTCAGCATATATTAGGCTCGACCATCTGCGCAGCTGCTATGAGCGTGCAGTTTTCGGGGATGCCTACTGAAGACAGCTGGATACTCGATTTCGACAGGAAAGCCCCATATCACCAGCCACAAAACTCAATGAAGAATGTATAAGATAGCAGCAATTGCCGGCGGAACGTTGTGGACTCAATGGCTGCACCGCAATTCAGTCAAATAGTCCACTCGTCTTCGCCTTGCAGGCGTTCAAGCCCTTGATCGCCTGCGCCTTGATACCAGCCGCTATATACGCTCCCTGGTCGACCGCGACAGCTCGCTTTCATTGGCACAACGTCGATTACGGCTTGACCGTCGGCGCAGCAGCTATGAGCGTGAAGTTTTTTGGATGCCTACTCATGACAGCTGGATCCTCGAATACGACTGGAAAGCCCCACCTCCAGCCACAGCCCTCTATGAACCATGTATAAAACAGCAGGAATTGTCGGTGGAACCATGTGGGCTCAATGTCTGGGTTGGAATTTAGTCAAATAGTGCACTCGACTTCGCCATCAGGCGTTGCAGCCATGATCGCCGGCGCCTTGACACCAGCAGCTATACACGCTCCTTGGTCGACTGCGACCGCTCGCGTTCATTGGCACAGCATGGATTACGGCGTGACCATCTGCGCAGGAGCTATAAGCGTGCAGTTTTCTGGGATGCCTACTCAAGACAGCTGGATCATCGAATACGACTTGAAAGCCCCCACCTCCAGCCACAGCTCTACATGAGCCATGTATAAAACCGCAGCAATTGTCGGTGGAACCTTGTGGACTCGATGGCTGCACCGCAATTCAGCCAAATAGTCCAGTCGTCTTCGCCAAGCAGGCGTTCAAGTCCTTGATCGCCGGCGCATTGATTCCAGCAGCTATATACGCTCCCTGGTCGACCGCGGCAGCTCGCATTCACTTGCACAGAGTGGATTAAGGCGTGACCATCTGCGCAGCAGCTATGAGCGTGCAGTTCTTTGGATGCCTACTCAAGGCAGCTGGATCCTCGAATACGACTGGAAAGCCCCACCTCCAGTCACAGCCCTATATGAACCACGTATAAAACACCAGCAATTGTCGGTGGAACCATGTGGGCTCAATGGCTGGATCGGAATTTAATCAAATTGTGCACTCGTTTTCGCCCTGCAGGCGTTCAAGCCCTTGATCGCCTGCGTTTTGATACCAGCCGCTATATACGCTCCCTGGTCGACCGTGACAGCTCGCGTTCATTTTCCAGCATATGTTAAGGCGTGACCATCTGCGCAGCTGCTATGAGCGTGAAGGTTTCTGGGATGCCTACTCAAGACAGCTGGATGCTCGAATGCGAATACAAAGCCCCAGCGCCAGCCACAGCACTCAATGAAAAATGTATAAAACAGCAGTAATTGTCGGTGGAGCCTTGTTGACTCAATGGGTGCACCGCAATTCAGTCAAATAGTCCACACGTCTTCGCCTTGCAGGCGTTCCAGCCTTTGATCAACGGCGCCTTGATACCAGCAGCTATACACGCTCCCTGGTCGATCGTGACAGCTCGGGTTCATTTGCACAACGTGGATTACGGCGTGATCATGTGCGGAGCAGCTATGAGAGTGCAGTTTTCTGGGATCACTACTCAAGACAGCTGGATCCTCGCATACGACAGGAAAGCCCCAACCACCAGCCACAACACTCAATGAAGAATGTATAAAGGCGCGCTCACACTAGCGGGAAGCTTCCCGCACCGACACAGCGTCAACGTCGACGCTGCCTCGCAGCTCCTCAGAATGACGCTCACACTGCGCGCGTTTTCTCGCTGCGGTTGTCTTGGAATGTGGAGAGAGGAGGCGTTGAGGGACGACCCGAACGAGCAGAAAGAGAAGGAGATAGTCACGTGACACCAGAGAAGACAGGAAAGCGCACCCTTTTCTCGCGTCGTCGTCTTGATCGTCTGCTAGCTCCCCTCCCGTCGCCCTGGTAAAGCAGCCGCCGAGTGCCCGGCCGGCCGGCCGGCCGGACGCGCGCAGCCTCAGCCTCCGCCGACGGGGTCACTGAACTGGGACCGACGTCACGGTTCACTGTCGGCGCCCATTGGCTGTTCTCGTCAGCGGCACGGGAAAAATAGGTACCGAACCCATCGCTCTACAGGACGGCAGAGCAGGCTGTCCGCGGGAGAAAAACCGGCTTGCGCGGGAAGCGGCACGCGGAGTGCATTGCTTGAAGTGTCCGTCTCGCCCTTGCAAGCCGTTGTTTCAAGATTGCACTGTTCTAGATAAAAATGCCCATCAAAGCACTCGCGAAATCATGGAGGCATTGCACATCTTGAAACTAGGAGAGGACTGTGTCAGCTCTCCCTCCATCGCCCTGACGAAACGAGAAGTAGATTATTTGAGCCAGATGTCATCTAGGTGATTTCTTCATTCGATTTTGATTTTCAGCGATTTTAGAACCTTTTGGCTCTTAGTAGTTTTCAGGTGTGTTTTCCGCCATGTCATGAGCAGCCTATTTGCCCCCTTTTGGCCCTGCAATTTTAGTCTCTCTCGCACGGTTTTAGATCTTTTTACCCTTTTTTTGCCTTTATTTTCCCCTAGCAAATTGTTAGTGCCCTGCTTTTTGTTCCCCAGTTTCATTCCTCGCCTTGTACTGCGGTTTAAGGCCCTTTGGCTCTTGTTTTTGTGTTTTTGTTGCAAAATGCCGGTGCCTTGTCTTATCGTTGATCATTGACTTGCACTGCGTTGTTGTTTGCTATTAGCAGTCATCCTTGTGCGCTGTTGCAGCCTCTTCTTTTCGCCTTTAAATATCTTATCCCGCGTATCAATTTCAGCAGTAGCGGCATCATGCGTTCCCTTCCTTTTCCTGTATAAATATCCCCTTTCCGCAATAAAAATTCAGTTGAAGTCAGCGCTGTGGTGTCTTGTCTCGCTTCGTCCCCGCTTTTTTCGCGCTGTATCGCATTATGGAAAATTACCAAATAGCCCGATCTGCCACTCTTGCACGCGGAAAACGTCCTGCGTTCCGCGTTTTCCCGCTAATGTGAGCGCGCCTTAAGATAGCAGCAATTGTTGGCGGAAGCTTGTGGACTCGATGGCTGCACCGCAATTCAGTCAAATAGTCCACTCGTCTTCGCATTGCAGGCGTTCAAGCCCTTGATCGCCTGCGCCTTGATACCAGCCGCATATACGCTCCCTGGTCGACCGCGACAGCTGGCGTTCATTCGCACAACGTGGATTACGGCGTGACCATCTGCGCAGCAGCTATGAGCGCGCAGTTTTCTGGGATGCCTACTCAAGACAGCTGGATCATCGAATACGACTGGAAAGCCCCACCTCCATCCACAACCCTCAATGAACCATGTATAAAACAGCAGGAATTGTCGGTGGAACCATGTGGGCTCAATGTCTGGATTGGAATTTAGTCAAATAGTGCACTCGTCTTCGCCATGCAGGCGTTGAAGCCATGATCGCCGGCGCCTTGATACCAGCAGCTATACACGCTCCCTGGTCGACCGTGACAGCTCGGGCTCATTTGCACAGCATGGACTACGGCGTGACCATCTGCGCAGTAGCTATGAGCGTGCAGTTTTCTGGAATGCCTACTCAAGACAGCTGGATCTTCGAATGCGACTGCAAAGCCCCCCCGCCAGCCACAGCACTCAATGAATCATGTATAAAACAGCAGCAATTGTCGGTTGAACCTTGTGGGCTCGATGGCTGGACCACAATTCAGTCAAATAGTCCACTCGTGTTCGCCATGCAGACGTTCAAGTTTTTTTTTTGGCAGTAGCGACGACGCACGGAAAACAACGCCTAACGCTCCGTTTGCCCAGTTCCGCAGGTCGTTCCCGCCCCTTTGCATCGACAGTTTCTAGCCGACTGAGCATTCCCCCGCTTGGACGCGCTGCCCTTTACCGGACAACCGGCACCAGGGGACGTAATCATCACCGACGAGGGGCGTCTGCTATCACCAGCAGCAGTGACGTACTGCGACCCGGCTATAAAACCGCTATCGCTGGCTACCCTCATCATTTGGCAGTAGCGACGACGCACGGAAAACAACGCCTAACGCTCCGTTTGCCCAGTTCCGCAGGTCGTTCCCGCCCCTTTGCATCGACAGTTTCTTGCCGACTGAGCATTCCCCCGCTTGGACGCGCTGCCCTTTACCGGACAACCGGCACCAGGGGACGTAATCATCACCGACGAGGGGCGTCTGCTATCAGCAGCAGCAGTGACGTACCGCGACCCGGCTATAAAAGCGCTATCGCTGGCTACCCTCATCATTTGGCAGTAGCGACGACGCACGGAAAACAACGCCTAACGCTCCGTTTGCCCGGTTCCGCAGGTCGTTCCCGCCCCTTTGCATCGACAGTTTCTAGCCGACTGAGCATTCCCCCGCTTGGACGCGCTGCCCTTTACCGGACAACCGGCACCAGGGGACGTATTCATCACCGACGAGGGGCGTCTGCTATCACCAGCAGCAGTGACGTACCGCGACCCGGCCATAAAACCGCTATCGCTGGCTACCCTCATCATTTGGCAGTAGCGACGACGCACAGAAAACAACGCCTAACGCTCCGTTTGCCCGGTTCCGCAGGTCGTTCCCGCCCCTTTGCATCGACAGTTTCTAGCCGACTGAGCATTCCCCCGCTTGGACGCGCTGCCCTTTACCGGACCACCGGCACCACGGGACGTAATCATCACCGACGAGGGGCGTCTGCTATCACCAGCAGCAGTGACGTACCGCTACCCGGCTATAAAACCGCTATCGCTGGCTACCCTCATCATTTGGCAGTAGCGACGACGCACGGAAAACAACGCGTAACGCTCCGTTTGCTCGGTTCCGCAGGTTAGTGCTTGGCATTTACACATCGAAATTTTTTGCATTTCTTGTCCGTCGCCGCTGCTGCCAACTGGTGTGTGCCCTGTTGTTCTGAAAATGTCAAAAGACGCGGCAAAAGTAAAGGATGAAATGCGAGCCGATCTGTCAAAGTTGAAAGAAGAGATAAAGCAGGAACTGAAAGCGTCACGAGAATCTGTCGAACGAAACCTACGCAATGAAATCCGAATAGTTCGCAATGAGCAAACTGAGATGATTAAGAGCGTTGACCACGCGCATGCTGAAATTGAGGACCTAAAAAGGGAACTAAAAAATGAAAAGGAAAAGAACGCAAAGTTGGAGCAAATAACCAAGGAATTGAGCGTGGCGTGTGCTGCTCTGGAAAAACAGACAAAGGAGCTCGAGAGAAAGCTTAATCATGCGGAAAAGTATTCACGAAGGTCGAACATTGAAATTAAAGGTGTCCTGAAGCAAGACGAGGAAAATGTTCTTAATCTTGTTACAAACCTTGGAGATGCTATTCATGAACCTATCACTGAGTCGGACGTAGCGTGTTGCCATCGAGTGCCCACTCGTGACCCTAATAATTCAAACATTGTTGTTCAATTTAAATCCCGTGTAAAGCGGGACGCAGTGCTGGAAAAGGCGAAAAAAGTACGTCTGACAAATGAGGACATCAGTGTAGATTGTTCTATGCCAACTTCACCACCGATTTATGTAAATGAACACTTTACACCAGACAACAAAAGGCTTCTGGGCGCTGCGATTGCGAGAAAGAAGGAGGTCTCGTGGAAACATGTGTGGACGAGGAACGGCACTATTCTAGCCCGCCAAACTGACGATTCTTCGGTGGTTCACATTTACACACAAGCAGACTTATCGAAGATGAATTAGGGACGCCGTAATGCAGCACACGTGAAAATGGCTCTTCTAACATTGCCAATGGAGGAATCGCCACTTTTCACACCTTCACAGCTCAACGCATATTTTTCGCAAAACAAAGACAAATGCTGCCAAATCATGCATTTGAATATGCAATCGGCCGTAAACAAAGCTGACCAACTAACATACTTTTTATGCAGCTTAACCTGTCCCTTTGATGTAATTCTATTAACGGAAACATGGTATCGCTCAGACGTTGACGTCATCCATCTTCCCGGGTACAGATCATTTTTTCTTAATCGTACTACGAAGCGGGGCGGAGGCGTAGCAATGTTGATCAAAGAAAACTATTCCTGTGACATTTTATCTGATCCCTGCTTAAGTGACGACGACATAGAAATGCTGGCAGTTAGGTGTGGCGGTCAAGCTTTTTGCGTTGTTTATCGTCCCCCACATGGCAATATAGCCAATTTTTTTGGCAGTTTCGAACACGAGTTATCTTTTCTTTCTGAAAACTTCTTGGCGTGCATCGGGGGCGATTTCAACATAGATATGAGCACAAGCAGTTCAGTGCAAGAGCGCATGTTAGTCACCATACAAACAGCCGGCTTCCAAAATAAAATCCGCGGACCTACACGTGTTACCTCACATTCTTCTTCTTTGGATTTACTAATCACCAATCGCGAGGATGCGTCATTTGTCGGTCGTATTGCGATAGACATTAGCGACCATCTTCCTATCTTCGTCCGTCTTCAAAAAGAACCTTTCGCCAAGACAGCCTTGAAAGTCCGTCGACAGCTACTTTCCCAAAACCGCCTTGACCATTTCAGGAACAGTATTTCACTTGTGAACTGGAATCCTGTTTTCCAGCACACAACACCCGATGAATCATACAGTGAGCTCCTTCGGCTCTTTCTTCCAATTTATGATGAGTGTTTCCCTATCGTTGAGATAAAACCTTCAAAAAAAGCACGAAAGCCATGG
The DNA here is from genome assembly GCF_052857255.1 of Amblyomma americanum. Taxonomy (NCBI): domain Eukaryota; kingdom Metazoa; phylum Arthropoda; class Arachnida; order Ixodida; family Ixodidae; genus Amblyomma; species Amblyomma americanum. The sequence continues at coordinate 3,041,853 of NC_135500.1, read as the reverse complement.
ATGACTGCTCGCCTGGTACGACTGGTAAAAAAGAAACATAAGCTCTTCGCGACTTTCATAAAAAGTAGAGCCCCCGCAGTATTAGCCACTTACAAGTCGCTAAGGAACCGCTTAAATAGCGAAATTAAATCATCCAGGACTGCCTACTATAATAATTTGTTTAATGCGCATCTCTCCGATCGCCCGAAAGAAAAGTGGAGACGCCTAAATGTTCTGCTAAATCGAAATAACCAACATCAGGACCTCGCGAGCCTAGTTATGCATGGCAAGGAAATAGCTGGGCCGTCCCTTGCAAATGCCTTCAACCAATATTTCACTGAAGTTGGAAGCAGTCAGTACAATCCAGGTATGTCTCGATTTTTGGGCGACAGGCTAAACGAATCGATGTTTCTTGAACCAACCGACGAAGCTGAGGTTTACTCAGTGTGCAAAAGTTTAAAGAACACGACAAGTCTTGACCCAAGTAATATTCAAAGTTTACCTGTAAAATACGTACTACCTTTGATCGTGCCATGCCTCACACATATTTACAATACCGCGCTTCGCACAGGACGTTTTCCCGCTGCCATGCAGGTGGCCAAAGTTGTGGTTATTTATAAAAAAAGTGATAAAAACGTTCTAGGAAATTACAGGCCAATATCTGTACTACCTTTTTTCTCCAAGGGGCTAGAGCGAATAATGCATCGACGATACTACAATTTCCTACAGAAGCACTGTGTAATAGCCAACTGTCAGTATGGATTCACCAAGCATAGATCAACTGAGCATGCTCTGCTTGATCAAAAAGAATACATATTAAATAACTTCGAAGCTCAACACCTCACCTTAGGCGTCTTTGTAGACTTTAGCAAAGCATTCGATACACTGAATCACGAAACTCTGTTTAAAAAACTCGACCACTACGGTATACGTGGCCACGCCCTCTGTCTCATTCAATCGTATTTCAGTGCTCGTCGCCAGTATGTCGCTTTAAATCACTGCTCTTCGGACTTGTTAGCAATCACAAACGGCGTGCCCCAGGGCAGCCTTCTGGGGCCACTCCTATTCAACATATATATTAATGACGTATGCAACATCAGTAATTTAGTTAAATACATCATATATGCTGACGACACCAGTCTATTTTTGTCCTCACCTGACATTAAAGAACTAACTAGCAGCGCAAATACAGTTTTGTCATCATTATCTGAGTGGTCATCTTTGAACTCAATAAAAATAAACAAACTAAAAACTAAAGCTTTATTGTTCCATCCGAAGGGGCAGCATATAGGCAGTGTGCCACCACTCTATTTCGACAACGCCCCCATTGAGTACGTGGAAATCTTCACATTACTCGGAGTGGTATTTACTGCTACTATGTCGTGGGACGCCCACGTAAGCAAAGTGTGCCTATCCCTTTCCAGATATATTGGGAAAATTTCGCGGAATAAACATATTCTACCCGTCAAAACCAAGCTTAATCTGTACTATGCGTTCTTTTATTCTTATGTATCGTATTGCTTCCTTGTATGGGGACAAACCACAGTATCTAACATCCAGAAGCTTCTAGTACTGCAAAAAAGAATACTTCGCGTAATTGCTAATGTACCGTATGATGCTCCGACACGTCCTATCTACCAGCAATACAGAATGATACCCGTAACAAGAATGTTCGATTACAGGTTTTCATCGTTCTATAAAGAAATAATAGCCGAAGACGACGCATTTTTTTCCGGCATTGTGACACTTACACCACATCGGACACAGTATGTGACACGACAGCGTATGATCTATTCATTACCACGATGCAGAACAAACTATGGCTTTTCCACACTAAAATACATTCTTCCGAAATACTTGAACACGCCATTTTACGACACGTTACACAGCATGTCTGTCTCGGCTATTCGAAATGTGTTTTCAAGCTAAGTGCCACAGTATGTGTACCCATGTATAGAACTCTATTGCATTGAACTGTAAATTTTGTGTAAAACCTTTATTCTGTTGTGCGGAAATACTACTTGTCCATGCTAATAAAAAAAAAAGTTTCCTGTCATGCATGTATTTGAAAAAGAAAGTTTCTTTTTATGCACGTATTCAAAAAAAAATTCCTTTTGAGCATGTATTTTACACGCCTTGTCTTTCCATGTACCTTTGCGTTGTTACAAGTGTATGTAACCATCACAGTCACTACCAAACTGCCTCTTTGTAGGGGTGGCGAGGCTTGTCAAGCGGTCGTAATGACTGCTTTTTTCTTGCCACCCTCAGTTTTGTAAAAGAAGCTGAAATAAAGTGATTGATTGATTGATTGATTGATTGATTGATCGCCGGCTCCTTGATACCAGCTGCTATACACGTTCCCTGGTCGAGCGTGACAGTTCGGGTTCATTTGCACAGCGTGGATTACGGCGTGACGATCTGCGCAGTATCTATAAGTGTGCAGTTTTCTGGGATGCTTACACAAGATAGCTGGATCCTGGAATACTACTGCAAAAACCACACCTCTAGCTACAGCATTCAATGAAGCAAGTATAAAACAGCTGCAATTGTCTGTGGAACCTTGTGGGCTCGATGGCTGCACCACAATTCAGTGAAATAGTCCACTCGTGTTCGCCATGCAGGCGTTCAAGCCCTTGAACGCCGGCTCCTTGGTACCAGCAGCTATATACGCTCCCTGGGCGACCGTGACAGGTCGGCTTCATTTGCACAGCGTGGATTACGGCATGACGATCTGTGCAGCATCTATAAGCGTGCAGTTTTCTGGGATGCCTACTCAAGAATGCAGGATCTTCGCATACGACTGGAAAGCCCCACCTCCAGCCACAGCACTCAATGAAACATGTATAGAACAGCAGCAATTGTCGGCGGAGACTTGTGGACTCGATGGCTGCACCGCAGTGGGCACAGCGGACCGCACATAGGCATGTTGCCTTACGCTTCGTTGTTCTGCTTTGCACAGGTTTTTCTGCTCGGTCCGTCCAAACTGCTTCTTCATCAGGATACCGCTACAGTCGACACGTGCCTTCAAGATTATTTGACAACAGATGCGAGAGATTTCATTTCCTGGCGGAATGATTACCTTCTTCAAGCCCCGCCCCCGTTCCATGTGACCTGCCCGGACCTTCGTTTAAAAGACCGACAGCCAGGCTTCAACTTCAGTGGGCCCAGCGGACCGCACATAGGCATGTTGCCTTACGCTTCGTTGTTCTGCTTTGCACAGGTTGGTTGGTATTCTACTACAATTAGAAGTGATTGCCGCGGTCTTTTGGTCCTGCCGTGCCCACAACGATGTGTCATCATTGCCCAAGACGTGTTTTGTGTTTGCGCGCTGCTTTTATGTGGTGACATTGAATGTAACCCTGGGCCTGATAATTCAAATGAGGACAGTACAGAACTATTAAAGCAGTTGCTTACAGCTCATTCCAAGTTAACAGCAGAGATTGTAGCACTCAGAACACAACAAGTAGATTTGGAAAAAGCAATATCTGACTTAAACTCTCGCTTTGCGGATTTTGAAAAACAAACAGAACGTATTGATAATATGGAACGCACAATTCACGCCTTGCAGTCGAAACTGGTCTATATGGAAGATTACAGTAGACGTTCCAATTTAGTCGTTTTTGGTGTAAACGAGGAACCAGATGAGACAGAATCTGATCTAAAACAGAAGGTTCTGACTGAAATTTTCTCGGAAACACTTGACGTCCATTGCACTTCTGTCGGTAGAATTCATCGTTTAGGAAAGAACACGGTCAACAGGCCTGTGATCATATTTTTTCAGGATTACAATGAAAAGCAAAAAGTCCTTAAAAACGCTCACAAGCTAAAAGGAAAAAAAGTATCTATTCAGAATGACTACTCAAAGGAAACCCTCAGGAAACGAAAACTATTATGGGATAGTACTAAAACTGAGAGAGACAAGAAAATGATGGTGACCTTAATCAATGATAAATTGCTCGTTGCTGGCCAGATGTTTTCGTGGGATGATACCACTAGCGCAAGAGTGAAACTGCCATCGAGGAACACACGAAAAAGTGAATGACGTAGTGCGCGGATCCAGAAGGAATTAAGACTTATTAACATTAATGCGCGGAATATAATCAACAAAAGCGAACAGCTTGAGGCACTCCTTCTTGGGTACAATCCACATATCGTCATCATTACGGAGACATGGCTTCGCGATGAAATAGATAACAAAGACGTTTTTCCTCCAACTTATCAAATCTATCGGCGTGACAGATTATCAAGAGGTGGTGGAGTGGCGGTTTTAGTTAAAAACAATATTCATGCGACTTTAACTCGGCAAATTGATGACCATGAAAGCATTTCCCTAAAGCTATCTTTTAGGGGCCGTTCCATTTTTCTATTTGCTGTTTACCGAGCTCCAGATTCCCCTCCTCAGTTTCTACGCGATTCAAATTCTTTTTTTTTCCCGGCACCATTACCGAGTGGAATCACTTACCACCATCATCAACAGTTGACGTTGATGCCATTGAACAGGCCGTTCATTGATTTTTGTTTTGTGCTTTTTTGTATTGTGTTTATTGTGCCCCTCCTGCCAGGGCCCTTCACTGGGCCTGCAGTATGTCCTAAATAAATAAATAAATAAATAAATTCAGTCAAATAATCCACTCGTCTTCGCCTTGCAGGCGTTCAAGCCCTTGATCGCCTGCTCCTTGATACCAGCCGCTATATACGCTCACTGGTCGACCGCGACAGCTCGCGTTCATTGGCACAACATGGATTACGGCGTGACGATCTGCGCAGCAGCTATGAGCGTGCAGTTTTTTGGATGCCTACTCAAGGCAGCTGGATCCTCGAATACGACTGGAAAGCCCCATCTCCAGCCACAGCCCTATATGAATCATGTATAAAACACCAGCAATTGTCGGTGGAACCATGTGGGCTCAATGGCTGGATCAGAATTTAATCAAATAGTGCACACGTCTTCGCCTTGCAGGCGTTCAAGCCCTTGATCGCCTGCGTTTTGATACCAGCCGCTATATACGCTCCCTGGTCGACCGTGACAGCTCACGTTCATTTTTCAGCATATATTAAGGCGTGACCATCCGCGCAGCTGCTATGAGCGTGCAGTTTTCTGTGATACCTACTCAAGACAGCTGGACGCTCGAATGCGAATGCAAAGCCCCAGCGCCAGCCACAACACTCAATGAAAAATGTATAAAACAGCAGTAATTGTCGGTGTAACCTCGTGGACTCAATGGGTGCACCGCAATTCAGTCAAATAGTCCACTCGTCTTCGCCTTGCAGGCGTTCCAGCCTTTGATCGCCGGCGCCTTGATACCAGCAGCTATACACGCTGCCTGGTCGACCGTGACAGCTCGGGTTCATTTGCACAACGTGGATTACGGCGTGATCATCTGCGGAGGAGCTATGAGAGTGCAGTTTTCTTGGATCCCTACTCAAGACAGCTGGATCCTCGAATAGGACAGGAAAACCCCATTACCCAGCCACAACGCTCAATGAACCATGTAAAAAACCGCAGCAATTGACGGCGGAACCTTGTGGACTCGATGGCTGCACCGCAATTCAGTCAAATAGTCCACTCGTCTTCGCCTTGCAGGCGTTCAAGCCCTTGATCGCCTGCGCCTTGATACCAGCCGCTATATACGCTCCCTGGTAGACCGCGACAGCTCGCGTTCGTTGGCACAACGTCAAATACGGCTTGACCAACTGCGCAGCAGCTATGAGCGTGAAGTTTTTTGGATCACTACTCAAGACATCTGGATCCTCGAATACGACAGGAAAGCCCCAACCACCAGCCACAACACTCAATGAAGAATGTATAAGATAGCAGCAATTGCTGGCGGAAGCTTGTGGACTCGATGGCTGCACCGGAATTCAGTCAAATAGTCCACTCGTCTTCGCCTTGCACGCGTTCAAGCCCTTGATCGCCGGCGCCTTGATATCAGCAGCAATACACGCTCCCTGGTCGACCGTGACAGCTCGGGTTCATTTGCACAACGTGGATTACGGCGTGATCATCTGCGGAGCGGCTATTGAGCATGCAGTTTTCTGGGATCCCTACTCAAGGAAGCTGGATCCTCGAATACGACTGGAAAGCCCCACCTCCAGCCACAGCCCTATATGAACCATGTATAAAACAGCAGCAATTGTTGGTGGAACCATGTGGGCTCAATGGTTGGATCGAAATTCAATCAAATAGTGCACTCGTCTCCGCCTTGCAGGCGTTCAAGCCCTTGATCGCCTGCGCCTTGGTACCAGCCGCTATATACGCTCCCTGGTCGACCATGACAGCTCGCGTTCATTGGCACAACGTCGATTACGGCTTGACCGTCTGCTCAGCAACTATGAGCTGGAAGTTTTTTGGGTCACTACTCAAGACAGCTGGATCCTCGAATGCGACTGTATAGCCCCACCTCCAGCCAGAGCACTCAATGAAAAATGTATAAAACAGCTGCAATTGCCGGTGGAACGTTGTGGACTCGATGGCTGCACCGCAATTCTGTCAAATACTCCACTCGTCTTCGCCTTGCAGGCTTTAAAGCCCTTGATCGCCTGCGCCTTGATACCAGCCGCTATATATGCTCCCTGGTCGACCGCGACAGCTCGCATTCATTTGTTAGCATAGATTAAGGCGTGACCATCTGCCCAGCAGCTATGCGCGTGCAGTTTTCTGGGATGCCTACTCAAGACAGCTGGATCCTCGAATACGGCTGGAAGGCCTCACCTCCAGCCACAGCATTCAATGAACCATGTATAAACCAGCAGCAATTGTCAGTGGAACCGTGTGAGCTCGATGGCTGCACCAGATTTCAGTCAAATAGTTTACTCGTCTTCTTCATGCAGGCGTTCAAGCCTTTTATCGCCGGCGCCTTTATACCAGCAGCTATGTACGCTCCCAGGTCGACTGGGACAGCTCGCGTTCATTTTTCAGCATGGTTTAAGGCGTGACCATCTGCGCAGCAGCTATTAGCGTGCAGGTTTCTGGGATGCCTACTCAAGACAGCTGGATCCTCGAATACGGCTGGAAGGCCTCACCTCCAGCCACAGCACTCAATGAACCAGGTATAAAAAAGTCATTATCGGTGCATTCTTGGCGGCTCGAAGGCTGCACCACAATTCAATCAAAAAGTCCACTCGTCTTCGCCATGCAAGCGTTGAAGACCTTGATCTCAGGCAGCTTGATAATAGCAGCTATACACGCTCCTTGGTCTACCGTGACAGCTCGTATTCATTTGCACAGCGTGGATTACTACGTGGCCAACTGCATATCAGTTATGAGCGTGCAGTTTTCTTGGATCCCTGTTCAAGAGAGCTGGATTCTCGAATACGACAGGAAAGCCCCAACCCCCAGCCACAACACTAAAGGAACCATGTATTAAACAGCAGCAATTGTCGGTGGAACCTTGTGGACTCGATGGCTGCACCGCAATTCAGTCAATAGTCCACTCGTCTTCGCCATGCAGGCGTTCAAGCCCTCTATCGCCGGCGCATTGATTCCAGCAGCTATATATGCTCCCTGGTCGACCGTGGCAGCTCGCGTTCACTTTCACAGCGTGGATTGTAGGTCATCATCTGAGCAGCAGCTATGAGCGTGCAGTTTTTTTGTATGCCTACACAAGACAGCTGGATTATCGAATAAGACTGGAAAGCCCCATCTCCAGCCACAGCACTCAATGAACACTCAATGAGCAGCAATTATCGGTGGATTCTTGTGGGCTCGATGGCTGCACCACAATTCAATCAAAAACACCACTCGTCTTCGCCATGTAGGCGTGTAAGCCCTTGATCGCCGGCGCCTTGATACCAGCAGCTATACACGCTCTCTGGTCGACCGTGACAGCTCGGGTTCATTTGCACAGCGTGGATTACGGCCTGACGGTCTGCACAGCAGCAATGAGCGTGCAGTTTTCTGGGATGCCTACGCAAGATAGATGGATCCTCGAATACGACTGGAAAGCCCCACCTCCATCCACAGCCCTCAATGAACCATGTATAAAACAGCAGCAATTGTCGGTGGAACCTTGTGGGCTGAATGGCTGGATCGGAATTCAGTCCACTCGTCTTCGCCATGCAGGTGTTGAAGCCCTTGATCGCCGGCGCCTTGATACAAGCAGCTACACACGCTCCCTTGTCGACCGTGACAGCTCGGGTTGATTTGCACAACGTATATTACGACGTGACCATCTGCGCAGCAGCTATTAGCGTGCAGCTTTTGGATCACTACTCAAGACAGCTGGATCCTCGAATACGACATGAAAGCCTCAACCCCCAGCCACAACACTCAATGAACCATGTGTAAAACAGGAGCAATTGTCGGTGGAACCTTTGGACTCGATGGCTGCACCGCAATTCAGTCAAATAGTCCACTCGTCTTCGCCATGCAGGCGTTCAAGCCCTCTATCGCCGGCGCATTGATTCCAGCAGCTATATATGCTCCCTGGTCGACCGTGGCAACTCGCTTTCACTTTCACAGCGTGGATTGTAGGTCATCATCTGAGCAGCAGCTATGAGCGTGCAGTTTTTTTGGATGCCTACTCAAGACAACAGGATCCTCGAATAAGACTAGCAACCCCTGTCTCTAGCCACAGCAGTCAATGAACCATGTATAAAACAGCAGCAATTGTCAGTGGAACCTCGTGGGCTTGATGACTGCACAAGAGTTCAGTCAAAGAGTTCACTCGTAATCGCCATGCAGACGTTCAAGCCTTTTATCGCCGGCGCCGTGATACAAGCAGCTACATACGCTGCCTGGTCGACCGGGACAGCTCGGGTTCATTTGTCAGCGTGGATTAAGGCGTGACCATCTGCGCAGCAGCTATGAGCGTGCGGCTTTCTCGGATGCCTACTCAAGACAGCTGGATCCTAGAATGCGACTGGAAAGTCCCACCTCGAGCCACAGCACTCAATGAACCATGTATAAAACTGCAGCAATAGTCTGTGGAACCTTGTGGTCTCGATGGCTGGACCACCAGAATTTAGTCAAATAGTCCACTCGTCTTCGCCACGCAGATGCTCAAGACCTTGATCGCCGGCGCCCTGATACCAGCAGCTATACACGCTCCCTGGTCGACTGTGACAGCTCGGGTTCATTTTTCAGCGTGGATTAAGGCGTGGCCATCTGCGCAACAGCTATGAGCGTGCGGTTTTCTGGGATGCCTACTCAAAACAGCTGGATACACGAATACGACTGGAAAGCTCCACCAGCAGCCACAGCACTCACTGAACCATGTATTAAACTGCAGCAGTTGTCGGTGGAACCTTGTGGGCTCGATGGCTGGACCAGAGTTTTGTAAAATAGTCTACTCGTCTTCGCCATGCAGGCGTTCAAGCCCTTGATCGCCTGCGCCTTGATACCAGCCGCTATATACGCTCCCTCGTCGACCGCGACATCTCGCGTTCATTGGCACAGCGTGGATTACGGCGTGACCATCTGCGCAGCACCTATGAGCCTGCAATTTTGGGTCACTACTCAAGACATCTGGATCCTCGAATACGACAGGGAAGCCCCAACCCCCAGCCACAACACTCAATGAACCATGTATAAAACAGCAGCAATTGTTGGTGGAACCTTGTGGACTCGATGGCTGCACCAGAATTCATTCAAATAGTCCACTCGTTTTTGCCATGCAGGCGTTTAAGCCCTTGATCGCCGGCGCCTTGATACCAGCAGCTATATACGCTCCGTGGTCGACCGTGACATTGTCACATATATTAAGGAGCCTAAATTAAATTTTAATGGAAAAAGGTGTGAATAAGACGACGCGAATTAACCGAAGAATAAAGAAGCGGAAGAAGAAGCATTCGGTGAGGTGAAGGGAGATGGTTGATGGAGAAGCATTCGGTGAGGTGTAGAGAGATGATTGGTGGAGAAGAGAAGAAGACGACAAGGCAAACGTGGACTAACAGCGAGGCTATAAAAGGGCGAGTGAGAGCGAGGCCCGGGAGGGGGGGGGAACAGCAGAGAAGTGGAGGCTCCGGCGGGTCAGGGACACTTTGGCTGGAATAGAGCGACGCCGGCTACTGCTCCGTTGAGCTCGCGTTCTACGACATCGCATCGTGGACTTCCTGCCGTGCCTGAGCCCGTTCCGGGGAGTCAAAAGAGGACGCTACCACCTGCTACGGCCAGGGGTGTCTCAAGCGCTGTTTCCAACCACGCCAACAACGCCAGCATCACCTCCACGGGCGCTTGGACATGGAGCTTGTACGACGCAGCCAGCGACGCCAGCCCAAGCACGGCGAACGCCCCTCGACGCCGGCTACGGGATGCATACAACAGCCGCAGCCACTCCGAACCAACCGTGAGCACGAACGCCGACCGCTAATAGCAGAACACTAGTAGTAGACGCTAGTAGCAGTGTGCCCGGGTCGTGTGTATTTATAGCCTTTGTATGTTGTGTTAGTTCTGTTAGTTTTGTGTTTTAGTGTGTGTGTCAGGTAGGCTGTATTAAATGTGCGTTTGTGTGGATACACCCGTAGCCTAGTGCATTCTTTCGGTCTGAGTGTTCTCCGGGGAGATTTTTGACAAAGATATGTGGCGAGCCTGTGCCAGGATTCATTTCCTTTTTTTCTCCTTGCTTTCTCTTCAGTTTTTCCGATCTCTCAACGGCAGAAAGTGTGGATTTGACAAAAACGTTAGAACCGGCGCTCAAACTGGGGTTAAGCAAAGAAGAGGCGATGCGTCTCTATGACGAGGAGGCAAAGAGGCAGAGTGAGGAGGCAGATAGGCAGAGAGTGGAAAGGGCGCAAGCACGCGCAGATTCTCGCGAAGCAGAAGAGCGCGAGGCCAAAAGAGCTCGCGAGTCAGAAGAGTGCGAGGCGAAAAGAGCTGGCGAGGCAGAAGAGCGAGAAGCTAAAAAAGGCCGCGAGGCAGAAGAACAGGAGAAAAGAAGGATAGAACGGGAGAAAGAGTTTATTTTGTGGAAACAGGCGCATGTCGCGGGAGGATATGAGGGGATCACGGACAATGATCAGCGTTCCTTAGCGGGTACAGAATCTCCTAGATCGGCCAGAGTTTGCCCAAGGAAGCTGATGGCTCCTTTTGATGACAAGAGAGATGGTTTGGATGCATATCTGCAAAGATTCGAGCGGCTAGCTTTGGGGCAAGGCTGGGAGCGCAGTGAATGGGCCACCACATTAAGCATGTGTTTAGTCGGAAAGGCGCTTAATGTGTTTGGAAGGATGCCTGCTACTGATTCCATGGACTACGAGAAAGTCAAAAAGGCACTCCTACAAAGATTCAGGCTCACGGCAGAGGGTTTTCGTGAGAGATTTAGAACCGCGAAACCTCAGGATTCGGAAACCGTTAAGCAGTTTTCCTGCAGGCTGACCAACTATTTTAATAGGTGGCTTGATATGTCAAACACAAAAAAGAGTTTTGAAGGGGTGCGTGACAAACTGGTCACAGAGCAATTTTTAGCGTGTTGCAGCTCAAAGCTGGCGCTATTTCTGAAGGTAAGAAAGTTGTGTTCGTTGGAAGAGTTCGCCGACACTGCTGACCAATTTCTCGAGGCTCAAGGGTTAAGGAATTTGAGTAAGGCAAAAGAGGAAACCCAAAAGACCCTAGAGACATGCGGCAAACCAAGAACATATGGCAGTGCATCTAAGGCGCCAGTAAGGTGTTTTCTCTGCGGCAAGGCGGGACACCATGCAGCTGACTGTCGAACTAGTAGGGCTGCCCAAAAAACACAGGTTGTTTGTCAAGGTTGTAAGAGGAGGGGTCATACTCTGGATGAGTGTCGATACAGAACGCAGGACCGAGCTGCATGCGTTGTCGACTCTAGGATAGAACTTGTCACGCCACCGGAAGTTCCACCGCTGAAAGGAGAGCAAACGCCGCGGGAAAATGAGGCCGTGAGTTGAACACCTAAGTCGAAAGCAGCAATGCCAGTGGTGGTTGGGCAAATAGGGGACCGTCCTATATTAGCTTAGAGACAGCGGAGCCAACACAGTCTTGGTTCGGAGAAGCCTGGTGAAGGACGAGGATCTTACAGGGGAAGAGTCGGCCGTCAATCTTGTAGATAGCACAGTATGGTACCTTCCTGAAGCCAGGATCCGTGTCCATGCCATATTATACTGGGCAGTTAGTGGCAAAATGCGTAGACCAACCCATCTACGATCTCATCATGGGAAACATTACGGGTGCAAGAGCTGTCGAAGACCCCGATCCTGAGTGGAGGATGCTCGACGTTGAAGAACATTCAAAGGAGGAAAGGCCTGCGACAGCTCAGACGGGTGCAGTCAGTTTCTCGTCGGCAGTGGAGACAAGAGCTGAAGCGACAGCCCTAGCAACGCAGCGTCCCCTCGCTATTCCTGTTGCGATGTGCTTGAGCGTAGCACCAGGCGAAATTGCAATTAGGCAAAAAGAAGACCCGAGCCTGAAGACCTGCTTCCAAAGAGTCGGGGAAAAGGTGAAAAGAAAGAAGAGTATACGTCATCCGAGTATCATTTGGTAAATGGTCTTTTGCACAGGGAATGCATATTTAGTTCAGAAAGGCGGGTCCAACAGCTGGTGCTACCAAGAGATATGCGAGAGACCGTGTTACGCTTAGGACATGACGCCATTATATCCGGACACCAGGGTGTTCAAAAAACGGTGTCTAGGATCACCGAGGAGTTCTTTTGGCCGGGTGTCCAGAGTAACGTTAAGCGCTTTGTTCGCTCATGTGACGTGTGCCAGCGCACAGTTCCGAAGGGAAGAGTTGGTCCCGTACCTCTGGGCAAGATGCCAGCCATCGACCTACCGTTTCAGCGAGTGGCTATTGACATTGTGGGGCTAATCTCTCCAGTATCCGCCAAAGGCAATAGATATGTGATTACACTGGTTGACGTGGCCACTCGTTATCCTGACGCTATTCCACTGAAGACGATTGACAGTATCCAAGTGGCGGAGGGTCTAGTGGAAATGTTTTCGCGTTATGGGTTCCCGAGGGAAGATTTGAGTGACCGGGGCTGGAACTTCACATCGGAACTAACGAAGGAGGTTAACCTCCTTTTGTCAGTAAGGCAATTTCTGACGACGCCTTACCATCCCATATGTATGGGCTTGTAGAGCTGTTCAACGGCACCCTCAAAAACATGATCAAGAAAATGTGCCAGGAGGGACCTACTGATTGGGATAGATATCTCCCAGCTCTTTTGTTCGCTTACCGCGAAGTACCGCAAACGAGTCTTGGTTTCTCGCCCTTTGAGATGTTATATGGAAGAACCGTTAGGAGCCCACTTGCAATACTCAAGGAGCTGTGGGCTAATAAAGAGATTGCGTCAGATCTCAAGACCACAGACACATACGTGTTTGAGTAGCGGGACAGGTTGAAGGAAACATGCAGGCTTGCACATCAAGGCCTGGAAAAGACCCGTGAACGCCGTAAGCGATATTACGAAAAGAAAGCCATTCACAGGAATCTGGATCCGGGCGACAGGGTTCTCGTCCTGCTACCCATGGATCATAATAAGTTACTGATGCATTGGAAGGGCCCATACCTTGTGACGCGGAAGAAAAGGGACATGGATTATGAGGTATTGATAGATGGCACTAAGAGGGTTTTCCATGTAAATATGCAGAAGAAATAAGAAAGAGGTTTCGTAAGGCGGTTCGCCCCCAGGGCAGCGTGTTCGGTAGTGGCTGAGGAGACAGGTGATGCTGCCGAGGTGCCCACGTTCAGTGGGAAGAAAAACGCAGGAGGGGATAAGGTACTGATGAAGCCCAATTTGAATGCAGACAGAGGATTACAGCTCTACTCCAAATCAAGGGGGAGACGTTTTGGGATAGGCTGAGCAAAACTGAGGTCATATGTTAAAAATTAGACTTGTATACAGATAGAGCTACCTGAACAGCTCTACGTATCTCTGGGATGTCTCTTGTTGTTGTTGCTGTGCTAATGTACGTATCTCTAGGATTTATGTTGTTGTTGTTGTTGCTGCTGTTGTTGGTGTTATGTGATCATACAAGGGAGTGGTTTGTGAACACGAACATGTTTATTAAGGATTCTGTACAGGCGGCGGCAGTGGTGTGTTAGTGTTCTGAAAACGCTGTTTGGTGTGCTCTGTTAATGGTGTTCGTTTGGTGTGTGCTGGACATCTTCGGTGTGGTGTGTGCTGAATCCAGAATCGCAACCGAATATAGTCGGCTGGCTGGATGGCTTGAAGATGAGGATGACGTGAGCAGTGTTTCATGGAAAAACTAATGAGAGAGGGGGCCCTTGTCACATATATTAAGGAGCCTAAATTAAATTTTAACGGAAAAAGGTGTGAAGAAGACGACGCGAATTAACCGAAGAATAAAGAAGAGGAAGAAGAAGCATTCGGTGAGGTGGAGAGAGATGATTGGAGGAAAAGAGAAAACGACGACAAGGCATACGGGGACTAACACCGAGGCTATAAAAAGGCGAGTGAGAGCGAGGCCCGGGAGGGAACAGCAGAGGAGCGGAGTCTCCGGCGGGTCAGGGACACTTTGGCTGGAAGAGAGCGACGCCGGCTACTGCTCCGGTGAACTCGCGTTCTACGACATCGCATCGTGGACTTCCAGCCGTGCCTAAGCCCGTTCCGGGGAGTCAACAGAGGACGCTACCACCTGCTACGGCCAGGGGTGTCTCCAGCGCTGTTTCCACCCACGCCAACAACACCGGCATCACCTCCACGGGCGCTTGGACTTGGAGCTTGTACGACGCAGCCAGCGACGCCAGCCCAAGCACGTCGAACGCTTCCAGCAACGCCAGCCCAAGCATGGCGAACGCCACCTCGACGCCGGCTACGGGATCTATACAACGCCGCAGCCACACCGAACCAACAGTGAACACGAACGCTGACCGCTAATAGTAGAACACTGGAAGTAGACGCTAGTAGCAGTGTGCCCGGGCCGTGTGTATTTTTAGCCTTTGTGTGTTGTGTTAGTTTTGTTAGTTTTGTTTTCTAGTGTGTATGTCACGTAGGCTGTATTTTAATGTGAGTTTGTGTGGGTACACCCGTCGCCTAGTCCACTCTTTCGGTCTGAGTGTTCTCCGGGGAGAAGAAGACGGCGATTAGTGGGCCGGCTGTCTGACACCGGTCCGTAATTTTCGGCTTTATTTTCTCTCCTCAGAGGTTTTCCAGTCTTTTTGCGTGTTTCCTCGACGTGCGACGACCTGGGGGTTCCTGGCCGCCGGCAAAAGCACGTCAAGCGACCTCCTCGGCGCTGTGCGCCGTATCAACGCCGACACGGAACATCACCGCCAGCTGAACTCCATGCTGCACTGATGGCAGCAGCGCCAGCGGCGGGTCCAGCGGCCCCTGTAGTTGCGGCTACAGACCAGGCCCCGACAAACAAGAGACTGCGCGACGACCAAGCCAGCAACGAGCCTCTGACCGACCATCCAGAGGACATGGACCAAGCATCATTTACAGTTGTATCGTACAAGAAAAAGAGAGCTACCGGTGTTCCTGTAGTTTTTAGGCCCACTGAGGAAGGAGGAAGCCTATGGAAAGCCAACCCCAACATTGTGGCTTCGGCGGTTGTAGCATCGGCTCAAGAAAGAGTCCTCAGCCATCGCATTCACAAGGATGGGAGCCTGATGCTTACAGTATCGACGCTGCCCGCCGCCAACCGTCTGCTCACGGTAACTAAGCTGGCTGGAGTGGCTGTAGAGGCCAGAGTCCCATACTCTTACATGGCAAGCTATGGCAAAATACAAGATGTACCTGTCACCTACACAGACGAAGATCTGCAGGAATATCTACGCGACCAAGGTGTCCTCTCAGCAAGGAGGCTAATCGCCTACACTCCTGAGGATGGTGGAAAGATAAAAGCGGTACGCCGTCACACAGTTATATTAGAATTCGCAAAAGATGCGCCGCTACCAAAACGAGTAACGCTGGGGTTCTGTAGTTACCCTGTAACTGAATACGTCGGAGCAGCAACTCAGTGCTATAAATGTCAGAGGCATGGCCACATATCAAGACACTGTAACTGCCCCGTGCGCTGCAAAGTGTGTGCTGGCCCCCACTCGCACAAAGAATGCACTTCGAGAGCGCAACCTAAATGCGCTAACTGCGGTGGCCCACACCCTGCTTCCTATGGAGGGTGTTATAAAAAGAAAGCAGCCACAGTTGCTCGCACGGCAGAGCAAACACAAGGGAAACCCCCTAAGCGCCATGAACCACCACCTAACCCCGACGTGGTTTTCACGACTACGGCAGCTCTTTCCGAGAATCAGTCAACTCAGCGTGGCAGAGCAGCTGACAAGACCTACGCAGATGCGGTAAAAAAGAAGCGTGGGAAGTCCGTTGGTTCTTCTCCTTCATCAAAGCTACTGCAACGCACTACACAAGACCCGACAAACAGCGTCGCTTGCTCTGACCCTAGGGCGCCACAACATGACAAGAAGATCAGCGGCAGGCAGCAAACCGGAAGCTCTGAACAAGATGTCACATGCCTACTGATTCCGATGCTGTTTGCAGCCATCAAGGCTCTTATCCGTGCAAACCCCTCGTCAGGAAGACTCCCAGAAGTAGAAGCTGTCCTTGCAATGGAGCCGTTGGTGTCGGTCTCCTACGCTCCGCAGGGGCGTAATACCACACGTCAGTAATGGCTTCCACAGCGAGAACTTCACCGCAGCTGACAATCCACAACATCTTTCGTACATGCACCATTTTTCAGTGGAACTCTCGCGGGCTACGCTCTAAACTCTCAGATTTCCGACAGCTCGTGCGAGCGTACCGCTTCCCCTTCATGGTCATCTGTGAATCACGCGTCGAGGAAACTTTCCGACTCAATGGATACTATTTCCATCATTCACAACGACCAGATAACGTCAGCAGATTGCTGATAGGCTTTCACAAGGATATCCCGGCCTCACCGGTTGATGTCCCGCCTCACAGCGACAATGAATACGTATGCGCTGTCACAGGTATTGCCGGACAACAGTACACTCTGACTGGAGTATATCTTGAGCCAGGCACGCCATTTGATGCTTTGAGACTTGAAGACTTGATAGCAAGGACGCCCTCTCCGCATATTATTTGCGGAGACTTCAATGCTCATAATGAAATTTGGGGAAGCTCACATATATGTGCCCGAGGTGCCAAGCTTGCAAAACTTCTCTCCAAGCATTCAGTTCAGCCATTAAATGACGGCAGCATCACCTACCTCCGAGGCCCGACGACTACCAGCAGCATCGACGTGACATTTGTCACAAGTTCATTCGCCCACAACTTTGGCTGGTGCACTGATTTGGAGACACGTGGAAGCGACCATTACCCAATCCTCATATCGGCTTTCCATGCGCAGAGGAACCCGAAGAAATTCCTTATAAACTCTACAGACTGGGACACATACAAGGACGCTGTAAGCAGGGGAGTTACTGCGGCAACTCGCAATGAGGAATTAGCATCGACAACTGCGTATTGCCTGAGGGCGAGTACACAACTTGCAACTAAAAATGATAACCTACCTTCAAATGATGACACATTCCAATGGCTTTGCGCTATACGCAGGCGAGCTGAAAGGAAAGCTCTGCGCACCAAAAGCCTCGATGACCTACGTGCATGCCGACGGGCACAACGTCACATTCGACGCTACATGGATAAACTCAGTCGGCAAAAGTGGCGTGACTTTTGTTCTACGCTGGATGTGCGCAAACCAGTAACCAATATTTGGCGGATAGTTAGAGGTATGCGCACGCCACTTCAACAACTCCACCCCTTCGCTGCACTCTCCCTTCACGAACAAAAATCTATAAAAGAAGTCTCAGAAGAATACTGCAAGCTGCTGTCGGCAGGGTCAGGGCATTCGACACTCTCCGCAGATGGTCAAACAGGCATCCCAAAGGCGGCAGTGCCAGCGTTAGACCTGCCTTTCACAATGGAAGAACTATCCACAGCTATCGCGGAGACAAACAGGCACACGTCTCCGGGTCATGATGAGGTGACCTATGACGCCATTGCAAAGCTACCCCACACCTCCCGTCTTCGACTCCTGGAGTATTAAAATTCTTCCTGGATGGCTGGTGAGGTCCCCACGGAATGGAAGCTGGCGAAAATCGTGCCCGTTTTGAAACCCTGTAAGCAGCTACGCACATTCCGGCCCATTGCCCTACTGAGCTGCGTAGGTAAGCTCATGGAGCGCATGATCTGCAAGCGCATAACTTGGTTCCTAGAAAGCCGAAATGAGTTCCCCCAAGAAATGAACGGGTTCCGTCAAAACAGGTCTGCGACTGACAATATCATCGCCCTCGTGTCATCAATTGAGGAGTACCTTCATGCTGGGTACATCCCAACAGCCGTTTTCCTAGACATCAAGGCCGATTTTGACTCCGTCTTTCACCATGCAATTCTCGCAGCCTTTGGCAGTCTTGGCCTTGGAGGAAGGCTATACAAGTGGATTGGGCATTATTTAAAAGAACACCAAATTTTTATTACCACTCCAAACGGTCCAACACGCTTTCACGCAGTGGAGAGGGGCGTACCACAGGGAGCGGTGCTCAGCCCTCTCCTGTTCAATATTGTCCTTATTCACATAAGAAGACACATTCCGCGAGGGGTCCGCATAACAATTTATGCTGATATCTGCATCTGAACCGCGTCGCGTTCGCGCTATTTTACCCAGCAACGTCTTCAGAAAGCACTATTGCACATTTCGATGTACCTGGCTACCAGAGGTCTTCGTCTCTCGCCAGAAAAGAGTGTTGCAATGGCGTTTACAAGAAAAACGATGACCCGATATCCGCTGCTCCAAGGCGGACGATCGCTGCCATATGTACGATCTCAGCGATTCCTGGGTGTTGTAATCGACTATAATCTGTCATGGTCACCTCAGATCAAAAAACTCCGTGCGTGGATTACTGCAGCATCGCAAGTGTTCAGGTTCATGGCGGGAACAAGGTGGGGTAGCATCTGCCGATCAATGCTTCTGCTTGAAAAAGCCTACGTTGAAGGAACCTTGCGCTACTGTCTACCAGTGCTTCAAAGATTATCTACATCAAGCAATAAGACTCAATGCCGCACGGAACAACTGCCTGCGAATATGTCTTGGCCTCCCAAAGGGTTCCTCTGCATCAGGAACAGTAGCGGAGGCAGGATGTCTCCCACTGGAGGTAATTGCCGCCCAGGAAACTATGCGTACCCATCTCCGCCATGTCCTGCAAGGGAAGAAGCACTTCCTACACCGTGTCCACCTAACTCACAGCAACTCTAGCTTTGGCCAGGCAGTGCAGCTCCTGCCCCTTCCTACTATTAATCAGCCTCAGAAACTACTACCTCTGGCCTTTCCTCCATGGACACTCTCTCCTCTAAAGGTGAAGAAGCCTGTTCCAGGTGTGAATGCAAAGAGCCGCATGCCACAGGCAGCACTTCTGCATGCTACTCTCGCCTACTTAATCGAAGAATATACGCAGCACACCCATATCTTCACCGATGGTTCAACTACAAAAGAAACTTCTTGTGGCCTTTATGTGCCCTCAACAGGCCATGCCCTTTCTTACCGGCTGCAGCGGAGGACCTCCTCTACAACAGCTGAGCTTCACGGCATTAAGGAAGCTGTTTCTTACATCCTGCGCCGAACCGCCGGCCGTTGGGTTATCTTCACCGATTCAAAAGCATCTCCGCAGATCCTGGCCAACCTGCTGAAGAAAACGAATCACCAGCCAGTTTCCCTGGACATTGGGTATATCCATCATTTTGCTATTGCCGCAGGCCACTGCATAACATTTCAGTGGGTACCAGCTCACTGTGGCATTATGGCTAATGAAAAAGCAGATGAAGCGGCCCGTAAGGGCCATCAACATCAGAGATACATTCGAAGTTTTCTCACGAAATCTGATGCGTCCCAAATGGCTAAAAGTTTTGCGTACGAAGAAACGTATCGGCTTTGGAGTTTACCGACACATCAGTACCAATTTCTTCACTCAATCGAACCACATCTTAGATCAAGACTCTCACCCAGAATTCCTCGACAACTCGAAACATTTTATCACCGACTTCGTCTGAATGCTGCATATACAAATGGCCTGCGATACCGTTTTGGACAAATGAACAGTCCGCATTGTGACAACTGTGCTTCGATAGAAACTGTGGAACATATCCTGCTTGAGTGCCCTGCGTATGCTAACGAGCGTGCGTACTATGAACATTGCATGCAGAGGCTCTGCCCAGTGCCCCTAACAACGGACAAAGTTTTAGGCCCCTTAGCCTGCTTCAGGCAACAGAGACTTGCAATGAGCTTTCTTTTTACATATTTAAAAGACATTGGACATCTCGATAAGCTCTAAATTCACTTGCAGGTTACCTTGATGCATTCATCTTGCAGTGAACTTCGTCAGCCCATTCGTCGGACTATGCACTTCATCATTCCATAGGTTACATCAATACTCGCCACTGCATCCTTAGTACCCATTTCATGGCTGCATTTTATCTTCGTTTTTTTTCCTACCTCTTCCACGCTGCTCTCCTTCAGTCTTTATCTCCCAAATTCCCCTCCCTACACAGAGTAGCATGCCAGCGACATTGAAACGCCGGATAAATTCTCTGTTTCTTCATTAAAGAGTCTCTCTCTCTCTCTCTCGGGGAGATCCGTGACAGAGGCTCGCGTTCATTAGCACAGCGTGGATTACGGCGTGACCGTCTGCGCAGCAGCTATGAGCATGCAGTTTTCTGGGATGCCTAGCCAAGACAGCTGGATTCTCGAATGCGACAGGAAAGCCCCAACCCCCAGCCACAACACTCAATAAGAATGTATAAAACTGCAGCAATTGTCGGTGGAACCTTGTGGACTCGATGGCTGCACCGCAGTTCAGTCAAATAGTTCACTCGTCTTCGCCATGCAGGCGTTCAAGCCCTTGATCGCCGGCGCATTGCTTCCATCCGCTATATACGCTCCCTGGTCGACCGTGGCAGCTCGCGTTCACTTGTCAGCATGGATAAAGGCGTGACCATCTGCGCAACAGCTATGAGCATGCAGTTTTCTGGGATGCCTACTCAAGACAGTTGGATCCTCGAATGCGACTGGAAAGCCCCACCGCCAGCCACAGCACTCAATGAACCGTGTATAAAACCGCAGCAATTGTCGGTGGAAACTTGTGGACTCGAATGCTGCACCGCAATTCAGTCAAATAGTCCACTCATCTTCGCCATGCAGGCGTGCAAGCCCTTGAACGCCTGCGCCTTGATACCAGCCGCTATATACACTCCCTGGTCGACTGCGACAGCTCGCGTTCATTGGCACAACGTGGATCACGGCGTGGCCATCTGCGCAGCAGCTATGAGTGTGCAGTTTTCTGAGATGCGTACTCAATAGAGCTGGATCCTCGAATACGACTGGATAGCCCAACCTCCATACACAGCCCTCAGTGAACCGTGTATAAAACAGCAGCAATTGTCGGTGGAACATTGTGGGCTCAATGGCTTGATTGGAATTCAGTCAACTAGTCCACTCGTTTTCGCCATGCAGGCGTTGAAGCCCTTGATCGCCGGCGCCTTGATACCAGCAGCTACATGCGCATCCTGGTGGACCGTGGCAGCTCGCGTTCACTTGCACAGCGTGGATTCCGGCGTCACCATCTGCGCAGCAGCTATGAACGTGCAGTTTTATTGGATGCCTACTCAAGACAGCTGTATCCTCGAATAACACTGGAAAACCCCCCTCAAGCCACAGCACTCAATGAACCATGTATAAAACAGCACCAATTCTCGGTGGAACCTTGAGGTCTCAATGGCTGGAACGGAATTTTGTCAAATAGTCCACTCGTCTTCGTCATGCAGTCGTTCAAGCCATTGATCGCCGGCGCATTGATTGTAGCAGCTATATACGCTCCATGGTCGACCGTGACAGATCGCGTTCATTGGCACAGCGTGGATTACGGCGTGACCATCTGCGCAGCAGATATAAGCGTACAGTTTTCTGGGATGCCTACTCAATACAGCTGGATCCTCCAATACGAATGGAAATCTCCACCTCCAGCCACAGAACTCAATGAACCATGCATAAAAGAGCAGCAATTGTCGGTGGAACCTTGTGGGCTCGATGGCTGGACCAGAATTTAGTCAAATAGTCCACTCGTCTTCGCCATGCAGGTGTTCAAGACCTTGATCGCTGGCGTCTTGATACCAGCAGCTAAACACGCTGCCAGGTAGACCGTGACAGCTCGCTTTCTTTGCACAGCGTAAATGATGGCGTGGCCATCTGCGCAGCAGCTATGAGCGTGCAGTTTTATAGGATGCCTACTCAAGACAGCCGGATCCTCGAATAAGACTGGAAACCCCCACCTCCAACCACAGTACTCCTTGAACCATGTATAAAATTCCAGCAATTATCGTAGGACCTTGTGGGATCGATGATGGGAACAGAATTTGTTCAAATTGTATACTCCTCTTCGCAATGAGGCGTTCAAGCTCTTTATCGCCGGAGCTTTGATTCCGGCGGCTATATACGCTCCCTGGTCGACCGTGACAGGTCACGTTCATTGGCACAGCTTGGATTACGGTGTGACCATCTGCGCAGCAGCTATGAGCCTGCAGTTTTCTTTGATGCCTACTCAAGACAGCTGGATCCTCGAATACGACAGGAAAGCCCACACCCCCAGCCACAACACTCAATGAACCATGTATAAAACAGCAGCAATTGACGGTGCAACCTTGTGGGCTCGATGACTGCACCGCAATTCAGTCAAATAGTCCACTCGTCTTCACCATGCAGGAGTTAAAGCCCTTGACGCCTGCGCCTTGATACCAGCACCTATATACGCTCCCTGGTCGACCGCGACAGCTCGCGTTCATTGGCACAGCGTGGATTACGGCGGTGGACATCTGCGCAGCATCTATGAGCGTGCAGTTTTTTTGGATGCCTACTTAAGACAGCTGGATCCTCGAATAAGGTTGGAAACCCCCGCCTCTAGCCACAGCATTCAATGAACCATGTATAAAAGGGCAGCAATTGTCAGTGGAACCTTGTGGGCTAGATGGCTGCACCAGCTTTTAGTCAAATAGTTAACTCGACTTCGCCATGCAGGCTTTCAAGCCCTTGATCGCCGGCGCCCTGATACCAGCAGCTATACAAGCTTGCTGGTCGACCGTGACAGCACGGCTTGATTTGCTCAGCGAGGATTACGGCGTGACCATCTGCGCAGCAACTATGAGCGTGCAGTTTTCTGGGATGCCTACTCAAGACAGCTGGATCCTCGAATACGACTGGAAAGCCCCACTTCGATTTAAAGCACTCACTGAACGTGTATAAAACTGCAGCAATTGTCGGTAGAACCTTGTGGGCTGAATGGCTGGAACAGAATTTAGTCAAATAGTCCACTCGTCTTCGCCATGCAGGCATTCAAGCTCTTGATCGCCGACGCCTTGATTCCAGCAGCTATATACGCTCCCTGGTCGACCGTGGCAGGTCGCGTTCACTTCCACAGCATGAACTGCCGGTCACCATCTGCGCAGCAGCTATGAGCATGCAGTTTTTTTTTATGCCTACTTAAGACAGCTGGATCCTCGAATAAGACTGGAAACCCCCGCATCTAGCCACAGCATTCAATGAACCATGTATAAAAGAGCAGCAATTGTCAGTGGAACCTTGTGGGCTCGATGGCTGCACCAGCTTTCAGTGGAATAGTTAATTCGTCTTCGCGATGCAGGCGTTCGAACCTTGTATCGCCGGCGCCTTGATATCAGTAGCTGTACACGCTCCCTGGTCGTACGTGACAGATCGCTTTCATTGGCACAGCGTGGATTATGGCGTGGCCATCTGCGCAGCAGATATAGCGTGCAGTTTTCTGGGATGCCTACACAAGACAGCTGGACCCTGGAATACGATTGGAAACCCCACCCTCCAGCCAAAGCACTCATTGAACCATGTATAAAACAGCAGAAATTGTCAGTGGAACCTTGGGGCTCGATGGCTGCATCGCAATTCAGTGAAATAGTCCACTCGTCTTCGCCATGCAGGCGTCCAAGCCCTTGATCGCCGACGCATTGATTCCAGCAGCTATATACTTCCCCTGGTGGATCGTGGCAGCTCCCGTTCACTTGCACAGCGTGGATTGCGGGTCACAATCTGCGCAGCAGCTATGAGCGTGCAGTTTTTTTTATGCCTACTCAAGACAGCTGGATCCTCGAATGCGAATGCGAAGCCCAGCGCCAGCCACAGCACTCAATGAATCATGTATAAAACAGCAGCAATTGTCGGCGGAACCTTGTGGACTCGATGGCTGCACCGCAATTCAGTCAAATAGTCCACTCGTCTTCGCCATGCAGGCGTTCAAGCCTTTTACCGCCGGCGCCTTCATATCAGCAGCTATACACGCTTCCTTGTCGACCATGACAGCTCGCGTTCATTTGTCAGCATGGATTAAGGCGTCACCATCTGGGCAGCAGCTATGAGCGTGGAGTTTTCTGGGATGCCTACTCAAGACAGCTGGATCCTCGAATGCGACTGGAAAGCCCCACCGCCAGCCACCCCTCAATGAACCATGTATAAAACAGCAGCAATTAACGGTGGAATCTTGTGGGCTCGGTGTCTGACCCCAATTCAGTCAAAAACACCACTCGTCATCGCCATGCAGGCGTTGAAGCCCTTGATCGCCGGCGCCTTCATACCAGCAGCTATACAAGCTTCCTGGTCGACCGTGACAGCTCCAGTTTATTTGCTCAGCGTGGATTACGACGTGACCATCTGCGCAGCAGCTATGAGCGTGCAGTTTTCTGGGATGCCTATTGAAGACAGCCGGATCCTCGAATACGAATGGACTCCCCCACCTCCAACCACAGCACTCCTTGAGCCATGTATATAACTCCAGCAATTGTCGGTAGAACCTTGAGGGCTCGATGGGTGGACCATAATTTGGTCAAATAGCCCACTTGTCTTCGCAATGCAGGCGTTTAAGCTATTGATCGCCGGCGCTTTGATTCCAGCGTCTATATACGCTCCCTGGTCGACCGTGACAGCTCGCGTTCATTGGCACAGCGTGGATTACGGCGTGACCATCTGCGGATCAGCGAAGAGCGTGCAGGTTTCTGGATGCCTACTCAAGACAGCTGGGTCCTCGAATACGACTGGAAAGCCCCACCTCTAGCCACAGCACTCAATGAACCATGTATAAAACAGCAGCAATTGTGGGTGGAACCTTGTGGGCTCAATGGCTGGATCGGAATTTAGTCAAATAGTCTACTCGTCTTCGCCATGCAGGCGTTCAAGCCCTTGATCGCCGGAGCATTGATTCTAGGAGCTCTATACGCTCCCTGGTCGACCGTGACAGGTCGCGTTCATTGGCACAGCGTGGATTACGGCGTGACCATCTGCGCAGCAGATATAAGCGTGCAGTATTCTGGGAAGCCTACTCAAGACAGCTGGATCCTCGAATACGAATGGAAATCTCCACCTCCAGCCACAGAACTCAATGAACCATGTATAAAAGAGCAGCAATTGTAGGTGGAACCTTGTGGGCTCGATGGCTGGACCAGAATTCAGTCAAATAGTTCACTCGTCTTCGCCATGCAGGTGTTCAAGACCTTGATCGCCGGCGCCTTGATTCCAGCAGCTAAACACGCTGCCTGGTCGAACGTGACAGCTCGCCTTCATTTGCACAGCGTGAATGATCGCGTGGCCATCTGCGCAGCAGCTATGAGCGTGCAGTTTTCTAGGATGCCTACTCAAGACAGCCGGATCCTCGAATAAGACTGGAAACCCCCACCTCCAACCACAGTACTCCTTGAACCATGTATAAAATTCCAGCAATTGTCGGTAGAACCTTGTGGGCTCGATGGCGGGAACAGAATTTGGTCAAATTGTACACTCGTCTTCGCAATGCAGGCGTTGAAGCTCTTGATCGCCTGCGCCTTGATACCAGCCCCTATATACGCTCCCTGGTCGACCGCGACAGCTCGCGTTCATTGGCACAGCGTGGATTACGGCGTGAACATCTGTGCAGCATCTATGAGCGTGCAGTTTTTTTGGATGCCCACTTACGACAGCTGGATCCTCGAATAAGATTGGAAACCCCCGCCTCTAGCCACAGCATTCAGTGAACCATGTATAAAAGGGCAGTAATTTTCAGTGGAACCTTGTGGACTAGATGGCTGCACCAGCTTTCAGTCAAATAGTTAACTCGTCTTCGCGATGCAGGCGTCCGAGCCTTGTATCGCCGGCGCCTTGATATCAGCAGCTATACACACTCCATGGTCGACCGTGACAGCTCGCGTTCATTTGTCAGCATGGAATAAGGCGTGACCATCTGCGCAGCAGCTATGAGCATACAGTTTTCAGGGATGCTTACTCAAGACAGCTGGATCCTCGAATACGACTGGAAAGCTTCACCGCCAGCCACCACTCAATGAACCATGTATAAAACAGAAGCAATTATTGGTGGGTTCTTGTGGGTTCGATGGCTCACCACAATTCCGTCAAAAACGCCACTCGTCTTCGCCATGCAGGCTTTGAAGCCCTTGATCACCGGCGTCTTGATACCAGCAGCTATAGACGCTCCCTAGTCGACCGTGACAGCTCGGGTTCATTTGCACAGCGTGGATTACGGCGTGACCATCTGCGCAGTAGCTATGAGCGTGCAGTTTTTGGGATGCCTACTCAAGACAGCTGGATACTCGAATACGACTGGAAAGCCCCACCTCCATCCACAGCCCTCAACGAACCATGTATAAAACAGCAGCAATTGTCAGTGGAACCTTGTGGGCTCGATGGCTGGACCAGAATTTAGTCAAATAGTTCACTCGTCTTCGCCATGCAGGCGTTCAAGCTCTTGATCGCCGACGCCTTGATTCCAGCAGCTATATACGCTCCCTGGTCGACCGTGGCAGGTTGCGTTCGCTTGCACAGCATGAACTGCCGGTCACCATCTGCGCAGCAGCTATGAGCATGCAGTTTTTTTGGATGCCTACTTAAGACAGCTGGATCCTCGAATAAGACTGGAAACCCCCGCCTCTAGCCACATCATTCAATGAACCATGTATAAAAGAGCAGCAATTGTCAGTGGAACCTTGTGGGCTCGATGGCTGCACCAGCTTTCAGTCAAATAGTTAACTCGTCTTCGCGATGCAGGCGTTCAAACCTTGTATCGCCGGCGCCTTGATATCAGTAGCTATACACGCTCCCTGGTCGTACGTGACAGATCGCTTTCATTGGCACAGCGTGGATTACGGCGTGGCCATCTGCGCAGCAGTTATAAGCGTGCAGTTTTCAGGGATGCCTACACAAGACAGCTGGACCCTGGAATACGATTGGAAACCCCAACATCCAGCCAAAGCACTCATTGAATCATGTATAAAACAGCAGAAATTGTCAGTGGAACCTTGGGGCTCGATGGCTGCATCGCAATTTAGTGAAATAGTCCACTCGTCTTCGCCATGCAGGCGTCCAAGCCCTTGATCGCCGACGCATTGATTCCAGCAGCTATATACTTCCCCTGGTCGATCGTGGCAGCTCCCGTTCACTTGCACAGTGTGGATTGCGGTTCACAATCTGCGCAGCAGCTATGAGTGTGCAGTTTTTTTATGCCTACTCAAGACAGCTGGATCCTCGAATGCGACTGGAAAGCCCCACCGCCAGCCACCACTCAATGAACCATGTATAAAACAGCAGCAATTATCGGTGGAATCTTGTGGGCTTGATGGCTCACCACAATTGAGTCAAAAACACCACTCGTCTTCGCCATGCAGGCTTTGACGCCCTTGATCGCCGGCGGCTTGATACCAGCAGCTATAGACGCCCCCTGGTCGACCGCGACAGCTCGGGTTCATTTGCACAGCGTGGATTACGGCGTGACCATCTGCACAGCAGCTATAATCGTGAAGTTTTATGGTATGCCTACTCAAGACAGCTGGATCCTCGAATACGACTGGAAAACCCCACCTTCATCCCAAGCCCTCAACGAACCATGTATAAAGCAGAAGCAATTGTCAGTGGAACTGTGTGGGCTCGATGGCTGCACCAGATTTCAGTCAAATAGTTCACTCGTCTTCGCGATGCAGATGTTCAAGCCTTGTATCGCCGGCGCCTTGATATCAGCAGCTTTACACGCTCCCTGGTCGACCGTGACAGCTCGCGTTCATTTGTCAGCATGGATCTGGTCCCAAGCAGCTCAACTTCTACAGAGCCGTACATATTGGCCACCTAAAAGCCAAGGTATAGGCTTGTTTTAACTGCTGGAGACCGGGACGTCTGCCCACAAGCTGTCACCAACCGATGTCACAGATGCGCCGACACCCATCCGGCAAATTCAACTACCACGTGCGGCTCCAAATGTATCGTGTGCGATGGCTCCCACTTCACGGGGTCCGGAAATGCAAAGTCCGGGTCGACCGGGCTGTCAACCCGAAATACACCAATGCTACAACCACCACAGACTATCCCGCCGGGTCTTCATCCACCGAGATCACGGCTCGGCAGTCCCGGTTTTTTTTTCTTTATTGCCTGGCTTGACACAGAAAATTGCACATAACAAACAATGATCACGCAGCCGGCTTCAGACTAACTGCAGAACCGGTTCCAGGTCCATCTCACGGAAAAGCCAACACAGGAGCCGGTCCGCCTTCTCGCCACTACCGGGAGCAAAAGCCCACCCCGCGGATAAACTGGTGAGCTAGAAGCCGGGACCTTCCTCGCTCGCTAAAGAGAATGAAGAGCTCAGAGCACAACAATTACAGCTACTTTTCAGGAGAGAACAGCCTACGGAGAAGTCGGTCCCCCCCCCCCCAACCCAGTACAAACCACGCCCAAGCAACTCACTCCTTCCCCTGCATCCACCTCCTCCTCACGCACTGCGTCACCTACTCACAACCCCCAGCGCAAGGCGCAAGCTGAATATGACCCCCCCCCCCCCCCAAACTCGGTAGACACAGATACGCTCACTTAGCTAACCTCGATAATCCAAAGCCTCGAACAAAACATGAACGCCCTACGTACTGATACTGCAGAATGGATGGCAAACATTACAGGCCGGATGGCTGCCGTCGAGCGACGTCAAGGTGCACATGGCTCAAATCCAATCCCACATATAAGGAACATTCATCATCCAGCCAAACGGCCCAATTCTCATAGACCCGTCAGTCGCCCCACAACATGGCTGCACAGCGTAGCTACATTCGAGTGTGGCAGTGGAATTGCAGGAGCTTCTGAGCAAAGCGCAAGAACCTGCAACTTCACCTCAGAAACCTCTCCGCAGACGAGATACCTACCGTTATAGCATTGCAAGAAACTCTAATTTCAAGCTTCGAAACTACACAGTTCAGGAGTCAACTAGCGTGCTGCCACGAACGCTACTAGCGACACTGGTTCACCGTAACATTACTGCAATTGAGAACGGTTTAGAGCTTGATGACATAGACGGCCTCCTTGTAGAACTCCTACGCCGCGGCACGCAAGGACAGCAGCCTCTTCATACTAAAGATGTAAAGCCCGCCAAAAGGCATTCCGGCAACTCTCATTGAAGCAATGCGCAAGGTACTCACGAGTGCGGACCACCTCGTTCAGATAATTGGCGACTTTAACGCCAACCACACCAGTGGGGGCTACCGTAAAAACTGTCGCTAAGGCACCTCGGTTCGGACTTTCATCCAGAACGAAGGCTTATCCCTTCTCAACGACGTAGCCCAACCCACAGGGATCCGAACAAGTATTCAACACAACATCAGCCCGGACCTAACCCTCTCAGAACACCTCCCTAACAGTCATTGGACAAACACGCAGCACTCGTTCAGTAGTGATCATTATACACTCAGCACCGATCTCAACCTCACAACCTTAGTCCAGGTTAGAAAACGACGCCTGGAGGTAGTGGATTGGGACAAGTTCCGTCAAATTGGACGAGACGTCCCACACACCATCACAGATCTGGACACCTGGCCACAAACCCTCACAAATGACGTCGCTGGGGCCGCATCCACTATCCCTGGCATCCCAAATGCAGAGACGGCAGACAATTGCTTGCTACATCTTTCGGAAGCGCATGCCAACCTTCATAAAAGGTGCCTCGCTCACATAAACAATCGGCAACTCAAGCGGCGTACAGCCGTGCTCGTAAAGGAGATTGAAGCACATGCAAGCCAACTGGCAGACCACCAATAAGGCCAGCTGTGCGATCATATGAGCGGCAACCTCGGCCTCAAAGACACTTGGACATTTCTTTGTTGCTTGCTCGAACCAGGAGGGACAAAGCCAATGCAAATAAAAAATGTCAACCGAATTCTGCACAAGCTCCCTCTACAGGATGACGTCTTGTTAGATGCCCTTAAAGCACAAAACCTTACCACAACTCCACCTACCCCGCTCCCTACTTACACCGGCGGCCCCACTACTACATAGATGAGGACATTTCGACATGGGAAGTTAAAGCCGCCATGCAGAAACTACGCACCACTTGGGCCCCGGGGGCAGGCAAAATAAACAAGATGCTCAGGAATCTGCCCATAACTACAGCGCAAACGACAGGACAGAGATGAAGAAGGGACGCCACACAGCGCTGTTATGGATCATCGTAAACACCAACTCGCCCAACAAATGCTTTAGGAATCTGGACGAGTGCTCCATACAGGCTATAACAGGCCTCTTCAAGAGGTGCTGGCAAGATGGAGCGGTGCCAGCCCAATGAACGCATTCCCGCCTAACCTTTATTCCGAAACCAGGCAAACCTCTAGATCTAAAAAAACCCACGCCCGATCTCACTCATCCTCAATAGGCAAACTGTTCGAACATGTGGTCCTGGAACGCCTACAGAACCATATGACGATCACGACCCCATGGCCAGGATTCTGGTTCATGCGCCTCTAGTTCACAAAGCCGCCAACACGCGACGCGTGAAGTTGAGCGCCTTCTCCTTCCCTTACAATCTCCCTCCCTGTATCGGGCCTGCACTATCTGCCTTATCGTAACAGCGCACTGACTGCCTTATCATGTCTTCCCGGTGCCCCTCCCCATCATCTATATAAAAGCGTACCAAGAAACCCTACGGGTGCTTCTTGTTCCTGCCACGATGTAGTTGCCTCCGTTCCCTAGTTCGACACACATCACGTTACATGGTGTCAGAAGTGGGATCGACCGACAACGATGGAACTTCTGAAGGCGCCGCCACCCTTGCGAATGACCGGCAACCTCTCTGAAAATCGGAGACGCTTCAAGCAGACGTTCGACCTGTTCCTGCAGGCAACCACAACGAAGGAGCAACCTCGAAGCGAAGCTGCAAAAGCCACGCTCCTGCTAAGCATAGCCGGCGATGAAGCGCTCGACGTGTTCAACACGTTCAAGTTCGAAGCCGCAGAAAGCAAGGACGACTACGCAACGCTCGTGGGGAAGTTCGAGTCCTACTGTACCGAGGTGAGCAATGAAGTTCACGAACGTTATGTGTTTCGCTCAAGGAAGCAGGCAGAGGAAAAACCATATGAAAAGTTCGCTCGGGACCTTAAAAATCAAGCCGCGCAATGCAATTTCGGAGAACAGCGAGATTCATTGATCAGGGATCAGATCGTCTTTGGCACGAATGACTCAAAGCTGCGCGAGAAAATGCTTCGAGAAAAGTCTTTAACATTGCAGAAAGCTGAAGAACTGTGCAAAGTGGCAGAATGTCTGGATCAACGAAACGTGGTCTGGAAAGCTGCGGACGACCGCGTCGATGCTGTTACAAGGCACGCGCCATCATCGCGAAGCAAAAGTAGTGATGAGTGCAGTAAGCAGTACCGCTGCAAAAAGTGCAATCGACGGCACAGGCCCAGACAGTGCCCAGCCTATGGGAAAAGGTGTAATGAATGCCGCAAGCTGCACCACTTCGCGTTGTGCTGTCAAGGAACCCTCGAGTGAGCAAAGACAGCAGTGACGATGACTTTGACATTCTAGAAGTTGGAACTTGCAAAGGAAGCACCAAAGACTGGGTAGTCGAAGCTAAAGTTGCTGAAAGAAATATTTTTTCAAAGTAGACACCAGGTCGCAGGCATGCCTGCTACCGTTCTCTGTGTACCGCAAGCTTCACGAGACTGAAATGTTACAGCCTACAAGTGCGGTGCTGCGAGCTTACACCGGAGGCGTCATAACTCACTTCGGGACGACGACACAGGAAGTAACTATTGGTAACGCTTCCACCACCGTGAAGTTCTTCGTCGTGAAGAATGACCGTCATGCCATTCTTGGACTGGATGCAAGCGGAGCCTTAGGACTTGTCCAGCGCACGGTGGCCACTGTAAGTGCTTCGGAGTACGAAGCAATTAAGAATTTCAGACATGTCTTCTAGGGGTTAGGCTGCCTGAAGCGACCCTACAGCACGGTCATGCAACTGTCTGCGGTGCCAGTCGCCCAACCAGCCCGGCGGGTTTCACTGTCCCTGCGACAGCCACTTCGGGAAGAGCTGCAAAGAATGGAGCGTGCGGGAATCATCGTGAAAGAGGATGGCCCCACAGACTGGGTAAGCCCCTTGGTCTTGGTCAAGAAAAAAGATGGCAAACTTAGGGTTTGCATGGACCCAAAAAAATTAAACGAGCACGAAAAAAGGCAGCATTACCAGCTCCCATAGCGTGAAGACATGGAAGGAGAATTGGCCCGCGCAGCCTATTCTAGCTGTTTGGACGCTAATTCTGGTTTTCACCAGATACCACTTGACGAGAAGACGTCAAAAATATGCACTTTTGCTACCCCCTTTGGAAGATATCGTTATCTCCGATTGCCGTTCGGCATTTCATCGGCTCCCGAAGTGTTTCAAGAACTGATGAGCGAAATCTTCGATGGCCTTGCAGGTGTACATGTGTACATCGACGATATTTTGGTCTGGGGCGCAACCAAACAAGAACATGATCAAAGACTAGTGGCAGTCATGAAAGCTGCTGGGAAAGCTGGACTAACGTTCAATGCAGAAAAATACAAGTTTAGCGTCACTGAAGTGCAGTTTCTAGGTGATATCATCACTCACAGGGGCATCTCGCCAAACCCGAAACTTGTTAAAAGTTTGCTGCAGACGCCCGTGCCCAAGACCATATCCGATGTTCAACGCATGCTCGGTGTGCTGAACTATTTTGGCAAATACGTTCTGCGCCAGTCGCAGCGTACTGCGTCACTGCGAGCGCTTATCAAACCGCATTTCGTGTTAGAGTGGACTGAAAACCACATGAGGGAGTGGAAAAGTGTCGTGCAGATTCTAAGCACGACGCCCGTGCTAGCCATTTTGATCCCCGAAAAGAATCGAAGATCACTTGTGATGCTTCAAAAGACGGCATAGGTGCAGCGCTGTTGCAGTGTCACAACGGCCAATGGCGGCCCGTGGCATATGCATCTCGTGTGCTAACGCAAGCTGAGCAGCGTTATGCACAAATTGAAAAGGAGGCGCTCAGCATTTCATATGGCTGCGATAAGTTTTATCAGTTCGTTTACGGACAAAAGATTCTCATCGAGACAGACCACAAACCTCTCTTGTCCATAGCTGCAGAAGGAATATGTGACATGCCTCCCCGTCTCCAAAGGTTCTTTTTAAAACTTTTCAAGTACGACTTTGTATTGCATTATGTCCCGGGAAAGCACCTCATCTTGGCAGACATGCTGTCACGATCATCTCCGGTTGCTCAGGGCGACAGCACTGGCACCACGGACGACGTGGAAGTACACGCAGTTGCTGTTCTGTGCTACATGGTCACGGATGCAACACGTCAAAGGCTGATAAATGCAACAGCTCAGGACGACTACCTGCAGGCAGTCATCTCTTGCCTGTTAACTGGCGAGAGCATCGAAGGGGAACTAAAGCCATTTTCATCTGAGCTTTCTGTCGTAGATGGTATTTTGTTAAAAGGCACGAAAGTGCTCATACCAAAAAGCATGCGGCGTGATATTTTAGCAAGAATTCATGCTGGGCATCTGGGACTGCAGAAATGCAAAGAAAGGGATCGTCGTCTTGTTTTTTGGCCCGGTCTCAGCAGTGACATCACGATTTTGATCCAGAGTTGCACCACTTGCCGCGAATTTGCATGCAAGCAACCGCAAGAACCACTGCTGATGCGCCCAGTCCCTGAATGTGCGTGGTATCGAGTTGGCGTAGATATTTTTTCTTTTGGAGGAAGTTCGTACATCGTGGCGCTTGATGCTCTTTCCAACTTCCCAGAAGTAGAGAAACTTGTGGATACTACGACAACGACGGCAATCGCGGCACTGAGTGCTATGTTCGCGAGGTACAGCGTACCGCTTGAAGTGTGCACAGATAATGGGCCCTAGTTTGCAAGCCACGAGTTCGCAGTCCTCGCTACCCACAATCCAATGGACTGGCAGAGAAGGGTTTCCAGGCTGTGAAGCGTATCCTGAAAAAAAGTGAACGCTCACGGGAAGACTTCTGGCTAGGTCTGCTGGCGTACTGCTGTACGCCGCTGGAAGACGGCCGGTCACCTGGGGAACTTCTTCAAGGGAGATGCCTGAGAGCTAATCTTCCAGATTTTGCTGCTGTGCCGACAACTGCGGTGAAGAAGCACCTTCAGAAAAAAAAGCGGAAAGCCACTACCACCTCTGCCTAAAGGATCAGTCGTGAGGTTCGGGGATAAATCATGGTCAAAAAAAGGCATAGTCGTCGCCACTACTGCTCCCAGGTCCTACGAAGTGCAAGCCGAGGATCGTCGGGTCTTTAGGCGCAACGGACGACATCTTCTGCAAAGCCGTGAGAGGTGTGCAACAGACATTAGTGACGGCGATAGTGATTCGCTCGAGCATGAACCTGTGGACCCCGGCCCAACTGCTCCAGACATCACGACTGCTGCCACAGCGCTATCCTATGCTCTCTCACTCCAGCAACAGCCCGCCGTCAACAGCACAGAGTCCGCAAGTGCTGCGCGCCACATGTCAACACCTTCTCGTGAGCCAGCACCGGCCCCAAGAAGGTCGGCTCGTACAGTCAAGCCACCGCAACGACTTCATTACGATGCTGAATTTAATCAAGTATCCTGAACTTTGTTTTCATTACCCCTCAGGGGATGTATCGGGGTGCACTACCTGCCTTATCGTTACAGCGCAATGACTGCCTTATCATGTCGTGCCGGTGCCCCGCCCCATCATCTATATAAAGGCGTACCAATAAACCCTACGGGAGCTTCTTGTTCCTGCCACGATGTGGTTACCTCCGTTCCTTAGTTCGACACACATCACGTTACACTCCCTGGTTTGGGAGAGAGACGCCGATAAGCTTACCGCATTGTCCACTTCGCGCATTGTCGCGCATTGTTCGCGCTCCCCTCACACCGGGGAGCTTCCCGAGCTGTGGGGGGGGGGGGGGGGGAGGGGCGGGTTTGCATTTCTGTTTCTTTTTTTCTTTCTTACCCAGCGTGTTCAAGGGGGACAGACTGTGCGGCTCCCCTACTCATTCCCTTGGCTGGGTTGTAAGAAAACGAAAACAGTCGGGTCGCGGCTAACGCGGCATACTCGCGCCATCTTTGTCTGATGTTGAGCGGTCATCTGTCAAAAAATATGCCGGCCCGTCACTGCCTGGAAGACGTTGAAGTAACCAGCTTTAAGTGCCAACTCCAAGGGCCCTTCCTGGGCGTACGCGTCCGGCGGCGGCGCTCTTGGTGTACGCGGGAACGGGCGTCGAAAAGGGGCGCCTCGCCGAGAATCGCTGGCGTCTTCTGCAATGCGCATGCGCAAACCAGTTTTGGCGTGCACCAAGAGCGCCGACGCTGAGCGCGTACGCCAACGCAGGGCGCTTGGAGTTCGCACTTTAGCTGTGTGGTTTACTAGAATTGACATGAATGAGATTAAAGTGAAGGGACACCAATGGAAATACCAATTTGACATCTTGCATTTGTAATTGATGTAACCAATCAATCACCAATTCGATATACTCATGGTGTTGCCAGTCAATCACAAAATTGGTTGCAAAATTGTTTTGCTTAGGAGGCTGCCATCTTGAGTTCGTCGGACTTAGAAAATTGCACACCGAAGGGAGCTGGTAGCAGAGAAACGTGATGAGTAAGACCTCACGCTCTTAAAACTACTGCAACTATGGACATCACACAAGAAATGGTCCGCTTCCCGGCTTTATTTTTTACGGCTACATAAAAGCTGCTGTGGGTGACAAAGACGAGTCTTACTTTATCGGTAATCACTCGTATGCTTTCATGGCATGACCCCTGCGAACCAGAGAATGAGGCGATGAAAGATGATGATGACGACGATATAGGTAACTCCTACCAACAAGCACTTTATCATAGCGTGGGATGCCACGGCTGTGGCCCAGTGGTATGAAGCGTACGGAAACAAAGAATGCCCATTTTGGCGGCGTTGGCCACAATCCCTATCTGCACTCGTGGTTGCAATTTTCCTTTTTTTTAGTACCGTCACACGAATTTCGGAAGGTTTCGCTTCAGTCTGCTGAATGTGGGAGCGGGATGAATTTCTGCGCTAAAACTGTATTCGGAAGCTCATTACGATCATTGTTTAAAAAATAATAAAATATCGGGAAGCTTTAAACCTGGGACGCTTTTTTCGACAAAATTTGCGAGGCAGAGAGCGCCGCGACGCGTCGGCGCTCAGCTGGAGATACATAAAGCAAAAAAGCGACGTGCGGTATCGCACAATGCTAAAGTTTAATGTCATCAACGAGGGGCAAGCACTTCTAAGCGAGAAGGCCTGCCAAAGCAGCGACGCTGATCCTTCTGTTAGTGGTAAAATTTGATTTCGGAGCCGCTGCATTAACTGTAAGATGCGGGCATAGTTATCTAAAAGAGTTAGCGTGTTCGATTGAACGAAGCCGGCCTAAATTGGGTTGCCCGCCCAGCCGCGAACACCACCAGGGGCGCGGTTTTACTCCGACGCGGACACCTCGAGGAAACACGACCATTTCCATCCGACATTAGGTCATGTCCTCATAAAAAAAGAGACATTTTATGCTGGATGAATCGCTTATCTTCAAGAAAGTCACGCTTCCGTGCACGGCGACACACTTCCTAGTTTTGTTAGCCAGGAAGCCGCTCTGTTACACACCTGTACATGAGGATGAGTCAACCTGCGTACACACACATGACGCGGCCACTCCTTTCCTTTATTTTTTTTAAAACGCCGCATTTTCTTGCACAAATTCTCACCGAACAAGGTAACAAGTCGTAAGTCTTAACAAGCACGCGCTCACGTTTCCCCGCTGAGCGGTATACGAGCACAGTGACATCACGACTAAAAGAATAAAAGAATAGTGGCGCCATGCGTACTCAAAGCAATGTAAAAATATATGGCAATAAAGAATAAGATATCTGGCATTCTGCAGGGGTAACCGAGTCTCATAATAAACTGCCCATCTCCAACCCAGAACTTTAATATTAACCCAATGTTTCGAAGCCGACTCGGCTCCTTCATCAGGGGTGACGAGGGCAGTAGCTAGCGTCTGTAAGTATGAAGGGGAGGAGGGGGTCAAATCAACGAAAGCTGTGATGCGAAAGGCGTGGGAGGAAGGGGTTTAGCTGTTAATCACGCTGGCGCACTGCATTCAGGTGATGACTGGCGACTTTTTTTCGTTGAGTTGAAGAGCGAAGTCCCTGGGCATATACTGCGAACAGGTTTCCTTTTGTGCGGTTGATATTGTTCGGGGTGGTTTGAATATGCCAGGATTCCAGAAGGAAACTTTTGTGGTAATTTGTTTCGGTTCCGAGGATGCAGGTTTCTTCGAAGTTGATTCTACGGTCTGAGTCCTCGGAATGTTCGGCTACAGGATTGCTCAAACTTGCGGACGTTGCGGACGTCATTTTTATGTTGCCGAATTCTTTGTTTGAGATTTTTTATTTCTCCGTTGTAGCTTGCGTCGCAGTCGGCGCAAGGAACTTTGCAGACAATTCCATGGGCTCTTTCTCTCCGCGGCCGGTCTTTATGAACAGGTAGTCAAAGCGCAACAGTGTTTGTGGGCTTGTGCTCCACCTGGAGACCCCCTTTCTTCAGGAACTGGGCGATGGTTTCGCTGACACTTCCGACATAAGGTACAGTGACGTATTTTGGTGGTGGCGTTGGTCCTCGTGCGTTGATTTCTCTGCGCAAGTTGTTGTGGTTTTGACGTCGAATGGTTTTTTGAATAAAGTTTTTTAGCTAGCCGTTCATGAAGAGTTCTTCGAATATCGTGCATTGCTCTCTTTTTCTGTCAAGTTTTGTGCTTGTTCTGCAGATGAGACTGAGATGTGCAGTTTATTATAAGTCTTTAAACCCAACCAGACAGGCAAATCTGTCAAAATGTTTAGTTTTTTTTTAACCGAGTCTCCTGATTTTTGTGTTGTACTTAGCGGTGTTCTTTTGTTTTTGATATAGTGTCGTTGGAGACTCGATGCACCGTGCTCGACCCCTTTCGTCACCAAATGATCTCTAGTGAAATGGGCAGTTTGCTCCATTCGACTCATTTCTTGCCACACAAGGTGAAAACACGTGCTTTTTGAAGCTGTCGCCAATTACGTGGCCGCAGAAGGGTCTTGCCCATTCACAATGGTCGGTTTTATTTTGTACTGTACACAGGCCATGACAAGGAACGTTGTAAAGGCTCTAAGTAAAAGCCTTTCAGCGTGCAGTCTTTTTCATTGAGTGAGCAGGTGAGAACCATGGCCACTCGATGATGCGATTCCATCAAGCGGCCGCATTGGTACCAACCGCTGCCTCCACAAGCTGGAAGAACAGCGGGCTAACGGGGTCGCATTTTTTATTCTGGCACTGAGGCTTCAATTTTGGATTTTGACGTCGTCTGTCTGTATGTCTGAGATTTACTTGACCTGAAATAAAATAATCGAAAATATTTTTCGGCCGCGAGTGAGTCTCGAACCCGGGGCGGCGAGAACACATCAGTTTTGCTGGTTAGACAACTACAACACCGCCACAGCCACACATTCAGCGTCCTAAAATACCAGTCTATTGCCTTGTGTTTTGGATGTCGTCTTCTTCACCTGCATCCGTGCTCAACGGAACCGAATACCGAAACAGCACTGAAAACCGCTGTGCTTGCGCTTCTAGTTGCTTTGGCCGAAACCACGCTAAACCTTCCGAAATTTGTTTTTGTGCCACTGTTTACCTGTGTGATGCGCTGCGCTTTTAACAAAGCTGGTGGAATTCCTTAGGTTGGTGGAAGGAATTAAAGAATGTAACTGATCTTCTGCACAAGCTCTGATGTCATTTTTGGGAGACTTTTGTCCGTGTGTGGAAGACCCTTTGCCGGGACTGGCACATGAGCGGTTGTAAGTTTTTTTTTTTGACAACCTGGAGACAAGAGTGTGTCCCTGACCTTTCCGGGCCGTTTTCGCAAAGGCACCGTCTTCGCCGTGCTTCAAACCGTAGGGAGGAGAAACATAACGCAGAAACAACGCACGATATTCAAAGAAAATATCATGAATGGCTACCCAAAAAATTTTATTGAAAAAAACCATTCGACTTCAAAAACACTACAATATGCGCCAAGAAATCAACTCACAAGGACCAGCGCCACCACCAAAATACGTCTCTTTCTTTGCCTTATGTCGGAGGCGTCAGCGAAACCATCGCCCGAATCTTGAAAAAAGGGGGTCTCCAGGTTTCGCACAAGCCCACAAACACTGTTGTGTTTTGCCTACCTGTTCCCAAAGACCGGCCGCCGAGAGAAGAAGCCCAAGGCATTGTCTACAAAA
Source organism: Amblyomma americanum (assembly GCF_052857255.1). Taxonomy (NCBI): domain Eukaryota; kingdom Metazoa; phylum Arthropoda; class Arachnida; order Ixodida; family Ixodidae; genus Amblyomma; species Amblyomma americanum. The sequence goes on along the minus strand of NC_135500.1, from coordinate 3,002,349 downwards.
TTCCTTGCGCCGACTGCGACGCAAGCTACATCGGCGCAACCAAAAATCTCAAAGAAAGAATACGGCAAGACGTCCGCAACTTCGCAAGAGAGGGCATTCCTGTAGCCGAACATTCCGCGGACTCAGACCATATAATCAACTTCGAAGAAACCAGCATCCTCGGTACCGAAACAAATTACTAAAAAAGGCTCCTTCTCGAATCCTGGCCAATCCAAACCACCCCGAACAACATTAACCGCACAAAAGGAAACCGGCCCCCAGTATAGGCCCCGGGACTTCATTCTTCAACTCAACGAAAGCAAGTCGCCATTGACCGCATCGCCACAGTGCGACAACGTGACTCACAGCCTTAAGCCCCATTCCACCCCCTCCCCCACGCCTTTCACATCAAAGCTTTTGTTCATTTGACCACCTGCTCCCCTCCATACTTAAAGAAGCTAGCTACTGCCCTCATACCTCTGTCACACGGCATTCCTCGAAGGCCTTTTCTGCAAAGGCCACCAAAGGAGCGAAAGCAGCGACGCACCTACACGGTGTAGCCCAGAGGTGAAACAGTCGTTCAGGCTTAGCACCCGCTGCTGTGCTCGAGGCGGCTGAAGTGAGTGTTTTAAAATTAAAGTGGGGTATTCTTTTCATTCGTTGCGCTCAGACAATTTTTTTTATTCTGATAGCTTCCTTAAAAGTATTGCAAGAGCTACTGTCATCATCAGCAGCACGTATTGTGTATTGTCTTGGCCACCAGGAGCACTCGGTTTTGCTGCAACACTTTCACTGTCTTGAAATCTGTGCATAGAATATAAACTCCCGCACCAAAAACAAAGTCAGACACACCTTTCCTGTAGCTCCGTTCGGCTGTCCGTGTAGCTCTGGAAAAAGAATTTTTCCCTACCTATGTACCTGCTCACATCCTTGGCCCTTCACGTTACCGCCCCTCACCCTTCTTCATCCGTTTGATGCTGCGAACAGTGGGCCTTGTTCTCGTACCTTTTCTGGGAGGAACATTGCCAAAAATTGTGTCTGAAAGGTAGGGTGAAATTCAAGCAAGTTTTGGTTAAGACGATTCCGAATTCTTTCTTATTTGTCCCAAAATCCGCGACAACAGCAACGACATATCGCTTTTAGCATGCTGCTCGAGGACGGTGTGTGATTCCTTCCCCAGTGCCGCCGTGTACCAATTAACTGATTTCCAATGGGCACAAGCTTTCTCGAAGCCTGGCGCTTGGTTCCTTTGAGTTAAAGGGCTTGGAAAATGCTCTTTCACCTAATCTTGTGTTGAAGAAAACACTTTATCCCATTGCTCTTGGCAAGAGGTTGCCATTGCACTATTAAAACTCATCACCAGCAAAAGAAAATATTTCCAAGAAATGAATGCCCAAGATTCTTCACTCGATGTATCATCCAAAACCGAAAAGGAAGCAACGCAAACAGCTCTGTATGCCTACGCTAAGGACACGCCAGTGGCAAAAACGCGCATGCAGTTCGCACGCGAAAGGTGTCAGCGAAAGCTTGGCCAGTATTGTCAGAAAGGAAGGGATGCAGACTACACACAAGCCGGCCACCGTTATCGGAAGCCTCCTCTGCCCCTTCAAATACAGTTATCCTACAGAAAAGGCCTAAGGCGTGGTATGTAAAATACTCTGCTTCGAGTGCTTGGTATCGTAGGCTGTGAAAACCAATCAAGGCCAATTTAGAAGTCGCGGGAGGATGTTAATCGTTCCCTGGAAATGGCACCATCTTCGTACACCCGTGGTCGGTGCAACTCCCCCGGAGCCGCACCTCGAAGAAGTAATAGTTTGCAATCGCGTCATAGACAACAGTTGATGAAAATACAAGTAACCTAAAAATGTTGCGGGCCCGGCGAATGCTATCTAATATCTCAAGTGCCGGAACTGCAACCGGCAGAATTAAAGGCATAGAGAGAGGATACCGAGAAGTACATAGGAGAGCGACAGCAAAAAAATAAAAAGGCGGGGGTAAGCTTGCACCCCATATGCAAAAAAAATTAATATGTTCGCGCCACTCATCCGAGAGTGCCTATAAGGGCTGTTGCACATATTCGCAACACTGTAAATTCACTGCATATTCAGGGCCGCGCGCACGTAGCGTCCTGTCACTAATTAATCATGCGACTGCCACATTGCACAAGCAGGCTGGGTTTACAGCCCAGCTGCCGCGCTGGAGAAACCCAGTAAGCTTTGAAACCTCGTGTTATACGACAATAACTTCCGTTCATTTCGCAGCAAGTTTCAATAGTAATCAAGAACATTTAATTAATGTTTGACTCTTGATTGCTGCTCTGGGTAACGGCGTATTTTACTTGCACGCCGAACAGATGGCGCAGTCTTCAGAATACTTCCCAGCATGCCATTCTATGAAGTCTTCGTTAGCGGTTCATAGTTTACGTGCACCATTGATATAATTGCCGAAACTAGCATCGATTACAGCAATGGTAAAGCCCTTATCGACGGCGAACAATCGAATCATGGGATGCACTTTACCAACATAGAAAAAATTTTGTGAACTACCTCACTACTAATTGTTACATTGGACCACCTACTGCCATAAAACGCAGCATCAGGTTTGCCGCCTGCCACTTACAACTTTCACTTCAAGGCATCCGTGCTGCACTTTTTCCACATCGACAAAACTTTCGAAGAGCTGTCTGCTATTGAGCCTAATAATATTATTGTTCGATTGTAGTCAGGAGAAAGGAAAAAAAGCCGCGTGCGCGGCTTTTTTTCCTTTCTTCTCAGCCATTGTACATGACTGAAATAAATGCAAAATGAAATGAAATGCAAATGCAGTGCAAGACCCATATACAAGTATCGGTGAGTGAGCACTAAGTATTAGCGTCCGGGAATTTCATTCCCTCGGAGTTTCGGAGTTTCATTGTTATGCACTGTTAATGCGCACGAAATTCCACTATCACCAATGCCCGTGTGGTCACTGTACGCGCTCAATTAAAAGCGTACCTGTCAAGCAAAAGAGTCTCCTTATAGTTTCCTCTGTATACCTCATAAAAGGCATGCGTTTTCTTATTGTAGCATTTTATGTAGCAGCCCATGGTCATAGCCTCACTCAGATGAGGGCACTTTTGATAAAAGTGGGCATTCGTATGGCACGGCTCAACCTCCCAAAGCAAACTACCAAAACAGGGACACTGCAGCAAAGACGTGCGCCTTGCCAAAACACCGAGAGAGGGCGCCACGCGCTTCTTACCGATGCTGAGAATGCATGAGCAATAGAAAAACAGCACAGGAAATCTTGTGGTTCATTAAAATGTAACATACATTATATTTCTTTAAAGTTAGGACATTACGCTACCTGAAGCTCCGAGAACTTGTCGATATATTGTAAATTAGGGCGGTGGTGAGCGATAAGGTGAAGTCAAGTGCGGTATTTTTCAGGGCCTCGCCATAGGCTCCATGCTATCGCAGCTTATTGCGGATGGTAAACGCAGCATGTAAGCTACATTGCTGAAACTCTACTAAAATAAATTTTAAGAAAAGTTTAACATCTTGGCCAGAGAGCTATTCTCTAACTTCTATGGGCGACGAGGTATTAATTTTTATTTTTCATCGCCATTGAGTTACGCGCCGCCGCGCCGCCGGCTGTCACGAGATAGCGCGACCGGTTTTTCGAGGCGCATGGACCAGAATCCTGGAGATGACTCTCCCACACGATGATTGGCTTCCGCAGTCATCTTTAAACACAGGACGTTATGCTTCAGACATCGAAAGAAGCCCTCCACCCCCGAAATGCAAACCGCACGCGAGAAATACTCGCTTTGGACCTAACCAAAGCCTTTGACAACGTCAACCACAACCCCTCCTAGAAGCGCTCTCGGCACTGGGAACCGGCGCGCGCACCTTCAAATACAGTTAAGGTTTTCTAAGACACCGCACAGCAGTAATCTGCTTCTGGTCTCTTTCCTCCCCAACCTTCACACTCAGCAGCAAAAGCACCCCGCAAGGGTCAGTCCTCTCGCTGCTGCTCTTCAACATTACACTCATTCCCATGGCCAAGGAGTTAAACGCAGTACCTAATCCCTCGCACTCCTTCTAAGCCGACGACAATACACTGTGGACAACCACAAGAAATGCCGGAGCAATCAAAAAAACATTGCAGGCTGGTGCCGACCTGGTGCCAGCGCATGCTGCAGCCGACGGCCTGGCCTGCTCCCCTACCAAATCCGAGCTACTCATTGTTCGACCCCCTAGATGCAGGACGAACCTAGGCCCCCCGCTTCCAATAAAACTTATGTTGGACGGCACCCCCATTCCAGAAGTGAAAAAGGTCCGAATACTAGGCATTCTACACCAGAGCAATGGCGAGGACACCGTCACGATAACCAAACTCACAAACACCGTCCAGGGGCATGAGAGAACATGACCTCCGTCGCCTAGTTCAAGTATTCGTCGTCATCCGCATAGTATACTCTCTCCCATATCTCTTCCTCACGAGAGCTGAAGAGAAAACCAATGTCCTGATTCGCCAGGCATACAAGGCCGCACTCAACCTCCCTCGACACACAACCAACGAACGGCTCTTATTCATGGGCATACCTAACACACTAGCCGAGCTTACAGAAGCTCACCAGACGGCACAACTTGAACGTCTCTCCTCCACCCCTACAGGCCTCAGCATCCTTAAGAACCTAGGTTTTAACCCAACCAACACTCTCCGTCCTACATACCCCACCCCCGGGGCCACCCAATAGCTTCTAACAGTGCATCCACTCCCCAAAACATGCACCCAGTTCGCCACCAAGCTCGACGCGCCGCAAGAGCCCAGGCGCAGCACAAACGTTATAACCAACACCCCTGAGTGGCATACATCACTCAGCCGGCCTTTGCCATTTGTGCAATCAGCCACAACCTTTCACCTCTAGCACCTGTATCAGTTCTAACGCGCACCTCGCGTGAAGCCGAGGAAGCTGCGATTGCCCTTGCGATTTCCTCCACCACTACCACACCCGTATTTAGTGGCTCAAAAACCGCGGTCAGAAACTTTGCAAACGGGCGGACGCATGCCGTCGCCCATAAAATTCTCAACTCCTCTCAGCCCCCTACTAGGCCCATCCAACTTTATATCGGTCCCCGAGCACGCGGGCCATCCAGGCAACGAAGCCGCCCATGACACCGCTCGAGCGTACCTAAGCCGAGCAGGGCAAGCTGCCTTGCCAGGGAGCGCCCGTGACCGAATGATCACATACCACGAAATTTCACTCCACTACAGAGCAACGACTCCACTATCCTCCGCCTCACAAATACACTCAATTACAGCAGGTGACCTGGCGCCAGCTGCAATCTCGCACTGTTCTCTCCCCCGCCCTTTTAGCACTAATGCACCCAGGGCTGTTCTCTCCACAGTGTACCCTATGCGGAGCCCCAAGAGCTGATTTCCACCACATACTATACATATGCTCTGAGTTCCAGCCGCCATCAGAGTGGCGACTCACTGACCTCGAGCGATGGGAGGTCGCGGTTGTCAACTCCTACCCAGCTGTCCAAAAGCAGCTAAGCAGCTGGTGGGCTGGGCTTCGGAAGTTGCCGGACGTCACCGACTGCCAGCCACTTCACGAGACCTAGAGCCAACCCAAGAATAACCTAAAATATGGCTCAATAATTATTAAAGTTTATCGCCGCCACCACCGCTCTCACCGACTTCTGGTCATCATCATCATCATCATCATCAGCCCTACTACACCCACTGCAGGGCAAAGGCCTCTCCCATGTCTCTCCAATTAACCCTATCCTTTGACAGCTGCATCCACCCTTTGCCTGCAAACTTCTTAATCTCATCCGCCCATCTAACCTTCTGCCGCCCCCTGCTACGCTTACTTTCTCTTGGAACCCACTCCGTTACCCTTAAAGACCAGCGGTTATCTTGCCTTCGCATTACATGCCCTGCCCAAGCCCATTTCTTTCTCTTGATTTCGACTAGGATGTCATTAACCCGTGTTTGTTCCCTCACCCTCTCTGCCCGCTTCCGATCTCTTAACGTTACACCTATCATTTTTCTTTCCATGGCTCGCTGCGTTGTCCTTAATTTAAGCTGAACTTTTTTCGTTAGCCTCCACGTTTCTGCCCCGTAGGTGAGTACCGGTAAGATTATGCTGTTGTACACTTTCCTCTTGAGGGAAATTGGTAAACTGCCACTCATGATCTGCGAGAATTTGCCATATGCGCTCCACCCCATTCTTATCCTTCTAGTTATCTCCCTCTCATGATCCGGATCAGCTGTAACTACCTGCCCTAAGTAGACGTATTCCGGCACAATTTCTAGGCTCTCGCTGCCAATTGTGAACTGCTGTTCCCTTGCTAGGCTGTTGAACATTACCTTGGTTTTCTGCATGTTAATTTTTAGACCCATCGATCTGCTCTGCCTGTCTAACTCGTTGATCATGATTTGCAGTTCACCTCCTGAGTGACTCAGCAAGGCAATGTCATCAGCAAATCTCAGATTATTTAGGTATTCTCCATTTATTCTTATTCCCAACTGTTCCCAATTCAGGCCTCGAAATACCTCCTGCAAACATGCGGTGAACAGCATTGGCGAGATCGTGTCTCCTTGCCTGACGCCCTTCCTTATTGGAATTTTATTGCTGACTTTATGGAGGACTATAGTAGCTGTGCAGTTGCTATATATATCTTCCAGTATTTTGACATAAGGCTCTTCTACCCCCTGATTACGCAATGCCTGTATGACTGCTGAGGTTTCCACTGAGTCGAATGCTTTCTCGTAATCAATGAAAGCTATATATAGAGGTTGGTTATATTCTGCGCATTTCTCTATCACCTGATTGATAGAGTGAATATGATCTATTGTAGAATATCCTTTACGAAAGCCTGCCTGATCATTTGGTTGATTAAAGTCTAACGTTGCCCTGACTCTATTAGCGATTACCTTAGTAAATACTTTGTAGGCAACGGATAGTAAGCTGATCGGCCTGTAATTTTTCAAGTCCTTGGCGTCTCCCTTCTTATGAATTAAGATAATGTTTGCATTCTTCCAAGCTTCTGGTACAGTCGAGGTCATAAGGCATTGCGTATACAGGGTGGCTAGTTTTTCTAGCACGATGTCCCCTCCATCCTTCAACAGATCTGCTGTTACCTGATCCTCCCCAGCTGCTTTTCCCCTTTTCATTGCTTCTAAGGCTTTCTTTACTCCATCTTTCGTTACTGGCGGGATGACGCATTGCTGTGCACTGCTGGCTTTCTCATTAGCGTTCTGATTACATTGGCTACTGTACAGGTCTGTGTAGAACTCTTCGGCTACGTTAACTATCTTATCCATATTGCTAATGACATTGCCCTGCTTGTCTCTTAATGCATACATCTGGTTTTTACCTATGCCTAGTTTCCTCTTCACTGTTTTTAGGCTACCTCCGTTCTTTAGAGCATGCTCGATTCTCTCCATATTAAACTTCCTTATGTCGGCTACCTTGCGCTTATTTATTAACTTTGATAGCTCCGTTAGTTCTATTCTATCGGTAGTGTTAGATGCCTTCATGTTTTGGCGCTTCTTAATCAGATCTTTCGTCACCTGAGATAGCTTCCCGGTATCTTTTTTTCGAACTGTCCTACCGCCTACTTCTACTGCGCACTTCGTAATTATTGATGTCAGGTTATCGTGTATTGAATGAACATCAAGATCATCTTCCTCAGTTAAAGCCGAGTATCTGTTTTGCAGCGCTATCCTAAACTCCTGTGCTTTCCCTCTTACGGCTAACTCGTTAATGGTCTTCTTCTTTGCTAGCTTCTTCCGTTCCCTCTTCAAGTCTAAGCTAATTCTAGACCTTACCATTCTATGGTCGCTGCAACGCACCCTTCCGAGGACGGCCACATCCTGAATGATGCCAGGTTTAGCGCATAGTATGAAGTCAATTTCATTTTTAATCTCACCATTGGGGCTCTTCCAGGTCCACTTCCTGTTTTCTCGTTTGCGGAAGAAGGTATTCATGATCCGTAAATTATTTCTATCCGCGAATTCGACTAATAACTCTCCCCTGCTATTTCTAGAGCCTATTCCATAGTCACCTACCGCGTGGTCGTCAGCCTGCTTCTTGCCCACCTTCGCATTGAAGTCGCCCATCAGTACAGTGTACTGCGATTTTACTCTATTCATTGCTGATTCTACGTCCTCATAGAAGCTTTCAACGGTCTGGTCATCATGGCTGGATGTGGGTGCGTAGGCCTGCACCACTTTCAGCTTGTACCTCCTATTCAGCCTAATTACTATAGCTGCTACCCTCTCATTAATACTGTAGAGCTCCTCTACGTTGCCAGCTATATCCTTATTAATGAGGAAACCCACACCTAGTTCTCGTCTACCCTCTAACCCGCGATAGCACAGTATGTGTCCGTCCTTTAGTACTGTATACTCCTCACCTGTCCTCCTAACTTCGCTAAGCCCTATCACATCCCATTTAATTCCCGCTAGTTCCTCGAACAGCACTGCTAGGCTAGCCTCACTAGCTAAAGTTCTAGCGTTAAACGTTGCCAGGTTCAGATTCCAATGGCGGCCTGTCCGGAGCCAGAGATTCTTAGCACCCTCCGCTGCGTCACAGGTCTGACCGCCGCCGTGGTCAGTTGCTCTGCAGCCGCTGGGGACTGAGGGCCGAGGGTTAATTGGTTTGATCATAGAAGGTTGTGGCCAAGTACTACACCAGGGTGGCCAAATCCTGCTCTGGTGAGAGAGTGCGTTGTCGGTTCTGGTCACCGAGATAAGGCCGCACTCCAGGCCTGGTTATGCAATTCCATCGACACGCGGATTTTTTTTTTTAAAACCGGTGGAGAATTGCGCGGCACCAGGATTTGAACCCCGGTCCTCTTGCACGCGAGGCGGATGTTCTACCTCTACTTCTGGTAGGACCGCCTAAATGATTTGCGGCGCCAGAAGAGAAACGCCGCAGTCTTTGCAGAAATCGCGGAGGTGTTCCGGGCCCTCGGGTTCCATCGCACAGCAGCAGAGGTGTGCCACAAGATTAGAAACGACGCAGATACGCAGATATACCGATTCAGCTACGGATTTAGCTGCTGCTGAACCCGACTGCACAGTGTTGCTGGACATCACCATGTTATGTCTGTCGGCGGAACATTTGGCGCCATCTAACGCACAGGAGGGAAACTTCTCAATGAGCTTTGAATATGCCCGTGTAGCACTGGATGTGTCAAAATTGCTTGAAAATCTCGATGCAGATCGAGTTCAATGAGGATCGAAAGTGCCCGTGTGACAGGGGTAATACTGCCCCCGACTGTCTGCCGATGTCGCACATTATGTGAAAACCTGCCGAGGCTGTCAGTGACGAAAGACCCCTTCAACCCGACCAGCAGAATTTCTAAAGCTCCACTGAACCCACCCTCGGGGCCCTTTCAGCAGATCGGCATGGACTTGCTTAGCCCTTCCCGGCAGTCAACGTCTCCAAATAAGTGGATCGTTATAGCGACCGACCCCATGGCCTGCTACGCCGAGGGAAAACAGCAGCAGAAGTCGCCAAATTTTTTCTACCGTGCAATCTTCTGCGACACGGCGCCCCCGATGTGTTCATCACGGACATAGGAACAGCATTCACGGCGGAACTGACGCAGGCAATTCTGCGTTACAGCCAAACCAGCCACGAGGGGACAACTTTATACTATCCGCATTCCAACGGACTGACCGAGCGCCTGAACAAGACCATTGCCGATATGTTCGCCATTACGTCGATTCCGAACACAAGACCTGGGACGTCATCCTGCCTTACATCGTCTTCGCCTACAGCACCACGGTGCAGGAGACCACCCAGATGACTAATTTTAGGCGCGCTCATGACAGGGAGGCCAAGACCACGCTAGATGCCATGCTGCCCAACGTTACCGAAGAAGCTAACGTCGACGTTGCAGTCTACCTTCAACGCGCAGTAGAGGCGGAAGACTTGCCTGGTTACGGTTCAAAAACCAGTAGCGGACCGACGCCAGACGCTACAAGCTACGAAGACGCAACACTAAATACAAGCCAGGAGACCGAGTCTAGCTTTGGACGCCCGTTCGCCGCCGCGGATTGAGTGAAAAGCTTTTGCGCCGCTATTTTCTCCCGTACAAAGTTCTTCGTCGGCTATAGGTGAACTGGAGTGTGAAGTCGTCCCTGGAGATATGACTGCATCCTAGCGACGCCGCGTACAACCAGATATTGTCTATCGCGTTCGTCTAAATCCCTGTTATGCGCTCTAAAGGACACTGGTTTGCACATTCGGTGTTTAATTTTGCACAGTCCGTTTTATCTGGTTCTAGTCGCTTTATGTTTTAAAGCATCGGGTCGATGCTTCTTTGAGACGGGAGTAATGCCGCCATTCTTTGTAGTGTTTGTTCGTTTATTCTTCAAACCTGCCGGCACGCTGCTTGATCGCTTTTTTTGTGATGTAAGACCAGAGCAGATCAGTCTCGACTGACGACATCCAGGTGGAGCCGATACTAAGTTGTTTCACAATGTTGTAGCAACTTCGCACGCTGTATCCAGAAAGTTCGCTATCAGCTTCAAATTGAGCACAGCCGAGAGCGGCGGGCATTTTGTTCGACAACCGCCGAGCACGCATGTTGCTGAGCCGCCACCGAGTGGTTCAATCCGCTGTGGGGGCAAGTCAGCCCAATAAAGAGCTTTTTATAGACGCCATTTTAACTGTCTTTATGCTCTCTGGATAGCAATCTGCACTACGGGACAATATGCACGCTTGTGCGCACTGTAGTTGTATATTCAATGTTTGTTTTGGCCCTCTCAGTGTTTATTTTGCCCGCAGGTTTTTTTCTTCGTTTTGAAGCACCGAGGCTACGCTTCTTTAAGAGGGGGTAACCATGCAAACCTTTCCAATGATTGTTTGTTCATTTTTTAAAGGTGCCGGCATATGAATTTATTCGGGGTGCAAAACACAACCTGCCTTACCTCGATTCGTCGTATCCAGGCGGGGCTAATTCTGCTTTTTTCTGTACTATTGTGGTCACTTTGCACGCCGTATCTCGAAAGTTAGCTGTCAGCTTCGAACTGAGCGCGGCCGAGAGCGCCGGAACATCTGTTAGACGACCGCCGAAGGCACTTGTTCACGAAGTGTGCTGTGGGGGTATTATATTCTATCCCTACTTCTTGTGGGAAAATTTACACTGGGCAGACGGGGCAATGTTTGAACGAGCGACTCAGGGAACATGGCAGAACGCTGCGCTTAGGTACAGGGAGCAACCTGGCCATACATGTCAAGGAGTGCCAAAATTGCTCAGCTTTGCTGAATAATGCTACCATTATCGGCCGCGGGAAGTTCAGGCACGAGCGCGAGCTGTTAGAAGCGTTTTTAATAAAAAAGAACGAGCGTTTTTGTATCAGCGACCCATCTGTTATTCTCACTGACAAAGAATGGAATTTTTTATCTGGCTAGCAATTACGTCCGGACTTTGTTGAATGTGGCATGTATGTGCGCCGGCGCAAGTGGTGGCTATAAATATCTGGTGGAACCTTAATAAATTCAGTTGAAAGTCCGGCGACAGTCTGTGTGCGTCTTCCTCTGGCCTTGCGTCTTCTCTCGCTGCTTTTTTTTTCACGTCAACATGTACCAACTCGCCCAACAATTCACGCTTCAGAACTTGTGGCCACCGCCACCGCTGAGTCATTCCGTTTTTTGTGGGCGGAAGACATCCGCATAAACAGTTCTCTATGGAAGCCTTGTTTGGTGTCTTCCTGACTCCCGGCCTGCCGTCACCACTACGTGGCAATATATACGATGTATTCGTTTTTAGGCTAAAAAACGAGCCGTCGCAATGTATACCCTCCAAACTGGTTCTGGCATTTACCGTGTACCTGTAATCCAGTCTTTTTAGGGAAGGTGGTGACAGCTGATCCGAATCGTGAGAAGGAAATAACTATAAGGATAAGAATGGCGTGGTGCGCATATGGCAGGTTCTCTCAGATCATGAATGGCAGTCTACCAATATCCCTCAAGAGCAAGATATACAACAGCTGTATCTTGCCGGTACTCACGTATGGAGCAGAAACGTGGAAGCTAACGTAAAGGGTTCGACGTAAGTTAAGGACAACGCAGCGAGCTATGGAAAGAAAAATGATAGGTGTAAATTTAAAAGACCGAAGCGGGCAGAGTGGATGAGGGAACAAGAACGTATTAACGACATCCTAATCAAAATAAAAAAGAAGACATGGGCTTAGGCGGCGCATGTAATTCGAAGACAAGTTGCTGGTCCGTAAGGGTAACGAAGTGGATTCTAAGAGAAGGCAAGCATAGCAGAGTGCGGCAGAAAGGGGGGTGGATGAGATAAAGATGTTTCTGGGGATACAGTGGGTGCAGGTAACAAATTATAGGGTTAATTAGAGAGCCACGGGAAAGGCGTTTGCCCTGCAGTGGGTGTAGTCACACTGATAGATAGATATTCTTTATTCAGACAACGTCTCGAGTGCAGAGGCAAAAGGCATATGTTATCTGCCTGACGGGGCACAAGCAACCGTCGCACAGCTCAGAATAGGCAGCAAAAGGAACAAGAACTTCGTGCACTTATTGCATAGAGAACGCGCTTTCCTCATTGTTTACTTTGTTTTAAAAGTAAACAATGAGGAAAGTCCATACTTTTGCAATTACTAAATTAAGCACTGAATAGTTACAATGTATGAATGAAGTCAGAAATGCAAGGAAACTAGTAGTCAACGAAACTGCAGAAACAATGAATATTTCTATCAACAACCCATTAATCGCTAGAACAAGAAAGCAGGTAATTTGAAGCATGGGCAGATGTGATCTGCCTGACGGGGCCCAAGCCACCGTCGCACAGCTCGGAATAGGCAGCAAAATGAACAAGAACTTCGTGCACTTATTGCATATAGAACGCGCTTTCCTCATCGTTCACTTCGTTTTAAAAGTAAACAATGAAGAAAGTGCATACATTTGAATGACTAAATTAAGCACTGAATAGTTACAAGGTATGAATGAAGTCAGAAATGCAAGGAAATTTACACAGTCAACGAAAAGCAGAAACAATGAATATTTCTATCAACAACCCATTAGTCGATAGAATAAGAAAGCAGGTAATATGAAGCATAGGCAGATGTGATCTGCCTGACGGGGCACAAGCAACCGTCGCACAGCTCAGAATAGGCAGCAAAAGGAACAAGAACTTCGTGCACTTATTGCATAGAGAACGCGCTTTCCTCATTGTTCACTTTGTTTTAAAAGTAAACAATGAGGAAAGTGCATACTTTTGCAATGACTAAATTAAGCACAGAATAGTTACAAGGTATGAATGGAGTCAGAAATGCAAGGAAGTTTACACAGTCAACGAAACAGCAGAAACAATGAATATTTCTATCAACAACCTATTAATCGCTAGTACAAGAAAGCAGGTAATATGAAGCATAGGCAGTTGTGATCTGCCTGACGGGGCCCAAGCAATCGTCGCACAGCTCAGATTAGGCAGCAAAAGGAACAAGAACTTCGTGCACTTATTGCATAGAGAACGCGCTTTCCTCATTGTTCACTTTGTTTTAAAAGTAAACAATGAGGAAAGTGCATACTTTTGCAATGACTAAATTAAGCACAGAATAGTTACAAGGTATGAATGGAGTCAGAAATGCAAGGAAGTTGACACAGTAAACGAAACAGCAGAAACAATGAATATTTCTATCAACAACCTATTAATCGCTAGTACAAGAAAGCAGGTAATATGAAGCATAGGCAGTTGTGATCTGCCTGACGGGGCCCAAGCAACCGTCGCACAGCTCAGAATAGGCAGCAAAAGGAACAAGAACTTCGTGCACTTATTACATAGAGAGCGCGCTTTCCTCAGTGTTCACTTTGTTTTAAAAGTAAACAATGAGGAAAGTGCTTACTTTTGCAATGACTAAATTAAGCACTGAAAAGTTAAAAGGTATGAATGAAGTCAGAAATGCAAAGAAATTTACATAGTCAACGAAACAGCGGAAACAATTAATATTTCTATCAACAACCCATTAATTGCTAGAACAAGAAAGCAGGTAATATGAAGCATAGGCAGATGTGATCTGCCTAACGGGGACCAAGCAACCGTCGCACAGCTCAGAATAGGCAGCCAAATGAACAAGAACTTGATGCACTTATTACATAGAGAACGCAGTTTTTAAAACAATGTAAACAATGTGGAAAGTGCATACTTTTGAAATGACTAAATTATACACTGAATAGATACAAGGTATGCATGAACTCAGAAATGCAAGAAAATTTACACTGTCAACGAAACAGCAGAAATGACCATGATGATGATAGCAGCAGATGATGATGATAAAGCCCGTTTTCCAATACCCGCATCTTGTGTTTCTACTAAGGATAGTATGTGTAACCTTTTACATTATACTGAGCAACCACCTTGTTCAGTATTTACATGGGCACTTTCAGAATTTTTTCAGACAACATGCCAGCTTGTTTCTGTATGTGTCAACATTGATTGGTTTCAGGCCAACTCTGCAAGGTTTTTGTACATTGCTGTATTCTGGCTTGATCAATTTTGTCATTGCAATATGAGCTCAGGGTTGACTACTAAAATAACTGCTGGGCGGAGGTCTCTGTGCAAAAAACAAAGCCTTGAAACATGATTGAATAAAAACCATATTGTTTCACGGTCACTTGTCTGTGAAACCCAGAACTGCTACAGTTACAATTGCTCTTAAACATTCTAATTTACTGGGGAAGATCATAATTTCCACGTGTCCTTGGATGTATTTTTGGAAGCACGGTGCTAAAATATGTTTAATGTTTTATGCATGCATGAATCGGACACACATTCCTTATAGCAATGAATAAGGAAAGTGTCTTTTGCAATAATAGCTATCTGGGCAGATGGTGAGGAGGCCTGGTTACATTACAGTGAAAACTACTGCACATGGGTTAATGAAAATGCTGCAAAATAAAATTAATTAAATGCAACTATAAAGGTGATATGCTAGTGGCAAAAACTGAATGATGGTTTGACCTGTACTTGATCTTATCTATTTGAGAAATCAATGTGAATTTCCTGGTTGTAATTACCAAGGATTGTATGTACTGGTAACCTAGCTTGTTAGTCCCGTTCTCTGTACGAATCGCGTCGTTGTCTTGAAGTCGTTATTGCAGGTTCGGGGTAGCGCAGCTTTTGACGGGGGCACTCTTCAGATATAAGAGGGCAAAAATCCTACACCGTTGAGAGATCGGTTAAAAATGGGCGTTTAACACGTGAGACAAGCCGAGCAGCGATCGAAAAAGAAGCTGTACATGATCTCTGCGTGCTGCCTTTCCTCACTCTCAAAAACAGAGGTCGCGCAAAAGATTATGGTTTCTCACGGCGCTGTTTCCGATGAAGCTCGCCTGCGGTGGTTGAAAGCTTGTTGTGAATGCATTCGCGGACGTCAGAGTCGGTCGCGCCGAGATCAACAGGTATCACAGCAGATCGCGGTTTTACCTTCGATAAAATTCTCGCAGCTAAAAATGACTTGATGTGTCTCGAGTGAGCCACAATCAACGCGGGCATTTCTACCGCAAGATATCCCCGTGTTTTTCCACGACACATACCTGTGCCGCCGCTCGGGTGAGCGCACGGGCGGCAGTGCCGGGCGCGCCAATCATAAGGCTTGAGTCGTCCGGCTCGTGGACAAGCAACAAAGGGATAACCAACACCACTTCCGACTACGCAAGTCGCAAAGAAGGATCCAAGTGCTCCCCAAAAACGGTCGTACAGCGACCTTAAGGTTGTCTTTCAGCAGCTCAAGGGAAAAAGAACGAGACAAGTGCAAAGAAACAGCGCTGAACTTACAACTGTGTCGAGTCGTAAGTTCAGCGCTGTGTCTGTGCACTTGTATCGTTATTTCTCTCTTGCGCTGCTGAAAAACAATGTCACACCAACTTTCCCAAGCTTCTACAGTATCGCCCTTAAGGTGTCCGCGGAGATTATTGAGAACTACTACGCCATCTCCTGTTTTGCGCAGCTTATTTATTCATTTATTGCTTCACGTTGGTGGTGGTGGTGGTGGTGAAAGCATTTATTTGAATATTGCAGAGAGGTTGCGTGGGGAGCACTCCCTAGTGGGCCGCTCCCCTTACAGTACTAGGTGGAGTCGCTTATTCAGGGACCCCATTGGTCTGGGCCGCCACTCGAGCTCGCTGAATTAGGGCTTGTTTGGCCGGTAGGTCCAGGCAGCTGAGCAGGGCCGCCTCCCAGTTCTCTCGGGTAGGGGATGGGGTTAGGGGCGGAAGAGAAGGATTGTGTTGGCATGTCCAGACCATGTGGAACGTGTCAGCCACCTCCCCACAGAAAGAGTAGATGCCAGAGAAAGAAGTGTCGAAATGTGTGAGCACTGCCGGGCACAGTAGAGTGTTAGTAAAAAGTCTAAGCAGTATTCTCTCGTCCGCTTTCCCTAGCCCCTTGAGAGGAGCCGGGTACTGACGGTGCGAGTCCCGGTAATAAGCGGAGATATCTTTGAAAGTTAACAGAGGATGCGAGTCCTGGTACAGATCGGTAGGGTCTACGTCGGGGGCCCGGTTAGTGAGTGCGCGGGCGACCGAGTTGGCGACCTCATTCCCTGGTAGGACCTGGTGGCCTGGAGTCCAAATGAGAAATCGTGTCGTGGGGCCCTGATCCCGAGCTGCTCTCCGAAGTATTCGTTGCGCTGTTGGCGTTGTCCAGCCTAGTTCATAATTCTGGCAAGTCCCTCGCGAGTCAGATATGATGAATTTAGATTCAGCGTAGGAGGCGACTAGGGCGATTGCTACCTCCTCCGCGTGGGTTGTGCTTAGTGCCTTAAAGGTGAGACCGTTCACCTGTCTTCCCTCGTGAACGACTGCGGCCGTGTACCATCCTCCCCTGGAATGATGTGGGCCCGCAACATCTACATGAAAAACGCTGTGTTTGGAGCCATAATGGCGGTGCAGGGCATTCGCCCACGCCTGACGCCGTTCATTGTTGTTCTCTCTGTCGATTTTGGTAGGAAGGGGTCGAACACGAAGGGCGCCTCTCCATAGTTCTGGCACTCGTACACTTTCCTCAATGTGATGGTCATGTTGTATACGTAGCCGGCCCAGTAGGCAACCACCGGGCACGGTCTGGGCAAGACGCGTGTATTGATTAGTGAGGTGCGCCTCGCGCAGCTCCCGATAGGTGTTCACCACCTCCAGTGCAAGAAGCCTCGCATTTGAGGTAGAGACCGGGAGGTCGAGCGCCCTTTTGATCATCTTGCGGAGAGTAACCTCCAAGATGTCTTCGTCATGCTTGCGCAAGTGCAGGTATGGAGTCCAATATAGAATTCGACTCGTCACAAAAACAAGGGCGAGTCGCCTCGCATCCCTACTTCTGAGGCCCCCACGCTTGTTGGAGACGCGGCGGACCATGCGGCCCACTTGATCGCCAACCTGGCGAAGCTTGGCTATGGTTGTGTCAGCGCGACGGTTCTGGTGAATAAATAGTCCGAGGACTCAAATCTCAGTGGCTTCGTGTATGGGTCCGCTAGCCAGAGAGAGAAGTATTGGGGTCTTGCATCTCTGCGAGGGGCGGAGATGTACGAATTCTGATTTCTGAGGAGAGCACTGGAGACCAATGTACGTAGCATAGCGTTCCACTACGCTTGCCGCTGTTTGCAGGCGTTCTTCCAGTTACCAATGTTGCCCTCTGTTGCCCAAATGGTGATGTCGTCGGCATATAGCGCATGCTGTTCACCTTCAATCTCAGCCAGTTGGGCAGGGAAATGGAGCATTGGAGATTCAAGAGTAGTGGAGACAGCACTGCGCCTTGTGGTGGGCCCCGTGTACCCATAGTGTAAGGACCGTGCTCCTTGTCCTTAATGCGGATAATGGCTTCGCGGTCCGTTAGGAAATGTTTAATGTAATTAAAAGTGTTGTATCCACAGTGTGTCTCGCTGAGGTGAGAGAGAATGACGCTGTGTTTCACGTTGTGGAAGGCACTCTTCAAATCCAAGGTGAGAACCACCTTGTCATTATGAGGGTGCTCGACAGGCGTGAGTACCTCGTGGCTGAGTTGAAGCAAAATGTCTTGTGCCGACTTGTGAGGCCGGAATCCAAACATCGTGTCTGCTAAAGTGTTACGGGCCTCCAGATATTGGGAGAGGCGATCTCGAACCATGGCCTCCATAAGCTTGCCCACACAAGACGTTAAAGACTTGGGTCGGAGATGATCGGTATTGATGGGCTTGCCTGCCTTTGGGATGAAGGTGACGAGAGCCGTTTTCCGTTCTAGGGGGAGGGGTGTATCGTTTTTCCAGTTTGCGTTGTTGTATTCTAGCAGGGCCTCATACGCCGGCTAAGAAAGGTTGGCCAAAAGCTTGACCGTAACCTTGTCCCTGCCCGGCGCGGTACCCCATCTCATTTTAGCAAGAGCCGCCCGCAGATCGTGGAGCTGGAACGGACGATCCAGATCCGGATTATCTCTGCCTGCATAGAGATATTCCTGTCCACAGGGGTCTTGGACTTGACACAGATACTGATCCCGTAAAGTCTGGGCAAGTTGGTCCGTATTACCTTTGAAATTTTGAATCGCTCGTTGCAGATGTTTCTGTGTTTCTGCGCGGGTAATAGTTGGATCTATCAGGCTACGGAATAGCTTCCAAGTGTTGCGACTAGACATTTGTCTAGCAACAGAGTTATAGCGATCCACCCAGTTTGAATCGGCGAGCTGGGCAGCATACTCAGCCGCCTTCTGGGTGAGGTCGTGAGTCCCCAAGCGGAGTTTTCTGTTATGTTTCTGACGGCGCCACCTCATAGTGAGGCTGCGCCGCGCTTCGCAAAGATGAAGGAGATGGTTGTACACATCCGTCACCTTATCTGTGAGTTGTATTTGCTTTTCGTGTTTCTGTAGCGTTCGGAGGAGGGTGTGGGCCCAGGAAGAATAGTCGTTTTGGAGCAGACTGTACGGGGGCAGCGACTGCCGGAAAGCCGTCCAGTCTGGCAGGTGGGCCTGCGCTATGGAGCGGTGTAAGGGGCGAGTGTATATGGTAGTGTTGATAATGCAGTGGTCACTGCCAAGGGTGTCCTCGGTGTTGACCCAGTCTGCGTTTCTTATGTTGCGGGTGAGGGTGAGATCGGGACAGGTGTCTCGAGTTACGTAGTTACCCACACGTGTTGGATAGACAGGGTCAGCATGGAGAGTAATGCCCAGCGTGGAGATTAGTTCCGCAAGCTTTCTGCCACGCGACGGTTCCTTGCGATAGCCCCACAAGCGACTGGGGGCGTTAAAATCACCCACAGTCAGAAGGGGGTCTTCACGTTGCCCCTAATGCCCTCCGGAGGAGGGTATTACATATAGGGGGAGATGCAATCATAATAATAAACTCGATACATTTGAGCAAGACGTGGAACAAAACATGTTGATTAAAACATAAGGCATGAACGAAAAAGCAAAAGGAACACAAACAAAAGCAGAATTTTTACTCTTTTGCGTCGAAGCAAAGCAGCTTTTAGAATTTTTTAATGTTAGTTTCTGCAGCGGCGGCTAATGGCAAACTATTCCATAGACTGATAGTGCGGGGATGAATGAATTGGCGCAAGAAAATGAATGACACTTTACGTGTTTAACTTTGAAAGAATGATCACGGCGTGGAACTATAACATGAAGCGACTGAAACAATTTACTGCGAAGGGATTGGTGGTGATAAAGTGAATGAAAAAGTGTTAAACGAGGAAATTTCCGGCGATGTGACAAATCTTTGAGCTCGGCACGTTTTTTCTGAAAATATGAAGAGAACAGCACGATTCTGCAAGGATTCGATGTTATTGTTAACGTAGGGTTGTTCAGGGTCCCAAATGGCCGGAGCGTATTCGATTTTAGAGTGTATTAGAGTTATATAAGCCAGTTTTGTTAACGTGTATAGGGACGTGTCTGAGGTTACGTTTAAGAAGAATAAGTGAGCGGTCACTGGGGTTAAGTCCATACGGTGATGCCATGTTAGGTCAAACTGAAGGTGCACGTCAAGGTACTTGTATATTGTTGTTAGTTCTACAGTATTGTCCTTAAGAATATAAATGGTTGGAATGCGAGCTGTACGACGTGTGAAAGGTATCTTTTTTTTTGCTTCAGAAATGTTTAATGTCATTAACAAGGATGAGCCCCATAACCTTTCTGCGTTCAGGTCAGATTATAAGGATTGGCGGTCACTGTCACTAATAACGTTACGACCCCCTACTGGCCAGCACTTTCAATCTACGCCCCCTCCTGATTCATAAAGCCTGGAAGAGCGTCAACTTCTTCACTCATCGGGCAGCGGTGGCGGCGGTAGGAACGACCGCAAAGTGTTCAAGCGGCGTTTTTTTTTTACTTCGCAGGTTAGTTTTTCTGCTACTTGATTCCGTTTTTTTGCTCCTGCCGTTGCTGCTGTTGCCCCTGCACTAGTGTCCAGCTCTGTGTGTGAAATGCCGCTCGAGAATGATGATCTCTGCTCTGCTTGTTATGAGACTATTGAAGAAGGTGAATACTCTGTGACATGTGCCGATTGTTGCCAAAAATATCATGTTGGAAAGTGTGCCGGAGTTGGGGAACGGGTTTTTAAAAGTAAAGACGCTAAAACAAGAAAAGCTCTGAAATGCTTGACATGCCGTACACCAGCGTCTCGCTCCAATGACAGTAGCGCATCTCAGAGTAATCAGACTCCTGTTGGTTTAAGCAAGCAGCTTAGTGACATCAGTAAATCACTTGCATACCTTACAGCAAAAGTAGATGACTTGACAACTTTGAGGGAAACGGTTTCAAACATCGAAACGTCCCTCCAACACATGTTTGACACCTACGACAAACTACTAGAAACATCGGAGAGGCATGAAAGGGAAATTGAATTGCTTCGCAACAGAGTTGACATCATTGAGAAAAACCACGACAGACTTGAAATTCAAAAACTTCGCGAAGAACTGAACGACCTAAATCAGTACAGTGGACGTCAAAATATGGAAATTCATGGACTGCCTGTGACCGATGGCGAAAAGCTGCTGGACAAAGTTAACGACCTTGCGAGGAAACTTGAGTTGCCCTCTATTGCAGAAACCGACGTTGAAGGGCTACATCGTCTTCCTTGCGAGGCGGACAGGGTCCCTGTAGTTCTAATCCGTTTTGCCAGACGATCTACGAAGGCAGACTGGTTCGCGATGCGAAAAGAATGTGATAACGACGTCAGGTTTTTTGATCACCTGACCCTTTTCAACAATAAACTAATGTGGCTCCCTAAAAAGAAAGCTAAAGAAATGAACTATGAGTTTATCTGGTCGAGGGAAGGAAAGGTGTTTGCTCGGAAACAGCCAGGCGCGCGGGTTATCAGGATCGCTTGCGAGGAAGACGTCGACAAAATAATTTAAATGCATTAAGCTGAGAGGTTGCGCAGTAAACTTGCTCAAAAATGGCATACTTCACTTCTGAGTCATTCAACGAAATGTTGAAGAGTAATGCCAACAATTCTCGTAGCACTTTGTCTTTTTATCATTTAAATTCCCAGAGCCTAAAAAACAAAGGCGAAGAAGTAGAAGCAGAATTACACAAACTTAACATTCATCTTGACTTCATTGCATTTACAGAAACATGGTTTCATACAAATTCAGATGTTATTCAGCTTGGTGACTACAAACCAATTTCAGTTTTTAGAGACGGCAGGCGTGGTGGTGGTGTGTCTCTATATGTCCGGAACCACTTATCTTTTGACAATGTGCCAGATTATTCCCTCGTGCACAATGACTTTGAAGCAGTATGCATACTTTTTCATAACATTATCATAATGGCACTGTATCGCCCGCCTCAAGGTGATGTGGGCAACGTTTTTAGATGGATTGAGTCCTTCCTGAAGCTAGCAAACCTTAATAAGTGGCGCATTATTGTAATTGGGGATTTTAACATTAACTTTATGAAAGATATTCCTTCAAAGTTCACATTAAGTGAAATATTCCTTTCTAATGGTTGCGAGAATACTATTGATTTACCCACGCGCATATCAAAATACTCCGAAACACTAATTGATCTATGTTTTACAAGTATTCCGGCAAACAGAACTACATCAGGTGTTTTTTCATTAGGGATCAGCGATCATCTGCCCATCTTTTCACTTGTTTCAGAGAAAAAGAATCCTGACGGTCTTTTTCGCATGCGGAGAATTTATGATGATAATAATATTACCCGATTTTGTAACTTGATGTCGTCTACTAATTGGATCGAAGTATATCATGAAACAGACCCTACACAAGCGTATGAAGTATTTATTGAAAAACTGCTAAAGCTTTACGGTGCAGCCTTCCCCATTATGACTATAAAAAAACATAGCAAGGCAAGGAAAGAATAGATAACAAGTGCTCTCCTGAAACGGATTGATGAAAAGAATGAAATGTTTTCTCGTTTTCTAAGAACTAGAAACCCGGAGGATTTAATTGAGTTTAAGAAGTTCCGAAACAGACTAAATATGAATTTAAAGAAGGCGAAGTCTTTATTTTATAAAAACAAGTTTTCGGCAGTCTCGCACAACCCTAAATTGATCTGGCAAGGTATCAATGCAATCATAGGGAATAAGAAAAAGGATCTTCCCTGCGAACTACAAATTAGTGGAGTCAATTACACGGGAATTTCACTTGCCAATAAACTTAACGATCATTTCATAGTAGCTGGAGCTCATCACGGGGCTGCTCATTCTTATGCAACTTGAACAGTAGAGTCATACATGCTTTCCAGAAGTAATGCTTCCATATTTCTGTCGCCCACTTCATTAGATGAAACAGAATCCATCATAAATTCTCTTAGGAACACTTGTTCACCTGGTCATGACGAAATAGCCGTTTTTCCGATTAAATGTGTTGTTAGAAATATCACTGGCCCTCTCGCAGATATCTGTAATAGAATGCTGCTCACAGGAGTCTTTCCTGAAAAACTCAAAGTTGCGCGTGTTACAGTGGTCTTCAAAGGGGGAAAGAAAAATGACCCGAATAATTATCGCTCATTTCAGTGCTGCCACTGTTTTCAAAAGTAGCGGAGCGTATACTTTTCAAGCGAGTTTATAGCTTCCTCCAAGCTAACAATTTAATTTGCGCAGAGCAGTATGGCTTTCAGCAAGGTAAATCAACCCAAACAGCACTATTAGACATAAAAAACTGTTTAATTCAGTATCTTGAAAATAGACTTTACACTGTTGGAATATTTCTTGATTTTTGTAAGGCTTTTGATTCGTTTAAGCATTCAATATTACTTAAAAAGTTAGAGATATACGGAATTCGTGGAATTGCCAATAAACTATTTGAGAGTTATTTAAATTTACGGAGGAAATACACGAAAATACACGATATAAAATCTGAATTTGGTTTAGTAAACTTTGGCGTGCCCCAAGGTTCTATTCTAGGGCCCCTTTTGTTCATTGTGTACATCAATGACATTGTTAATATTCCTTTAACTTCTAATATTGTGCTGTATGCCGATGACAAAAACGTGTTCTTTTCAGGCACTAACGTACAAACACTTGAGCAGCAATCAAATGTCTGGCTGAAAGAGTTAATGATCTGGCTCTCTGTTAATCAACTTGAATTGAACGTTAACAAAACGAAATTCATGCTTTTCCACCCCAAAAATAAGCCAGTAGATCACCGCATCTCACTTCACTTTAATAACCTAATAATTGAAAAAGTGCATAGCATTCGGTTTCTTGGTGTGTATTTCCGCAGTGATCTTGGGTGGAGTGATCACGTGAACAACATCCGATTGAAAATGGCGAGATCGTTATGTGTAACTTACCGATTAAGGCACCTTTTACCAATGCAGATTAGAAAACAATTATATTTTGCTTTGGTGCACTCTCATCTAGTATATTGCAATCTAGTATGGGGTACCTGCAATAAAACTGATTCACATAAATTATTTGCCCTCCAGAAAAGAGCCTTATGTGCCTTATGTAAAAATCCAACTGATGAAACAAATCTCTTCAAAACTTTTCATGCACGCAGTTTCCTTGACTGTTACAACTTTAGCTTAGCGATTCACATGTTTTATAAAATTAAGCAGGATTTCACTTCTTTTCAGAATATATACTTTTCTAGAACCAATAAATATGAATTGCGCGTGGTTTCCCTATCTGCTACAAGATCCAGAACGAATTATGGAACACAAAGTGTAACTAACCTAATTGCAGCCTTATGTAATGCGTACCCATCTTTAGTGACAATGGCTCAAGAAGCTACGAGCTCTATTGCCTTTAAGAAAAAATTGAAGTTGCTCTTTCCTGTTTTGTAATTTTGCGATTACTTGAGTCTAGTTGGTACTGATTCTTTTTTGTTGTCTTTATATTTATACTCCAGTGCCTGTTATCAAATTTTCTAATTAATTTCGTTTTTTAGTTATTATCTGGGTTGCATTTATGATTAGACAGTTCGGGCGTAACGATGTCATGTTTTTGTTTTTTTAACATTATAGTAATGTCTCTCTCTCTTGTCTCGTGATCAGGTTTGATACTCCTAAGTGTGCTGTTCTTTTCTTGAAAATGATTGTTTTTTTGTAAACATGATTTGCCGTCTAGTCACCAGTGTCCAGATGTGTAAGCCGGGGTGTGGGCTTCGTCAGGAGGCACGCTCTGTCTGCCTCCTTTTGCCTCTCCCCGGGGGCATATTGTAATATGGCCGAATAAACTTTCAAACTTAAAACTTCAAAAGTCGAACCCTAGATTTTGCACAGGCAGGTAAGTCATTAATATATATTAGAAAAGGCAAGGTCCGAGCCCGATTCTTTGTGGTACCCAAGATGTCACAAGAGCAGAGGATAAGTTAGAATAATTAACTGAGGTGAACTGAGTTCTAGATGATAGAAAGTCCTTAATCCAAGCGAGCACATTTGGGTGGATGCGAAGCTGTGCTAGTTTAAGTAGAAGTCTTTCATGAGGAACCGTGACAAAAACCTTTGAAAAAACCAGAAACACTGCTTTCACCTCAAGGTCCGCGTCAAGTCATAATTATAAGCCATTAGCAAAGCCAACTAGTTGAGTGTCACATGAAAATCCCTTGCGTAAGCCGTGCTGATATCTGAAAATAATGTTATGATCTTCGAGGTAGTAAATGACGTGGCTGGAGATGTGCTCAGGAAGTTTGCAAACAGTGCTGGTTAGCGAGATGGGCCGATAGTTCAATCGAGAGGAATGCTCTCCTGATTTACATATAGCTATTACTTTGGCTATGCGTCAGACATTGGGAATTTGTCCATGTGATAATGATCGCGAAAACAAACTGGCCAACACAGCATAAATGTTTTGGGATTGTCGCGAATTTGTAACGCGCCCCCGACTGCCGAAAGGGAACGCTATCGCGTGCAGGTTCGAAGAAGACAACGAACAGATGAGAGAAAACAAAAAGAATCCGTAATAATATTTTAAAGGAGAAGACCCACTAAGAAACGAAAACACAAAGAAAAACACACATTCAACACGCGTACAACACTACAGGATAAAGGAAAGATTTGACTAGATACTAAGCGTCCCAGGTGAAGCGGGGATCCCTTGCAGACAGGACGGACGCGGGTGGATGAACTGCGACGTGTCGCGGGCGTTGCGTCGAAGGAAGCGGCGGAAGAGAGCCACGTGGTAGGCGGAGCGGAGAGGAACACGGGGAGACGCCTGTGGTTTCCCGTCAGCAACCCCAGAAACTTGACAGCAGCAGGAGAAGCGCAGCCAGAACCCGTAGACGGCGTCACTAAACGCCGTAGGCTGAATGCAAGAGATCCAAGGGAGGCATCTAGGCAGCACGGACCCTCGATCCATCAGCTGCCACCTCCACATTTGAAAGGGACGCCGGAGGCTTGCATCAGTGATCCAAGGGAGGTCCACGGCAGCACGGACCCAACGTCCGACGGCTGCCACTTCGACGCTTGAATGACATGACATGCGCTGCGGTGTCTCCCTTCTCACCTCGGTTTACTGAAACGACAGCGCTCCGCTCCTCGTGCTCATCAAGCTCTTCGTCATCATCGCCTCGAAGAAACCATTCGCACGTGTACACGCGCAACGCTGGGCTTGCGGATGTAGCGCTCCACGGTCGACGCACCCCACTCCAAAAATCCTCTGTAGATTTGTTGCGCATCTCACAGGGATGTACTCTTAAGTATCTTATCGTTAAAACCGAGGTGATCTGAACTACTAGTAATTTTAAAGTTGTTTAATGAAGCTAAGATACTTGTTTCATTAATAAGCATTCAGGCATGCAAATGTCATGTATTGTATTTAAGTCAGGGGATGAGCTAATGTCTTCTTTGCTGAATACTAAAGAGAAGGCATTGGTAAAAACCTGAGGGCACTAAGACTCAATAATTATGAGGCCGTTACTGTCGGCAAGCAAAAGGTTGTGAGAAAACTAGAATTTATAATGCGCCAGAACTTATGAGGGTTTTTGATTAGCAGAGATGATAGGTCATGATCGAAAAACTGACGTCGAGTGGTTTTTAGCAGTGACTGCTAGCCCTTGTCTCATTTCCTATACTTTTCCAATGCGCTTAGAACATGTTTTACTTCGTTTCGGTAAAATCACTTTTTATTATTACTAACATGTCGCAACTTCTGATCAAGCCATGGTGCACTGCTGCTGCATCTAATGTTCATTAGAGGCACGAAGTCATTGATAAGGTTATTGGAAGTACACTTGAATAAATTCCAATTCTGTTCAACAGTTCGCAATAAATATTGGTTCATGAACTTAGCGGATAAGTAATTTAATTCAGAATTTAGTTCTTCATAGTTCTCTTCTAACGTCTGTGTCATAGATAATAAGGAGACCAAAATAAAATTATTAAGGAAAGAGGTGTGAAGGAGACGACGTGGATTAACCGAAGAATAAAGATGCCGAAGAAGCATTCGGTGAGGTGGAGAGAGATTATTGGTAGAGAAGAAAAGAAGACGATAAGGCTTACGTGGACTAACGCAAAGGCTATAAAAGGGCGAGAGAAAGCGAAGCACGGGGGGAACAGCAGAGAAGCGGAGGCTCCGGCGGGTCAGGGACACATCGGCTGGAAGAGAGCGACGTCGGCTACTGCTCCGGTGAGCTCGCGTTCTACGGCTCCGCATCGTGGACTTCCTACCGTGCCTGAGCCGGTTCCGGGAAGTCAACGGAGGACGCTACCACCTGCTACGGCCAGAGGTGTCGCGAGCGCTGTTGCCACCCATCAGGGTGGTGCCCCCAACGCCAACAGCACCGGCATAACCTCCACGGTCCCTTGGACCTGGAGCTTATACGACGCAGCCAGCCACGCCGTCAGCAACGCCAGCCCAAGCACGTCGAACGCCGCATCGACGCCGGCCACTGGATCCATACAACGCCGCAGCCGCACCGAACCAACCATGAGCACGAACGCCAATCTCTAACAGTACAACGCTAGTAGCAGAGGCTGGTAGCAGTGTGTCCGGGCCGTGTGTATTTTATTTTTTTGTGTTTTGTGTTAGTTTTGTTAGTTTTGTGTGCTAGTGTGTGTGTCACGTAGGGTGTATTATATATGCGTCTGTGTGGGTACACCTGCCGCCTAGTCCGTTCGTTAGGTCCGAGTGTGCTCCGGGGAGATCCGTGACAGTCTGATTTGTTTATTAGTAGTTTCATTTTCGTTAAAAGAACCGGTATGCGTCCTGTTATTACGACATGATCCGAAATGCCGTTTAAATGAATAACGTCTCAACATATATCAGGATTATTTGCTAATATTAACACTCTAGTGTTGGCGGTACTCAGTGCGCGACGCATGGGATTCGCAATAAGTTGTGGCATTGAAAAATCAGGACGTGATTGAAGAAACATGTTAGCGTCTGTTTCACTCGCTTTGACGGATTGTGTGAAGCACTTTATGCTAGGTAAGTTGATGTCTCCAGATATGAGTAAAGTGCAGTTAGGGAAACGCGTACATATATCACACAGAATTCGATGAAGTTCAGGAGAAAAGCCATCATTTATTTTAGTAGGACGGTAACAGCAGCGATACTTACATGAACTAAACACTTAAAAAACAACCATAAACATTAAAAAAAACTAATCATCAGAAGCACAGTTTGCAGGTCATCCCTTATGGTCAAGGGTGCACCCCCTCCTCTACGGTACGGTCTGTCACATCTAAAGATATTAAAACCTGTCTAGCTGACAAAAATGTGTTATCAGGAATAACATCATTGAGCCATGTTTCGGTTAGCGCTACTAATGAGGCGGAGCATGAGGCAATTAGCGAAGATATTGGAACATCCTTCGATACAACACCTCTTATGTTAGTGCAAAGGAAACAAATGGTTTTGGGAGTATTACATGGCGATCTTTGAGGAGAATGAAAAGCTGAGGTCTGATCTGAGAAAGTGACAGAAGAAAGCCATTTTTTCGTGGGGGGCCGCGAAACATATACTACGCGAGCAGCCTCAGTGTCCAATACAAATGCATTGTTATTAATCTGAAGCCTGTTGAATACGAGACGAATGCAGTAGCCTTTCTTTAGAGACAAGGCGTACTGCCAGAGATGACTGCGCTTTGGTCGGACGGCCTGCAAATAATAACGAGCGACGCTGAAGTCAGTGCCCTTGAGCATGGATCCGTTGCTTGGCACGGGTTCAACTTCTTTATCATTGTAGAATTTAGCAGTGATTGGCCTCATGTTACTTGTCGAAAAACGACCCAAACGATGCGCTCTCACTATCGTAGTTGTCACGACAGCAAATTTGCTGAAGAAAATTTGTTCACCAGCTGCTCGGAAGTCGCCCAAGTTTCATCGTCTGTATCTTGGATTGCATAAAAAAGAACATTCGACTGTCTAGACCGCTTTTCTAACTCGTCAGTTTTGTCTTGCATTCCAGACAGTTCTAAATTCGGGGTTAACGAAGAGTGTGCAGATGGCGCCAATTCGTTTTTGTATTACAACTCAACGACACGGTTTGTTAGTGCATCCAAGTTATTCTTCAGGCTGATATGAATGCTAAGGATCTTGTTCAATGAATTCAAGACAGTAGTATGCCTAGCTTCCAAACGCTGGACCGCAAGAGGCACATTGTCTAACTTGTCCTCTTGTGCCTTAGTCATAAGCCCAGAGTAAGATTCAACATTGCCACTGTGAAAAAGGGCGCGCCAAACGTACATCAAAGCAGCGCGAGCACTTTGGAAGAATTTGGTGTCCACGACACCGCAAAAAGGCAAACGTCGTTATTACGGTAACAGAAAGTGTCGTACTGACAAACCTGAAAGAGCTTCAGCGGTGAGCGTGACATCGTAGCTACGGTGCCATGGCCTGGTCCGTCCATGAAAAGTTCGCGTTTTTGAGCGGCTGGGTCAGCTGACGCCGTTCCATGTTGCCGGACTGCGTACACTGTAGCGTCCAGAACTGGCAGTAGTGGATGCGGTGCACTTGCCTGAGGATCCGGTCGCGCAATTCCTTGCGGCATCAGGACACCAAGAGGGTTGTGGCATGACCAGCCATAGTGGTACCGGCGTAACAGGAGACAGGTAGCCCAAGAATGATAGCAGAAGCACCTGGAAGAGTATTAGCGGTGAGCGTGACATCGTAACTACGGTACCGTGGCGCAGGAGGTTCGAAGCCGTTTGACGAAATGCGCAGTAGTTCACGACGGATGTTCGCGGAGAGTGTGGGGCGTGAAACTCTCGTAGATTCGCCATGCAGGCGGAAATGAAGATTCTCAATTTCGACAGTGGGAAGTCGAAAGCATCGTCATATCCGAGCTGAACGTGCAAGACAGCACCGTTAGCGGTGGTATTGACGGTGGTTGTGCTGCGACGACGAACGATGGTGCCGTTTTGGGTGGCCAAGATGGAAGTGCTTAGACCGAGATGCCTACTGAGTCGTGCATTACTACGGGACAAAGCCGGAATGGCATGGCTTTGAACTTGTATAACCTGTCCGACGTGGCTGGGACAGGACGAAAGAATACGACAGACACAGCGCTGTGTCTACCTCTTTCATCTTGTTCCAGTCGCTCTGTACCTTTACCTGATAAACATGTAGCGATTAGCTCAAGAAAGTACCCTTTTTTTCTGTTGTTCTTTCGTCGAGTGGAGTATACCAGTACCCGTGGTCCTTATCCGTGGACGAGAAATACTTGGCGTGGCGGAGTTTGTCTGGCGTATCGTGAATTCGGTGTAAGAGGAGGACGTCTCTCTGTGTTTTGCGGTTGAGTCGTCGGTAGGGGACGCAGAATTGCAATGTACAAGGATATCAGACTAGAAGCAGATGTAGCAATGAAACACATAGAAACAAGGATGACAGAAAAATTTAAAGAAAGACATCTTGCACATAATTTATCGAAGAAAGATAGACCGGTTGCTGCAATTGCTTCACTTGAGCAAAGAGAGTGGGAAAGGGCAGAGAAGAAGGTTCCTAGTGGCACATCGACGGGACCAGGTGGAATTTTGGTTGTGTTAATAAAGAAGATAGGATCAAAATCCAAGCAAGCATTAATAGAGGTAGTGAATAAAATGATAATGGATGGCAAATCCCCCGATAGATGGCGATTAAGTAGAATTAACATGATATATAAGTGAAAGGGGGACAAAGCTGACGTGAGTAATTACCGTCTCATAACAGCGATATCTACGGCTTACAGGGTGGTGATGCTGATTATAAAGGACAGACTGCAGACCTGGATGGAGGACGACGCGGTGCTAGGGGAGCTACAAAGTGGGTTGCGGATACAAAGGAGGTTAGAGAACAATCTGTTTTCTTTGACGCAGTGTATAGAGATTGCTGAAAAGGAACACAGGCCCCTATGGCTAGCATTTCTGGATATTAGGGGAGCCTATGACAACGTTACTGAACAGAATTTGTGGGACAAACTGGGCACATTTGGTGTAGAAGATGGAGTAAATAAATTTTAAGTGATAAATATATAGGTAACAGAGTGCTTATAAAATGGAAAAAAATGTATCAGGGTCTACAGAGATACAGCGGGGGCTAAGGCAAGGATGTCCTCTTTCTCCTTTGTTGTTCAAGTGGTACTTGCAAGAGTTAGAGATCAAGCTAGAGAGGTGCGGACTAGGCTTCAACCTTCCTTTTTTCAAGCAAGGAGAATGGATTAAACAGTCATTACCGGAATTATATATACGCGGATGATATTATGCATAATGGCTTACAACAAGGAAGATTGGCAGAAGTTGATTGATATTTGTGATACAGAGGGAGATAGATTAGTTTTAAAGTTTAGTAAAGAGAAATCTGCAGTCATGATATAGCATATAATGCAGGAGTTTACGCTAGAAGTAGTGGATGAGTACAAGTATCTTGGGTGTGGATAAATAACGGTGCTGAGTATATGACAGAGCATGGAAAATATGTAATGAATAAACCTAGTAGGAGTGCAGCTGTCATCAAAAATAGGGCACTGTGGAATTATAATAGGTATGAAGTGGTAAGAGGGATCTGGAAAGCGGTGATGGTTCCTAGTCTGACTTCCGACAATGCGGTCATGTGCATGAGACCAGATGTTCAAGCAAGGTTAGAAATGAAACAACGCACGCAGGGAGGCTAGCTTTGAAAGCACATAGCAATACCCAAAATCAGAGGGTACAGGTTGATATGAGTTGGGCTGAGTTCGAGAACAGAGAAGCTAGCAGTAAGACGACATTTCAGGAGCGATTGAGAAAAATGGTGGAAAAGCATCGGGCTAGGAAAGTTTTCAGAGACCTGTACATAACGAATGTTGACACGAAATGGAGAAAACGAACTGCACAATTGACAAGCAAATATCTGGACAGCAGTATGGGGCAAATCAGCAATTATCGGTGAAGAAAAAGGTTAACGAAATAAACAGAGCTCTGTCGAAAACAGAGATAGTGACGAAATCTGCTCTGGGAACATACAGGATGTTTAAGCAGGAAATCGCCAAAGAGACTATCTACGATCATTGTAAGGGAAGCTCTTTGTTGTTTGAGGCCAGGACGGGAGTTTTGCTGACTAAGACATAAAGAGTCAGGTACCACGAGATAGACACGTTGTGCGTTGCGTGCGTAGAGGAGGAGGAAACGGCTGAACACTTGATACTTTTCTGTAAAGGGCTTCACCCTACAGTGAAAAGCAGCGGGGCTTTTTTTGTCCAAGGCATTGGAATTTAAGGACAGTGAAGGGAAAGTAGATTTTAAGCAGGTAGAAGTAACCAAGCGAAGGTTATCTGATTGGTGACTAATATCAAGAGAAGAGTAAAATTTCATAAGTCATGACTAGGTGGCTTGAACCACCACCCGATTTAAAGGCTTCAGCCTTATCCATCCATCCATCCATCCATTCATACATCCATCCATCCATCCATCCATCCATCCATCCATCCATCCATCCATCCATCCATCCATCCATCCATCCATCCATCCATCCATCCATCCATCCGTCCGTCCGTCCGTCCGTCCGTCCGTCCGTCCGTCCGTCCGTCCGTCCATCCATCCATCCATCCATCCATCCATCCATCCATCCATCCATCCATCCATCCATCCATCCATCCATCCATCCATCCATCCATCCATCCATCCATCCGTCCATCCGTCTTTATTTCTGATCGAAACAACCGTTGCTGCCCAGCGGCAATTCGATGTTAGTATGAGGTCGTCGCGAAGCATTTCTTTCCCTTAATTGGTTACGAATGGCTTGACGCTCTCCCGGCGGTGCACAGTAGGGGCACTGGCGGAGAGATAGAGCGTGTTTGCAGGTTACAGTGCGATGTTTGGCTAACGGCGTTTCTAGAACCTTTGAGGACGACGAGAAGCGCTCGCTGTAACATCGAGGAAGATGGAAGGCTCCAGTTCCTAGATCTGTCTGCATTTTCGCCCCAAACATGTTTGTTGGGCATACCACCCTAGGGCCAAAAAAGCGTTGCTTGATTATTCTTCTGGTCACTCCAAAGTCATAAAGAACGGGATAGTCACTTCCTGTCTAAAAGCGGCCATCACCAAGTCTTGCTCACATGCTATCAAGGAAAGCGTCGAGTCCCAGGTGAAGAGGCTGAAAGAAAGCGGGTACCCTCAGCATATAATTGTGGAAGCTTGTGGAAGATTGGTAAGGTGGGTCAAGGATGGGTCGCGACCTAAACTCCGGGAAAAAGAGCGTCAAAAAAATTTTGCAGTCATACCATATGTGCACAGATTGGCGCATGGACTGAAAAATGTTGCCGGGCGTTATCAAATTCCGATTGTGTTTTCCGCCCCTCGGAAGTTGGGAGCAATCTGTTCACAGGTGCACAAACGGATGGAAGAAGGAGGCGTAAGAATGGTACGAAAAACAAGAAAAACAAGAAATGAATGCAACATCAAACACAAAGCCCCGTTCGTTACCTGTGCCAGGGGGGTTGTGTACAGATTGCCGTTGTCGTGTGGCGCTCTATACATCGGCCAAACTGGACGATGCGTCAACGAGAGATTAGGAGAGCACCGAAGATTGCTTGGGGGAGATTCTCTTGATAACCTCCCTAAACATTGCCGCACGTGCATTACAAACGACAAGGAAAAGAAAATCCAGTGTAAACCGCTTTTTGAAAAAACGACGATCCTATTCAGGCACAGGGAGCAACTCACGCGGGAGCTCATGGAAGCCTTTCATATGCGCATCAGTGGCGATAAGTGCATTAGTCAGACTTCCGTCCGCTTCTCTGATAAGGAGTATCTGTTCCTAACCAAATCATTGAGACTCACGGAGTAACTTGTGGTGTTCATGACGTTTGTTTGTTTTTGTTCTTGTTGGTTTCACTATTTATTCGAGCATTGTCTGGAATAAACCTTCAGTTGTGAGTAGCGCTTGTCTTTGTTTGTCTCGCTTGTCCTCGTTTTTCCGCGCCAACTTCTTCAGTATGCATTTCAACCAACTCGCCCAACTTTCTGCTCTCCTAAATGCGTGTTGGTTGTTGTCTTTTACGGGCAAGGGCTGGGTTTATGTCGAAGGTGGGCGTGCGGCCTTCCTTAGGTGAATATTGCCAGGCGGCGCTCAGGCAAGAAAGGCGTTGAAGTTGAAGTTTATTTTGCAACAAAGTGTTGCTAGGAAGGCCTGGGAAAAAGCTGTAAAAAAAGCTTGACAGATCCTGACTTCCCCTCTACACAGCAGCAGTGACGGTGGCGGAAGCACGAGAACAAAGAACAGATAAAGGTAAAAAGGGAACATCATGAAAGCATATGCATCATGTAATACAGATATAGCTGTAAATAAACATAAATAACAAAATGCAGCACGCAGAAAAAAGACTACAGGAAAGGGGGGGGGAAGAGCGGTGCTCACGACAATAGCAACATGTAGTCAAGAGTTTGACGAAACGTCGTCTGGTCAGGTAGAGGCATAATAAAAACAGGGTCACTGACCAAGTCAAAATTTTAAAGAAACGTATTGACGTTTCGGAAGCCCTACGGCTTCCTTGTTCACAATGGGTGAAACCAGGCAAAAGCATGCGTTTATATCTTATTCAAAAATGCGTCGTAATGATCTTGCGTAGTCAGCAGGCAGATTTCCTTGCGTCCGATTTAGTGTACCGGGAGTGGTTTGTATCATCAAGGACTCTGAAGAAGAAGAAGAAGAAGAAGACTTTATTTCCACCATGTGCAGTACACAGATGGAGGACGACGGAAAAAAAAGCCGTCAATAGGCGGCTTGACGAGTCCGTCGCCCCACTTAATGAGCAGCGTTTGGTCAACAGCAATCAATTCATACAGTCAAACAAAAGAAAATGAAAACACTTGATCAGTGCAGAACAGAAGCAAAACAGAGCGGTCCGAAAAATGAAATCCCAGGATAAGTAAAATCAGTTATTCATCCTCAGTAAACATAGAGCGAAGCTTAGCAGCGGAGCAAGTAAATAAATCAAAGTTAGTAGACAGATAATGGTTTAACAGTGATGGTAAAGAATAACATAGGCGTTCCATGCCAGAGTTCAAACGGGGTGCAACGATTTTCCAACATTCTCCATGTCTTGTAGCATAATATTGTTCATTCTTTTCTAAATATGCCAGAGTACCAAGGTTATGTATGTTATATCTTACTTCATATTTAAATCTAGTACTCAGACGGTAGAGATATAGTTTATGAGCCGTAATGACATGCGCTCTATGAAAAAAACCTGCAGTTGTTGCATTATAACCGGTGTTGTACACATGACGTAGGTATCGCTTCTGCATGACATAAATTTTTTGTAGGTTAGACAATGTAGTTGTACCCCAGACAAGTTGGCAATAGTTAATATGTGAATAAAAGAGTGAATTATAAACCAATAGTTTAAGTTTTGTAGAAAGAATGTATCTGAGACGACCAATTACTCCAGTTATCCGAGCTAAATTTGTCACTAGTAAGTTCACATGAGTTTCCCAGGACATGTGAGCAGTAAATGTCACACCAAGGCTTTTGAAA
Organism: Amblyomma americanum; assembly: GCF_052857255.1. Classification (NCBI taxonomy): domain Eukaryota; kingdom Metazoa; phylum Arthropoda; class Arachnida; order Ixodida; family Ixodidae; genus Amblyomma; species Amblyomma americanum. Next base: position 2,967,043 of record NC_135500.1, on the reverse strand, counting down.
TGGTCAACAATGTCAACAGGACGAGAGTTAAAAATAATATCGGCATGAGGAAGGAGTGGCTTATTCTTTGCCCGAAAGATAACGGCTTTTGTTTTATTTGTGTTAATTGTCATAGAATTATAGGACGACCATTGTTGTAGTTGAACTATTGTGTCATTGCAACTAGAGATAAGTTGATCGATATTATTACCAGAGAAAAATATGCTAGTATCGTCTGCGTATATGATAAATTTGGCATCCTGGTTAATATTAACAATGTCATTTATATAAAGGTTAAAGAGCAAAGGCCCCAATATGCTACCTTGTGGGACACCACAAGCCAGTGGTAGGACTTGTGATCGAGAGTTATTAATTTGGACTACTTGTCGCCGGTGGGACAAATATGACCGTAGTAAATGTAACGCACATCCACGTACACCATAAATATCCAACTTATTCAATAAAACTTCATGATTGACCAAGTCAAAAGCCTTGGAGAAGTCAACAAATAAGCCAACCACGATTTTCTTGTTCTCAAATTGTGTTAAAATATATTCTTTTTGGTGAAGCAAGGCTAATTCAGTTGACATATTCTTCCGGAAACCAAATTGGTAAGGTGTTAATACATTGGAGGTTTCGATGAAATTCAAAACCCTGCAATGAATTATTTTCTCGAAAACCTTTGAAAAAATCGGGAATATAGATACAGGCCGATAATTGCCCAATTCGTTTCGATTCCCCTTTTTAAAGAGCACTACTACTTTGGCAACCTGCAACTTTACTGGGAATATAGACGTAGTTAAACACATATTAAAAATATTCATAAGAACTGGTGCAATTACATCTGCGACGTATTTGACGGGTTTTATTTGAATTTCATCGATATCCCTACTGCTGCTGTTGTTTAAACTTCTAATTGTTGAAATCACTTCCTGCACTGTGACTGGCTGTAAAAATAAAGTTCTATCATTCCTCCTGTTCATATATTGACATGCGTTGTGGGAACTACCTGGTGTACTCATATTTGTGAAAAAAGTGTTGAAAGCATCAGCCAGTTCCGCCCCTTGCAAGTTCTTGCCCTTAATAGTAAGTTTGGACATGCAGCTCCTGCTATTACCACGGCGTAGTAACATATTTAGTTTGTCCCAAAGCAGTGCGCTCGGTGCATTTTTGACATCCACAAAAGATGAGAAGTAATCTTTGCGCGCAATGCACAATTTCTTGGTTAGTTTGTTTCGATATTGTTTGAAAATCGTCAAGTCATTAAGATTACGCGTGCGAAGAAATTTTCTGAACAGTCTGTGTTTTGTTCTCATTTGTTGGTAGAGTTCGTATGTTACCCATGGTTTCCGAATTTTCCTATTTCTTTTGCGCTTTTTTACTGGAAAGTGAACTTGGTAAAAACCTTTAAATATATCTAAAAATGCATCATAAGCATTGTCAGCATCGACCAAAGTCAGGACCTTTCGCCAGTCTACTTGAATCAATTCTTTTCTGAATGCATCGAGAGCCGCGTCAGTTACTGGCTGGTAAAGGTTTTCAGCAGGCGGATGTTTAAGAATGCTGGCAACATCTAGGCAAAAAAAACACCGGAAGATGATCACTAATAGAACATGCTAATGCACCAGCTTTTACACCCGATAATACAAAATTTGTTATGAAGACATCCAATACTGACTGGCAATTAGTTGTTATTCTTGTTGGATTATTTATAACATTGTTAAACCCATTTGACAGCAAAATATTGGTAAAATTGGTACAAACAGGAGTATCAATACCCATATCAATGTTGTAATCACCTGCAGCTACCAACATGCACCTGCTTTCCACAACAAACGAAAGAAAGCTTTCATAAAATTCAAGAAATGTTGGAACATGCCCACTTGGCGGCCGATAACAAACCGAATACAGTACTTTATCCGCAAATAAAGATAAAACTTCGTAATCGGGAGTTACAATACTGAAAGCGTCTACTAGTTCGCAGTCCATTTGTTCTAAAGTTAGAACTGCAACACCACCACCGCGACCACAAGGTCGGTTGAGATAATGTGTATTATAGCCTTCCATTCTAAAAACATCACTCTTATTTTTGCTCCATGTTTCACTGAACATGACAACTGAAAAATTGAAAGAAAATTGGCTAAAGAATTCATCTAACAGAAGTGCTTTGTTTCGGACAGATCTGGCGTTTAAATGCACAGATTTTAACGCATGACGTCCCAAATGAGATACCACATTGTTCAAGTCATCTGGTGAATAGAAATCGTGTTCATCCATCTCTAGCTTCTCTGTTCAAGAATGATACTGGCTGGGCGCATCATTTGGGCAGAAGGCGGTCGAGGTCATCACGGCTTCTAATGTGAATTGCGTTTGCACCATCAGACGTTCTCAAAAGAACCTTTCCATGCGTATGCCACACGTATTTAAAACCAGCTTCTTTGGCCCAGTTCTTTGTAGCTTGCAGCAGGTCTCTGTTGTGACGGGTCAAGTTTTCCTGGATGAAGATGCGTGGATGGCTATCATTTAGCTTGCTCTTTTTACTTAACCAAGATTCCCTTGTCGACTGCCTTGTGAAACGGACGATTATTCCGGGAATTTTGTCTTTCTGTGCGGGTAGCCTGTGTACCGAGGCAACGTCATGCTCGACCAAATGTGGCGTTTCCAGCTGGTCTGCAACTCCGTTTAGCACATTATGCAAGTTTTCACCTTGCACGAGAGGCACCCCATGGATTTCTAAATTAAGCTGCCTATTTCGGAATTCAAGTTCGTTCACTTCCCGCCGAAGCTGAGCCTGAGCAGATTGGTTCTCATCCTCCTTCATCTCCAGTTCCTGTACCTGCTTCCTAAGTACCTTAATTTCATTTTCCTGCACGAAAATAGTTTTTTTCAGTTCCTCAAAAATGGCAGACATGTGCGTAACAGACTCCTCCATAGTTTCTACTCGAGCGGCGAGGGAAGGTAGGCATTCTAGCTTTAGATTAATAGATCCAAGGATAGCTTTTATATCCATGTCAGTCTTGTTTTCATCAGTGTTGCTACCACCTTGTACCGAGCTCCGGCAATTTTGGCATCGCCATGTCTTCTTTGCAGCTTCGGATTTTCCTTTGAATGACTTTTCAGCTATTCCCGCGCATTTTCCAAAATGGTATTCGTGCACACACTCAGAACAAGCTACACGCCCCTCATTTTCATGGAATGCTTCATCACAAGTGAAGCAGACATGGGACATTGTTTCCACTACAGCAGAAAACCACAATAGGCCCGGCAATACAGCAAAATATACAAGTCTTTGGCAGCGACAGCAGCACAAGCACCACTACGCGTACATTAAATAGGGGAACAAACTAACCTGCACAGTTGAAATAGCAGATCAAGAGATGTTCGCTGGATGCTGCCGTCGCTGCCAAATGACTGCCTCCCCGTGTGCTCTTGATTTATCCGTCAGGCGCGCAAGCGCAGTAGGGGCGTGCGGCGGTGATTGCTCCGGTGATCACGGCGGTGACGGTGTACGCGGCAGGGGCCTGGGCGTCACACAGCTCTCGGGAGAACTGTGCAGTTCGAGCGGTAGAAAAAGCCAGGCAAATCCGCAATGTCCGATGGATCCTTCACCGGGCAGCGCTTGACAATCCGGGAAATGCCAGTCGTATCTGCACAGTTGAAATAGCAGATCAAGAGATGTTCGCTGGATGCTGCCGTCGCTGCCAAATGACTGCCTCCCCGTGTGCTCTTGATTTATCCGTCAGGCGCGCAAGCGCAGTAGGGGCGTGCGGCGGTGATTGCTCCGGTGATCACGGCGGTGACGGTGTACGCGGCAGGGGCCTGGGCGTCACACAGCTCTCGGGAGAACTGTGCAGTTCGAGCGGTAGAAAAAGCCAGGCAAATCCGCAATGTCCGATGGATCCTTCACCGGGCAGCGCTTGACAATCCGGGAAATGCCAGTCGTATCTGCACAGTTGAAATAGCAGATCAAGAGATGTTCGCTGGATGCTGCCGTCGCTGCCAAGATACAGGCGTCTAGAAGTGATTCGTTCTCTGGCAAGCACACGTGCCCCGTCCCAATTGATGACATGTCCAGTCTCTTGCACGTGTTCGGCCAGAGCGTTAGCAGCACTGCGTCCTTTCGCCACGTCATTTTTGTGCTGCTGGATCCGTCTGCACCAGTTTCCGGATTCCAAGATATAATTCCGGTCGCAATCTTCACACGGAATCTGCCTGCTGACTACGCAAGATCATTACGAGGCATTTTTGAATAAGATATAAACGCATGCTTTTGCCTGGTTTCACCCATTGTGAACAAGGAAGCCGTAGGGCTTCCGAAACGTCAATACGTTTCTTTAAAATTTTGACTTGGTCAGTGACCCTATGTTTTTATTACAATAGCAACATAAACCTACATGAGTCTGTCGCAATTCTTGTAGAGAAACTTCGGACAAGTCAAGATTGTCACGGCAGTACAGCTGGTTCAGTAACTTAGGCAAGGTGTATTCCAACATCTGATGGCCATAATTGGTACGATATGTCTTAACATTCCAAGGCTCTATGCTGCGCATGTAATACACTGTTTTGTTTTTCTCTAAACCAGCCAGATTTATCAACGCGCCATGGTTTTGCATTATTGCGAGTTTACATTTATAACAGAGCCTATAGCCATGTTATTACGAGGTTAGTTGAGCAGCAGGAACGGTAGGCCGTACACAGAAGACACACCAGAAAACGGGTCACTCAAGCACTAGCGGCAGCGTCCTCGTCTTTCGTAGACTGCCCAGTGATACAACAATGTTGCCAGCGAAACAAAAATGTTGCCGGACTTGTAAACAACAGTAAATGTGTATTCCTGCAGGCGCAAGGCCCAGCGACCCAATCCGCCTGTGGGGTACCTTTAAGAGAGGAGAGCCAACACAAGGCATGGTGGTCCGTAACGACGCAGAAAGGCCGAAAGAAGAGAGGAATTTTTAACGCCCAAACAAGTGTAAGGCACTCCCGTTCAGTGATGGAATAGGTACTGTACGTTCAGAGGGAGATAGCAGGCGGCTGGCGTAAGCAATGACACGATAGTGGTCGTGCTGGCGCTGAGCAAGGATGGCCCCAATACCATGGCCACTGGCGTCGGTGCGAAGTTCCGTAGGCGCAGAAGGGTGGAAATGGGCCATCACAGGTGGAGCAGTGAGGGCAGCAACAAGTGCGGTGAAAGCGCTAGGTTGGTCAAGGCCCCAGGAGAAAGGCACATAGGGTGGTCAGGAGGGAGGTACGGCGACGGGCCGTGTCGGCGAAGTTCGGGAAATATACGGCGGAAATAAGAGCAGAGCCCGAGGAAACTGCGCACATCGCTCGAGGAACGGTGGGTGGGAAACTCGCGGACGGCATGAACTTTGTGTGTCGGACTTGACACCAGAAGCATTCACCAAGTAGCCGAGGACCTTCATTTGGCGCTGGCCGAAGCTGCACTTTTTGGAGTTGAGTTGGAGGCCGACGCGGCGGAAGACGGAAAGGATAGTAGAAAGACGGTGTAGTTGGCTTTCGAAAGTGGCAGAGAAAACGACGTCATCCAGGTAGCACAAGCACGTCGTCCATTTGAATCCACGCAGGAGCGATTCCATCATACGCTCAAAAGTGGCAGGAGCGTTGCGGAGGCCGAAAGGGATCACTTTGAATTGGTACAGGCCATCGGGGGTGACAAAGGCTGTCTTCTCACGATCCCGTTCGTCAACAGCAATTTGCCATTAGCCTGAACGGAGAACAATAAAAGAAAAAAAGCTGGCACCATGTAGGCAGTCGAGGGCGTCATCAATTCTCGGACGAGGATGGACGTCTTTCTTTTTTATTTGATTAAGATGGCGATAGTCGACACAGAAGCGCCAGCTGCCGTATTTCTCTTTAACCAACACAGGGGGGGGGGGGGGGGGGGCACAACAGGGGAAGCCCACGGACTGCTAGAAGGCTCGAATATTACGAGGTTAGTTCAGCAGCAGGAACGGTACGCCGTACACAGAAGACACACCAGAAAATGGGTCATTCAAGCACTAGCGGCAGCGTCCTCGTCTTCGTCGACTGCCAAGCGATACAACAACGTCGCCTTCGCTTCGCGACTTCATTTTATTAGTATATATAATGTTGTGTTTTTGAGAAAAGATTTGCGGTGTCAAAAAATTATGGCACTTTACTTACAATGCGTACGATTCGTTTCAGTGTGTCTAAGTTTAATAAGATTTTCTACTGTTGTTGTTGCCCACACTAGGCATCCGTTGTTAAGTACAGAGGAGAATAAAGAGTTGCAGAGTAACATGTTAACCGCTGTAGGAAAATTAAAGCAATGATGGCGCACGATACCAACTGTTTTGGAAAGCTTGTTAACTATGTAGCTAATGCGGTCAGTCCATGACATATCGTCTGCAAAGTACACGCCTAATGTTTTTACAGGCTGTACGAAATCTACTCCGGTATTGTTTAATTCGATCAGAGGAAACGCGAAGTGTTTACGACGCGGGTGAAACATGACTGCTTTAGTTTTATTAACATTAATTTGTAAATTATTGTTAAATGCGCCAGAATTTATAGCTCCCAAGGTTTTGTTTGCTCGGTTGCCAAGGTCAGCAGTTGAAGTACCAGAAAAAAAAAAAATCAGACTAGAGTCTCCAATTATGTACTTGGCAGTTCTATCGACGTGGAGAGAACAAAAAGGGACCCAAAATACTCCCTTGTGGAACGCCACAAACTATCGGTTTCAGCTGGGGACATTCACCAGCTATGCTAACGATCTGGGACCAATGTCGCAAATACGAAGAAATTTACAAGTGGGCTTTGCCTCTAGTGCCATAATGGTCCAATTTTTCAATAAAAACAGAATGATTACCTAAATCAAACCCTTTTAAGAAATATAGAAAAAATCCGAGTACCAGATTTATTGACTTCAAGTTTTGCAGTATGAACTCTTTCTGAGCAAGAGCTAATTCCGTCGATATGTTTTTGCAAAAGCCACACAGAGCAGTATTAACAAAGTTACATCTATCAGTGAAAGACGACAGCCGCTTTAGACTAACTTTTCCAAACTTTTAGAAAAAACAGGCAAGATAGATATAGGGCGATAGTTCCACAATCCCTTTTTATTTCCTTTTTTAAACGGTACTATAACTTCCCTATTTGCATAAGACGCAGAAAAATGCCAGACAGCAAACAGATTAAATATATGGGCAAGGCAAGGCCCCAGAATATCGATAACAAACTTTATGGGATCTATCTGCAAACCTGACGCACCCGTAGCCGTACTGTTATTCAGCGATAAGAATGTTGTAACTACCTCATTTATTGTAACTGGCTCTAAAAATATTGGTTCACGGTTTTGGCCAATCATATAGGCCAAATCTGCGTCACTCTCTGATAAGTCGGCAAAAAATAAAGTAGTCGTTGAAAACATTCGCTAACTCAGCACCTTATAACTCATTGCCATCTTGCATAATTTGCGTTCTTGGTTCCAGGGAGTTTCTTAACATCGACTTTAACACCTTCCAGACATTTTCAAATCGCCCCTCAGTTGAAAAAAAGCGGTCAAAAATATATTGCTTGTTAGCAACGCTATTGTTTAGTGACAAAGTTTCTAAATTTCCTGAAATTTTTCAGCGCTTCAGGACACCTGCTTCTTAAAAATAGCTTGTAAAATTTATCTCGTTTTTTTATTAACTGCAGCATTTATTTTCCGATCCATGGTTTCCTGCTTTTCTTTGATTGCGCAAATTTCTTCAGTGGGAAAGAAATACAGTAGATCTCGCAGAATTTTTCTAAATTTTTGTAATATGCCTAATCAGGGTCGCTTTCTGCAAAAGCTCTTCCCAGCTAACGATAGATAAGCGCTGCTTAAACTCACACAATATGCGATCATTTATAAGTCGAAAAGATGATCGTTCTAGTTGTGCTTAGAATTGAGACTCATATTGACAGATATAAATATTGGCAAGTGATCGCTAATAGCCCGAGCGATAGTACCGGATTTTAGGCTTTCTGGATTAAAGTTTGTGATGAAGAGGTCTAAGAGCGTTTGAGATTCTGAGGTAATCCGTGTGGGTGACATGATAACATTTTCACAGGAATGAACGTTTAGTAGGCTCTTTAATTTTATTGCGGTGTTTCTATTGACTCGCATATCAATATTAAGGTCACCACCTAAAATTAACTGATATTGGTTCATGTTGACAAATTCTAAGAATGAATCTGAAAATGAAAAAAAACTCAGTAGAACTACTACCGGGTGGCCGATAGCATACAGAAAATATCCGCATGCAAGAACTAACTGCAAGCACTTCATAACAAGGTGTTATACAACAATATTCAAGAAGCATTTCGGATTTCAAATCATTCGAAACTAACATATAAACACCTCCTCCTCTTCTAGCAGGACGGTTCGCATAGTAACACTGTATGTTGGAATGACATAAACATCCTATACACAGGCAAACCAAGCTTCCGAAAACGTAACAACATTAAAGCGTGTTTGCACTTCACCAAAAAAACAGTCAAGTTCGTCATGCTTATTTCATCCAGATCTCAGATCAAAATGAATACAGGTGCAACATTGCGAGTTATTACTATTAACGTAACTACTGAAGTCACACAAATCGACTGGATCAGTAAAAAAGGATGCCATTGAAAAAAAATTACACCGCTTTTCAACAAAATTACTTGCTTTACAGTTTTTCAAGATCTGCTTCACAATGAATGACAATCGCAGGATCACGTTCTTTCTTTCTAACAAACACTTTTCCATTCCGGTGCCAAGCGAAGCTGTAACCATTGTCATCTGCCCAACCCTTTGCATAGCGCTGAAGCTCGCTACTTTGAACCGTCATATTCTCGGGTACTGAAACCTCCGACTTGGTATCTCTTGTATATGTCCGCTTTTGAAAGCACGTGTCACGCATTCAGTATCGTGAAAAACGTACAATGACCCCGGGTACCTTTCCTGGCTTTGACAGAAGTCTGTGCATAGTTTCAACATCATTCAATGTGAGTTCAGTCAAGTTCCCGTAGTTTGCTACATCATTTATCTTTTCCACCAGGTTCTCATCTTTAGTCACTGGCATGCCGAGCACCTCAAGGTTTTGCTTTCTACTACGCCATTCAAGGTCGTGCACTGTCATTTTCAAGGAGTGAATCTCATTAGCATCGGAGCTCGTCTCATGCGCATTTACACGTTCCTTCAAACTTCAGATTTCCTAATCATATTCTACCTGTCGCTCGAGTATGTCATCATACTTTTTTGACATTAGTCCAGTTGAAAGCTTCACTTCATCGACTTGCATAGGTAGGCCAGCAAGAGCATCAAGATTTTCACATATGCCACGTTGACTAAACCGACACGTTGATGAAACGTGTCGGTGAAAGCCACAACGTCGTCGAGATAGGCTAGGAAACACTGCCATTTAAGACCAGCCAGCACAGTGTCCATAATCCGCTGAAATTTGGCAGGCGCAGAACAAAGACCGAATGGCAGAAATTTAAATTCATAAAAACATTCGGGAGTGACAAAGGCTGTCTTCTCACGGTCCCGTTCATCGACCTCAATTTGCCAGTAGCCACTTTTTAGGTTTATGGAAGAAAAATACCGAGGGCGCCAAAGGCGGTCGAGAAAGTCGTCAATAGTGACAATGGGTAGACGTCCTTTTTGATGACTGCGTTCAGCTCCCGGTAATCGACGCAAAAACTCAGCGTGCCGTCTTAATTTTTGACGAAGACTACCGGCGAGGACCATGGTCTGTTGGAATGCTCGATAACGCTATCTTCGAGCATCTCCTTAACTTGTGACTTAATGCCCTCACGCGCTGTAGACGGTACGCGGTAGGGGTGTTGACGGATTGGGTGTACGTCATGGACCTCATGATGTGGTGCTTGCTTATGGCAGTTTTACGGACTTTCGACGAGGAGGCGAAACACTCTCTGAATTCGAGCAACAGTGCACACAGGTGTTCGCGTTGGCTGGTGGACAGCGCGTAGTTGACGTCGAGGCTCTCGAGGGACATAGGAGGCTGTACTGGTTCGGAGGAGAAGCACTCGGAAACATCGGAGATTCGTTCGGCAATTCCTACGGAAGTGGCGCGAAAAAGATGCCGATGCTCGTGCGTAAAATTTGTAGGAAGTACATGTGACTGGCCTGTGTGAAGGTAGATCAGACTGCGGGCCACGCACACGCCTTGCGTAAGCAATAATGAAAGGTTGGTTTCAGCGATGGCGTCACCGTCCTGAAGTGATTCACACTCGACCGTAATGAAGGCGCTGGTTGAGGCGGCAAGGTGACAGTGTTCGTAGAAACACAGAGCATCTGGCTTGGTTGCAGCGCATTGATGAGGGCGAGAGCATTCTCTTTTGAAAATGTTGTGTTGAAATCACGAAGGTAAATAACAGCCCCGTATTCACGCAGAAAATCGATGCCTAAGATAAAGTTACGAGAACAGTTATCCAGAACAAGAGAGCTGAAAACAAATGTGGGCTCCTGGATTTGAACTCGGGCGGGGCACATGCCAAGTTGTGCAATCAGATGACCGCCCGCCGTGTGAACGTGTGTGCCGACCCATGGTTTGAGAACCTTTTTTAGAATGGCGGCGAGCTGGCTGCTTAGAATCGAATAATCAGCATCAGTATCTAATAACGCTCGAACGTCGCGACCATCTAGGATTACAGGGATGTCCATGGAAAGCCGCTCGCGAGTAGGAGGCTCCGGAGGCGGTGATAGGACACAGGTGTCGTTGTCTGTAGGCCGTGCCACCGGTAATTCGTTGGCGTGGCGTGTGCGATGTAATGGCGTCAGTGTGTCGGAGGGATCGCTGCGCCGGCCTCTGAATCGTCGATGCGTCGTCATGTGTCAGCGTCGACGTGTCGGAGGGATCGGGCGCTGCGTACGTGGTAACCGTCGAACCGTCGTTGTGTCTAGTTGTCAAGTGAGCGTCGATGTGTCGGAGTGAACGGTTACCGCGGACTTCGGAACCGTCGAGGCGTCGTCATGTCTTGTCCACGTCGTTTGGGGATCTCCCGCAAAGCAATGTCCATTCAGCCTACCCTCTAAGGTCACTGGTTTCAGTTTTCCCGCCGTGGGCTAGGCGACCGGCCTTGCGCTGCCTGAGAAAAACTCGTGGTAGATGGTGGAGGACGACCCCTGGGCGATGCGGATCGAGCCGGCGGCCGACGAGACTGAAGCCAGCGTTGATCTTCAAGGAAATCCGTGACAGCTCGGGGTCGTTCACCATCGCGGGGTCGAGGAGAATTGTCGGGAAACTCCTCGAGGCCCAGACGGCGGTAGAGGCAGTGCCGATAGAGGTGACCCGGTTCGCCGCAGTGAAAGCACAGTGGGCGTGAGCCACACGTCAGCTTTTCGCGCAGACGGCCGGGGAGTTTCCCAGTACTGGAGCACGGGTACAGGCTGCCCCAATATCTCAGCAGGAGCCGGAAGGAAGGACGCCAAAGCCGGAGCGGGGCACCGCAGTGCGTCGGCGTAAGACGACGTTCAAGCGGGACAGGAGGAGGGATGGGCGAGGCTCATCGGCAGGTAAGAACGGCCAGAGCGCTTGCTGCACCTTCTCGCGGACAACGGTCGCTACGGAACTGGGAGTCAGGGGAGGTGGTCCGTACAGCTGCTGGAGTGTGTCGCGGAAAATTGAACGGAGGAGATCGCGTAACAATAAGGCATCGGTCCCGCGCAATGGTAATTCCCCGGAAACAGAGCCCGCCGACACGGGTCGATCGTACGCGGACGACCTTTGCTGAAGAACCTTATGGGTGTCGGTCGGAGTGGGCGAAGGCGTCTCAAACGTTGGATATTTTTAAGAAAGCAATCGTCGTGCCTCTGTTGAAAGGTCGGTATTCTTCACTGAAGTTTTTCAGCAGCACCGCAGCCTATCGAAACCAGAAGTGGGTGATTCCTGTTGTGATGCCATCCCTCTTGGAACCTCGAATTCTTCGAATAGCACTACGCTTGCCGGAGGAAATAACGCTCACTTGTCTTCAAATACAATTTGCCTTCTGGAGTCAGCATCGGAGGTAGGGCCTCATTCGTCGAGAACAGATGACATTATGAGTTTACACTGAAGGTCTATCGCGGCTGGGAGAGAATGAATACAGAATTGGTGTGCTCGTATATATTCACTCATGCAGTGCATCTTCCCGATGACGCTATAAGGTGGTCTCCAGAGGTGTAGATTTGCAGGCCATCCGATACGGTCGTAACCTTGTTAATCTGCGTGGCGAATATTCCATTCACCACATAGTAGTTCAACCCCGTGCCAACTAGGACAATAGCTTAAGGGCCGTCGATGGATACTTCAAGACTTCAAGGTCGGTGATTCGTGTTCTCGTAATGCAGGTCGGCCTCGGAGTTCGGTCTGTGCTTTGTCATGTGCTGCGATCGCGACTAGGGCAAGCTTTTCTCATGGTTCGACGAAGGTAACAGTAAACTTTTTGCTGCTGTTGGCCGTAGCGTAGTCGCGGTGCGTCGATGGCAGAATCATAGATACCGGTACGCCGATTTTGGCAGTGACGACGAATGTGGCAGGCCTGATCGGAATAGAAGCACTCTGGCTTGTGTCGGAAATGCTCCGGGGGTCGCATTTTTTTAGGCTTCTGCGTCGCTGGTTGGCTGGACGGGCAGGAGGCGGGGAGGGGGGGGGGGTGGTTCTGGTGCGACAGGCTGACGTAGACCGCCCTTTGCTGGTCTCGTCCGGGCCAAGAACTGCGCGCCGCAGCGGCATTGGTCCGCTGCGCATCCATAGTTCCCCTCGAGGCATCCATGAATGGGAGCCAAGCACACGCTGAAATGTTTTCCCGACAATTTCCGCGAAGGTGGGTGCTACTTGAGGAAGGATATAATACGGAAGCAGCCGACGCATCCAGCGCTCGTGCATCCACCGTTTTCTCAATAATGGCCGCTTCGTTGGAGAATTCAGAAACGGTGTCAGGTGGGTGGATTGCAGGCAAGCAAAGTGAAAAGTGCCTCTAACACTTCGCATCAAAAGCTCTACTGTTTTCCTCTCTCATGGCTGGATCGGCACGTCGGAAAAGACGCTTCATTTCTTCTGCGTATGCAGTTACTGTCTCATTTGGGTGCAAGATCCATGACTACTAAAGCAGCTGCTCTATTTGTTCCCGGACTATGCTTGTGAAAGTCTTGAGGAACTGCCGTTTGAACGAGCCCACATGGCCAGGCAAGCTACGTGGCTCTCGTGCCAATTCGTGGCTGAGTCTGCCAGAGTTAAGAAAATGTGCCTCACGTTCGTCTGGCAATTTAAAGTGTAGCATACGGTGACACGCTGAAGCTGGTGCAGCAATTCTTCACTATCGTCACCCGGTTAACAGATGAACGTCGGCGGCAGTAGGGGCTGGTGCAGAATAACAAAGGCTGGTGTCGTAGACTGACGCTGAGGAATTCTCCTGTACTCGCGTGCGATCCGGTTGTAGTCTCTATTCAGGTGGAAGCCGCAGTTCGTCTGTGGTTGGGACGGTTTTGGTGGCTTTCCGTGATCCTGATTCTTGTAGACGGTTCAGGCTGCGTGGGTGGCCTTCAGGGGGTGAGGGTGCCAAGTATATCTGTTAGCACTTCCACCAGATGGGGAGATGTGGACGGCAGTCCAGCGCTAAGAGGCACCGCGAAAATGCTTGTTCAAGAAACTCTTTATTGGGCTGTCTAGCGCTAAAAAAGAAAGGAACAACTCGGCGGTGGCGATAGCAACCAGCATTATTGCTGATCGTAGAAGTGAAAGCCTGCTGCTTTCGGCCGCGATAATTTTAGAGCTGACGCAATACTTTCGAGATAAGCCGTGGTAATTGTCTAGAACAATCTCGAATAACGTAGAACCAAATGCGTGCGGCTGGAAACATTCGAGATAATTCTGGTAACATGTCCTGTCAGAAACAGAGTGATAAAAACTCATGCCGGCCGCTTTGAGCATGAGCAAATAAACATGACAAAGCTTCGCGGCAAAATAAATACAAAAACAAACTGAGAAGGTGGCATCTCAATTTGTCACATTATAAGGATATGACACGCGATATGTCAGGCTATTATTACTGCACATGAAATGACAGAGAAATTAAGAAATGTTTGTTTTGCTTCGAAAGTATGCATCACCGATACTGTCGCGACTCATTTTGAGCATTGCAAGCAAGCTGGAAGACCCTGCAAGAGCAATGCTTGAAGCTTTCTCGTTAAAAGGTTTTTAAATTTGCAGACTGCAAAAACTAATTTAGCCGGCCTTTTGTTTTTAAACTCTCCTTTATTACGCTACTTGCGGTGTATTGCAGTGCCCTCTATGAGAAATGCTGTGGTGGTTTCTGGCAGTAGCGCATGGGCTGACCTGGAACCTGACTCTAGACACATTTATTTTAAAATGCTTATTGAGTGCTTTTGCTGACCTGGAACCTGACTCTAGACAAGTTTATTTCAAAATCCTTATTGAGTGAATTAAGTCTGGGTGTCCCTTTTCAGAAAATTCAGTCATTAACTGTAGCGCCGTACGCCTTAATAGCTGAGGAGGAGACATCGTGATTTCCGGCCTAGCTGCGACTGCTGCAGGACAGAGATCCCACCCATTGGCTTCCAGTTAACTCTGTCCAGCGCCTGCCGCGGTCACCACATATTCCTGCAAACTTTCTTATACCAACCACATATCCATGGTTCAACAGGTTCAATGTTCAACAGCTTAGCAAAGGAACAACAGTTCACAATTGGCAGCGAGAGCCTAGAAGATGTGACGGAATACGTCTACTCAGGGCAGGTAGTGACAGCTGATCCGGATCATGAGAGGCAGATAACTGGAAGGATAAGAATGGGGTGGAGCGCATCTGGCACATTCTCGCAGATCATTAGTGGCAGTTTACCAATTTCCTTCAAGAGGAAAGTGTACAACAACTTTATCTACCGGTACTCACCTACGGGGCAGAAACGTGGAGGATAACGAAAAGAGTTCAGCTTAAGTTAAGGACCACGCAGCGAGCAATGGAAAGAAAAATGATAGGTGTAACGTTAAGAGATCGGACGCGGGCAGAGTGGGTGAGGGAACAAACACGGGTTAATGACATCCTAGTTGAAGTAAAGAGGAAAAAATGGGCTTGGGCAGAGCATGTAATGCGAAGGCAAGGCTGGTCCTTAAGAGTAACGGAGTGTATTCCAAGAGAAAGCAAGCGTAGCAGGGGGCGGCAGAAAGTAAGGTGGGCGGATGAAATTAAGAAGTTTGCAGGCAAAAGGTGGATGCAGCTGGCAAATGACCGGGTTAATTGGAGAAAAATTGTAGAGGTCTTTGCCCTGCAGTGGGTGTAGTAAGGCTGATGATGATGATGATGATATCCATGGTTACGCGGTGACATTTTCTCCCGCCTGTTATATGTGATCTCTACCAATCGGCCTGTCACAAGTACGTCCTAGTGAGTCATATATCCCGCTCCGCCAGGCCACGATCTCTGTCTTCGCAGACGTGATTGACGCACCGAAAGCCTCGTACGCGTGTTCCATTTGTGACTCACGATGCGCAGTCATGTATTCTCAGTCATCCAAGGATGCCTCAAATATTTTCAAATAGTGGAAGAATTCCCACGTCTTGGTGATGACCCATACGTTAGTATCGTGTGAAGTCTTGAGCAGAAAAGGTGTGACTTGGCGCGCTTGCTTATGCAGCTTTTGTGCGGCGCGTCGCCGGGTGACCACCTCAAAGATGGCGCTGGCGTAGCCCAGTCCCGGAAGCGCTGGCTACTACAGAAACCCAGGAAGGTGCACACAATAAACGCCTGCTAAAGAGTACTGCATCGTTGCCGGGGACGAAGATATGCAGTGCATACTCCAGCAGCTGTGATGACACCTGCGCTTCTTTCCTAGGATTGACCTAGATGGCTGACAGTATCGTGCGCGCCGTACAAAGTTTTGAAAGGCAGAAAGATATTCCAAGCATTTTTCCGGATTCAAGAGGACTTCAGACTTGCAACGTTGCGCAGTCGTGATAGTTTAGGCTTCTGCCCTGTGAGAGAATTTTGACATTAAAGCGAAAGGAGTATATCTGAAACTTTTTCGGCTGCATGAACAAAAATTCCAGCGAACAAAAGTATGCTAATGGCCGGTGCTCTGCGGTCCGAATGCTGTTCATTACTGGACGGGCCGCCGAGCGCGGTGCTTGAAGGCTGAACGTCGGAAGTCCTTGAAATCTTGATCCCTGCTCTTCGCGGAGTGGCAACGGTCGCTTGTATGCTCGGCCACGTCCTCTCGATGCGCTGAAAGTAAACAGCACCGCTGCGAGTGGAGGCCGTGGAATTATGCTTTTGCATTTTCCGCCTTTGAGCGGTGTGGCTGAGACTGTTTACCGAAGAGCGCGTGACTCACCTTCGTGGAGAAGACGGCATGCAAACGAGAAAAAAAGCAGCAAGAAATGAAGGCGGCCCCGCTCTTTCCGTGTAAACATGGGAGATTCTGAGACCGAAATCAGAAGGCAAGGAGCAACTGCCGTGGGAGAGAAGAGAGAAAAGAAAAGAGGTACATGGAATAAAAGTTGTAGATGGGAAGTTTCAGCCAACATTTCTTAGTCGCACTTTAGTCCACAGTGCTCTTTTCACTTTTTTCCTCGTGATATGTCTCTTAATTATGAGTATATAATAAATGTAGCAAGCTATCTCTACTGTTTTCGAAGAATGACACTTGCATACAATGGCAATGACAGTGCAATTTTATTTACGTGCCTATGTACGCTTCATTTTCATTGTAAATAACCAATTCGCAATTCAATTTTAATTCGGCGTCTGAAGCGGGGCAGACGGGTCTCAGCTTTCTAGCGGAAAACGATAAATTGGACTCAGAAGAAAGGGGAACCGAACCAAGAAGGCTCGCTTTACTTAAACAAACACAGAGTTTTAGTTAATGCGGCGAGTTGGGCGTGTTGGTACATAGTTTTCTAGAAAAGCAGCGCTGAACAGACGAGGACAGAGACGAGGCGACAAGGACGGGCGCCCGTCCTTGTCGCCTCGTCTCTGTCCTCGTCTGTTCAGCGCTGCTTTTCTAGAAAACAGAGTTTTAGAACAGATCTCAGAAATATGTAGTTGACTGAACACAACCTGCAGCGCATGACTGGCCGGTGCCTGGTTTAGAAGCGTACTCACTAGACAAACACCGTAGCTGAAGAAAAAAAGGTATTAATCTTACCTTATTTGTGGGTTACAGCAGAAAATGTTAATGAAAAACAGGGCTTGGCGGAAAAAGCAAAGCTGCATTCAATGCATTATCAGGCGTGCCACACCACTAGCTTCATTACCCACTTCAAGTGTGCCGCGCACGCATCGCTGACAGACTGGTCAGCTTTACGGGACAAGTTTCTGACACCTCTCGTGCAATTACGTCGCAGCTCCTGCTTGCAATATTAATCTCGTGGCTTCATCATCATCAGCCTAACTACACCCACTGCAGGGTAAAGACCTCTCCCGTATCTCTTAAATTAACCCTGTCCTTTTCCAGCAGTGGCACCGTATCCACATAACCTTCTTAATCTCATCCGCCCGCTTAACAACTTTCTGCTGCCTCGTGCTAGCTTGCCTTCTGCCGGAATCCACTTCGTTACACTCAAGGACCGGTGGTTATCTTGCCTTCGCAGTGCATGCCCTGCCCAAGCGCATTTCATCCATCTAATTTCGACTAGGATGTCATGAGCACGCGTTTGTTCCCTCACCCAGTTTACCCGCTTCCGGTCTCTTAACTTTACACCTATAATTTCTCTTCCTATAGCTCGCAGCGTTGCCCTTAACTTAAGCTGAACAATTTTCCTTTGCCTCCACATTTCTTCCCCTTTGGTGAGCACCGGCAAGATACAGCTGTTGTAAACTTTATTCGCTTTCGGATATTGGTGAATTGCCATCCATGATCTTAGACAACCTGCCATATTCGCTACACCCCATTCATATTCTTCTCGTTACTTTCTTCTCATGACACGGATCAGCAGCAACTAGCTGCCTTAAGTCGACGTATTTTTTTACCACTTCCAGCACCTCGCTACTAATGGTGAACTGCCGTTCTCTTGCAATACTGTGAAACAAAACTTTGGATTTCTGCTAGTTAATTTTAAGACCTACCGTTCTGCTCTGCCGGTCTAACTCACTTATTATGCTTTGGAGCTCATCTCCTGGGTGACGTATCCGGGCAATGTGATCTGCGAATCGCAAATTACTTAGGTATTCTTCTTTAAATCTTATCCCCACCTTTTCCCAATCCAGGCCTCACAACACCTGCTGTAAACAGGTGATGAATAGCATGGCCAAGATCTTGTCTCCCTGCCAGACACCCTTGATATTTGGAATTTTGTTGCTTACCTTATGACGGACCATGGCAGCTGTGAATTCGGTGAAGATATCTTCCAGTATATCAATGTGGAGTATTCTACACCCATATTACGCAATGCCTGCACGACTGCGGAGAATTCTAATGAGGGAAATGCTTTCTCGTAATCAAAAAACGCTATATAGAGAGTTGGTTATATTCTGCGCATTTCTTTATAACCTGATTGATGGTGTGAACATGGTCTATTGTCGAGTATTTTTGACGAAAGTCTGCCTGATCATTTGCTTGATTGAAGTCTAGGGTGCCCTGATTTTATTTGCTATCACGTTAGTAAATAACTTGTAGGCAACGGACAGTGAGATGATAGGTCTAATTTTTTCAAGTCCCTGAGGTCTCTTTTATCATGAATTATGATCATGTGAGCGTTTTTTCATCCTTCTGGTACACTCTAGGTAATAAGGCATTGCGTATACAGAGTGGCAACATTTTTAGCAGAATCTTTCTCGGTCCTTCAACATGACTGCTGTTACCTGATCCTCACCAGCTACTTTCCCCCTTTGCATTGCTTCTACGGCTGTCTTTACTTCCTCTTTCTCTACTGACGGGATGCCCCATGGCTGTGCTCTAATGCTTCTCTTATTAACGTTCTGATTACACTGGCTACTGTATAAATTTGTGTAGACCTCTTCTGTTGCTTTAAATATTTTAGCCATTTTGCTAATGGCATTACCATGTTTGCCTCTCAACGCACACATATGGTTTTTACCTATGTTTAGTTTCCTCTACGCCCTCTTTATTCTACCTCTGTTCTTCAGGGCATGCTAGATTTTCTCCTTATTAAACTTCCTTAAGTCGGCTACATTGCGGTTATTTATTACTTTTTATAGCTCTGCCAGTTATATTCTGTCTGTAGGGATAGACACTTTCATTATTTGGCGTTTCTTAAGATTTTCGTCTCCTGAGATAGCCGGCCGATATCTTGTCGAACATCCTATCGCCTATTTCCACTGCGCACTCCGTAATGACAGCTGTGAGATAATCGTTCATGGTGTGACGATTAAGACAGTGTTCTACAGCTACAGCTTCATATCTATTCGGCAGCGATATCCTGAATTTCTCTGCTTACCTCTTATCGCTAATTCGTTAACCGCTTCATTAGCTTCCTCCATTACGTCTTCAAATCAAAGCTAATTCAATTGACCATTCTGTGGAGCTCCTAGGAAAGGTGCGTTGTAGCGACGAATCTGTGGTCGCTCCAGCACACTTTTCCGAGGACCTCTACAATGTGCACGATACCATAGCGAGCGCATGGTATGAAGTCTATTTCATTTCTCAGTCTCACTATTGGGGCCCTTCCACGTCCACTTTCTGTTCTTTCATTTCCGGAAGACGGTATTCAAGGTTAGTAAATTATTCCCTCTCGGAATTATACTAATAGCTCCAACCGGCTATTCCTGTAACCTATCCCATAGTCGCCTACCGCCTAGTCTCTGGCCTGCTTCTTGCCTACCTTCGCATTGAAGTCACCCATTAGTACAGCACACTGCAATTTTACTTTGTTCATTGCTGATTTTACATCTTCCTAGCAGCTTTCAACGATCTGGTCAAGATGGCTGGACATAGGCGCGTAGGCGTGCGCAATTCAGCTTGTAGCTCTTGTAAAGCCTAATTACGATAGTTTCCACCCTCTCGTTTATACTATAGAACTCGTAATCGGAATCGTGGATCACGCGTCGTGCAGCCAACCCATTGCGCTGGTAAATGGGCTACTACATCGTGATCAAACGAAAGGTGGGTCGTAAGCTGTGCGATAACCCCCTTATGCTATCTATATCACCAATACTGTTAGAACCGAGGACCTCGTTAAGCTATCGAGCAGACAACGGAAGGGAAATGAGGTGTTCGTTATGACATACATATGAAGGAAGCCAACAGCCACCGAATCCAAGGAGCATAGGGAGTTATATCTATCATTTTTTAATATTTTATTTCTGCGGTTTCCCAATGTGACATTATTAGTGTAACTATTTTATGGCTGAAAGATAATTGAATTGAAATCAGATCGAAAGGAAAAATACAATTGCACGTGGCCCTCGTGATAATACAGGACGTGCCACATCCACGGATTTATGGACGAGGGTGGCGCTGGTAAACCCTCTGAACATAGCTGTCACGAAACATATATACCCCCAAATTAGGTGATTGGCTAGCCGCTGCTGTAACACAGTTGGTAGAGCACCAGACGCCAAATTCGGAGGTTGTGTGTTCGAATCCCGCAGGAGGGGTGTAGTTGATTCTTCTTTCTGTGAATCAATTATCTTGCAGCAGTGAAATAAATCCACTATTAATTTCTCATTGAACACTGGAATTAAAAAAAAAACACTTTAGAAACATTACAATACACTCATTCGTTTCGGCAGTCCTTTAATGCTCTTTTTATATCTATATTTTTTATAACATAGTGCTTTTGTTGATGTTCTCAGATTTGAATTGCTCTTTACGATTTCTTCTCCAGTTCCTGCCTGCTGTGATATTGTAAGGTGATGAAGGTATGGAATTATTATTAAAAATAAATCTCCGCCGAGCTGCAGCACGCAGCACGCAGTTTAAAAAATTCGCATCACGGTCACATTGAAGAACCCACCAGACTTTCCAAACCAAAGCTACATTGGCTCCAGATGCGCCTGTGGCTTCTCTTACGCTCGCCTGTGGCCTCAGGCAGGTACACGCTGAGGCAGTACATTCGAATTATTGGCTAAAGATTGTCATGCCATCCGAAAATTCTAAACATTAGCTTCGCTTTATATTTCCAGCATTTTGTACAAGCTCGCGCGACGCGGTGAGCGTTTTTATCAGGGCAGCAGAATGGACGAGTTGGTGCTGTCTAGTGGCGGGCGTATAAGGTGATGCGCTGAGCGAGCCCAAGACAGAATTGGGGTTGCCGCAGCGTTTTGGTCGCGGCATTATTTCTGCACTCTCACGCTGTTGGCTGGCCAGAACACGCGATTGCTGTTCGTAGATGAAGACCACTGCTGCTCCGCAGTGCGTCGCGGCTGAGACGCCGGAGGTTTCGTGCGCCCGCGCAGCTCACAGTCGACCTTCTTAAGTAGGCTGGTGTGGAGCTGTCGTCGATTGCTTCTTCACGGATCGCGCATGCACCGGATAGCCTCGAACATTGCCCAGGAATGACGAAGAGGCAGGTGTTTTTGGCCTGTTTCAGGACCCCGTGGCAAGGACTGCAATATTACACGAAAGAAGATTAGCACTGTATTTGCGCTGCACTGCCGCCGAACTGAAACTGCAGCTGGCAGTCCCCCTTCTTAAGAAGGCTGGTGTGGAGCCGTCGTCGCTAGCTTCTTCCCGGATAACGGATTAGCCGGATAGCCTCAAACGTTGCCCGATAATGACGAAGGGGCAGCTGTTTTTGGATCCTGTCAGGCCCACGTGGCAAGGACTGCAGTATGACAGGTAAAGATTAGCACTGTAGTCGCTCTCCACTGCCGCCGAACTGAAATTCCAGCTGGCAGTCGCCCTTCTTGAGTAGACTGGTGTGGCGCCGTCGTCGATAGCTTCTTCTAGTAGTCAAGAGTTCGACGGAAATCCGTCTGGTCAGGCATGGTGATGCAATGAAGTGAAGTAGCAGTCACTGACCATAGTCGAAAAAAGAAAGACGTTTCGAAACCCGTACGGGTTTCTTGTTCACAGTGAGCAGGACAAGAGCGGTGGCGAAATTATATCCGGAGAATGTGACGTAAAGATCGGGCGTAGATGCCTGGCATGGGGCCAGCGTTCTTGTTTAATGTTGCTTGGGATGTTTGGATGAATAGCGATTCCAGCAGAAGGCGCGTCGTCAGGTTTCTTTCCTTAGATAAGATGGAGGCATTGCCCCAGTCAATCTGGTGGCCAGTGTCGTGTGCATGACCCGCCAGCGCATTTGTGGCATGCTTTTTGTTTTTCACATCACGTTGGTGGTCCTTTATGCGTCTTGAGAACTTCCCTGTCTCCCCGATGTAGGCATGATTGCAGTTCAGGCATGGTATTTTGTAGACGACTCCTGGAAACTGCTCATTTGGTAGTCGGTCTTTCACATTCATTAGCTGATTCCGCAGCTTGCTGACAGGCATGTGGGCCACGCGTAAGTCGTATTTTGAGAACACACGAGACTACGCTTCGCTGATACCAGGCATGTATGGAATGCCTGCTCGTGTCCGATACGTCCTACAATCAGTGGTAGCTGGATGTGCAGCTCGTTCTTGTAGCTTTGATATGAAGCGGCTCGGATAACCGTTGGCTGACAGTTCTTCGTGCACTCTTTTTAACTCCTTTTCTTGATCTTCTCGGCTTTTGCAGACACGTGTCGCACGTTTGGTCAGTGATGTGACGACGGAGGCTTTGTGCGCAACTGGATGATTTGAATGAAAATTTAAGTACTGGGCTGTGTGCGTAGGCTTTCTGTACACAGAGAACGAAAGGCGATTGTCCCTCCGCTCGACCAGGACATCCAAGAAGGGAAGGCGGTTTTCTTGCTCAAACTCGGCCGTGAACTTCAAGCTTGGTTCGACACTGTTTAGTTCATGTAGAAACCGCGACGCGTCCTCTTTCCTTAATATGCAAAAACAGTCGTTGACATACCGGTAGAAGACCTTGGGTGCTGGAGTGAAAGAATTCAATACCTTGTCCTCTAGTGCTTCCATGACGAGGTTTGCTGTGGTGACCGATATGGAAGCGCCCATAGCAGTGCCTTGGGTCTGTCTGTAGAACTTTGAATTAAAGGAAAAATACGTATTGCTTAGGCAGAACCGTAGCAGTGTGCTCAGCTCTGGAACGTCGAAGGGCGTACGACTTGCCAGATTGCGGTCCTTCTCCAACGCTTCCTCGCACGTGGAAACGGCTAGGTCAACCGGGACACTGGTGAAGAGTGCCGTGACGTCGAAGGAGACCATTACGTCCTCTGCGTCCAATTCCAAGTCATGCAGTTTCTGAACAAAATTTGAAGAGTTCCCGATGTACGTCCTAGTCTTTCCGGATAAAGGGCTGAACACTTCGTGGAGGTACCCCGAAAGTCGATACAGTGGCGACCTTGTGAAGTCCACTATCGGGCGTAGGGGGACTCCAGGCTTGTGGATCTTCGGTAGACCGTATATAGCAGGAGCCGAACCATTTATGCATAGGAGGCGGTAGTAACTTTACTACCGCCTCCTATGCACAAATGGTTTATAGCTTCTTCACGGATAACGCATGTGCCGGAAAGCCTCTAACGTTGTCCGATAATGACGAAGGGGCAGCTGTTTTTGGCTCCTGTCAGGCCCGTGTGGCAAAGACTACAGTATGACAGGAAAAAGTTAGCACTGTATTCCCTCTGCACTGCCGGCGAACTCAAATTCCAGCTGGCAGTCGCCCTTCTTAGGTAGGCTGGTGTGGCGCCGTCGTCGATAGATTCTTCACAGATCACGCATGTGCCGGATAGCCTCGAATGTTGTCCAGGAATGTAGAAGAGGCAGCTGTTTTTGACCCGTTGCAGGACCCCTTGGCAGGGACTGCAGAATGAGAGCAAAATATTAGCACTGTATTCGCTCTGCACTTCCGTCAAACTGAAGTTGCAGCTGGCATTCGCCCTTCTTAAGCTATCTGCTGTGGCGCCGTCATCGATAGCTTCTTCACGAATTACTCATGCGCCGGATGGCCTCCAACGTTGCCTAGGAATGCAAATAGGCAGCTGTTTTTGACCCGTTGCACGAGCCCGTGGCAAAGACTGCAGTATGACCGGAAAGGATTAGCACTATATTCGCTCTACACTGCAGCCGAACAGAAGTTGGAGCTGGCAGTCACCCTACAGAAATGGGCTCGTGGGACGCCGTTGTCGATAGCTGCTTCGCCGATCACGCATGCGCCGGATAGCCCCGAACGTTGTCCAGGAATGACGGAGCCAGCTGTTTTTGACCCGTTTCAGGACTCTGTGGCAAGGACACCAGTATGAGAGGAAAAGATTAGCACTGTAATTGCTCTGGACTATTGCCAAATTAAAGTTGCAGCTGGCAGTCGCCCTTCTTAAGTAGGCTGGTGTGGCGCCGTCGTCGATAGCTACTTCACGGATCGCGCATGCGCCGGATAGTCTTGAACATTATCCAGGTATGACGAAGGGGCAACTGTTTTTGGCCGTTGCGGGACCCCGTGGAAAGGACTGCAGTATGACAGAAAACTATTAGCACTGTATTCGCTCTGCACGGCCGCCGAACTGAATTTGCTGGAGACAGACGCCATTCTTAAGTAGACTGGTGTCGCGCCGTCGTCAATAGCTTCTTCACGGACCGCGCATGCCCCGGGTAGCCTCGAACCTGTTCGGGAATGATGAAGGGGCAGCTGGTCTTGACCCGTTTGAGTACCCCGTGGAAAGCACTGCAGTATGACAGGAAAAGAATAGCACTGTATTCAATCTGCACTGCCGCAGAACTGAAGTTGCAGCTGGCAGTCGCTCTTCTTAAGTAGGCCGGTGTGGCGTCGTCGTCGATACTCTTCACGGATCACGCTTGCGCCGGATAGCCTCGAACGTTGCCCAGGAATGACGAAGGGCAGGTGTTTTTGGCCTGCTGCAGGACCCCGTGGCAGGGACTGCAGTATGACAGGAAAGATTAGCACTGAATTCCCTCTGCACTGCCGTCGAACTGAAGTTCCCGCAGGCTGTCGCCCTTCTTCAGTAGGGTGATGTGGCTTCGTAGTAGACAGATGCTTCACGGATCACGCATGCGGTATATAGCACGAACGTTGTGCAGGAATGACGAAGGGGCAGGAGTTTTTTGCCTTTTGCAGAACTGGTGGCAAGGACTGCAGCATGACCGGAAATGATTAGCACTGAATTCACTGTGCACTGCCGCTGAACTGAAGTTCGTGCTGGTGGTCGCCCTTTTTATGTAGGTTGGTGTGGCGTCACCATTGATAGATTCTTCACGGATCAACATGCGCCGGATAGCCTCTAACGTTGTACAGGAATGACTAAGGGGCAGCTGTTCTTCGCCTGTTGCAGGACCCCGTGGCAAGGACTGCAGTATGACAGGAAAAGATTATCAATGTATTTGCTCTGCACTGCCGCCGAAATCAAATTGTAGCCGGCAGTCGGCCTTGTTAAGTAGGCTGGTGTGGCACCGTCATCGGTAGCTTCTTGACGGATCACGCATGCGCTGGATAGCCTCGAACGTTGTCCAGAAAGGACGAAGGGGCAGCTGCTTTTTGCCTGTTGCAGGACCGCGCGACAAGGACTGCAGTATGACAGGAAAAGATTAGCTCTGAATTCACACTTTACTGCTTCCGAACTGAAGTTGCAGCTGGCATTCGCCCTTCTTAAGTTGGCTGCTGTGGCGCCGTCATCGATAGCTTCTTCACGGATCACGCATGCGCCGGATAGCCTCGAACGTTCTCCAGGAATAATAAAGAGGCAGCTATTTTTGGCCCGTTGCAGAAGCCCGTGGCAAGGACTGCAGTATGAAAGGAAAAGATTAGCAATGCCTGCAATGCCGCCGAAATCAGCTTGTAGCTGGCAATTGCCCTTCTTAACTAGGCTGGTTGGCGCCGTCATCGATAGCCTCTTCACGGATCACGCATGCGCCGGATAGCCTCGAACCTTGTCCAGGAATGATGAAGAGGTAGCTGCTTTTGAGCCGTGGCAGGACCCCATGGCAAGGACTGCAGTATGAGAGGAAAAGATTAGCACGTTATTCGCTCTACACTTCCGTCAAACTGAAGTTGCAGCTGGCAGTCGTCCTTCTTAGTAGGCTGGTGGGGCACCGTCGTCAGAGCCTCTTCACGGATCACGCATGCGCCGGATAGCCTCGAACGTTGTCCAGGAATGATGAAGCGGCAGCTGTTTTTGACCCGTTGCAGGACCCCGTGGCAAGGACTCCAGAATGAGAGGAAAAGATTAGCACTGTATTCACTCTGCACTGCCGTCAAACTGAAGTTGCAGCTGGCAGTCGTCCTTCTTAAGTAGGCTGGTGGGGCACCGTCGTCGATAGCTTCTTCACGGATCACGCAGGCGCGGGATAGCCTCGCACGTTGTCCAGGAAGGACGAATGGGCAGCTGTTTTTGATCTGTTGCAGGACCGAGTAACAAGGACTACAGTATAACAGGAAATGATTAGTTCTAAATTCACACTGTACTGCCGCCGAACTGAAGTTGCAGCTTGCGTTCGCCCTTCTTAAGTTAGCTGGTGTGGCGCCGCTATTTATAGCTTCTTCAAGGATCGCGCATGCTCCGAATAGCCTCGAACATTGTCCAGGAATGGCGAAGAGGCAGCTGTTTTGGACCCGTTGCAGGACCCCGTGGCAGGGACTGCAGTATGACAGGAAAAGATTAGCACTGAATTCCCTCTGTACTGCCGCCGAATTGAAGTTGCAGCTGGCAGTCGCCCTTCTTAAGTAGGCTGGTGTTGCGCCGTCATCGATACATTCTTGACGGAATACGCATGCGCCAGATAGCCTCGAACATTGTCCAGGAATGACAAAGGGTCAGCTGTTTTGGCCCGTTGCAAGACCACTTGGCAAAGACTGAAGTATGACAGGAAAAAATTAGCAAACTAATTGCTCTGCGCTGCCGCCAAACTTAAGTTGCAGCTGGCAGTCGCCCTTCTTAAGTAGGCTGGTGTGGCGCCGTCGTCGATAGCTTTTTCACAGATCACGCATGCGCCGCATAGACTCGAAAGTTGCCCAGGAAAGTCGAAAGGGCAGCTGTCTTTGGCCTGATGCAGGAATTCCTCGTGGTTATGGCAGGAAAAGTTTACCACCCTATTCGTCTGCACTGCTGCCGAACTTTTTCTAACTCCATGATTAGACAGACTGACTGGACAGATATTTTTGACATTATAGATACGAATGCAGCATATGAAACATTTTTAGCCATATTCCAAGCAACATATGCTGATTGTTTCCATCTTAAACCTTATTTTCATCCTAGAAAGGCTCGGAATTCATATATTACACGGTAGTTGACGGGGAAAATAAACCAGAAGAACAAACTTTATCCGCGTTTCATAGAAACACGCGATCCAGTAAAGTGGCGGGAATACAAAGCATTTCGCAATAAACTGAACATCGAAAAAGAGAAATCAAAACAGGACTACTACAATCGTATTTGTGACGTAGACTTTCTACGGAAGAGCGACAAAGTATGGAAGAAATTAAACAAATTATTAAACCCAACGACCACCTCGTTATATTAAAGCCTTATCATAAATGACAAAGTGACACAATGAACAGAACTTTCCGACTGTTTTAACAATTTTTTACCGAAATAGGTGGAAACAGCGGGCGTAGCAGAACATCCACTCAAATACCAATAAATCTTAAAAGCATATTCCTTCAGCCAACCTGTGCAAGCGAAGTCAGTAGTGTATTCCAAATCCTTAACAACAGTCGTAGGCATAGACTCAAATGGTTTAGAGATAAGGGCTATAAAATATGTAACTGATCATATTCCACCTTTGCCAGCACATATATTTAATTCAGCACTCTCAGAATGTGTGTTCCCGAAGAACATGCAATTAGCGCGTGTTATCGTAATTCATAAGGGAGGTGACAGAAACACTATAATTAACTACCGTCTAATTCCCATTTTACCAATATTTTCTAAAGGGCTAGAAAAATAATTAACATTCGAATGGATAGTTTTTCTCAAAAACATAGACTGTTAACTTTATGTCAGTTTGCATTCAGGAAGGGGCGTTCCACAGAAAGCGCTTTGCTGATTAAAAAAGACGTTATCATAGAAAGTATAGAAAAGAAACTAATGACTTTGGGAATTTATAGAGATTTCAGCAAAGCCTTTGATCGTGTTAATCATAATCTATTAATAGACAAGCTAGAAAAGTATGGTTTCCGTGGTACGTGCACTCGACTAATTCGTTCATACTTATCCTCACGCTCACAGTTCTTTGAAATAAATGACCATTATTCACATATCCGATCTATACAAAGTGGTGTACCCCAAGGCAGCATCCTTGGTCCCTTCGTTTTTCTCTTTTATATAAATGATCTAGTGTTAATTTATAATTTGTTCAAATTTGTAACCTACGCTGATGATTGTAACATATTGTTTAGTGGAAAAAATCTAACCGATATTCTACCGCTCGCAAGTTCTGTTTGTTTTCGGTTGCAGGAGTAGTCTGAGAATAACACCCTCTAATTAAATGAGTCAAAAACAAAATTTGTTTTGTACCGTGCACCCGATAAATGTGTGGAAATGCCTGAAAGCATTATTATTGGTCCGTATAAAATAAATAGACAGACATCAATGAAAACACTTGGAGTTGTTTTCTCTGAACACATGCTTTGGAACGACCACGTCGATAATCTTTGCTCAAAAGCGCAAAAGGTAGTTTGCATTCTCAGCAGAAATCGCCATTTATTTCCTGCCGAAATGGAGAATACCTAAATAATATGCGATTCGCTGATGACATTGCCTTCCTGAGTCAGTCAGGAGGTGAACTGCAAATCATATCAATGAGTTAGACAGGCAGAGCAGAACGATGGGTCTAAAAATTAACATGCAGAAAACAAAGTTAATGTTCAACTGTCTAACAAGAGAACAACAGTTCACAATTGGCAGCGAGAGCCTGGAAGTTGTCAAGGAATACGCCTACTGAGGGCAGGTAGTGACAGCTGATCCAGATCATGAGAGGGCGATAACTAGAAGAATAAGAATGGGGTGGAGCGCATATGGCAGGTTCTTGCAGATCATGAGTGGCAGTTTACCAATTTCCTTCAACAAAAAAGTGTACAACAACCTTATCTTACCGGTACTCACCTACGGGGCCGAAATGTGGAGGCTAACGAAAAGAGTTCAGCTTAAGTTAAGGACAACGCAGCGAGTCATGGAAAGAAAAATGCTAGGTGTAACGTTAAGAGACCGGAAGCGGGCAGAGTGGGTGAGGGAACAAACGCGGGTTAATGGCATCCTAGTCGAAATTTTTATTTATTTATTATTTATTAGTTACCTGCATCGCCCCGCAGGGCATTACAGCAGGGGGGTACAGACTTCATTTATAGGTATAAAGCAATTATTGCAGTGCATGGAAAAATGCTTCGTTAGATGAAATACATACAATGCTCGATGGCAAACTGTTCCAGTTCCGAAAAGTTCTAACAAAAAAAGAATAACGCAAGACGTCACCCTTGCAAGAAAATTCTCTTGACCTTCAAGCAGTTGTCCAGTCGCTTTGACATATAATGAGGTGCCTGGATATATTGTTCGCGGTTTATGCCAGTTTTTGAATAATAAATCTCATGGAAAAATTTCAATCTGATGTACCTTCTACGGTCCTTCAACTCTTCCCAGTCAAGTTTTCGTTTGCTTTCTGTCATACTAACTTGCCAATTATAATTACCAAGAACAAATCTAACTGCCCTATTCTGAATTTTCTCTAATTTTCCTACACACTCAGATGTGTGTGGGTCCCAGCAAACACATCCATATTCAAGTATGGAACGTACATAACTGAAATACAGCTGTGTTTTTAAGTTACTTGGTAAATGGAGGAAATTCCGCCGTAGAAAACCCAAACGTGACGCTGCCTTATTCGCAATATAATTAATGTGCTTATTCCATCGTAAGTCCGATGTAAAAAAGACGCCTAGATATTTAAATGACTTGCTCATGTTGAGAGTAAAATCATTAATTCTATACCTATACGGATGATTAGCACGTTTTCTTGTGAAGGTGACGTGAACAGTTTTGTTTATATTTAAGGACATGTCCCAACGTACACACCAGTCTGCCACAGTATCTAAGTCAGTTTGCAGGATTTGTGAATCAGAAGTGGAATTTACTACTCTGTAAATAACACAATCATCGGCAAACATCCTGAATGAAGACTGTATGCCAACTGAAATATCATTAATATAAAGCAAAAACAAAAGTGGTCCCAATACTGAGCCTTGGGGAACTCCCGACGTAACTGGTGCATACTGTGAAGAAATACCGTTCAGAACAACAGCCTGCCTTCGTAACGACGGATATTCTGCAATCCACGCAATTACTTTACAATCCAGGTTATACGCTTTCGATTTGGAGAGAAGAAGACTGTGCGCGACAACATCAAATGCTTTGCGGAAATCCAAGAAAACGCAGTCCACAATTTGTTGCTTATCGATTGCCGGTGCCAAATTATGAACGAACTCTACCAGCTGCGTACTGCAGGAAAATCCACGCCTGAAACCATGTTGACTAGTGCATGGGAGATTGTGTTTGGTGAGATGGGCCATAACGCAACTATATATTACATGCTCCATAAATTTACAGGTTATGCTGGTTAAGGAAACGGGTCTGTAGTTCTGAACGGAGTTTCGCATACCACTCTTATGTATGAGCACGACACGCGCTACCTTCCAATCAGCAGGCAAGTCGGTTCCATTAAGAGACTTCTGGAACAGCCGGGTGAAATACAGACATAATGTATCCGCACAATTCCTTAAAATTGCGGCAGGAATGTCATCAGGGCCACAAGCCTTAGCCGGACCAAATGCTTCAATAATTTACGCACACCATCAACACAAAAAGTAACTTCCGGCATGCAATCTATTTCAAGAGGTAATGCAAAACAGACAGAACGTGAACTAGGCGGCAAAAACACAGATGAAAAATAACGGCTAAATCATTTCAACTTTAGCCTCATCATCATGGATGATTATCTCATCATTTTTCAGAGCAGGTACTGAGCTGTCATCCTTACCATTACGCTTCACATGTCTCCAAGCTTTTCTCCTAAATTCGAAAAATACAAGTCTTTAGCCATGTGAGACTTCTGTCTGAATTCATTTTTTATTGTTTTCAGCAACGCCAAACACTCTGGCGATTTAGACAATTTGTATCTTCGATACATTCGTCGCTCTGTCTGCGAAGAAGGGCACGTAACTCGGTGTTTATTATCTCGAGCTCTCTTACTTGATATAACGCTTGATGGAATAAAAGCTTCACCTAATTCGAACAATTTCTGTTTGAATGTATTCCATAGCTGTTCGATATTTAAGTTATCCGCGAGTTCATCAAAAGTTGGAAAGAACGAATCGAAAGCAGCGCTTATCGCCTCGTAGTTGGCCCTGCTGTAGACATAAATCTTTCGCCTAGGTGGTTTGGCAACCTTCACATAGTGAACTAATAAATCTGCTAGAATAATACTGTGGTCGCTCAAACCAGGCAAGACTTGTACATTGCATACAACATCAGGCACGTTACACAGCAAGAAGTCGAGTACGTGACCAGTTCCATCCGTTCGTGATGGCTCATGCACATACTGACAAAAGGTGTTGGAATCTAATATGTCAAAAAAAGTTCAGTATAGATTCCCTCGAGCTATATCTCTTGGTTCGTCAGCTGACCAGTCAATGTCCGGAAGGTTAAAGTCCCCCCCCCCCCCCCCCCCCCCTAAAACATGGCGTTCAGTGTTAATGGTTTCAAGAAAATGAGATAAGCCAACTAGCGGCTTTACAGAAGGACCAGGGGGCCTATAAAATGACCCAATAACCACATACGTGATGCTCTTTTAAACGCTACGCGGAATGGTGCTGTAAATATTTGTGGGTACTTTATAAGAATTCTCTGAATGGATCTTCACGACCGGGCGACTATAGAACTGCCCTAATCAAACCTATACACAAAATACGCGAGGAAACGCGCGTTCTGAACTACCGGCGGTTTTCACTAACCTCACCATCATGCAAAAGTCTAGAACACATCATTCATAAGCCTTTAATCATAATTCTTGAGGAACACAACGTCATTTCAAAACTACAGCGCGGGTTCTGACAGGGTTACTCAACGATCACTTTGTTGAAGCTGTACATGACGTTTTGAAATCAATAAATGAAGAAAAGCACACAGACGCAATTTTTGAAAGCCATTCCATAAAGTTTCACACATTAAACTACTTCACAATCTAAGGTCTATAATCATCATCATCAGCCTGACCGCACCCACTGAGGGCAAAGGCCTCTCCCATGTCTCTCTAATTAGCCCTGTCCTTTGCCAGCTGCGCCCACCCTATGCCTGCAAACTTGTTGATCTCTTCCGTCCGCCTTACAATCTACCGCCCCCTCTGTGCTTGCCTTCTCTTGCAATCCACTCCGTTACCGTTAAGGACCAGCGCTTATCTTCCTTTCGAATCACATGCCCTGCCCAAGCCCATTTCATCCTCTTGATTTTGACTTGGACGTCATTAACCCGCGTTTGTTCCCTCACCCACTCTGCTCGCTTCCGGTCTCTTAACCTATCATTTTACTTTGCATGGCTCGCTTCGCTGTCCTTAACTTAAGCTGAACCCCTTTCGTGATCGTCCACGTTTCTGCTCCATAAGTGAGTACCAGCGAAATACAGCTGTTGTACAATTTTCTAAAGATATTGGTAAACTGCCATTCATGATCTGAGAGAACCTGTCATAAGCGCTCCACCCCATTTTTATTCTTCAAGTTATTTCCCTCTCATGATCCGGATCAGCTGTCCCTATAATAAATAAAAAATAATATTAAACTATTCGCTTGGATCTATGCTTTCTTGAGATACCGACATCAGTTCGTGTCACTAAACAACAAATTTCTGATACTCTGCCTGTTGATTGTGATGTTACCAAGGGGTCCGTACTGATTCCGCTACTATTCCTTTGCGGGGCTAGAGTTTGCGGGTGTAGAGTGGTCGCAGCTGGCATAAGACAGGGTTAATTGAAGACATATGCAAGAGGCTTCTGTCCTGCAGTGGACGTAGTCGGGCGGATGATGATGATCCGTCGCGATGGATCAGAATGCTGAGCTTATTACCCCTGACCATGCCACCACCTTGTTTACCGCTTAGACTGCTCAGATATCAAGTGGCGCACTGCTTACCGACGTCGTATGTCTTAGGTAAAAGCAGCGCCGATTTCAGATGGTACCGCAAAAACACTTCGCATGCTTTACCTGCAACTTTCACATAATCGATTTCTATGACTCATTGAATGCTAAAAACTCTGCAGTTGACCTCTTTTAATGCTGGTATCGCTTCACTATATCGTCATAGTCCTCCCTTACCGCCCTGTCTCATCTCAGTGTACAACTGTGCTTTAAGCTGCCCAGCGTGCAGAATACTGCAGCTAGACACAAGGCCGCTCGCGACAGATCCTTAGTGGCAGCAAAAACACCGCCAAGACTACGATCAGCTAGGAAACGGCTTTCCCGCCGTGCTCACTCGTGTGGCTGTGGACACTCTTTAGTACTCCATGCCTATCCAATAAATTTCTTTCGAAAAACCATGGCGCCTACCGCATCTTGGCGCGCAGATCTCCATTTAACTACATTATTGTGCCATATGCCGCG
This sequence comes from Amblyomma americanum, assembly GCF_052857255.1. Classification (NCBI taxonomy): domain Eukaryota; kingdom Metazoa; phylum Arthropoda; class Arachnida; order Ixodida; family Ixodidae; genus Amblyomma; species Amblyomma americanum. Next base: position 2,933,460 of record NC_135500.1, on the reverse strand, counting down.
TGTTGATCTCCGCCGACTGTCCATGTGTAACGCCTCAAGCCGTATAATGGCCCAATTGCGTTGACAGCATTATGAGACCGAGGATGGCTCCTTTTCTTGCCGTGGCCAGTGTGAATGAGAAGGTGGGCATTCCCTTAGCAACACTGTCATCGCTAAGAGCGACAGACTGCTCAGCCTGGCCGCCCATGAACTGCGCTTCACCGTTGCTATCGTTGACCTAAGAGTTGTCCAACACCCTTACAGTATTTCACTCTGGGAGCAGCTCTGCGTATATTTTACGTCCGAAAACACGGCAAAACCGACTTTTTTCTATGTTCCATACTCTGTTTCTGAAATGTATGCTCTTGTATTTTAGTTGCTTTAGAGAACATAAAGCAAGGTTAGATTTCATTGCTGTAACACTCGCAGTACGGTTATAATTAGCCAGAATAAAACGTACTGCATTACTCTGAACAAACTCTAGTGCTGCGCAAGGGTGACCTGGTTAAGTGGTGGTGGTGAAAGACATGTATTCAAAACTGTTTACAAGAGAGAGTGGGGACTGACCGTAAGGGCCAGCCCCTAAAATTTCTAGGAGAGGTTCCTAGTCCGCGAACCCAATGGCTTCCGCGGCAGATCGGGCCCTGGCGACGAGGGCTCTTTGGCTCTCTGACGTAGAGCAGCCGATTGGGGCAGCTCTCTCGAGTAGGTGAGGGGAAAGGGGGGTAAGCAGTAAGCAGGGTTAGAGGGGCATGCCCGCACCATGAGGGTCCCAAATGATGGCGGCATATTCCAATCTACGATCGTTTTGTAAAGTTGTAATTTTAAAGAGACGGGGACATTGCTCACGATTCGATATACATATCTTAACTTGCGGATAGCACGGCAAATAATTAGTTCGATATGCGGCTTTCAGGTTAGTGACAAGGATATAAGCTCACCCAAGTACTAATGTGACGTTAGCGAGTCAGTTGAAGTATTATGGAGGGTTTATAGAGAGGGAGCAATAATTAGTACAGAAACTTCCATTAAAGCGGTACTCCGAGGGTTTAGTGCCATTAACCATTTATAGCACCAAAGAGAGATGTTAGTCAGAAAAAATGGAGAGCGTTTGCTGGCGTCGCTGTTAATTTCGCTATATAACACACAGTCATCTGCGTATAATCGTATGCTAGAAGAAGTACAACTATATTACGAAAAGATTCGGGCCTAGTACCGAACCCTGGGGTACGCTGTTGTTACTTCAGTTAAAGGCTAATACTAGTCATTAGGCGTTATGTATTGCGAACTGCTTATAAAATATCATTCCAGACAGGGTATAACATTACCTTCCAGGTTTAGTACGGGAGGTTAAAGCTTAAGTAGTTTAGGATTCACCTTGTCGAATGCCAGTGCGAAATCTAGAAATATGCAGTTCGTCTTTGAATTTTCGTCGAGTATAACTTACAAAAAAGGTGTAAACGGAAACAGTTGTGTTTCACAAGAAAACGTTCTCCGCTAGCCGTCTGGGCAGAAGTAATAACTGGATTTCGTTTCCGGAAGTTTAATATATTGGAATCCAGAATACGTTTCATTAGTTTGCAAGAAATGCTTGTTAATGACATGGGCGGCTGATCAAGGATGAATTTCTGTTACCCGATTTATATAATGAAACTACCTTCCCGATTTTACAGTCCGAGAGTAGCGTTACATTCTCTAGTCGTGGTCGCAGCAGACTTGAAATAGCGAGCTTCAAAGACGGAACCACCATTTCGATTGTATCGGTTTGGGGTAACTCCCAACAATTCAAACTATAAGTTAGAGCGAAAACGAACATATTTTTACTGCATTTGACCTCTCCTTGTAAAAAGACTGTGTCTAATGGCTGTAGAACTACTGAACCACGGCACGTAAAATTGTGCAGGACTGGTTACGGACCCAAAGTGCTTAACCACAGTTGTTAAATTTCAGTTATAGGCAGGGTATAGGCTTGAAATGACATCAAGAGTGGAATTGCACCTACTTCGCTCCACCAATAATAAGAGGGCATGTGATAGCGACGGCTATTCGTTCGTCGCTCACATAGCCGTTTCTATTCTACTTGCAGTTTGTCACTTTGCTAGGCACATGCCTACTGTCCGAAGCTTCAGCGGTTGAACCGGGTGCTCAGTTATCGGCTTCGTCTTTCGACCATTATGGCGCGTGCTATCTTTCTTTATGGAAAGCGGCATCTATCCAGTCACTGACTGGCCGGCGGCATCGTCACCCGCAGTCCTATCAGGAGAATACAAAAACCCCAAGGATCCGGCTCCCGTCTTCGCTGGGCACGGGATAGCAACGGCAATGCGTTCGTCGTTCACATAGCCGTTTCAATTCTGCATGCAGTTTGTCACTTTGCTTGGCACATGCCTCCTGTCCGAAGCTTCAGCGGTCTAACCGGGGGTGCAGTTATCGGCTTCGACTTTCGACCATGAAGGCGCGTGCTATCTTCCTTTATGGACAGCGGCATCTATCCAGTCACAAACTGGACGGCGGCATCGTCACCGGCAGTCCTATCAAAAGAATACAAAAACCCCAAGGATCCGGCTCCCGTTTTCACTGCTCACGGGATAGCGACGGCAATGCGTTCATCGCTCACACAGCCGTTTCTATTCTACTTGCAGTTGGTCACTTTGCTAGGCACATGCCTCCTGTCCGAAGCTTCAGCGGTTTAACCGGGGGCGCAGTTATCGGCTTCGATTTTCGACCATTATTGCGCGTGCTCTCTTCCTTAACTGGACAGCGGCATCTATCCAGTCACAAACTGGCCGACGGCATCGTCACCGGCGGTCCTATCAGAAGAATACAAAAACTGCTATTATCCGGCTCCCGTCTTCACTGGGCACGGGATAGCGGCAGCAATGCGTTCGTCGCTCACATAGCCGTTTCAATTCTGCATGCAGTTTGTCACTTTGCTTGGCACATGCCTCCTGCCCGAAGCTTCAGCGGTCTAACCGGGGGCGCAGTTATCGGCTTCGACTTTCGACCATCAAGGCGCGTGCTATCTTCCTTTATGGACAGCGGCATCTATCCAGTCACAAACTGGCCGGCGGCATCGTCACCGGCAGTCCTATCAAAAGAATACAAAAACCCCAAGGATCCGGCTCCCGTTTTCACTGAGCACGGGATAGCGACGGCAATGCGTTCATCGCTCACATAACCGTTTCTATTCTACTTGCAGTTTGTCACTTTGCTAGGCACATGCCTCCTCTCCGAAGCTTCAGCGGTTTAACCGGGGGCACAGTTATCGTTTCGATTTTCGACCATTATTGCGCGTGCTCTCTTCCTTAACTGGACAGCGACATCTATCCAGTCACAAACTGGCCGGCGGCATCGTCACCGGCGGTCCTATCAGAAGAATACAAAAACTGCTATTATCCGGCTCCCGTCTTCACTGGGCACGGGATAGCGGCAGCAATGCGTTCGTCGCTCACATAGCCGTTTCAATTCTGCATGCAGTTTGTCACTTTGCTTGGCACATGCCTCCTGTCCGAAGCTTCAGCGGTCTAACCGGGGGCGCAGTTATCGGCTTCGACTTTCGACCATCAAGGCGCGTGCTATCTTCCTTTATAGACAGCGGCATCTATCCAGTCACAAACTGGCCGGCGGCATCGTCACCGGCAGTCCTATCAAAAGAATACAAAAACCCCAAGGATCCGGCTCCCGTTTTCACTGAGCACGGGATAGCGACGGCAATGCGTTCATCGCTCACATAGCCGTTTCTATTCTACTTGCAGTTTGTCATTTTGCTAGGCACATGCCTCCTCTCCGAAGCTTCAGCGGTTTAACCGGGGGCACAGTTATCGGCTTCGATTTTCGACAATTATGGTGCGTGCTATCTTCCTTTATGGAAAGCGGCATCTATCCAGTCACAAACTGGCCGGCGGCATCGTCACCTGCGGTCCTATCAGAATAATACAAAAACCGCTATTATCCGGCTCCTGTCTTCACTGTGCACGGGATAGCGACGGCAATGCGTTCGTCGCTCACATAGCCGTTTCAATTCTGCATGCAGTATGTCACTGCTTGGCACATGCTTCCTGTCCGAAGGTTCAGCGGTCCATTATGGCGCGTGCTATCTTCCTTAACTGGACAGCGGCATCTATCCAGTCACAAACTGGCCGGCGGCATTGTCACCGGCGGTCCTATCAGAAGAATACAAAAACTGCTATTATCCGGCTCCCGTCTTGACTGGGCACGGGATAGCGGCGGCAATGCGTTCGTCACTCACAAACCCGTTTCTGTTCTGCGTGGAGGTTGGTAAACAACCATCACTTTCTAGCAGGAGATCGCGCGTTTGTTTGCAGCTAATACCATGCCCAAATGTGTTATCCCAATTTTTTAAAGCGAAAGCTTTACTGGCCTAGCAGTGGCGGCCAAATCCGCTCCGAGAAACCAGCCTTTCAACAGCCGGAGAGTGACATCACAACCAAGTGACGCCACGTGACGTGGCGCCGCTACCATAGCAATGCATCACGCGACATCGCTTTGAACAAATCGCCCGAAGTCTCTAGGAGGCCTCTGAAAACAGCCCACCTGCTGCCCGAAGTGATCACGAACGAGCTGCAGTGAGGATGCTCCCTGAATTGGCTATTATTCGTGTTCGCTGTGATTGTGATTTTAGAGGAAAGCAAATGCGCAACAACTGTCTCACATATATGTGCATACCTCAACCACGCAGCGAGGGAAGGGAGCAAGTTTCTAGTGAAAGAGAAACTACAGAAAGACAGGCCGTAATGGAGGTCTGCGTCTCCGTTGGCGTCGCATTCGTTGACCACAACAGCCCCCAGACGCGTACATCTCGGGTGCTCAGGCGGTACGGGTAACATGACATCACAATGGTTAGCACCCTTACAATACAAGACGCACACAGGCCCGATTATCGCTGCCCGCCCATCTGAAGCTTGAAGAGGTCGCGAAAGGTTGCTCCAACGCTGCGGCCCGCGGGGGCGAAACCGTCGTGCTATCACCGGGTTCCGCGTTCGGACCAATAGACTTCTTCAAAGGTTTCGTCTTCCGGTGCTCCAAACTCAAATTCACAACCCCCGTGCAATGTCAGTGCACGTTAAAGAACCCCAGGTCACCGAAATTACCGAAACCCTCCACTACGCCGTCCCTTATAGCCTACGTCGCTTTCAAATGTAGAACTCCATAAACCCGAACTCAAACCAAACACGCTCATAAAACATCGCCTACAGTACCTCAGCGCAAGCTATTCGCATTTACTTTCATCCCTACAGTATAGAAGGTGCTCCGTATGCACAACTTATGAAAGTTCATTGAAATCTTTATAGAGAAGAACGTGAATGTTATCTGGTCCCGCTTAAAACTTCGCATATTCATAATTACTCCTCTACGCATCGTACTCAAAGACGCTTCCAGAAGTTTAAGGCCAGAATGCATTCACTATGTCCACATATTATTCAGTTCGAACCAACGAGCTTTCGGTGCGTGTTATAAAGAAAAAAAAAAGGCTTTCGTAGCGTGTTATTCTGCACGTGCTCGCCTTGCAGTCTGAAAGAACTGGGTTCGATTCCCCGTATCTTCATGAGCATGTTTTATTCGGAGTTTGTCGCGTTAAAACGCCAACAGCCAACAACACAGACTCCGGCATACCGCCGATGCCGACACCCCCGAGGCGAGCTCCGTATCGCTGTCACGTTAAAAATGGTCCCGGCATCAAAAAGAACTTCAGTTGTTAATTGAACGCTTCGTGCCCCAAAGTTAAGTGCCTTTTACTCACCGTTCATCGTGGTTTAACAATTTAGTTTAACAAAAAAAGCCGGCGTTTCGTCACTCGAAAATTACAAAACATCATTACCATTGGCTCCTTTATCACCGTATTGGAGGATATCTTCGGCCGTTGCTAATGGCAAAAATTCTGAGGGAACTTATGTCTGCCTAAGTGGAGGAATGAGGAAGCATGTGTTATGAGGAAAGGAAAGGAGGCAGTAGCGATCAGATCTAGGCATCTCGATGGACACCGCAACAAAACCTTAAAGCATGCAACTGAAGTTGCATACGTCATCGGTGTCAACCCCTGTCACAAGTCTTAGGAAGCATGGAATTGAAGGTGCATATGTCATTTCTGCTACGCAGGCTAGCCTTCAACTTCATTGAAGCATGAAAGCTATTTGCAAAGTGAAATGCTATGGCAACAAATGAAATGCTGTACGACGAACGGTTGCTCAGAATTCAAAGGTCTACTGGCGCGACACCATGGTGGACCGAATATGGTAAGGCCTATAGCCACACGACCTCTGGCTCACTTGAAGGCCAACGGGCAACGCATGGCGAAATCGGCTTTGTTTTATTTTTATTTATTTCCACAATACTGCAGACCCTTATTTGAGTCCAGGCAGGGAGGGCAGAAAAATACATTCACTCAACACAAAAACAGTTACATCGTAAAAAACAGAACAATAAAATTGTGTAATGTAGTACATATATTCAAAATAGCTCACAGAGTGCCTTGTCAAAATCAACAGCCGATATCACCTGTAGAGGCAGGGAGTTCCATTCGTCAATCGTTTGTGGAAAAAAAGAAAATTTTAAAGTGTTAGTATGCGCGAAGTATGGTGCTATGGTGTGATCATGATGACGACGAGTTCTACGCGTTACAGAAAACTGCACATAGGGGACTGGAGAAATGCCTAGTTTTCCATGGATTAGCTGGTGAAGGAAGGATAGGCGGGCTATCTTGCGTCTGACGTGGAGTGGTTTAATATAATTTGCTGCCATTAACGAAGATGGGGAATCAGTTCTCTTGTATCTATTAAATATGAAACGTACTGCGCGTCTCTGTATTTTTTCTAATTCTGCTATGTCTTTTTTTTGCATGGGGCTCCCAAACGATGGCGGCATATTTAAGTTTTGGTCTTATAAGCGTATTATAGGCTAATAGCTTGCAGCTGCTAGGTGCGCACCTAAGTTTATGGCGAAGAAAACCAAGTTTACGTAAAGCTGAGGATTTAATGTGGTCGATATGGTCATTCCATTTTAGTTGCGAGTTTATTACAATACCAAGAGACTTATACCTTGGCACTTCTTTAACCGGAACTCAATTAATGCAATAGTTGAAGGAAAACGGATTTTTCTTCCTTGTTATCTGCAAGAGCACAGTCTTCTGATTATTTATTTCCATACCCCATTTTTCACTCCAGGAAACGACACTAATCTAAATCTTCCTGGTCAGAAACGGAAGATACCGGAGTATGTATCATGCAATCATCGGCAAACAGAGCAATCTTAACAGCTGGGTTAATACCGGAAACTAGATCATTTACATAAATTAAAAAAAGTAGAGGACCAAGCACACTTCCCTGAGGGACACCAGAGGTTACAGGGAGCGGGAGAGAACAACTACCGCCAATCTCCACAAACTGCGTCCTGTGTTGTAGATAAGCTGCAATCCAAGCAATGAGCGGAGGTGGTACACCAATGAGCTTCCGTTTTAAAAGAAGTTTGTTATGTGGCACCTTGTCAGAGGCTTTGGCAAAATCTAAAAATATAACATCAATTTGGCCTGACTTGTCTAAAGCTGCACTGAAAGTATAAATGGCTATTATCAGTTGGGTAGTAGTAGAGAATCCTTTCCTAAAGCCGTGCTGAGCAGGGTTTAACGCACCATTACTGTTTAACATTGCAAGTATATAATTGGCAATAATATGCTCAATAAGCTTACAACAGGATGTCGTTAGAAAGATTGGGCGGTAGTTGTTTACACAGAGTCGATCATCAATTTTATAAACAGCAATAACCTTCCCTGTCAGCCAATCAGGCGGCAAGGAGCAAGAAGATAAGGAAGCACGAATTATTTTGGACAGAAAACGAGACAATGATTCAGCATAGCGCCGCAAAAATGCATTAGGGATGCCGTCTGGGCCGGAAGAACACTTCGTATCTAATCGGAGCAGCATTTCAATGACACCCCCATCAGATACAATGTCTAAAGGTTCATAGGAATCACAAAGAAAACCGTCATTTCCATTTCCATCAGCTGAGAATACAGAGTGGAAATAATTATTAAAAGCTGTGGCAATGCCCATTTGGCACCTAACAACGCATCCATTCGCAACTATTTGCTCGATCGGCTTATGAGACTCTCTGATATTATTCCAAAACTTAGCAGGGTTACTTTTATGAATTCCGGCAGACACTCTGTGAAGTACCGTTTCCTGGAAAATCTAATATTCGAAGAAAGTTCAGCTGCAAGTTCTGCTAAAAGATCTATGTTTGCCCGTTTCGAGCGCTTCAGGCGCTTCACTTTACGTTTGAGATGAATAATGTGGCGATTAATCCACGGATTCTTTTTCTTTACAGCTTTTTTTTTTGTCTGGAATGAAATTCAACAGACAACAGACACAGTGCTCCTTGATAGTATCCCACAAAACTGAAACAGCTTCACCCGGAAATCTGTCAAAAGCATTGTCTAAATAATCAAGTACTGATTCATCATTTGCACGTGAAAAGTCTTTATATCTTTAGGAAATTTTTGCGCGGTTTATTACAAAAAGAAAATATTACAGAAACAAGTACCAGTCTGTGATCTGATATCCCCTCCAATACAGAAGACATGTGCACAGAAAACAAGCGGCTGACAAATACTAAGTCTAAAACGGAATTGCACATTCCTCGCACCCTTGTTGGCTCAGTTACAACTTGTGCAAGGTCATGAGCAATAATTAGGTCTGAAATTATGTCTGCATTTTCAGAAGGTTCAAAAGATCTAGTACACCAATTCATATCTGGAATAATAAAGTCTCCAGAAATAATGATTTTACTGTTCATAAATGAATACATATGATCCTGCAATTTGCGCATATAGTCGGGACCAGAATCTGGAGACCTATACAGCGCGCCCAGAATGAAAGTGTGACCAACGTAATTACCCTTTAGGAATAAACTTTCATGGTTGTCTATTTGCTGCAAAACCTCACTTTTAATATCACGTTTTAATAGGATAGCGACGCCGCCGCCGCGGGAACCCCTATCACGTCTGAAGACACGGTAAGAGGGAGGAAAAACGCAGTCGTCACTAACGCCAGAGTGAAGCCAAGTTTCAGTTATCACAACTATGTGGGGACTATGAGTGATCAGTAAGACTTCAAGCGATTCTGCTTTATTGACTATGCTCTGAGCACTGAGGTTAATAAAGGTTAGGTGTCGATAGTTTGCAGAAGTGCGAGCGGGTAGTCAGTCGGAGTTCCGTGCAGGGTTCGAGGCGATTTTAGTACGGCTATTCGATGCGTCGTTCCAGACAAACGTTTCATTGTCAACAGTCAGTCTATCGTGAACTAACCTCACTTAATAGCCGTCATCATTTTCCTTTCGAGCTGACTGCCAGAGTAACTTGCGTTTTCGTAATGTTTCCTGAGAGTAGTCGTTCTGAATGTAAATTCCAGTGCCTTTTAGTTTCCCTATGTTTTTAAACGCGGCGTTCTTTTCATCAAGATCTTGGAAATTAACTATTATTTGCCTCTTTTTATTGGTTGATTTACCAAGTCTGAGGAAACGGTCTACTGATGAAGCAGAGATATCAAGCTGCTTGTGAAATACTTCGTTAAGAGCGGTTTGCTTTAAATCTTTTTCAGTTTCTTCCTAGCGTAGTGAAGCTTTCGCTTCAAAACACTTTTCTGAATACCACCCACCCATCGTTTCTAGTTTCGTTTCTAACCCACAGAAATTTTAGACTGCTGTCACAGGGACTGAAGAGGACGTTCTGAAGTGGATTGTGTCCTAAGAGCTAGTTCAGCCTCACGGGTGCTGCGAAATCTTGAATAACACCTTTTCGTCATTTTTTCAGAGATCGATACCACCCTTTGTACTACTCTTAACGTACGCAAGTTTTCCACCTTAAGATCTTACCGTTTTTTGCTGGATTGCCGTTGGAAAACTTACCAGGAATCTAAAAATTTCTTCGTCCTGTGGTTCCGACTTCATTAACTCTAAAGTGGCATTATGTATAGAAGTTTTTTAGTATTATATTACCAAAGTGTTTTGACCAGTCCTTGCAGCTTTGTACCCTGCCCAAAGACTCGAAGGGGGGAAAGGTGGTTATGGCTCATAAATCAGGTGACACCCATTCCTGCAAAAATTAGAGATAAATTTCAGTAACATACGTTCCACTTAGAATTTTTAAGTACATAAATTATTCACATCTTATCGATTCCGTCGAGGCCATATTTCTTTAACAATAGAACCAAGGCTGTGGAAAATTATTTTCCTGTGAAACTCAACTCCTTTCTTTTGTAACCACTTGCTTATTAATGAAGATCAGCACCATGATACCGACTCTGTATTTCTGGACTTCTTGCAAGCTTTCCATTCTGTTTCCTCCGATATACTGATTTTCGAACTTCCCTTTCTTAATACTGACCCAAAGGCATTTGCATGGAATAAAATTTTTTTTTATTAGGAATCAGCGTCTAACTGCTAATAAAATTACGTCCAGACTTTGTTCCATAACTTCCGGTGTACCACAAGTATCGGTACTGGGTCTGGGTCCCCTGTATTTTTTAATCTACTATAACGACCTCCTTGACGGTATCTAGAATTCACATATTAGGTTCTTAGCGGACGACTGTGTTATCCACCACATTATAACGCCAGTGATTCCAGTAAGCTTCGAGATGACGGCGGGGGTCGGGAATGTGACGAAGGAGAAGGCAAGACACAGACCAAACAAAGGGAACAGTACTGATGTTTCGGTTCCCGCATGGGAGCCTTCTTCGCAAGGAGATACAGATGAGAAAGGCTGGTTAGTTACGCTTGAAAATATGCCCTTCCGAACGGGCGCACGCTCTATGAGAGGCACCGTCAGTGCGATTTTATTTCTTTATTTTTATTTGCAGATACTCTCGGCCATGCAGCCGTTACAGTGGTGGGGCGTAACTCTTAAGGAGTAGCATGTTCACTTGCAATTGTACAAAAAATACAAAGTTCATCTTCATCTACAAAATCACATTTCTTGCCATGTAATATTTTATTTTACAGGGGCAGTGTTAATAAATATTCACTTTGAAATCAATTCATTCACAGAAAAAAGGAAAATGAAACATATTTCTACATTTCCACTCTTAACCTTAGGCTAGATGCAATCACCAAGCAGTTAGGCATATGCATTGCATTCATAAAACATTGTAGTGCGAAGAGGGAATAGCATTGTCAAACTTTGTTAACGTACTCGACTGTAAGAGAGATGCTGGTAAATCGCGCCATTCTGCTAGCCTCCGCGGAAAGTAAGAATAAGCGTAGACACCAATGCGTGGATTCTGGGTTTGGTAACATTGTTCACTGGTTGCTCTCGGGTGCTTAAGTTGTGTGGGAACCAAGTAAAGGGAACTATTGATATTGAACGAATTTCTTGAAAGGTACAAAAATATCAGTCTGGTCAATCGGCGACGTTCGGCTGCAGGTAGCACATTAAGACGACGGGGAAGAGTTGTTAGTCGGCGCTCGTCCTGTCGTCAGTGTTTTTTCTTCTCGTGTCCCTGTCTGTTTCCGCGCTTGTCTTTTCGAATCATGTCACACCAACTCGCCCAAACGGCAATTTTGATTGAAGGGGAATCTCTGTGACAGAGTCAGTATGCGTATATCTAGACATTATATATCGAGCTGCTCTTTTTTGTACGCTTTCAACTTTCTTTATTAATCCACTTTTTACGGGATGCCGTATAATGCAGGCATATTCTAGTGCTGGTCGCACGTAAGTTAAAGAGGCAGTTTTTTGGCAGATTTCGAGGCCTCTATTAATTTTGGACACAAAAACAGTTCCTTTTCAGCGGCTGAGCAAATATTTAGCACAAAAAAGTTTTCCAGCTTAAATCCGTAGTAATGAGGTCTCCAAGGTATATAAGTGTTTCTGGTGCGGTAAGTGCGGCAGAGCAAAGCTTATAACGGCACTCATGGGCATTTTCGGTCTTGTTTGTGACACGCAAAACTACTGTTTTTCTTTATTGATCTCCTTTTTCCAGTCTTAGCACCACTTCATGACTGCTACGAGAGCATCGAAAAGTGCCTTTTGATTGCCTGTACTGCTTGTACCCAAGCAGAGTACGCAGTCGTCGGCGAAGAGTCTCATTGTAACATTTTTATTAACATCAGAAGCAGTGGAGTTACTATAACTTAAAAAGAAAAAATTGGACCCAAGATGGCCTCCCGAGGTACACCGAAGGTTACGATTAATATTTCTGATTTACTACCATGAATTTCGACAAATTGGGATCTTTCGCTTAGATATGCTACTATTCCGTGCACAAGATAGATAAAAAGGAGGAGAGAAAGGCAGTGATGTAACCAGAAAGGGGTTCCGGTTGGCTACCCTGCACAGGGGAAGAGGAATTAGGGGACTAAAAGGAGGAAGAGAGAAGGGAAAAAGGCATAACACACGCACACGCACAACGCTGTCACAATTTGTCACTCAATCCAGTCGCTCTCAGGTAGGCAAAGAGCGCCGACTGCAGACGACTGCTGTGGCCACGGACCGAGGATCTTTTGCTCTATTAATGGGCGAGGATCGAGGCGGTTCACAAGTTTATAATAGTAGCGCATTAATGAAATCACCGTGTTGGACTCTGTCGAAAGCCTTCGAATGATCACGGCAAATTGCATCGAGTTGTTTATCATCGTTCAGAGCGTTCGCGAAGCATTAGCTGTCTCAACTAGTTGTGCTGCTGTTGACAGCTTTTCCCGAAAACAATGCTGATCTGAAAAAAAGAACGCTTTTATTGATTCAAGCTGTCTATAGATTGGCTTTGATATTATGTGCTTCAGAAGTTTGCAACAAACGCCACTTAAAGAGATTGGCATATAATTTTCGACTGTTTTCCGGTTTCCAGTTTTGTGTACTGGTACAACTTTAGCAATAAGCCAGTGATTTGAGACCTCTTTCTCCTCGAGTGAGGTTTTAAATGTAATGATTAGATAATAGATTACCGATTCCGCATACCATCTTAAAAAGGCGTTTGGTGTTCTGCCCGGTCCGAAAGGCTTTTCATCGCTTATTTAGCGCAAGAGATAACACTCCTTCATGCGTTAATTCGATATCGAGAATTGTCGTTTCAGACGGCCAACTGATTGATTTGAAACGGCAAATCCGATGACATAGTGTTCATTGCTAAAAAAACTTATTATGGGCGGTTGCAATCCCACAAGAATCGGTATCCACCCGATCACCGATAAGAATCATTGCTATAAGAGTTGTTATCCTTCTATGTGATGTTAAAACTGATGGGGAGATTTGATGTAATTAGTTAATGTCCCATCATAATACTTTGTTTTGGCTTCTATCCGCATTTGTCGTAAAAGGTCTGATAAAAAAGAAATTAAACTGAAATTTCTTGGCAAATTATTTGTCGACTAATTCTTCCTTTTAATGGATGGTATAACGAAAAATTCACTGGTTAAATTTCTTTGTTTTCTTTCGTTTCGTTGGAATGTATGTGCTAATTAACAGAGTCGAAGACAATGTTCGTGAACCTTAACCCCATAAAACTGGCGTCCCACTCTTTAAAACTGCCCAAGGAAGAAGATAAGTGCTCGATAATACTTGTATGATCCGCTTGTCAAAATCAGGTGCATGAATAACGCTCTCGTTTAACCTATCGAATCCAGGCTGTGTAGTACGTAGTTATCAAAAACGAGTTTATGATCAGACACACCCTCGTCCACATTCAGTGTGTAATTGTTGATGCGCCCGTCTAGGAACACGAAAATCAAACGTTGATATCACAGTGCCTGCTAAACGTGTATTCTCAATCACCACCTGTGGTATGTACTTATTAAAGGCAATATCCAGGAGCAATTATTCACTGTTTTCTCTTTCTCTCTAGTTTTTTCCAAATAATTCCAGTCATGTCTGGTAGATTAAAATCTCTGAAATAATTAAATCATGGTTCCTCCGCTTGTCGTTTTGTAGGTAACAATGAACCTTTTATAGGTTCATTATGAAAAAACCTGGCGCTATCAAATGACGACACAGAGGGGACACAGCGCTACTCGCAACTACAAGAAATTTTATTCAGAGGCTTCTATATATACAACAAAAACCAAAACAACCCAAAGTAATCGCACGCCACTTGCCGACCGATGTACAGGAAGAGATTAACACACGGATTTCAATCGCTCTTTCAAATAACTTATCTCTCCTTCAGACAATCCAACTGAAGGGTCACTGACACATGTATGCCCCGTTTCCGCGATATGATAGGCTTCAACAGTCTCCCGCGTTACACGATCTCGGTGACGAAAAAGAACACACGTTTTGGAAAAAAAATGGGAGAACATTTCTTCTTGGGCTTGCTGCAGTCACGACAATGGATGACCATACTATTTGAAGTGTCACCTCTTTCCAAAGCTCCCGCATGCTCCATCAGCCGCACATTCAAACATCGACCACTCTGGCCTATATACACCTTTCCGTACGACAAAGGGAATTTGTACACTGTGCCCACTTTGCAAGCGACGTATGAAGATAAATGTTTGACAGCACATCCTCCTTTTCTTTTCTTTGCACTCTGCTCCACCCTAGCTGCAATCGCAGGGCATAACGTTGAAAGTTTTTTGGGAGCCGAGAACATGACAGGGATTCCATACCTGCTGGCAACTTTCTTAATCCCGTGTGAAAGGCGATGAACGTACGGTACTACAACGGGTTTGCTGTGCTCTTCGTTTGTGTCGTTCGTTCCCTGGCCTTTCACCCAGCGAATAACTTTCTCGCTGGCTCTGCCGATCACGTGACCTGGATAACCACTATCACTCAGTCTTTCCACCTGATATTCGATGCTTTCCTTGATGCGATGGTGACAAGACTTTGATGCAGCCGACTTTAAACACGAGACCGTGATCCCATCCTTGATGAGCTTCGAGTGTGCTGACGCATAAATTAACCTGCCTTTCGCGGAACGCGGACGGTAACTCCAGCAAACATGGTCCGGGTTTTTAATCAATCGAAGGTCTGGGAACTGCAACTCTCCTTCATTTGGAACCTCGTGCGTGAACTTGAGGCCCATGCCACTATCCTTAAACAATTTTACTATGTCTATTATCCTGCGTACGGAGCTGCGACAGTTGTCCAGAATGATTAAGTTGTCGTCAACGTAACGAAAAGCCTTCCGAAACAGGCCAGCTGAATTAAGAAATACCTTCTTGTTAACACTGCCTAAGAACATACTACTAAGAGCGGGAGCTACCCTAGACCCAATGCACACCCCTGCGCACTGCACGAAAAACGGTCACCAAACCCAATTACCGCAGACTTCAAATAAAATGACAGAATTTCTAAGAAGGTCTCAATGGACACACCACACCTTTCAATAAACACCTTTTCATCATTGTCACCAGTAATGCATGAATGAACGGCCCTCATCAACTTATTGTGCGGCATCGAATAATAGAGATCCTCTACATCGATGCTGAAGAAATGGCATTGTCCCGGGTTGTCATCCATCAGGTACTTGACCACGGCTTCTGAGTTCTTGATCTTGTATGGGTCATCTACCTTCAGAGATCCCAAATTTGTCTGTAAATACTTTGCGACGGTATCCTGCCACGATTTCTTCTCCGAAACAATGCAACGGAAGGGCATACATTCCTTATGCGTCTTTACGCTGAAGAAGGCTTCAAGATGGGTTGCCGAGGCTGCCTTCACTGAAGACGCTAGGCGTAGAAGGTTGTGGCTCTGAAGAAGTGTCACTGCCTGCTTCTTTACTGCGTTCGCTCTGAACTGTACTTCTTTAAAATTCTTGTGTACCGCTGCACTTGCCTTTTAATTGAACGTGCCGGTTGGCATGACGACGAACACTCCATCCTTGTCCGCTACCAGCAGCCGCAGGCCATGTTCCAGCATGTACTCAACCAGCTGGTCTGTACTCCCATGCTTCTTTTGCTTCTCTTCAGTCCTCTGGAGCACAGATAGGCATTCGTCCGCGCATCTTAGACGAAAGTCGCTAGAGACGCGCCCATACACAGACTTTGAGAAAGCAAGCTTCTCCGCGGGATGAAGAACGGGTTCAAAACCAAACTTCAGTCCCAACTGTAACACCTTCCTGTGTTCCGCTGAAACTGGCTTGTCCCCTAAAACGATGATATTGCCTACTTTCGTGGACTTTTTTCGTCCATGCTCAGGAAGCCTGGGTCTTGCCAAATACCACAGGTACTCTGTCATCCTGTCGGTTGTCGTCGACCACTCTCGGAACATGCGACCATCTTCTAGGAGGCCGCACACCAGTCTCAGATGGTCTTTAAAAAATCTTGCCTGGCGCCACCACTCAGAACGTAGCATCTTGGTGAATCTTCTGGTGTGGCCCCTTGAAGGTGCCATGAACCCAAACATCCCAGCAACGTCCGCAGGGCATCGGCCGTACCTTGCAAACCAGGAGAGGCTGCGAGCCTTGCACACGCACACGGCAATTAGCGACGCAATTACTGCTGGGTTAGATAAGTCATAATTAGAAGACAGGAAAGGGCTCACTGTACTAGAAATTAGTTGCAACAGGGCAGAAAGTTGAGCTAGTTGGTACACGTTCATTATGAAAAAACCTGGCGCTATCAAACGACGACACAGAGGGGACACAGCGCTACTCGCAACTACAAGAAATTTTATTCAGAGGCTTCTATATATACAACAAAAACCAAAACAACCCAAAGTAATCGCACGCCACTTGCTGACCGATGTACAGGAAGAGATTAACACACGGATTTCAATCGCTCTTTCAAATAACTTATCTATCCTTCAGAGAATCCAACTGAAGGGTCACTGACACATGTATGCCCCGTTTCCGTGATATGATAGGCTTCAACAATCTCCCGCGTTACACGATCTCGGTGACGAAAAAGAACACACGTTTTGGAAAAAAAATGGGAGAACATTTCTTCTTGCGCTTGCTGCAGTCACGACAATGGATGACCATACTATTTGAAGTGTCACCTCTGTCCAAAGGTCCAGCATGCTCCATCAGCCGCACATTCAAACATCGACCACTCTGGCCTATATACACCTTTCCGTACGACAAAGGGAATTTGTACACTGTGCCCACTTTGCAAGCGACGTATGGTGATAAATGTTTGACAGCACATCCTCCTTTTCTTTTCTTTGCACTCTGCTCCACCCTAGCTGCAATCGCAGGTCATAACGTTGAAAGTTTTTTGGGAGCCGAAAACATAACAGGGAATCCATACCTGCTGGCAACTTTCTTAATCCCGTGTGAAAGGCGATGAACGTACGGTACTACAACGGGTTTGCTGTGCTCTTCTTTTGTGTCGTTCTTTCCCTGGCCTTTCACCCAGCGAATAACTTTCTCGCTGGCTCTGCCGATCATGTGACCTGGATAACCACTATCACTCAGTCTTTCCACCTGATACTCGATGCTTTCCTTGATGCGATGGTGGCAAGACTTTGATGCAGCCGACATTAAACACGAGACCGTGATCCCATCCTTGATGAGCTTCGAGTGTGCTGATGCATAATTTAACAGGCCTTTCGCGGAACGCGGACGGTAACTCCAGCAAACATGGTCCGGGTTTTTAATCAATCGAAGGTCTAGGAAATGCAACTCTCCTTCATTTGGAACCTCGTGCGTGAACTTGAGGCCCATACCACTATCCTTAAACAATTTTACTATGTCTATTATCCTGCGAACGGAGCAGTCACAGTTGTCCAGAATGATTAAGTAGTCGTCAACGTAACGAAAAGCCTTCCGAAACAGGCCAGCTGAATTCAGAAATACCTTCTTGTTAACACTGCCTAAGAACATACTACTAAGAGCGGGAGCTACCCTAGACCCAATGCACACCCCTGCGCGCTGCACGAAAAAAACGGTCACCAAACCCAATTACCGCAGACTTCAAATAAAATGACAGAATTTCTAGGAAGGTCTCAATGGACACACCACACCTTTCAATAAACAACTTTTCATCATTGTCACCAGTAATGCATGAATGGACGGCCCTCATCAACTTATTGTGCGGCATCAAATAATAGAGGTCCTCTACATCGATGCTGAAGAAATGGCACTGTCCCGGGTTGTCATCCATCAGGTACTTGACCTCGGCTTCTGAGTTCTTGATACTGTATGGGTCATCTACCTTCAGAGATCCCAAATTTGTCTGTAAATACTTTGCGACGGTATCCTGCCACGATTTCTTCTCCGAAACAATGCAACGGAAGGGCATACATTCCTTATGCGTCTTTACGCTGAAGAAGGCTTCCAGATGGGTTGCCGAGGCTGCCTTCACTGAAGACGCTAGGCGTAGAAGGTTGTGGCTCTGAAGAAGTGTCACTGCCTGCTTCTTTACTGCGTTCGCTCTGAACTGTACTTCTTTAAAATTCTTGTGTACCGCTGCACTTGCCTTTTCCTTGAACGTGCCGGTTGGCATGACGACGAACACTCCATCCTTGTCCGCTACCCGCAGCCGCAGGCCATGTTCCAGCATGTACTCAACCAGCTGGTCTGTACTCCCGTGCTTCTTTTGCTTCTCTTCAGTCCTCTGGAGCACAGATAGGCATTCGTCCGCGCATCTTGGACGAAAGTCGCTAGAGACGCGCCCATACATGGACTTTGAGAAAGCAAGCTTCTCCGCGGGATGAAGAACGGGTTCAAAACCAAACTTCAGTCCCAACTGTAACACCTTCCTGTGTTCCGCTGAAACAGGCTTGTCCCCTAAAACGATGATATTGCCTTCTTTCGTGGACTTTTTTCGTCCATGCTCAGGAAGCCTGGGTCTTGCCAAATACCACAGGTACTCTGTCATCCTGTCGGTTGTCGTCGACCACTCTCGGAACATGCGACCATCTCCCTGGAGGCCGCACACCAGTCTCAGATGGTCTTTAAAAATCTTGCCTGGCGCCACCACTCAGAACGTAGCATCTTGGTGAATCTTCTGGTGTGGCCCCTTGAAGGTGCCATGAACCCACACATCCCAGCAACGTCCGCAGGGCATCGGCCGTACCTTGCAAACCAGGAGAGGCTGCGAGCCTTGCACACGCACACGGCAATTAGCGACGCATTACTGCTGGGTTAGATAGGTCATAATTAGAAGACAGGAAAGGGCTCACTGTACTAGAAATTAGTTGCAACAGGGCAGAAAGTTTAGCTAGTTGGTACACGTTCATTATGAAAAAACCTGGCGCTATCAAACGACGACACAGAGGGGACACAGCGCTACTCGCAACTACAAGAAATTTTATTCAGAGGCTTCTATATATACAACAAAAACCAAAACCCAGCAGTAATTGCGTCGCTAATTGCCGTGTGCGTGTGCAAGGCTCGCAGCCTCTCCTGGTTTGCAATGTACGGCCGATGCCCTGCGGACGTTGCTGGGATGTGTGGGTTCATGGCACCTTCAAGGGGCCACACCAGAAGATTCACCAAGATGCTACGTTCTGAGTGGTGGCGCCAGGCAAGATTTTTTAAAGACCATCTGAGACTGGTGTGCGGCCTCCAGGGAGATGGTCGCATGTTCCGAGAGTGGTCGACGACAACCGACAGGATGACAGAGTACCTGTGGTATTTGGCAAGACCCAGGCTTCCTGAGCATGGACGAAAAAGTCCACGAGAGAAGGCAATATCATTGTTTTAGGGGACAAGCCTGTTTTAGCGGAACACAGGAAGGTGTTACAGTTGGGACCAAAGTTTGGTTTTGAACCCGTTCTTCATCCCGCGGAGAAGCTTGCTTTCTCAAAGTCCGTGTATGGGCGCGTCTCTAGCGACTTTCGTCCAAGATGCGCGGACGAATGCCTATCTGTGCTCCAGAGGACTGAAGAGAAGCAAAAGAAGCACGGGAGTACAGACCATCTGGTTGAGTACATGCTGGAACATGGCCTGCGGCTGCTGGTAGCGGACAAGGATGGAGTGTTCGTCGTCATGCCAACCGGCACGTTCAAGGAAAAGGCAAGTGCAGCTGTACACAAGAATTTTAAAGAAGTACAGTTCAGAGCGAACGCAGTAAAGAAGCAGGCAGTGATACTTCTTCAGAGCCACAACCTTCTACGCCTAGCGTCTTCAGTGAAGGCAGCCTCGGTAACCCATCTGGAAGCCTTCTTCAGCGTAAAGACGCATAAGGAATGTATGCCCTTCCGTTGCATTGTTTCGGAGAAGAAATCGTGGCAGGATACCGTCGCAAAGTATTTACAGACAAATTTGGGATCTCTGAAGGTAGATGACCCATACAGTATCAAGAACTCAGAAGCCGTGGTCAAGTACCTGATGGATGACAACCCGGGACAGGGCCATTTCTTCAGCATCGATGTAGAGGACCTCTATTATTCGATGCCGCACAATAGGTTGATGAGGGCCGTCCATTCATGCATTACTGGTGACAATGATGAAAAGGTGCTTATTGAAAGGTGTGGTGTGTCCATTGAGACCTTCCTAGAAATTCTGTCATATTATTTGAAGTCTACGGTAATTGGGTTTGGTGACCATTTTTTCGTGCAGCGCGCAGGGGTGTGCATTGGGTCTAGGGTAGCTCCCGCTCTTAGTAGTATGTTCTTAGGCAGTGTTAACAAGAAGGTATTTCTGAATTCAGCTGGCCTGTTTCGGAAGGCTTTTCGTTACGTTGACGACTACTTAATCATTCTGGACAACTGTGACAGCTCCGTAGGCAGGATAATAGACATAGTAAAATTGTTTAAGGATAGTGGTATGGGCCTCAAGTTCACGCACGAGGTTCCAAATGAAGGAGAGTTGCAGTTCCTAGACCTTCGATTGATTAAAAACCCGGACCATGTTTGCTGGAGTTACCGTCCGCGTTCCGCGAAAGGCCTGTTAATTTATGCGTCAGCACACTCGAAGCTCATCAAGGATGGGATCACGGTCTCGTGTTTAAAGTCGGCTGCATCAAAGTCTTGTCACCATTGCATCAAGGAAAGCATCGAGTATCAGGTGGAAAGACTGAGTGATAGTGGTTATCCAGGTCACGTGATCGGCAGAGCCAGCGAGAAAGTTATTCGCTGGGTGAAAGGCCAGGGAATGAACGACACAAAAGAAGAGCACAGCAAACCCGTTGTAGTACCGTACGTTCATCGCCTTTCACACGGGATTAAGAAAGTTGCCAGCAGGTATGGAATCCCTGTCATGTTTTCGGCTCCCAAAAAACTTTCAACGTTTATGCCCTGCGATTGCAGCTAGGGTGGAGCAGAGTGCAAAGAAAAGAAAAGGAGGATGTGCTGTCAAACATTTATCACCATACGTCGCTTGCAAAGTGGGCACAGTGTACAAATTCCCTTTGTCGTGCGGAAAGGTGTATATAGGCCAGAGTGGTCGATGTTTGAATGTGCGGCTGATGGAGCATGCTGGAGCTTTGGAAAGAGGTGACACTTCAAATAGTATGGTCATCCATTGTCATGACTGCAGCAAGCGCAAGAAGAAATGTTCTCCCTTTATTTCCAAAACGTGTGTTCTTTTTCGTCACCGAGATCGTGTAACGCGGGAGATTGTTGAAGCCTATCATATCGTGGAAACGGGGCATACATGTGTCAGTGACCCTTCAGTTGGATTGTCTGAAGGAGAGATAAGTTATTTGAAAGAGCGATTGAAATCCGTGTGTTAATCTCTTCCTGTACATCGGTCGGCAAGTGGCGTGCGATTACTTTGGGTTGTTTTGGTTTTTGTTGTATATATAGAAGCCTCTGAATAAAATTTCTTGTAGTTGCGAGTAGCGCTGTGTCCCCTCTGTGTCGTCGTTTGATAGCGCCAGGTTTTTTCATAATGAACGTGTACCAACTTGCTCAACTTTCTGCCCTGTTGCATCATTTTATAGGTAGGAAAATGGTGGATTTGCCGGCGCATAGAGTGCTGCTACAAAAAAATATTTAAATAAATATATCTTGCATCAAACACTTTCTTGATCTGGGATGGCATGGACAAGTGAGAATTAAATGCCTTCTATTATGATTATTCCGACAGCCCCGTTCGGGCTTTCCGGTCGTTACGAACTATACTGTAGCCTGGAGGTACAAGCTCGCTGTCTCATATTTCTTGGCGCAACCAGTTGTAATGACTGTAGCTATTTGAGGGTCGTAATTAGCTAATGGGTAATCTGAATCAGCAGTTTTATTGGCGAAGCTTCTAGCGTTCAGATTTATCAGCCGAAACTTGGGTAGTTGCTCATTTCCTTCAGTTCATTCCTGATTCCTTGCAGGCGACCATTTTCTGGTGCCACGAATTTTAACAGGGTGGTCCTTGCTCTCATCCGAGACGGAAACCTCGCCATTTATAACCAGGTTATCGTATTCAAGTCGCACGTTTGTTTCCCTTGGTCTTGTTCTTTCTTCACACAGTTCCAGACCTGTTCGCGTTTATTTTGCTTCTTGGCAAAAGCTGTCGCCAATGGATATACCTGTGTTCAATTTAGTATTCAATAGTTCCTTTAGAGTTCTTGCGTTTCCGTACAGTCGTACAGCTTTAGAATAACCGGTCGAGTATTCTTGATTGTTTGCCCTCCTATACTGCGGATTCTTTCTGTGGTATCCTCCGTGACGCCGCATTAATACTAAAAGACATCTGTAATAACTTCTGTGCTGAGCTCTTCAATAGTTTTTCCTTCGATTTCTATAATTTCGTACACCATTAGATTATTCCGTCTGCTATATATGTTATCGGTTGTTTGAATGATTAGGGGCCTTAGATATAGACGGTGACGAAGATTCTTTTCTGTTTTTAAAATGTGCGCACTACACCAATGTATGTTATGCTTCATGATTTCATAATGTTTCTCCAGCGCATTAGACCAAAATTTCTTGTTTCGGGGGGAATGTCCCCTTCGGTTTGCTTTCGCGCGATGCGTCCCGCGAAGGAGTTTGCAAAGACCTCTCGGAGAGCGGATGCTCGTTGCCTTTCGTCAACGCCGTCGAACGTTAACTGTCGCGCCCGTCGCTGTCCAACAGTGCTCCTGGCACTAAAAACGCGCGCGCCTTAGGTGCGTGAAATCATTGGGCCGCATCCTGTGGTCTTGTCGCGTTGAGGCCTTACATGCGCCGGCTAAAAAGTTACGGCAAGCCCTTGCAACATGAAAGACAGCCCGCCGAAAATTCGCTTGCGTAGTCTGCAGCATCCCATGCAGGAACTGTGACCATGCGTATGCGGACGAAAGTGGAAACAACAACCGAACGATGTTAAGAAAAAAAAAGTTTTGACTAATGCACTGTCATAACGTTCTCAAATCTTGACGATTCACACAGGCTGCAGTTGCGCGCACATTTTAAAAACAGAACCTTTGTCGCCTTTTGTATCTAGAATCCCTAATCATTCAAACAAACCATAGCGCAACCGCACTGACGGTGCCGTTTATGGCGCTTACGCCCGCTGCCTAGGGCACATTTTCGAGCAAAAATAGCCGCCCGCCTTACCCATCTGTATATTATCATTAACTAGCACGATTAGTAAACTCACTGAACACGTGATTCATTCGCAGGTATTTAACTTCTTAGAACAACACAACATCATCTTTAAATACCAACACGGCTTCCGTATTGGGTACCCGTGCGAAACGCAACTTGCTGGTTTCATACAAGATTTTCATTCATCTGTTGATGCTGGTATTCAAGTTTACTTCATATTTCTTTATTTTTCCAAAGCGGTTGACACTTCTTAATATTCACACTGAAACTGAGGAGCGCTTTAATCAAGACAAGAGGACAACACCACATAAGAATACCCCGAGACACGAGCGCAAACTTTCAACTGAGTTTATTTTCAACATGGCGCATATTTATACGCATCTAATCATGGGACACAAAAACATAAAAGCGTTAGAGCCAGCCAAGATATCAAAACAATCATTACACCATGCGAGATATAAGCTATCCTCGCAAGTCATGCATTTCACAAATGACCGGCTAAAAACAATTTTTCCTTTTTTTTGTTAAAACCACAGACGGGTCGCTAACGAACCCAGCACCTTCCTTTTCCGAAGCCATGCAGAATGGTTCCCACAATTCCCTTGTGGTCTTGACCTTTGATTTTAGAAGAACCGTCGTTCTATCCAGTAGAGGTTCGCACTTGTGCTCAGCGCAGTGTGCTGCGAGGTTGACAGGGGCACTGACCAGAGAGTTGTTGTAATTGTGCTCCCGCAACCTCTCATTTAAGCACCTTCCTGTCTGGCCGACATAGGCCTTGCTGCCTATGTCGGTGACCACTACGTGACAATATCTATTTGTGATTTACCCAACTCACTTTCTTCCCGAATCAGACTTTTCGCGGACGATTTTGTGATTCATCGCAAAATGTATACTAACGAAGATCGCTTAGCCCTTCAATCCGACGTCGACACAGTAACAGCATGGTATTATATTTGGCTCATGCAACTTAACCTTTCTAAAACAAAAATTACGCCTTTACCTAACCGATTGTGCAGATTTAAAACAGCGTATTCTTCAAATGACACTCCTGCTAACGACATATAAATACCTCTGTCTACACGTTCTTCCAGGCCTAAGATGAAACCACTATATTAACCTTATTTTTGCATCAGCTAATTGGTCTTTAGGTCTCTTAAAACTTCAAACAAGCTCCCTCCCACCTCCGATTAAGTGCTTACACCACTTTTATCCGACCTAAAATTGAATATGCTTCGGCGATTTGGGACCTTCATCAAGCATACTTATCAAATAACAACGAATCTTCAGAGAATCGCGCAGTTCGTTTTATCTTCTCTGATTATTCGCGTCACACCAGCATCACAACCTTGAAGAAACGCGCTGACCTTCATGATCTATGTCGCTGTCGTGAAGATGCACGTTTATCACTTTTTCATGAACTGTATGATCACTCAACGCTTCATAACTTTTTTCTTTCCCATCTTTCATTTTTGACCACCGCGACCATCCCTTTAAAGTTAAGCGCTTGCAATGTCGTACATCTAACTATGCACATTCATTCATACCACGTACTCTAACTGTCTAACTGACTAAAACGATCTGCCTTCACACGTTGCTACCATCACTTATGCGGATAAATTTTATAATCTGCTGGCTGCCACCACGTCTGCTTGAAGTTCTTGGGTACATTGTCACCTTACTAGGGCATTCCGTTTCTGTCTTGTAGTTATGTTATCGATTATTCTCGTTTTATTTCCATGCCGTTGTTTGTGAGACATTGTATAACTTGTATTAACTTTACTGTCTGCTTATCTGTTCATGTTTTTGTTTTTCCCTTTTACGCTTCAATGTTTAATTTTGTGTTTTGTATTTTTCTTGCAGACTCATATGCTTTCATTTTCTTTGTTGTAGTTTCTAGAAATTGTGGTTTATTTGTTTACATTTGATTACATGCCTGTACCCTCCCCCCCCCCTCCCCCCTATGTAATAACCTCGAACTGAGGGCCCTCAGAGTATTTTGTATAAATAAATAAATTCCTTTTTTTCAGTGTCTCGCTTTCTGCTTCAAGCTTCAAGATGATCTGGATAGTGTTTCCAATTGGTGCAACAATTGTCTAATGCAGCTTAACACTACTAAGCGCAAAAGTATGCATGTTTCCTTACGCTCGACCCCTTCTGATAAGCCCTCATATTCTTATAATGGTACTGTCCTGTTGCTTGTTAACTACTCTTTGTATCTTGGCTTATATATTAATTGCAATAATTCATGTGGCATTATTTATTGTATATTATGTTTTAAATATTGTAATTATTATTTTAATTATTACCAGAACAACTTTCCTTTCAACAGTCTAAAACAAGCTTTAATGTAGAAAACCTGAGACCTGGAGTATTTTGAGAATATTCGAGTTTGGGACACTTTGCGGAGCTACCTGAAAAACGCTCGAGATGATTTTTATAGTATTGAGGAGGAGTTTTTGGCATGCTTGAGTCAACGCAGCACATTCTTCTTAGATCAAAATTTGTTTTTCATGAAGACCATGAAGAATCCTTCATACCTTCCTCAGCCGCTGGTTGCTGAGAGCCGAAGTGCGTTTTTGCTGTTCCCTCAAAGAGTTACATACATACTCCGCCGCGCAGACTCTCGGTAGTTCTCGATGATTCGTGCAGGAATCTTCCGCTGCATTAACAATGCATCGCCTCATGAGCGCCCTCGGCGAAACTGCTCACCTGCAGAGAGACACGCTCGCGCTCCTCTGTGCTTCTCTGCGGCTTAGCTCAGCGTGCATGATTCGCTGGGGCGATGTGGGCAGTCGTCCCACAAATCGGAGTGAATTGGGACGAAAAACAGCCTCCTTGTGGCTGGGGACGCAGCGCACCATCTCCCTGGCGAGATTAAGAACACCAGGACACTGCGAGTACAGATTTCCGCAAGAACAAGAGCAGGGTTCGACACTCTATACTCACCAGTTTCGTACTGAGTTTCAGCATAAACCAAATGGCTCACAGTTGAATGCTTTCCTGACTCTTTCCTGTTTTAGCAAATTTCTTGCAAGTAACTATGTGTCGCAGGCTTTGGGTAAATCTGTGCAAGAATCTCGGTTATGCCCAAATGTAATCGAGTTTGCTTACTTGTAAACAAGAGCGTCCTCTAAAGCTCGAATAAGTTGGCATAGCACGAAAGATCGATAGCAGCTTTAGAATTTTTATGTC